>NC_036461.1:22270874-22965874 GCF_002775205.1 Xiphophorus maculatus
TATGTAATCCATGTCATTCTGAAGCTCCCGTGTTTCTGATTTTTCAGATTCTCTGTCATCTGGTGATGATGAAGACTATGATGAAGATCCAGAAGATGCAGGTAATGGAAATGGTGAATTATTTTCTACTCTTCTGTTTTAATACATTTGTAGCAATAGCTGATGTAGTGTAGATGTTTTTTATGGTCACAAATGTCAAACATTTTGGGTCTGGGAAGACTCTTTTTTTGTTTGTTTGTTTGACGTGAAATAACCGTTAAAGAAGTTTTGATAATTCGGGTTCACAATTGTGAATGTATTTTTTGTCCAGGCAGAATCTAAATAATGGTGACAAACTGAAAACGTTCCATTATTTGATCTCTTTTAAAACAAATTGTAATGTGTCAGTTCTGTTTAAATAGCTGTTCGTATTATCAGAGGTGCAGGAAAAATAATGTTTCTCTAGAAAAATTCCTGGGATCTATTTAGTGCTGGGAATTCTGAATCAACTCCAAATGCTCAAAATTAGTTTTTAAAATACATTCAAGTTGTACGTTTTTACCGCTCCCAAGATTTCACCCAAGATTTCATAAAAAGTTGTGTGTCATTCCAACGTGTTGAATCCACAGCTCTTCTGTAAAATCACTGACTACCATTTTAAAAAGACGTGCATAGTTACCCTCTCCCAAGTATAAGAGGCTTGTCGCTCCAACGCCTGAATGAGACGCTGACGTCTCCTCTGATTGGCTGATAGATGATGAACGCTAGCGGCTTGACTGAATTATGAATTATATCTCATGCAACTGTTTACATCAGTGGCTGCCATAATTTTTAATGATTTATATGAACAAGCTTATTCACATGTGATTTGAATTTTGTCTGTTTTTTTTAATGGAAACACCGCAGTTACAAAATTGTGGTGGTGTTTCTTACATTAGCCGAATAGACACACAGATTTGCGCTCATTTCTTATGGAAATGCAGCTATTAAGACTTACATCTTTACTTATTATTTGTTTATTCCATTATATTTCAGGACCTAATTACCTAATTAGTTTCTTTTGTGCGGGAACAAGGTCGTGTTTAGTGAAAGTTTTTTTCTGGTCCATGACTTGTCTGTTAGTTGAGTTTTATCATTATGCGGCTTTAATAATCTCTAACTACCTTGCTGGGCTCATATAAACCTTTAGCCCACAGCACTTAGCTAAATACCACCGGCGCACAGATCAAAAAGCTCTGAGGTTTTCCAGCAGGTAACAGCCCTCTAAGTGCTCTGCCGGGACGAGAGCTGATTTGGCATTCAGGAGCGCGCCGGGTTCAGGTGTAGGGTAACAAAGAACAATGAAGGACGGCTTGTGCCGACTTCGCAGACTTCACACGCTCCGTTCTGTCAGCCAGCACGGCTGCAGAGAGACTGAGAGCGTCTCCCCCGCTCTGACAGCCCTCTACCAGCCAGACGACACACTGGGCTGCCTTTATCGTACCATATGGAGGGAGACAGCGGGAAGGTGAGGCGCAGACAGGTGTAGGGGACTCAGAAGAGGGAATTGACTTTATGGAAATACTGTGAAGGATCAGAGGCAGACAGAGAGAAATAAAGAGAGACAGGAAGTAGGAAGGAGAGAGACAGCAGGCAAAAGTAAGACATGAGTGGATCGGTGCATTGTTGACCCTGGGTGTAAGTCAAAATGGGAATATTTTATCTGACCTTTTCATACTGAATAACAACTGGAAAACAACCCACTGCTTGAAAAATGAATGAGATTGATGCCAGAAGCAAAAACATGGAACTGTTCTGATGACAGAGCAAAAGGCGGACAGCGATCTGAAATCAGATTTCCATTCCAGGCCTTTCAGACCTCCTGACGACACCGTCACACACGAATCAAACTGAAGCAGCAAGACTGTGACGTTAAGAAAAGCCTGTGTGTCTCATGGTCGTCATTAATAATTTATACAGCCTATCGTCTTTTAATTATAATCATTATATGGGGAGAGACAGATGTTGATGGATCAAGGGAAGCTTCTGTTAGAAAAAGTCTTAACATTTCATTGTTTCTGGAAAGATGGAGCATTGCCATGTAGAATTATAGATGCTTTAATTCTACATGATAGGTATAGTTTTCTTTGGCTATTCCAATTTTAGCTGATTGAAATTTTTATTTAAAAATCAAGACAATGTAAGAACAACAAAATATTTGAAGTCTTGCTCTCATGCAGCCTGAACCAAACTCAGCCATATCTCAGCTACAGCAGGACAATAAATCATAACATATATCGCAATATTGATATATAACACTATCAAAAGATAATGTTCCATATATGGACTATTCATTGAACTCTGATTCAGAACCGTACTGCATTCTGGGGGATGTAGGTAGAGGAAAGACTTTAGCCCCTCACCCTCTCAAGGCCAGTCAAGCAAGCTTGGTGGCATCAACTCATTTACTCACTCTTTCGTTACTTAGCAACCACTTGTTGAGTTTCAGGTTTTGCTGCTGTGCCTCCTAACTGCTGAAAAATAAGAAGTAATGGTGTGGAGAAACATGAGAGAAATTTCACATATTTTTAAAACAAAAAACTAATTAAGAATGATCAAAATCGACAAATAAGAAAAGCTTATGTATATCCTGGCACATTTTTTCAGCCATATCGTTCAGCCCTAGTCTCAACATGTTTGCTCTGTTTTTGTACATTCAATGTTTGTCATTCAGTCACCAATTCCACTCCAAAGTGCGTTATCAGCTTATTATGTTGACAACCTGCTGATCAACCCCAAAATGTATCAAACACTTTCTTTGTTCAGACTTTAATTTAAAAAGCTGAATTTGTTTAGGTGCTCTCATTTTATGAAGACAGGACAGCCCATCAGCATGTAGCGTCTGGGTGAAAATATTTCATCTTTTCAGTCTGATCTCACTGAACCAGAAGCCTTTATCCCCAAAGCCCTGCAGAAACCCTCCTGTCGTTGTCTCTCTGCCACATGTCTGACTGGATAAGCGGAACACCTTCAGTGTTAAACCCGAACATGTTGAATGCACAGCCTTCGCTTAGCAGGAAAAGCCTGGACCGTGTTCCAAGCGGACATAAGTGGCAGCAAAGGCAACAGCTTTCGGCAGACATCCTGCACTCCGGTAAATACCCTCTGACTGCCAGACTTAATCTCTGGGTGTAAGTCTACCTCATGACATATGAGGCTCCAATTTCCCGGCCAAAAGGAGAGGGATTAGCTCAGAAACATTAAACCCCTATCACAGCTTAATGTCCGTTAAGCCACTGCTAATTAGCAGGGCTGCAGCAGGAAGGAGCCATGTGACGAGCCACACGGCCAGCCGGAGAGTCCCTAATGGTGAGCGGAAGAACATCCACACACAGAGAGGACTCTACTAGGGATGTGACTCATTAACACACCTGGTGGAAGAATCTGTAGGAAGACATTCTGAAGATTTGACTTTGTAAACTTAGTTCCGTGTGAATGTCTTCAACCAAATGAAGAGGTCGCTGCATCAGAAAATACAGCTAAAAGGAAACCGATAAGGAACTGAGGTTAACAACAGCAGTGGCCTCCAAACTTATTCATACCCCCTATTGCTTTTATTTTACCATTGATATTAGAAACCTTTTTTTCAAGGGAGTCCCGGCCAAGAGGCAGCCACAAATGCAACTCAAAAAATGACACAGTTAAAAGAAAATGTCCCGCTATAAAAACCGCTACATGTCATTAGTTTGGATGCAGAATGACTAAATGAGATGAATTCAGTCAGTCTCAGAGTTTCTTGTAGCAAGTTCCAGGAAGAGGGAGCAGAGTGAACGAAAGACTCTTTACCTTGGAAGCACAAGAGAAAAATAGAAGCAGCAAATGGTTATGAGCGAAAAGCATAAGAGTCAACATTTCTTAGTGCAAGTGGAGTGCAAATATAGGCTGGCATGAGTTCAAGTTAAAAGTTAAAATGTATCGAGCTGAAAACACAAATGCCAATGTGTTTTTATTGTGAACATTTTGTAATGACGTAACCCAGTCATGCAGAATTGTCGAGGAAGAAAATACGAGTTGGAAGTATTGCTTGGTCAGACTGGTTGGGTGGTTTCAGGGGGATTTTCACTCATGCAGATCAAAAATGTAAATTAATCAAATAGTAAATAATCTAAATGAACAGAATTTCATGGAAAGAATTTCTAGTCAATGAAAAATTGTTAAGGCAGTGGTTTCAAACTGCAATCCTCAAGGGCCAGAGTCCTGCAACGTTTAGATGTGTCCCTCATCCAACACACTTTAGTTGAATGGCTAAACTGCCTCACTAGCATGCAGTCAAGCTCTGCTAACATGCTAATATTGGATCCAGATGAGATGAATCAGAGAGACATCTAAAAGTTGCAGGACACCGGCCCTTGGGGACTGGAGTATGAGACCACCGTGGTAAGATGATCTGTTTTGATGGTCTCGAGATCGGCTGTCTGCTTAGTGCAGACGATGCGGTTCTATTGGCTTCATCAAACCGTGATCTCCTGCCTTCATTGAATCGGTTCACAGCCGAACATGAAACGGCCTGGGATGAAAATCAGCACCTTAAGATATAAGAGGGTACAGTACCATCTCTGGGTTGCAAACAAGGTCGTATCCCAAGTGGAGGAGGGCAAGTATCTCTGGGTTCTTGTTCACAAATGAGTGGGAAGACAACAGACAAATTTGTGCAAGCTGAATTGAAAGGCAAAGCTCTGGACTTACTGGTTGGTCTACGATCCGACCCTCTTCTATGGTCACAAGCTCCAGGTAGTGACCGAAAGAACGAGATTACGTACACAAGCGTGTGAAATGAGTTTCCTCCATAGGGTGTCTGGGCTGTCCCATGAGTTGAGAAGCTCAGTTATCTCTACCTCTTTCTTTCAGGAAATTGCCTTTTTATATAGTCTGTATACTCCAGATAACAGTGAATCAATTACTAAATTAGTTGCAGATTATTTCAATGATCGATTAATCACGATTAATTTGATTAATCGTTTCAGCTTTACCGTAGATTACTTAGCAGATTAAGACTCAATGTTTCCATATGTACTGGTTCTTCTTCCACCCTTTGAAGCCGTGAAATGCCTCAGTGGTTGACGCATCTCAAAGTGACTAATGTAAGTGTTCAGTTATCTTCCAGTCTCTCACAGTGAACAGGACATCTGAAAGTGAGGTTTTTTTTTCTTGAGTGGACAAGCAGTGCCCACTGTCTTAGCTTGCGGTGAGTAAAAAGTGCAGTGTACGTGTGTGTGTGTGTGTTGGAGGGTGGAATGTTAACAGAGCCTAATCTGTGCTCCGGAGCCATGCAGCCTCCGTATTTACCCTGGCAGGAGAGCAGAGAGCCGGACCCCGGGCCACGCAACGCGGCTCCACAGCCGCCATTCTTCCAGCTCTGTTTTCCTTCGGTCCCCACAGGCCCTCCGGCGCACTGCACCTTCAAAGGGCCCCAGTGTAATCTGTAATGAAATCTGCCTGTGTGCTCGCAGGCGTCAGCGAGGGCAAATTATACAATTACGCAATTAAAACACCCTCTTCGACTTCACCCGGTGCGGCGTGTCAGAATCAGCGGGCCTCACACCCCGGCTGCCAGCCACCCTCCACATCCTGCCCCGTCTAATTGCCGCCACGCTCAAGCCTGGTAGACAGAAGTAATGCAGTCACGCAGCACAGAGCCAGAAGTCAGAGGGAATGTGAAGACACGGAAGCAGGGGTTTGGGGTTGGAGAGGGTAGAGCAGTGGGAACAGCAGGGCTTAAAGGAAAACGGCCACAGAGAGCATAACCCTGCTGGGGCTGCACACTCCACTAACCTCTGTAGTTTATTTCTACTCATGTAAAAACGGCTCATCTGCACGTGGAGCAGCATTAGAAGAAAAAACAAAAGATCGGTTCTAACTAACCTCTTCACGCCTTTTGATGTCGTTCAAATTACATATTAATATCTGTATCAGTCCCAATATTGAAAAGAATTTTAGATCAGGTATCGGTGACAATGTTCCCAGTATATAAGGGCAGATCTGTTTAGGCTAATACTATGCTTTGATCTCTGAGTGATGTCATGCGTTTTATATATATATATTACATTATATTTTATATTAAATATATAATTTTTATAAAAGCAATATTTGCACTTTTTGAACTATTTGAAAGAGGGTTTGCTACAGTTTATTTTAATATAATTGACCAAAATAGTCAATCTGTTGTTTTTGTCAATTTATTATTTATTTTCCATCAGCTGTTTTACTCCTAATTACACTGACTGAACAAATGAAAGTTGTTTTTACATGTTTGACCAAGCTAGTGACGCTGCTGGTAGTAAAGTGTGTTGTTCTGGGGCAGAGTTGGCAAATACACTTGTAATTCAGCGCATTTATGTTTGCATCTGAAAAAAGAAATGTTTTAAATCTATCCAGCTGTTTTTCTGTATCAAATTGTATCGGCCGATACTAAACCTTAGATATCTGCGTCGGTATCAGAAGTGAAAAAAATGAATCGATGCATCCCTCACAAACATGGACGTTTTTATTTACATTTTATTTGATAAACCAACAAAATCTCAAGCACAAATTCGGGAGGAAAAAGATGTATAGCTTTTTTTTTTTTTTACGTTGCTGTGTCCCCACATAATGATTCTGCCATCCTTATTTTTCAACACAGGGAGTTGCGTTTACCATTGTTTTAAAAGCAGTATTTTGATCATGTATTTTTATACAGAAGAAACTGAAATATTTCTGTACTTTCCTGTCAAATCAGAGCAATATGACCCTGTAATGGAGCAGTAAATCCTTGCTCCTCCCACTGACTGGCCTTTCTTCCTTCTGTGTTCAGTGACTTCTTCCATCACGCTTTGGAATAAGTTATCAAACACGCTGGAAGCCCGTAGTGTAGTTTTAGGCACTGGGAGCGTTTTCCCCACTCCGCAGCTGTCAAGTGGACACATCTCTGCAGTGGCATGGCTGAATCATTCTGTTGCAGTGGAAGAGTTTCCACTACAGCAAATATCCAGGCAGGAAAGGGTTCTGTGGACCATGTGCCTCTTTGGAGGTGCCACGCCCCTATGAAAATCCCGCCTCTGCTGAGGAAATACCATCCTGCCAATTAGACATGGGATAGAATTCCTGTGTGTGGCAGAGCACATGGAGCCGGACTGCAGTTTGAAAGAAAAGTCATATTGCAATCAGAACAGCTACTGCCTGCTGCTTTTAAAGTGAAGGAAGGCTTTATGTTTTTGGAATGAATCTAAATTCAGAGAAATTACCGTATACTATATTGGTGTAGTGATAGGATTTATAGCTTCAACTGTCATCTCTTCTGTTCACTTTTATTTTTATATTTTTGCTTCTTTCATGTAAAGATGCCCTAATCACTATGCTGTGACCAATTTCTCATATTTAGTCTTTGCCAATTTCATCCGATTCTGAATTAAACACAATCAGAAAAATATAAGAATCACAGAAATTTGTTTTCTTGCCTCCCGGCATTTGTCATTAATTATTTACAGTATATCGGCAGCAGAGATGAACCAAGACCTAGGTTTGTAGGCAAACCAGAGTTTGCTTTTTTGGTCCGCATCAGAGTTTGATTACGGGT
Organism: Xiphophorus maculatus; assembly: GCF_002775205.1. Lineage (NCBI taxonomy): Eukaryota > Metazoa > Chordata > Actinopteri > Cyprinodontiformes > Poeciliidae > Xiphophorus > Xiphophorus maculatus. The sequence goes on from NC_036461.1 coordinate 22,278,445, forward strand.
TCACACTTCCCGAAACGAGCTGGATTTTCTAGAGAACCCTTAATCATCAGTCCTGGACTGTTCGGTGACACTCAGAGGTTGGAAGCATTTCAGGATAACAGAGAACCGCTTTCCTGTTATCAGGTGAAACGTTTGCTCTCTCGTTCACTCTAAATGAACAGTTCATTTAGAGTGAACTGTTCAAAGAGGCACCAATCAGTCGGAACGAGATTCAAATCAGATAATTCACTTCTCAAATATTGATAAATCAGATTCTACCCTCTCAATTTTATTAAATGCATCAAAAATAAGAAGTAAAAGACAAAGAACTCTAAAAATGCATCAGCTTCTTTGATGCATTTTATTAACTTTATTAAAAATTAAATAAATCCTAGGAATGTATGCATTTAATGCAAAAATAAGGACCACCTTGTCAAAACTATCACCTATTAGATCTGACCGCACATTTTTGTATGCATTAGTCCAAGATTGATCACAATCACAACCAGCAGGTCAAGCTTTTACAGGAAATAGTAAGCTAAAAAAATAAGAGGTAACTTTGAAGTTTCTGTGCTCAGTACCATCGTAAGCACCAATTGATGTTGCTGTCAACGTGACCTGGAAGCTCTTTGTGATGGTGTGTTCAATGAACTGAAAAAGATCAGTTTTAAGACTTCCATTTATCGGTCATCGAGGCCTGCTCAAGCTGGAAATCTGACAGTCAAATTCTTGGTCCACATCTACAGTTTTTATTGTCTGTATATCAGAGCAAGATATTGTTAGGGAAGAATCCTCGCAGATGTTGTATTTGGACTGGAATTCGATTACAATAAGGGACATCTCAATGACTGAACAAGATGTTAGAAGAGAAAAAACCACCAAACTTGGGTAGGAAACCATGGTGACTCCTCCAGCTTATTGAGTCCCCGTCTATTCTGGGGTTGGAGACATCATTGTGGCTGAGGGACCAACAGCAGGAAAGTGTTTTCAGGCTCGGCTGAGTTCAGAAGCAGAAGGACCACACATTGGGAAAGCGACTGTTTAAAAACCTGTGTGTGGGGGTGTGCGTGTGTGTGTGTTACTTTTCTTTTTTTGAACTGAGTGTGTGTGTGGCTTACTGCAATGCCAAGAAAACAATGTGTTCAGACTCCTTAGAGGGTTGTCCCACCCCGAGAGGGAGTGACGAGTCGCTAACGCTACAGGGAGATCGGGGGGGCGACTGGGGGAGTCAGGAAGTTTCAGAGTTTCTTCATTTGGAGGTGAAGATTGTGTGTGAGTGCTTGAATGTGGGGAGAGTGTTTGTCTTTGCAAGCTGAGGACGGTGGAAGTCTGCGCTCCACGCACACCCGCTCAATTACTGTCTGTCTGATAGGTTTTTAGGAACCTTCTGTTTGCTTTCTCAGAGGATACGTCTGCGTCTCTCAGCACTGAATATCTCCCTTAGTCTGGTTGCAATTACTCTGTGAAGCCGATGCCAGTGTTTGAAAGCAGGAGCCAAAACACTGTGTGTCAGAAATGCATCAGAACACCGCAGGCATCGTGATAAAAGCACATGTAGCAGATCTGACGCCGAGATTGTAATTCGGCAGTGATTGACGTCCCACCTGAAGTAAGAAAGCATTACTTCAGCTGTTGCAGGGTGTAGGGCTGGGGGGTTCGGATTACTTTTTAATTATTATCTCATCCATGCCTGATGGAGCACACACACACGGACAGAAGTCCTGGCATTCAGATGATAATTAGCTCCTCTCTCTCCTCCGGAGTTTGGAAAAGTAAAAGAGACATCTGATGACCGGTCAGCCACCTCCCCAGCTTTTGTCCAGGGAAACACACACACAGAGACCACTAAAGAGAGTGAGCGTACCATGCCTCAGTGCTCTCACCCTCCTCATCCTCACAGATGGGACAAAGAGCTCGTCTGACTGGCTGCACTCCCTTTGTCCAGCGTCTCCTCAATACAACTCAATAAATCGACCCTGACAGGTTTTCAAACTCCCAAGATCGTGCAATTCAGATGAACCCTCGCATTGTTTCGGAGGCGAAGGAGATGATAAGTTTTGTTCGGACCGTCGGAGAGCTTCAGGCGCCGCTTCTAATGCTTTTTCAATTTCTGTCAAGCCGTGTTTTTCTCTGCGACGCTGTTATGAACTGAACAACATCGCTTTGTAAACCAAGCGGGGCTTGAAATTGGATGAAAACAAGATTGAGTTAGAACTCAATCCTGTTTTGAACACCTGCGGACCAAAGGCTCCGCAGGTGCCTGTAAGCTTCCAACAGTAACATATGACTGTTTTCCATACTGAGCCACAGGTCAGTCATATTGGAAGGTAGAGCGTTTGCTCTATCACATTAAATCCCAATAAAATACTTTGAAGTTTGTATTTGTATGTTTGGCCATTGTCATCCTACACAATTCCGCTGGATTCCCATCTCTAAGTTGTTTATAGCGCACACAATTGCCAGTAAACTTCATCAAGTTGGCGTATTACATATGTCACGACTAAACGTTGGTGATTGAGTAAAATCGTTGCAGACTTTGACAGAATCCACGCCTTCAGGAAACAGTCGTTTCTCAATAGCCGATGGTCCAGTTTCTCTGGACGAAGCGACGCTCAGAACAATTGACTGGTTTCCCCTAGGCTATGTGTGACTACTTTTGCACAAATACGTGTCCACATTTGCAAAAGTAAAGCCGAAACTTAGAAGAGCCAACTCATGTTTCCTAATCTTTACATTGTTGTGTCGGAGGATCTTTTGGAATCCAGAATCTCCCATTTGTTTCTGGCAGAGTGCATAACTCATCCAAGCTGCATCACTTTCAGAACAGGGCAGGAGAGCAAGCTTTCCCCTCTGCACCATCTTTTTGCAATTATAGTAACATGTATGTGTACATTCCCAAAGGGTCTTTCCTCAAAATGTTACATGATCTAAGAATCCTAAAGAAAACAGGAGCAGAAAATGACCACTGGGCCCGTTTAGCATTTTTCTCTTAAGTCCTTTCAGCTCTGTGGGAATTCCTTTATTGTCTGTAACAAGATTTTGTGTTTGGACCCACAGAAGCTCCTTTTTGGACCAAGCCAGAACGGATGGACAAGAAGCTCCTGGCCGTCCCCGCAGCCAACACCGTCAAGTTCCGCTGTGCCGCCGGCGGAATCCCGATGCCAACCATCCACTGGCTCAAGAACGGCAAGGAGTTCAAGGGCGAGCAGAGAATGGGAGGCATCAAGGTGAGAGGAAGAGCATGTTGACACCTAAAAGGTTAGAGGAGTTCAGGAGATTTTTAGATTCAAACCTTCACACTCAGAACTCTGCCAGCCGGAGGTCGCAATCTCCACCCCTTAAGGTGCTGCCAGAGTGTCCCGTAGCAAGGCATGTTAATCCCCCTGGGAGGATAGCTACGCCGCTGTCCATCCATCCATAGGGTTAGTGCCGGGATTGGTCCTTGACGTGAGTTTCCCTAATTAAAGGAGCGTAAACCTTGAGTGGTGAAAGAATGCCGTGCCCGGCGGATCTTCTCACGGTGTATAAATGTCGTGAAAGATGCCACGGAGGCATACTCTACCAACTAACGACCAAAATAAGTTTAATAGTGGTGGTGGTGGGGGGTCTAACTGCAGTCCTGAAACCAGACACATGCATGCTCGCATGATAGTCCAGCGCTGATGGTGAAGCGCTGCAGCAAACAGCTGCTGTGTTCACTTTTGTCATCAGACTCACTTGAAGCTGAGCTCTCTGTCACAGCCTTAGGTTTGTTTAGCTAATAACTAATAACCAAATATGTACGGTAATATTGGAACTCACTGGTATTCAGTTTGAAAAGTCCTGCCAGACATATTCAATTGGTCAGAGTTACTCTTACCTTGCTCTGTATTGAATAATCTTTACAGCAGATTGTGATCGTTGGAGACATTATTTAATCACCTGTGAAAATAATACTGTAATTGGATCTTTTTTTATCTTGTTTTACACCAAATAATTCTGTATTTTGAAGAATATCATAGGAAAACTGGCACTAAAACATCACTTTGTGGTTGTAGATTAGCGTCTTCTAATGTCTCAGCAGAGAAGCACTGAAACATATTTCTTCCCAAGTGGAACTTTGGCCTTTAAAGAGTTAAATGTAATGAGATCCTGCAGCTATTAACAGTTTACAGAGATTTCCAACATCTGCTCCCAGCAGACCAACAGCAGTTGTCTCTCTCGCTCTGTCCCCACTCTCTGTTCTTCTGTCTATCTATCCCCCCCCCACCAACCCGCACAGATTCACACACACCTGTCAGCAGCCCTCAGGACACCCTAACTTGGACTGAAGTGGCTCCCCGACAGCAGCTTTTAGCGTCTGTAGTGTACATGATGATTTGCTGATGATATGGTTGGTTCCACGTTGTTAGCAGCAGATTAATCCCCAACTGACTGCTCAGAGAACAACATATTTATTCCACCTGTTTGTCCGATCTTCAACTTCTTCATTAAACTCCTGTGAAAGTCCTTCTTTGGGAAGAATCAGTTCTACTTAAAAAAAATATTTGAGTATTTCTTGTGAATTAAGAACAATTTAGTAACAACCTTGTAATACCTCCCCTGCTCCAACAGGTGGTGATAACTTGGAAATGACATCCAAATCCTAGTTTGATTCTGAAAAGCCTAAACGGTTCTAGTCTAAAGATTTTTCCAAAAGAAATTGCACCTTATGCTTTTTTTTTTCTCTTGCTAACATTAGCATATTAACACATTTAATTACTGACTTACCTACTATTCTATCTGGTATATTAAAGCTGCTTTACTTCTCCTTAGCCGTAATTAAAATTTAGATCTTGAGGGGTGATTGATGCCTTATTAAGATGCTCCTCTCTTATTGAACATGGCAGAAAAAGTGGAGCATCTTCCTTTATGTCTGTGTTGGTTAATGAAGACGTTCTCCCATGTGTCTTTATTGAGTAATATTCACGTGCCCCACCCCTCCCTTCTCTCCCAGAACTGTTTTAGGATCCAGTTAGTGATCACCATGCAGGCAGTGTTTGCCCTCGCAGAAGTGAAGGGAGAGGTCATGGCACTGGGTGACATACCAGTGTGACACGGTCAGGCTTCGGGGTCGTCAGGCGTAACAGCTTTAACCCATTCAAATTTCAGACCTCTGACCACATCACCGCCTCGTTAATATCTTTATTTTCTCTGAATTTTAGTGTCTTTGATATTAACAGCACTTGATTTTTCTTGTCATCCAATATGTTATTTTTTCATGTTTCTACTGCACAGCTCATTATACTGTGACGTAATATTTAAACAAACATCTCGTTGTCTGTTGTCTCTAGACCTAAAGTCTAATTCAAAGAAATTGATATAAAAAATGGTTGGTTAACATTATTTATTTTTTGTTTAATCTTCCAGCTTTTTACAAATCAAAGTTGTTAACCAAAAAGTCCAAAAATATTTCTTTTTGAAACTTTTTTAAATATAAATTTATGCTGATTAAAAATTGTTTCAATAATTATCAGTGAAACCATATTTTTACAAAAACAAGTCCTGATTCAGTCCCTCCTCCCCCAATTTACCGTAGTACTTCTAAATAAAAACCACCAATTATATTCAGAAGTCACAAAACACATTATACAAAGATTCATATCTCGTTAAAATCAAAATATCTTCCCTTTTAAATATGAAAGATCATTAACATTAAAACATTAACACTTCTTGGGATTTTTAGAAGCCGTCTCGAGGAAAACGGGTGTCTTTTACCTGTTAACAAGTCGCCGTCTATCAGAAGAGCCTGTTTTTTAAATACCTGGTAAAAACTAGAAAGTTCCTCATTATAACGATGAGCTTTGCATATCGTCATAACGAGAACGTTTTCTCTCTTTGACTCAAGAAATTTTCTTGAATTTCTTTCTGAGCTCTGCCAGCTAGACGTTTCCGTAGCTTTCAATTACGGAAATGGAATGAATAAACACAGAAATAAACACACGAAGTATTTCAAACAAATCGGCCCCAGATTGAATTGTCTCCACGTCAGCGTGAGCGATGGACAGATGCGGACAACGTTCCGTCACCCCGTATCACCCCATATCACCCCGTATCACCCCGTCTTCCATGTGGAGGTGATGGGTTCATGTGGGGGGCGGGGCCTCAGCTCTGTCATCCCAACAATGACATTCTAAAGACTCCATTCCCATCAGGGTCCTGAGGGTGAAGCCATCTTCCTGCTGCCTCCATTCTGACTTGACAACATCATCTTGGTACTGACAGCCATGTGTAATTTTAGCTGAATGAATCTCAGCCATGCTGGTTTTGAGGATCGCTTTGCTCTTCACGTGAGCCGCGTGTTTAAGGAGCAGCTAACCGACCCGTGGCGCAGTTCTAATCATTGTCCCAGTTCTATTTGACTTATTTCTAGATACGTCAGGCGGTTGGGCCTGCTTTGAACAATCAAACTTTTTCGATGCGAGTCCATCAGACGGTTATCTAGCAGGCATAATTTCAGTCAGATAGCGGCTTGCTCACTGCCAGATTGTCAGCTCCATTGTGAGACTAAATGGCTGTGAATGCATGGCACAGCAATAACAGCACCTCTTGAAAAGAAGCCATCTACAATTACTATTTAAAGAAATTTGAATTAATATGAGTTACAACAACATTTAACTTCCCTTTGTGATCAAAGTATTTTTGAATTTGAAAATATTTGAAAAGAAAATGTACTTTAAGAAATATTGGTAAAGTTTAGTCAATGAAAACAACATCTAAACAAAACAAAAAAAACAGAAAACGTAGAAACTTGGTACCCAGACTACGTTTTTTCAGCTGCAATGTTCAAAGACAAAAACAGGAGATGGTTAAAAAGCTGCTGACAAAACCTTTATGGGTGAAGTTGGACAGATCAGCTGGAAGCTATACATTTTTTTTAGAAAAATGCTGACAATGTTGTTGTCAAATGGTTATTTTCCGGTTTAATAAGCAAGTATAACTTCAGAATAATCAGTTGTTTCTCATCCAACAGGTCCATGTTTTGCTCTGAAGCATACATCTCATTATTTGTCTCCCACTCTCAGAGGCATCTAAGTCAATTTCAGGCACTTTCAGGGGCTATAGAAAACTAAACGGTAAACTACATAAAGTTGTTAATAAGATGTGTACGTCATTTATTAAAACTCAGATTCCATCTCCTTTCTGCTTCCCAGACAACTGTGGAGCTCTCCAAGCCCAGGGCCTGAAGGTCAAAGTTTAACCCTCTATTGAGCTGTCAGATGGACATGGCAGGAGATAGGCGTGCCATCAGCCCATTCAGCCATCTTTTCTCTTCCAACACATAAAGCTGCTGTTTGGCGGAAGCGGGGGTTTCATTGTGTTGTTTTTTTTTTCTTCTTCTTCCATCCAGAATTTTCACCCTCTGTTTTGACAGCTTTCCAAAGCAGGGGCTTTTAATCTGCCTCCACTGTTACTTTTTAAGACTTTAAGCACTTCAAAATCCTCCCGTTTCCACTACAGTTTTTAGCACAGCCTCCACTAGAATTTCTATGCTTGCAAGATTATTTTTAGACCCCTGTTTTCTTTCCCCCTCAACTCCTCATCTAATTTTAGACCTCCCGTAGCCACAACGCTCACTCTCCTCACCTGTTTTTTTTTTTTTTTTTTTATTAAAACATACTATGGCTTTGAAAGGCAGGACTCGCCGTTAGCGGGGTTTGATTGTGTCGCTTTCACACATCCCGTTTTACGACCTCATCCTCGTTGATGCAAGTGTCAAGCTGAGCCAAAGTCAGGCATCAGACGAACAAAACTTTCCCGGTTTTAATAGCGAGCCCTGAAGGGCCGCGTCTTCCTGCTTCCGCCCTCTCTGCGGGTCAAATTAGACGGTAGCGCGGATCCGGGCTGCTGGTCCGCTCTGACACACTCATAAATTCTGCTAACTGGCCCCCACTTGTTCTGACAGGGCTATTTTGCGAGGTGAAGACAGAGGGTTTGGACTATAAAGGGGAACGGCGCTTCCTGTGTTTTCTCACACAACTACTGCATCACCAAAAAATTTCTATTTCTCAATTTTTTTATTTTTTAACATCCATCAAGGATAATTCACTTTGTCTGTTGATGTACATGAAATAGCCAGGTGCTGCGATGAGCTAAACAAAGTGTACTTCTGTGTCTTCCCTCTGTACCGGGAACAACAATATCTTTGTCTCAGGATGCACAAATTCACTTCTTTCCACTTCTGATACCGATACCTATTTCAGGTTTAGTTTCGGCCGATCACATACAGGAAAACAGCTCAACTGAACTGATTACAAATGTTTCTTTTTTTAAAGAGAGACGTTAATGTACTGGATTACAAATGTATCTTGTAACTCTACACCAGTACAGCTCATTGAAATACACCAATAGCTTTTCCATGTATCTTTGTCAAACATGGAAAAAACAACTGTAATTTGTTCAGTCAGTGTAATTAGGAGTAGAATAGCCAATGGAAAATAAATAATAAAGAAACTGAAACTGATTAAAATAATAAGTTGACTAGTTTGGTCAAACAGGTAAAAATTAAGCTGCAACAAACATTCTTTCAAATTGTTCAGAAAGTGCAATTAGGAATTCTAAAAACAACATAAATAATAAACCAGGGCGTTGCTCAGAGCACAAAGCATAGAATTAGAATAGATCTGCCCTTATGGATTTTGCACAGTTACAGATACCCGATCTAGAATTTTGTTCCAGTATCGGTACTGGTATAGGTGTTAATGTGGGATCGGTGCATCTCTAGTTTTGTCTTCTTTCAATGCAGGCGGTTCCTTGCGGTGTGAACCCCCTCATCCATTCCCATGGCTAGCGCTGCTCTGTACAGCCGCGGCAAAAGCCCCTAAAACCTTTAAAGCCTGGTATGACTGGAACATAAGCTGCTTAATAATTTAATTCTGCTTGGAATCTGGCATGATTGAAATGGATGGGATTATCACGTTTGGGGACTAATGCTACAGGTTCACCAGGGGTTAGCCAGTGTAACATGTTAATAAAAGCCAGCGTGTAGAAAATAATTAAAGTGACCAATGAAAGGCGGAGGAATGTTAACACTCAAAGTCACTGAGAGTTCATATTTAATCAACAGCAGAAATTCAATTTCAGAAAGCGAGAACTGGATACAGTGTCTCGCCATGGCAAACTTTCTTAGCATTTCTGGGGGGAATTTTATGTCATACACCAGGACAATCATAGTTTGAATTTTTTTTTTACAAATGAATATCTGAAAAGTGCGGCATTCACTTGAGTCATTACTAGAGATCCATCAATCCGATTATTGAGTAAATTGATATTTGAGCTCAACAAGACAGATATTTGTCGTTATTTAGGTTATTCAACCATCAGGTTGGCGCCAAGTGTTATTCTACTCAATCTTTCCAATGTTTCAGAAACTCCTGATCATTGATGATTGATTTCTATAGAAATGTGGAATGTGGACGCTGACATTAGCCCTGAGGACTTCTGTGCTGCTGCTACATGTCTAGCATTGAGATGCTATTTTAGGCTTGAATGGCTTTGCTGATAGGCTAACTGCTTTTAGCACAACTTGAACACAACAATTGTCTTTTCCAGTGTCCAATCAGAACAATTTTTGAAGGAGAAATGAACCCACAGTGGATGAAGAGAAGTGACTTTGTTGTCCATCGTTGCGGATATTGCTTGTACGTCAGATTTACAGGCCTACCAGAAACACGCAGACAAAAAGGTTCCCACTGGAACTTGTGAATGTAACAGGATGGTTTTACTTAAGAGGGGAGTATAGAAATGGAAGTAACACTTTTCAGGTTTTTATTTGTAAACATTTTTGAACAAATCCTCCCACTGTGTCCTACCACTGCCCAGTATGAACTAATCTATGTTGCTCTATCACTTACAATCTCAACAAAGTACACAAAATGTGCAAAAAGCTACCGAGGTGTAGATGCTTTTGCAGGTCTTTACGCATCATGAAATGCCACATTTAAAAACAAAACATGAGTTCAGATTTTTTACAAAGTCCGTCAAAAACGTAACATCTGAAATGAAACGTTTGTACATCAAAGTCCCAGCAGTAGAGAGACAGTGGTAAATGTATGGCATAGCTGTGATTATAGTCTCCCTGGTTCTGTTGGTGGTCCTGGCTTTCACTGAATATCAGCTCCAGCTCATATTTTACCACATTTTAGCCTCCTCCCTTCTCATGCACCAACTTTTTTTTTCCCTCCCCTCAGCGACCACAGCACAAGGCGTCACTCATCTGCTCATGAGAGCAGCCATTGACTTGAGTTTGACTCCTCATCTCAGAGAGGGGATAGACGGGGTGGAGCCAGCCATTCCACAGAAAAACCATTTGCCAACGCCGAGCGGGCGGCCTGGTTTATGTTACCACGCAACTGCGAGAAGAAGAAGATGAAAAAAAGCACACTCAGGCATAATATTTACACTGTTGCTTTATTTTCCGAATGCACCTCCAAGAGAGAGGGTGAAGAAGTGTGTGCTCCAGAGGGAAGAAGAAGAAGAAAAAGAAGAAAGGGTGGTTGCCTACAAATGCGACGCTAATATCTGTTTGGTTCCCCCCATAAAGCGTGTTTGTGAACAACTTTTTCTTACGCAGGTGAGGTGAAGTGTTCCACCCCAAAAAGACACCTTGTCGACATCACTCATTAGAAATTCTGACCTCTTCAAGTGAAGTTCACCCTGCGACGCCCGTTTCCCCCCGTTAAACGGCGCGGGTCGCCCCCGCCGGCCCGTGGAGACGCCGCCTGTCGACGCGTACCCGCTCCTCTGCTAACTCCCTCCACATCCCTTTGCCTTCTGAGCCTGTCAACTCAGTATCTGTCTTCCATGCCTTCCAGCCGCACCTGGTTTGAATTACCGCGCAAAATTTAGCTTTCGAGTCTCTGGCGATGCATTTCTCTTGAGTGGTACAGTGGAACTAATTTCGGAGGTGCAAAAAGAAGAAAAAGTCTGTCAGCCCTCACAGACATTTGCTTTGCTGAACACCTGTGAAAGTAACCCAGTGTGAAAATGGCTTCTGTTGATGAAAGATGATAATTTAACCATCATTGTTTATGAATTTTAGCTTTGTTATCCAGTTGAGAATTAGTGATCCACAGTAAAGTGAAAAATCTAGCGCATATCTTTTTGTTCATGTTCCTTAGCTGGTGTTATTCAGTGATTTGATTGGGATTTATGCAGACGATATTCTGTTGTACGTGTATACCGTCAAACAAATTCTGGCGTTGTAGAGTTCAGTTTGTAACGCTCGCACCTGCTTGTTTTATTATTGCTTCTTAAAATCACCACAATATCTCCTTAGATGTTTGCAAATGGACTTTGGTTCTCTAACATAAACATGTCGTAATTAAGCCTGTCGCAGTTAGTCAGTTAATTGGATGATCAATTAAATGAGCTGGATGATTTCCATTCAGATTAATATTTTTTTAAGAAAAATTTTGTTTACAGTCTTAATAATCCATTTTATTAATTTGGTGGTTTTCATTTCTGTTTTATTTATTGTTTTTGGTTTTATTTCTGGGTAATTAAAATATCTTCCAGTTCCAGTGTGAAGTGTTCTTTACAAAATTAGAGTTTATCTGTCTTTGGGAGAGCAAACTTGCATTATCACATCTTTATCTTTGAAAATGACCTCAAAACTATATTATCCTGTATCGTAATAAATACTGGCGATACAGGATATCACCAGTATTTATTGCCAATATCCTCTATTGTCCAGCAACATTTGTTATCATGACAGTCCTGGTAGTAACGACGCATTCCTTCTATCTTCAGCTGAGACACCAGCAGTGGAGTTTGGTGATGGAAAGCGCCGTGCCATCGGACCGGGGAAACTACACCTGTGTGGTGCAGAACAAATACGGCACCATCAGTCACACCTACCAGCTGGACGTTTTAGGTAAGCGTTTACTTTCACTTTAACTCATAAAAGCTAAAGGTTATCCTTCTGTTGCGCACTTTCAGCTCCCGTTATTCAGTCTTTTTATTACGTTTTATGGCGATGATATTCAGTTGAGCGCGTTTGTAAGCAACACCAGTTTGAAAAGTTAGCCTCTTGTGTTTAAAGTTGCAGTAAAACTGAAACAGAGATCGTAGCTCCACCTACAACAATATGAACTAAGCAGACACAGAGAGTTGAAAGGGGCAAATTAAAAAAATAAAAATTTATCACTAAAACATTAGCAGCAATATAAAATCAATAAGTACATTATTAAGTAAAGTAATGTGAAGTAAATAAATGTTTAATTAAATATTCGATTTAAGTAATATGAATTAATTTATTAAATATATAATTAAATCATTAAAATATTAACTGATGCAGACAAATAATTAAATATGTATGCCATTATTTAATTCCTAATTAATTAATTATGGCCCCTCAGTTTGCCCGTTGAAACTGAGGGGCGGGGCTTACACTGACCTGTTGAACGCCGCTAGCTTAGCATGGTTTTTTGAAAATCTTGGCGGCTCTTGTAACAGAGGGAGTAGAAATGACTGTCTGATTTCACGTTGATGTTGAGTGAGTAGAACTTCTTAAATGTTATCCTCCAGGTAGTCTGAATTTCCATCTCCTGCTTCTATGTCACCTGCTAACTGTAAAATGTCACAGAAAAGCCCATAAAAATCCTCCATTAAAATTAAACTAAGCTAGCGGAGTTCAACAGATCAGTGTTGGCCCCGCCCACTGCACCGCCCCTTGATTTCTATGGTGAAGTTTCACAGATAAAATGACTTCACGGTAACTCTGCAGGAACAGGAACAATGAAATAATTAAATTATCTAATTAGATAGGTATAAGTTTGCATGTTTTATTTTATTGTTCCTATATTTTTTTATGCAAATAATTTTTTCCTAGACTTTAGGTTTAATAATTTAATGACATATTTCATAAATACATTTTACATTAAATAAATGATTAAAATATTTAGTTAAACCTTAATTTATTTCATTTTACATTGAATAAAGTTGTTTTTTTTTATTAAATTTTGTCCTGTTTAACCCTCAATAAGCTTGTATATCATCTGTCTGTCCAACATGTTCAGTTTTTGGAACTTGTAAAATTCATCTTACTTTGTTGACATTTGTTTACAGTGTGAGGAATGTTACTAAACTCAGACTTGTTTTGCTGTCTATTAAACTGTACAAAATTGCTCATGTTTTTTTTCATGCTTACAGTCTTGTTTACTGGCCTAAACAAAGCTTTCGCTTAAACATTTACAAGTCCTTTAAAATTCTGCGGCCAGGTTATGAGCTAGTTCTAACAAGAGAGCTCACTCGACTCCTGCTTCGTCTGCGTTTCACTGCTTTCCTGTTACGCTCAGAATTCATCTTTAATTGCGGCATCTCACATAAATATTCAGGGAATAATTTATCTGTCTGATCTGGTTTTTAAAAAAAACAGAAAAAACCTTACGGTCTATGCTTCCCTCAGAGCGCTCGCCCCACCGGCCGATCCTCCAGGCGGGCCTGCCAGCCAATCAGACAGTGGTGGTGGGCAACGACGTGGAGTTCCACTGTAAGGTTTACAGCGACGCCCAGCCGCACATCCAGTGGCTCAAACACATCGAGGTGAACGGCAGCCGCTACGGCCCTGACGGCGCCCCCTACGTCAACGTCCTGAAGGTGGGTTTGGAGCCACACACCGTGGTGGGTTTACGTCTTAATGAGCCAGCCTGGAGCCAGGCTCGGCGCGAGATAATTTTACATGTTGTTAATCTTTCCTAAATGTCGTGTTTAATGAGCCTTTGCAGAAGGGGAGCCGGCGGGGGCCACGGGGCTTCCTTCACCGCTCTTAATTGAAGAGCTCATTGCTCGAACGGTGAAGCATCGTTACAACACACTGGAGCGTGTGGAAGTGTAGAGCCATTAAGCTAATGATATCACTGTAAATCAAAGCAGATTTCTGCTCTTACTGCGAGTGTGGCGTGTGATGAAGCATCTTGTTGCTATTTTGGAAGACTTTTCCACCCATGAAATAAATTCATCACTAGCTGCGTCTCCATTACAAATGTGCGCAAATCCTTGTCTATATTCTGCTGATGTTGAAAAACAAAAAAATTTTGCAATTGCAGTGATTCCATTAATAAGGAATTAAATTAAAATCATGTGAATACATTTAATTGCAAATCATGGCAGTTACATGAGATGCTCATCATTCAGCCATCAGAAGAGATGTTGGAGTCTCATTCAGGTGTTACAGTGACAAGCCCCTTATACTTGGGAGCGGCTATGTATGCAGCGTTTTGGGGAAATTGTTGTAGGCCATTTTACAGAAGAGCTATGGACTCAATACGTTGGAATTAGGGGTGCACCGATTGCAGTTTTCTGACCAATCGCCAATTACCGATCTTTAAAAAGCCTGACCTGCCAATGGCCGACACCATGTTTACCCCTGTTTTTTTGTCTGAATGTTGCTAAATATAGCATGAAAGTTGCTGAGTTGATAACAGTGGAGTGACTATTGTTAACTGATAAAATCAGTGGATAAGATCGTAAGCATGTAACCTGATCACCGATCTCCCATAATTAAGGAAACCAGCGCCAATAAATCAGCCCAATTTTAATGACACAACTTTTTATGGACTGTGATGCTGTGAGAAAAACAAAAAAAAACAAACCATCATCCTCCTGCTGCTTCCTGTTGTGTTCTTCAACGTTTCCACCAATTGTAACAAATGAAAAAAGTGTTTCCGTTGCAGTTTTCCAACCCAATTTTGATAAGGCTACAAAAAAAACACTCCATCATAGTGTCACTTTTTTGTTTTAGCAAAAACATAAGTCATTTTGAAATTGGCATGTTTCCATTAAGCAAATTTGATTTCCCACTTTAAAGTTGCATAATTTTATGCTTAATGAAAACACAGCTACTGAAAGAAGCAACTTCACCTGGAATCCACCATAAACATTGTTTTTTTAATGTTTTCTGGTTGATGAGGGGAAGACTCCCGTTGCAAACCAACAGGGCTTTTGCACCCTCGAGCTTTTTTTTTTTTTTCTTTTCTTGTCCCTCTGGAGAGAAGGAATAAAAACAAACATCTGGTTTGGACTAAGTTAACTGCTGTGGTGGCGGCAAACGCAGGGAGGGAGACGGGCTCAGCTAACCGCCGCTGCCGTCAGATGTGCTGCGTCGCGTGGTTTGAGGAGGAGGAGGGAATGAGAGAGCAAAGAGGCACCCAAAAAAAGCCATGGAAAAAATGAGTGAGGGAACCGAAGGAAGGGCAAAGTCAGCAGGGAGAGAGGGAGAACGTGTGTCGGGGTTAGATGAAGGCTTGTGTGAGAAAAAAAAAAGAAAAGGAGGCAGAAAATGGATATTAAGACCAAAGAGTTGGGAGATAGAAAAGGAGAGAATGGAAGGAAGGAATAAGAGGGAAGGAAGGTCATGGGGCTGTTTTCCCTGGATCTGTCTTCATACATCTTTCTGCAACGACACGAGAAAAGAAAAACAGCAATGTTAAAGACGGAAAGACTTTCTTCGGCTGCAGTCATCTATTATCCTGCTTATGTGTCAAAAAAATTGTCTCACCTACGATTCCTCTAAGGAATTTGTCATAGCAGCACATCAGGTTGCCAAAACACTATTTTTGGGGGGGATTTTTTTACAAGACAGGATGACATTTTATCAACCACTGTCCTCTTCTGCTCTGCTGTGAGAGGTTTGACTGACAGACCGGCCCACCAGGTTCACAATTAACAACAGTCAACCCACTGTTGCCAGCTCAGCAACTTTCTTGTTATATTTAGCAACATTTCAGACAAATAAATCGTCCAAAATTGGTATTTAGAGGTCAAAATTGAAAGCTCGGTAATGGGGATCGGCCAGAAAAATGCAATCGTTAAACTTTTTATTACTATTGAAAATGCTTTGTTTTTGTGTTTTACGTGTTTTCACGGGATGAAATTGGTTCAAAATGATGTTCTTTCATGGTATTAACACAAATGTTTATAATTTTAAGCAAAAACATGCACCATGATTTTATTGCCATCACTTAAAACAGAACAGCACCAATTATTCCTAAAGCAGCTAAAATTATTTATTACAATTAGGGGGGGTTTATGTCTTAATGCTATTTTGATTTTGGTACGAAAACAAATACATATAATAAATATCCACTAATAGTTTTTAAGCGCTTGGCATCCTGCATTTATTTAGTAAGCTGCTTGTCCCACCTGGCCTTTTTAAGCTCCCTTTATTCAACCGTGATTGCAGCTGGTCATTCTTTCACCGTCCGTTTTAGCACGGCAACTTAATTGTATTAAATTTTAATAGAAAAAAAATCCAGTGTAAGACATGTTAGTATATAAATCATCCTGCAGACTCGGGAAGAGTGTGTGAAAAAACGATGACTTTAATTTAAAAAAACAAAAAAAAACAAGCTGAAATGGAGAGATGAATGGGCAGAGAGACGGAGTGTGAAGGGGAGGAAGAGGAGGAGTGGGGGGGAACGGCTCCGTCGGCCCAGACTGAGGCTCCAGGCTCTATTTTCGACCGCCGCATAATTGAAACAGTATTTACAGAAACTTGTGTGTGCCTCTCTATGAGGACTCACCACAGCTCATTCAGTCATGATATGCTCTCTCTCATGTGTGGCATTTAAACACAGCTACGGGTGGGAGGAGTGTCTCTCTTTCTCTCTGTTTTTTTTTTGTTGTTGTTTTTTTTTGGGGGGGGAGGATGATCTTTGGTGCCTGGAAAAAGACTTAAAGTCGAGGCGAAGAAGAAGAGTCAAACACTGGATGTTCATTTAGCTACATTAAAATCTGATTTGCTTTCCTTTTTATGTGCTGTTTAATAATTTAAGCCCATCTAGGGCAGCTAGTAGTTGGTATGCATTCACAGATGCATAAGAGATTTAACACCAGAGATGTTCACACGTCAGTTCTTAAGACTGCGAGTGAAATTCACTTTTATTTCTACTGTTCAGTCAACTCAGCTCACATATGAATAAAAAAGACTAGGTTTTCTTAAGCTGCTGCTGTTTTTTGTTGGGTTTTTTTTTTTACTGAAGCTTTGTTTCCATTAAAAATGTGTGCAAAACTTTGTCAATAAAAACAACACAATTTTGCAATTGTGGTGTTATCAATAAGTAAGACTCACAATTAAAATCACATGTGAATAAGTTGAAATAAATTGAAAAACATTCAGCGCCATCATCCTCCAACTGTTTCCTGTCGTCTTCTTCTTCATGGTTTTTACCAGTGGCAACATCCAGTTGTTCATTATGTGACTCATGTGATGCAGAAAAAAAGTGTTTCCATTGCATTTTTGCTAAGTAAACCAATTTTGACTGAAAACCATCTCACCGTTTGCCAAAACTTTTTATTGAAAAACGAGTTTCTTTTTCTAATTTGCGGCGTTTCCACTAACTAAATTCATTTTCATAATTTCAGTTTGTGTAATTTTGTGGTTGAGGCAAAGGCAGCTACTGACTTCGAAAAAATACTATTTCATAATTGCAGTGTTTCCATTCAATAAGAAATGCTATGGAACTCACTTGTGAATAAGTTAGTTGATGGTATTAATCTTTTAAAATCACAGTTCATAAAAAGATTAAAAACCAACTACTTCCTGCCATCTTCTGCTTCTTTGTAGTTTGCGCCAGTGGCAACTTTCAGTTATTGTTACTCGTGTGATGGAGAAAAAGTGTTTTGTGAAATAAATGACCACCTCATCCTTCCACCAAAACATTTTATTGAAAAAATTGTTGTTTTTTTCCACCCCAAATTAACCTGTTTCCACCCAGCGAATTTATTTTCGACATGTCCAGTTGCACAATTATATGGTCATTGAAAACGCAGCTACTGTGTTCTTGCAAGACTTTCCAAGGCCTCACCGTGCCTCTCAATTTTCCCTTCGCAGAGTAATGTCAGTAAACACACCGTGGCTCGCAGTATTCTGAAACTGTCCAACGTGACAGAGAAAGACGCCGGGAAGTACTGGTGTCGTGCCTCAAACTTTGTAGGCATGTCGGAAAAAGCTTTCTGGCTAATGGTACACAAACCAGGTAAATACTGAGCTGCTAGCAGGAACCGCCTTCACCGCATTTGACGCTCTCCGCTGCCTGCAGGGTTCCTCTTGGTTGTGGATCTGCTTGACTTGCTAATAGGACAAACACACACAAACACACAAACACACCCACATTCCTCTACTGGGTTCAAGTAATCACATCTTGCTAGTGAGTAGCTATCATTCATTTTAACTCAGAGCGCCATGTTGACCCTGATCAATAGCAGACACAACATTGCGTTCTTAATTGCTGCCATGGCTTCAGAAGTCTCACTCTCGCACACAAATATGCCATAAATCTAAAGGCTCACTGACCAAGCCTCCCTCAAACACACAGATTGCTATTGATTTCCCATGGAGGGCATTCTCCCGCAATATTAATGGTCTTTTATATCAGAGTATGCGGCACGGGGCTGTGATAGCGGCGCTCATTACTGAGGCACTTTGACTGCTCCTTGTTGCTGTAGCATTAGTCAAAGTAGGAAAAATCATAATTGAAGTGTTTTTTTATTTATTTATGTATTCATAATGCAGTTTGATTAAAGTGCAGTGTATCAACCTAAGTTTTCAAGATTATTGAAGAGAAGTTTTATTTAAAAAAAAAAAACACAAAATTGATTTTCTTATACATATCTGAACATAAATTGAGGCAGTAAAACAGTAGAGGTATTATCTTTCTGTGTAAAACACAGCATTTTCTGCCTGTAGTTCTGACTTAATAGACAAGTTGGCATTATCCCCACAGAATGATGCTGCCACCACCATATGTCACCATAGAAATGGTGTATTAAGTTCCAAGTCAGATAAATGGTGGCAAACCTCCTCTTGTTTCTATTTTCAGTAAATAAACATTAGGTTACATGTAAACATCTGTTCAAAGCACACTTTTAAAGGTTCAAAAATTGTGTCTAAATTTGTACCAAATGAAAACAACAAAAGTTATCTCACAGCAGGTAAGATGTATAACCTTTATGCACTTTGGAAAACTTGGACTGTCCTTTTAGTGATGATTGTTATAATTGCTTCAAATTCAACAATATTATTAAATATATTTTATATACATCAATGAAATGTGGTTGCAAATTTGGGGATTTCTATGCAGCCATAGTCCTGGCAGAATGGGGAATGGACAATGAGAGCATTTTTAGTGGCTCAGTTTACAATCACAAGCCGCTATTACAACTTTGTCTTGTTAAATATATCACGTTAAAGTTCTGTTGTCAGCTGGTCACATACTTGCACCTTTACCTTACACCAGCAGTGGGCAGCGCAAATTAAAAAGTTAGTTGTGCTAACCCTGAAACACTAATCATAAATATTAGTTCTGCTAGCACTAAAGTGCTGTACCAACACAGTACGTAGCGGAAACTAATGCTAATGAGCTTCATTCAACCATGTTAATACTCACAATGTGTGCCAATGACCAAAACTTCAACACAAATGTCAAACTTTATTCAACTAAATGTTTACCAAACAGCCAAGCAAATTAGCACTTTAATTTAGGGAATGCTAAGGGCACTAAATGTTTTCAAATTTAGCTAAAGCACTAAACGTAAAATTAGCTCTGTGACTTGCGCATTAGTGGAAGTGTGCCCACCACTGCCTTATAGAAATAAATGCTGCTGTGAAATGCACATTTCTTCAAATGACTTTCTAATTTAAAATTAGCATCACCCCCCACACACACATACACACACACACGTTAAAGAAAAATTTCATTCTGTTGAGATAAGCACAGCTGGGTAACGGTGCTTTGGTATTTTCACCTGTTGGTGGTGGCAAAGCCGACTCCTCGGCCCTCTCCTCTTCTTCAGGGCGGTGTTTGGTGTTTATTTTAATAAAACCTTTTGGGCTCATGGAATCTCCTCTCTACATCCTTCTGCTCCATCTCTACTCCCCCTCCTTCCCCCACAGACGGCCGGTATTAACACAACAGATAAGGAGCTAGAGGTTCTCTTCTTGACCAATGTAACTTTTGAGGATGCGGGCGAGTACACTTGTCTGGCGGGGAACTCTATCGGCTTTGCTTACCACTCCGCTTGGCTGACGGTGCTTCCAGGTATATTCCTCTTCACCACACAGGCTCTCTTGTTGATTCTTGTTTGTCTCTTTCATCTTCCTCTCATGCAAATGTTTACAGGAGTATTCATACGGTGCAGTGTCTGTAAATCTGATTACAGTGTATTTTAGTGGATTATTACCAACAATTTGAATATGTTTAGCATGTGTTATTATGTCATCATTTGAAAAGACGAGGCATGAAATTAAACGCTTCTGCTGCTCTTTGATCACTTTCAATCATCTGTTCAGGCATCTTAAGGCTAAGAGACAGTGTAAAACATCCCTTACGCTTGATGTCAATAATTGCCTCCATTTTTGGAAACGGCTACAATTACTTGCCGCAGCTCTGAAATTAAAGTGATCCATGTGTCTTTATTGCACCGAAATAAGTTTCTGGTGTGTTTGTGCCGCTAATAAAAAGCTAAACTGTGCCTTTGATGTTTCTCGGCCTCCTCCCTTCGAAAGCAGTGAACTCGGGCAAAGACGACTACTACGCCGACATCCTCATCTACCTGACGGGCTGCGTGCTCTTCGTCTTCGCCGTGGTCATCGTCTTCCTTTGCCGCATGCGAATGACCACGCAGAAGACTCTCCCCACGCCTCCTGTGCAGAAACTGTCGAAGTTCCCCCTCAAGAGACAGGTAACAGAA
Source organism: Xiphophorus maculatus (assembly GCF_002775205.1). Classification (NCBI taxonomy): domain Eukaryota; kingdom Metazoa; phylum Chordata; class Actinopteri; order Cyprinodontiformes; family Poeciliidae; genus Xiphophorus; species Xiphophorus maculatus. The sequence continues at coordinate 22,299,133 of NC_036461.1, forward strand.
AGTAGATACAAGATTTGCACAGTGCTTTCTCTTCCTTTTCTCTCTTGTCGGTTTAGGCGCCAAACAATTAGATGGATGCTCTATTTTGCTTTGTTTTGGTCTTTCGCATAAAAACCCAAATAAATAAATTGAAGCTTAGGTTTGTAATGTGATTATGCATCGTCATGCAGCACAATACATCGGCAACGACATTAGCATCGGCCGTTATTAGTCAGTTTTTAACGCATCAGTGTCGGTCCAACAAATACAACTGGTCCGATATTAATGACAGTATCGAATGATGTCATCACAAATTTTCATATCGGTTCATCGCAAATGACAAAATGTGAAAAAGTCAAAGTACAAAATGCTACATGCGGCACAAATGAAGTGAGAGGGGCATCACCCACCTGTCTGTCATGGATCTTCCCCTTGTCCTGCTGGGATACTGTAAGGCATCACTCTGCTGACATGTGTTCACATTTATCTTGGAGCAGATTCAGCGCAGGGATATTTATGCCCTCCTCCGACTGTCAGTGTCAGTTTTAGATTTCACTGTGAGTGTAACAACACACACACTCCCTCTCACGCCCAACTGTTTAGAGAAACACGAAGTGGAGCAGCTGCTTCACTACAACCTGCAGTTGGACAAGCCTTTTCTCTCTTTTTTTGCCTTTTTCTGCTGGAGTTGCTTAGAAAACAAGATGGAGTTCAAATTTACAGCAATTCTTTACATTTTGGTTGCTACGAGAGTAACTGGCTCAAAAACAAAGTGGAACGAAGAGTAGCCTTGAAGTTATTTCCGTCATTTTTTTTTTCAGATTTAACTTTGTTGTTTATTCTCTATTCATGAAGGCAAGAGAACCTTTAAAATCCAAACGTTTCCACTCATATAAACACCCAATCCGACTGCTTCATTTACCTGCTGGACTCTGTTTGCTGGCAAAAGCGACTCTGAGGCTGTTTTGATCCAATTCCAACCTTCCAGCTTTGTAATTGAAAGGTTGCATACTTCTAGGAGCACAAGCTTGGACGTCACAAATCAGTTCGTGGAAAACAACAAAGAGTGTTTAGCTGTAGCCATTGTCTTTTTGGGACATAATGAAGTCTTGCTTGAGTCCAGTAGATCCTCATACAGCAGCCTGTAATTCTGCTCAAATTTTTTCCACCTTCATGGTCTTATAAGGTAGCGGAGGGAAAGTTCTTATTGCATTTTTCTATAATCTCTGCTTCAATTTTGGGAGGCTAATCTCCCAGTTTTCTCCTCTCTCTTTCATAACGCAAAGTAAATCTCCTGTAAACCCCCAGGCATGTTCTGTCAGATATTACTTGTATGCTTTTCAAATTGGGGTTGGAGATTTTTTTTTTTTTTTTTGCTTAACATCATACTCCTCATTTTCTTACAGTCATGACTTGTAAGTAGACTTGGTGTTGCAGGCCTAGAGGGGCAGAATCGGCAGACTGACACCAAGATATCCATCAAAAAAAGCAGGAGTGGGCCCCGGGCTCCGCCCTGCAGGTAGATAGATGGTGTGAGGATGTGGAGCCCCCCGCAGCCCCCCGCAGTCCCCTCATTCAGAGGCAGAACCACGGACCTGGAGCTGGAGGTCACTGATGGATGGATGTCCAGGCTTGAAACCCTTTCAGCCACGGCTTCATCCTGCACACAGCCTCAGGCTGTAAAAGTCGTGTCCAGCTGTCTGGGCCAGACTTTAGAATGTGCTGATCGGGGCAGTAGCCCAGGGCGCCAATTTGTTTGGAAGGCCCAGACTTTCTTCTTTTTTTTATTAATATGTGTTTTGCATTGCACAAAACGTAAAGACCTATATCTAATTCACTGAATTCAAAGTTTAGGGATTCTTTTTAATATAGACAATACTCAAGTATCTAAAGTTTAAAGGGGCAGTATTATGCCTCTGAGGATTATATTTGTAGTCTCAGCTGTCGTGTCATTGGATTATGAGATTAATCATTTCTGTTTCTTTAATAAATCTAGTTTGATCCAAAGTGAACTATGTAATATTTCTCCTTTCCGTCTATGTCAGGGGTCCCCAAACTTTGTCCTGTGAGGGCCACATAACTTGTCCCTTCTCTGATGGGGGGCCGGGGTCAGTTTGTAACAGAAAAAGTGTGACGATTGTAAGAGTGCTAAACATAAAAATGTATTGTTTTTCAGAAAGCACGATCAAATAACCTTTTCTGGATTCTTCAGAGAACAAAAGTCAGGAAATAACACTATTTATGAAATAAATAATAACCAAATAACACTGGGTTCTCCACATAAATAAAAGGGTTAGGGTCAATTATATGCATGTATAAAATAGTTACTAACTAGTAGTTAATAATAAATAAAGTTCATTACTAAGGAACATTTTATTGCAAAAGTCCAACTTATCAAATAAAAATGCACATATATGAAAATACTCTGGTATTGTTCAGGGGGCCGGACCAAATGTGGAGGCGGGCCGCATCTGGCCCGCGGGCCGTAGTTTGGGGACCACTGGTCTATGTCCTTGTTAAACAGATTTCACCTTGTTGTTTTCAGAGACTATAACAGATAATTTTTTTTTTTGCACCCAAGCAGGTTTCCTTGGATTCTAACTCCTCCATGAACTCCAACACGCCTCTGGTTCGGATCGCTCGGCTGTCGTCCAGCGACGGGCCCATGCTGGCCAACGTCTCAGAGCTGGAGCTGCCCTCTGACCCCAAATGGGAGTTTCCTCGCACAAGGTAAGAGAGGAACAGTCCGCACAAACTGTGACCGTCAGAATATTCAGACCTCTTGAACTTCTTGATATTTTGTCACGTTACAACCTCAATATCAGTTTTCCTAAAACCTGCCACAGTGGAGAGTCTAAAGATTAAAAGCGTTTTTGTTTTCAGGTTGACCCTGGGTAAACCTCTGGGGGAGGGCTGCTTCGGTCAGGTGGTCATGGCGGAGGCAGTCGGCATTGACAAGGAGAAGCCCAACAAGCCTCTCACCGTTGCTGTGAAGATGCTGAAAGGTTATAAAATTACATTCTCCCTCTTTTAATAATCTCAAAGAAATCAGCACCGTTTCTGATTTAGCTTTGCCTTTTCCCCCCCCAGACGATGCAACAGATAAAGATCTGTCAGACTTGGTGTCAGAGATGGAGATGATGAAGATGATAGGCAAACACAAAAACATCATCAACCTGCTGGGAGCGTGCACTCAGGACGGTGAGCCTCAGAGAAGGAGGAAGAGACGATTAAAGGAGAACCAAGACGAATCTTTAAACGATGTTCTCTGTCTCACCAGGTCCTCTGTACGTCCTGGTGGAGTACGCCTCCAAAGGGAACCTGAGGGAGTACCTCAGGGCGCGCCGTCCTCCAGGCATGGATTATTCCTTTGACACCTGCAAAATCCCTGACGAGCAGCTCACCTTTAAAGACCTGGTGTCCTGCGCCTATCAGGTCGCCCGAGGCATGGAGTACCTGGCTTCACAGAAGGTCACATCTCCTAAAGCCTAAATATACAACGATACAGACAGACAGATAAAAAGATACATTCTATATCTTCTTTTGTAAATGTACAAGTTTTTCTTTTATAGGAATGAGGTGATTAGAATTTAAATTGTTTTAGATAATTACCAGGAAAAGGTTTAGACTTCTAACAATTTAATATTTTTTCTTAAAGGCAGGAAGTAAAGATGCACCGATCAAAGATTTGTAACCAAGATTTTAACTATCGGCATCAATTTCTTTGCATTTTTAAAAAAAAAACAAAATATGCCCTTTTCTGGTTTGGCTTTAAAACATTGTGTTACTAAAAATGAAGGTGGAATGATTTTGACTTTACGTTTTAAACAGTTTTCAGTATCTTAGACTTGGTTCACACAGCAGACCCTTATCCAGCGTATTCACGGCAGACTGAATGACCTGATGCTGATCTCTTTCACCATGAAATAATCCAGATTGTCCTACTTCCATACTAATTTGGATACTTATCCAATAGTTTTCTGCAGTTAGGACAATCACGTCGCATTTTATCCGACCGTTATGTCATTGATGTGAGACATGCGTCAAAATTCTGCACCAGAAGAAGCCAGAAGCGGCCAATCCAGACATAAACAATGGCTGAAAATTAGAATTACGAACTTGAAAGACGTTTGTGTCTTTATTACGCCTGTAAATAACGCTCTGCTGTGTGATGTCTACGTTCTTCTACGCAGGCGGGTCGTAAACCGTCCACACAGAAATCTGACTGCAGTCACATTGAATTAGTAGCATGAACAAGTAGGCAAAAACATCGGATTTCAACAAAAAGATCCAACCTTAGCGTCGAGACCTGCTTAACGCTACGTTGAACGTTGCCTCATATTAGCAATTTGCACATGTTGATCTTTACCTTAACTCTGAGATTAACTCCAATCTCTTCATGACAAACCAGAGTGGCAAACTCAAAAGTTTTTGCTGTCAAACAGAAATCTCATATTCCCAAAACCTTCATTTTTCAGGACATGAAAAACTTATTTCTTCTCCATTTAAATTTGTACTGCTTGGTCAACTTTCAACAAAAATCTTTTTGTTATCCACATTCCTGTATGTAAAGCTAACCTGAGTTCGTCATATTTTTCCCCTGCAGTGTATCCACAGAGATCTGGCAGCCAGAAACGTTCTGGTGACGGAGGACAACGTCATGAAAATAGCCGACTTCGGTCTCGCCAGAGACGTGCACAACATAGACTACTACAAAAAAACCACGAATGTGAGTTTCATGACATCGGTGCTTTGTCTGAAGTGTCAGGGAAAAACTCAGGACAGTAAGGAAAATGTGCATTTATGTTACGTGTTTGCTTTTTAATTTAATCGCAGCAATAAATCCTAGATATTTCATGTTTGGTCTCATTTCATTTAGTAGCTTATATGCATTTCTGCACTGTTTTTGTATTTATAATACAAGAACAGTATGTTTTTTTTCTATTTGTAGAAAAAAAACATATTCCTTCCGCTACTTTACTATAATGTAGTAAATTGGACCAGATTGTCCAATAGTTTCATGTTAAACTGATCTTATCCATCGATCTTATTGACAATAGTTGCCCTTCTGTTGCAACTTAGCAACATTTTCAGACAAAAAAATATTGGTGTCAGCCAAAATCAGCAGGTCATGCTTTGTAAAGATTGGTGATTGTCCAGAAAACTGCAATCGGTGCATTCACAATATTATGCACTACTTTGTGTTGGTCTGCCACAAACAATCCTAACAGTATTTATGAGGCTTTGTGATCATATATATTAAAAAAATCATTTTAAGAAGAAGAATTGAAATAACATGTTTTGAAAACCAGTAAATCGCTACAATCTGAATCTAAATACATGCTGCTGAATGTCTCCACTGTGCTGCTTTGACTGTGATGGAGCGCGTAGCGGAGGCAGGAGACAGTTAAACATTGTGTGACGGCGTTGAGTTTTGTCCTGTCTGATCCATACAGAAAAGTTCTGCTGACCAAAGCGGTTCTGTTGTACTTGTTTTGCTCCAGGGTCGTCTGCCCGTGAAATGGATGGCTCCGGAGGCTCTGTTCGACCGGGTCTACACGCACCAGAGCGACGTGTGAGTTTCCGCAAGCTGACCGTCTCATGCCGGCTGTCCGCTGATGTGTACAGCGGAGGAATGCTGCTGTTGAAATGTGGTGACTGAGCTCGTTAGTGTCAAGCGCAGGACTTAAACCGATGGGTTCCCGCGCCAAATATCTCCAGTATGCTGTCAACCAGCCTTCAATTGGGAATCTTTTCTGGTGGAGTTTGTTCCTAACTCCCCAATACGACACTGGAGTCCCAGCATCTTGTTAGCTCCATGTCCATGTGTGCAAATCTTAGTCGATGTGCTGCTTATCTAAAAAAAAACACAATTTTGCAATTACGATGTTTCTACTAAATAACAAATTAAATTAAAATTGCACATGAATAAGCTTGTTCACACAATAAATCATTAACAATCATGGCAGAGACAGATGTAAACAGATTGAAGCAACAAGCTCCTTATTTTTAGAAGAGGCTATTGGGGAAATAGTTTTGGGCAAATTGTAGCCTCTGATTTTCCAGAAGTGTTATGGATTAAACATGTTGGACTAACACACAACGTTTTTGAACTGTGAGGATGTGAGAGCCCTGGTGGAGCCAGCTGCTCTTTGTCTGAAAAAATCAAAAACAAACCATCATCCTCCTACCACTTCCTGTCGTCTTCTTTGTCATTTCCACCAGTAGTCACATCCGGCTGATGATCATGTGACTCGTGACACACAAATTTGCAATGCGGTGTTTCCATTAAATAAGAAACACTATTAAAATCTCACGTGTATTAGCTGGTTCAGGCAATAAGTCACTTGGTGTGCCATCATCCTCCAACTACTTTCTGTCGTCGTCTTCCTCATTTCCTCCAGTAGCAACATCCAGTTGTTGATCGTGTGATGTGAATAAAGTTTTTTCATTGCAGTTTTGCAAAATGCATCCATTTCAATACGGATGAAAAACCACCTCATCCTAGCGCAAAAAAAAACAAATTGCTGTATTTCCATTAAGCAAATTTACTTTTGTATTTTCAAGTTGTGCAATTCTATTCTCATAAATTAATGTTATTTCATGAGGCTCAATCCAAAACGTCGAGATAAGAAAGCGGAGGTGTTCCCTCAGGTTGTGTGTTTCTCTGAGAGATGCACGCCTTTCTCCCCGTCCGGCTGTGTTTACGCCGCCTCTGATCTAAAGCCGGCGGCCCCGTCAGACGGGGAGATCACCAAGGTGATGCATCTTGCAGTAGCTCCAGCAGCCTTTCCCCCAGCCAGCCACAGCCAGACGCTGTGTCCCCAGCACAGCCGTCCAAGCCAAACAGGGGCCCCTGTCAGCGCTGCCGGGCCGTCTGATCACTGCAGACTGGGAATGGGCCGAGGGGAGAACCGGCCGGCTCTGTTATTTCAGCAGGTCTGGATTACAGACTCCAAATCTTCGCCTGCCTTTATACAGTAGTCACTCTGAGCCAGTTTATCCCCTTCACACCGCGGAGGGCCTTCCACTGTTTGGCTTTCGGTCTGCTAGGGCGACGGTTCTAAACATTCAAATTAAGCTGTCAAAAACTCCAAACTGTAAAGAACAAATGATCGGCATGATCACAGTTGCAAAATGTTTAGTCATGTTTCAGTTTTTACTGCTGTGCAGTCTTTGCAGGATGTTTTATATGAGCTTGTATAAATGTAAGACTTTAAGTCAAGATAAAGATGCTTAATCCTTGGGAAGCTCTTCCCACTATTAGTCCCATGAAAGTAATTATTTTACTCAGAGATCCGTCAGTTTTAGATTTGTGGCTGATCTCCAGTTTTTGTGAATCTTCCACCTGCTGATTTCCAGAAAGTACAATCAAGAGTTTATGGCATTGATTTCAATTCATTATAAACAAATTTAAATGTAATTACTTGCTTTTTCTTGTTTTGTACGTACAAAGGTTCAAAGCGGAACTTCTCTATTCTTGCGTTTCTGGTACGGTTGTAAATCTGACACACAAGCGACTTCAGCTAACAGCGATGGACAACAATGCTGATTTTCTTTGCCCATTGGGATTCATTTAATTTCTGCTTCAAAAAAATAATCTGATTGGATGCTGGACTATGGTCATGTTCAGGTTGCTGATAGGCTAAAAGAAGTTAGCCTATAAGTGAAGCTATCCAAGGCTAAAATAGCATCTCAATGCTAACAGGCAGCAGCTAGCGCAGACGTCCCCAGCATCCACATATTTCTAAAGGAGGTCCGTGATTTTATGCCTGCATTGTTATTGGTTTTAAACCGCTGACTGAAAACATTTCTTAAAAGGGTTAAAAAAAAAAAAAATTGGCAAACTTTTTTTGACACCATCTGCAAAGCATATGAAATTAAAATAATCACAATCTATTTGTAAACATTTAATTCTCTTTTCCTGTGGGTGTTGGTACCTACATTACAAAACTTTGTCAATATTTTAATGGCAAAAACACACAATTTCGCAAACTGCTGCATTTTCCTCAAATAAGACGCACAATTAAAATAACACCAGAATATGTTTTGTTTTTTTACACAATAATTGAAAAACATGACGCGTCATCATCCTGTCGTCTTCTTCGACGTTTCCGCCAGCCGTTACATCCAGCTGTTGATCATGTGACTCGTTTGATGTGAAAAAAGTTTCCATGGCGCTTTTGGCGAAATAGACAAATTTTGATACAATTGAAAAACTAAATCATTGTAGCTCGAAAACCTTCCATCTAAATAGCCGTTTATGGTCATTCATGGTCTGTCGAAACGCAGCTGTTGAACATGTTGTTTGCGTCTGGAGATGAACTTTTCCGGTCCCGACTTCTTGACGTGACGACTTTGACTGTTTCCGACTGGAACGAATTGAAAATAAAATTAAAAAACGAAGCACCGCAGCTTTTTGAAGATGGCCGCAGTTTTAAAATTCAACTGAAACTGAAGAGATGAATGAAAATTAAGAGAAGAATGAGGTCAGGCCCACAGATGGGGTCAGTCGGAGCCGTTTTCTGAATGTTTTATTCATTCAGGTGGTGGACCAGTCGGCTCGGCCGTTCTCCGCCCTGCAGATCGGAGCGTAGATAATTAGATTAAAGTGACGAGGGGGTCTTATTGTGATTCACAGGATGAACCGTTCAACAATGCTACACCCGGTTAATTGACTGCCCATTATGTGACGATCCCCCCCCCCGTCCCCTGTTTTGTTTTGGGGGGGTTTTAACCATTTCGGAGTGAATCAGCAGTTTTCTGAAGCTGCTGCCACAGAGAGAGAAAGGGAGTGAGATGATGGCTTGGTTTGGACTGCAGCTGGGATGGAAATGTTCAGGCTGTCAATACACACTCTCCTCTTCACAGTAGAGTCCAGGTCAGGGTTGGTTCCTGGTAGGAAGTCTCTGATTCTCTTTTAGAATAAGATAATATAGCATATTTTTTTAAAAATGGCAGAAAACTCTGGGTGGAAATATAGATCAGTTCGCAGCTGGAAAACGACCCATTTTCACTGAGTGATATCTGTAATGTCAGCTACTAGATGACTGACTTAATGAGTTTTTATAGGTTAGTATTTTATATACAGAAGACTTTAGAGGAAAAACTCTTGAACCTGCTGTATTCTCAGTTTACTAGAGGATGATTTTATTTTTGTAACTAGCAGTTTCTGTGTTGGGCTCAGACTGGAAAACGGGACAAACACAAACTATCTTTGGTTTTATGTTCTGATCTGTTTGATTGCATTTTTTTTCTTGCTTTTTTTTTTTTTTGCATTCACAAATGCTACCAGAACTAACTAGAGTACCAAACTGATTTAACTGAGTTATGATTATTTAGGATTATTAATAATCTCCCTGAAACACACGGAGAAAGAAAAGCAGTTTTTTTTTTTTTTTTTGTGAGCTTTGACTGTTTTCGCTAACAATGTGCAGCATTACCAATATTCATCTATTTTTAACATGCTGATATTGGTCCAAAATAAAACTTGAGTTATGAATAACTAGTACTTATTTGTATCTTGTTTCCCTTTGTGTGTGTGTGACTTGGCTTGTCGTATTTCATGCTTTTCCTGACATATTTCCTAACAGCTGAATTCTTGTCATGTCTGTGAGGAAGCTTGACAGCAACAGGTGGGGGAGGGGTAGTGCAGCATTACTTTGTAACTTATACAGCTGGAAGAGAGTTTGATAGAAAACATTTCCGCCTGTCTGTGTTGTTTTAATAATCCGATAAACACCCTCTGATCTGATCAGTGTTTTGTTTTTGTTTGTGTGTTTTTGATCAGGTGGTCTTACGGGGTTTTGTTGTGGGAGATCTTCACCCTGGGAGGGTCGCCATACCCGGGGATCCCAGTGGAGGAACTCTTCAAGCTGTTGAAAGAAGGACACCGGATGGACAAACCTGCCAACTGCACACATGAGCTGTAAGTGTCTGAACCGACGACGGTCACACCCTCGCACTGGATCCGTTTAGTCCAGACCACTGGATGTTTGCGTTTTGGGTAACTTGAATTGATTGGCTGCAGAGTAACGGGGTGGGGGCTGGCTTTGACCTTTGACCTTTCAGGTACATGATCATGAGGGAGTGCTGGCACGCCATCCCGTCTCAGAGGCCCACCTTCAGACAGCTGGTGGAAGACCTGGACCGGATTCTGTCCATGACCTCCACTGATGTGAGTCAAGCTGATGGTTTTATTTCCTGCTGCCTGAGGCTCTTCATGATGAACGGTGGTCATGTTGAGGGTTATGCTGACTGCATGAGGAGCCAGCTGTAAAAAATGGCTCCATGATTGCTCTTGGTTTTGAAGTGAACAGTATTGTTCTGCTAAACAAATTTACATTTCGTCATAAGGTTTTAGGGCTGCCATGTGTTGTTTTTTTCCTTCAATTTCTGCCAAATAAAACCAGAATTCTGATTTTATTTCTCTCAGAATTAAAGGTTTAGTCTCAGAATTATATCTTCTGTCATCTCAAAATTATGACTTCCATCTCTGTATTCCGTTTTTTCACAGAATTAAATCTCTAATCTCAGAATCCAGGCATTAAAGCAGGCGGTGAACTAGGATCAACCAGCCTTGGGTACAGAGATGGGAGTTGTGCAGGAGTAGAACTAACTTTCTGGGACAAGAAGATTTTCACATTCTTTCATACATTCATTTCTGAGAAGAAACATCCGAATTCTTAGATTAAAGTTTTGACATGAAGGACAGAATTAGTGGCCCTAATTGTCTCCCGTACTCTGTTGTTATATTGGCTTAAAAATGCTTCAAATGTGTTCAAACTGTTGGTTAAAAAAATAAAAATAAAAAATACCATTGCACATTGTCCAGAAAATCCACAAACAAACCATCATCCTCCTGCTTCTTCCTGCCGTCGTCTTTGTTGTTTCTGCCAGTAGCAACTTCCGGTTGATGATCATGTGACTCATGTGATGTGAAAACATTGCAGCTTTTGCAAAATACACCTATTTTTACACGGCTGAAAAGCCACTTCATCCTAGCGTAAAAGCTTCTTATTCAAGAACATGAGTTTTTTTGTTTGTTTTGTTTTTTTAAATTGATGTTTTTCAATTTATTTTCATCATTTCAACTTCAACAATGTTATGGTGTCATTGGAATTCAGATGTGTTGAAATCTGAGCGGCTCTCTTCACCCAGAATGTGATTTTCCTGTATTTATGCGAGTCTCAGAAGAGACGGTTGACCACAGGTAACCTTTGACCCTTCCTCTGACAGGAGTACCTGGACCTGTCGGTGCCGTTCGAGCAGTACTCCCCGACCTGCCAGGACTCCAACAGCACCTGCTCCTCCGGAGACGACTCCGTGTTCGCCCACGACCCGCTGCCCGACGAGCCCTGTCTTCCCAAACAGCCTCCCAGCAACGCCGTCATACGGACATAAGAGCCCGGCGGCGGAGGTCGCGACCTCGCTCACACTCTGTGACAAATAACCACCTCTCATCGAATCAAGACACCTCAAGATATGGAAATTAAGACTTCACGCAATACTTCCGCAGCTCGTCTTAAACTCTCCAGGCTTTTTTCCTCCGATTAAAAAGACACTTCGAACATTGAAGGATTTTTTTTGTTAGTTTTTTTTTTTTGAGCTGTTTGCGTTCTTTTCAGGAATGAAATTCTATTTTTATACTCTGGCCAGTCTTTTGCTACAAACAGTGGTGTGGTGAAACCATTCCGTGCCTCCTGGGATTTAAACCTCCTGGGACTGAATTCAGAAATCGTACGCAGAGGACGTGAAGGGCATTTTGAAGGCGACCAAGTAGTGGTGCGGCTCTATCTCCTCTAGATCTGCACAGATCACAACGGAATGCTCCCTCATGAACAGAATCCAGGAAGAAATTTCCAGCAGGACTCAGAGGAGAAGCTCTGAGAGGCGAAGACCTCCAGCCGCAGCGGGTTTCCTCAGTGTTCATGTTTTTGGGGGTTTTTTCATCCTAAGAAAAGTTTTTTTTTTTTGTTTGTTTTTTCTCCGAACAAAATTCCTGGTGAGGTGAGGCGGATGTCGGGCCCTTTCAGTAGTAAGAACAGCGCCACTTGGAGGACGTTTTTGTTTTTTTCTATATCTAGAAAGTGATTTATTGTAAATATATAAATGCAAATATGTATCATATCACTGTCCACAGCCATGTGTGTAAAAGACAAAAACAGAAAAAAAAATACATTTAAAAAAAAACTGTTTATTTGAGGATGGAAGACACTGTCTATGCTTTGGAAACATTTAATTTTTTTTTATTTTGGGTGTTGCAGAAAAAAGTTTTATTTGAATAATTAACATGTATATTTGTAAAGGTATTTATAGACTTAACATGCGGTTCTTAAGTTTGAAAACTTCTAGGTTTTAGGTATTTTAGTACTGTACACAAAGATTTTTATTTCGACTTTTTGTAACTTATTTTGCAACAGAAATGATTTTGTCACAAACTGGCAGACGTTTTTTTTTTTTTTTTTGATCCACCTTTTTTTTCCCGTTGGTTTGTTTACTGTCCGAAACAGAGAAATGAGAATGTATGGCAGGAGACGACGTTTCTGAGAGCGAGTGTAGTGCGACAGCCGGACGTTGGCCTGTGACTCCGGAGCGCCACCCGGAGGGGCTGCCGGGTTCTACTTCTGGTTTCACATGTTGGCATTTGCACTAAGGAAAGAATGATGAACTCTTGCTGTGCAAGAAATAGCAGCGCATCACAGAGACCTTTCACACAGACCATCATTCTCAAAATAACCTTCACCTTCTGTCAATCCTACAGTTTTAAAGCATGAATATGACTTTTAAAAGTACGTAAATCTGACCTTGCAAATATGCTCACTGCAGATTCCATCAAGTTATTTATTAAACAAAGATGTGATCAGAGTTTTAGGGTTTGTTCAAACGTCTTGTCCACACGTAGCCGGATGTTTTATGAAAACCCATTTTAAAATATTGTACAATCGGGATCGTTTTCAGAAAAGTTTACATCCACAAGAACCTGCACATATACGCCACTGAAAGTTGTTTTCATCATGCCGCACCCATAGGGGGCAGCGTAGCACAAAGCTAAGACCTACTGTATGTCAGCCAATCAGATTGCTTCAAAACGACCACTACAACGATCTCTGTCTGGAATTAAACGTGGCATCAGGACGTTCATTTGTGTTGTCAGGTATGTAGCTTTTACTAGTTTTAAATTAGTTATCGATTGGGAATCATGTCAGAACAAATATGTGGATATTTTAGCACATTATTTGTCGCAGTCTGTAACGCACGGAACCCCAAATCTCCGTTTTCCCATATGCGCACGCAAATACTTCTTGTCTTGTCAAATCTGACCTGGTCTGAGTTCTTCAAATTGTTTTTAGTGACATGAAACTGAGTTTATGTGTGGATGGAAGGTCCAAAACGTTTTGGAAATGTATTCGTTTTCCAAAATATCTGGCTACATGTGGACTAGGCCTTAAAAACTCTCCCAAAACCCAACATACATACACTATGGAAAACTTTAACATTTACAGCACTGCTTTCTTTTTACTCCAAGCTGTGAAACACAAGAGCCTTCTGACAGCCGCAATCTGTTTTTAAAGGACAAAGGAATTAGAGATGCACCGATCAGAATGTTTTGGCCCAATTTCCAGTCCTGTTTTGTTTTATAACCCTTACCTGCCAATGCTGAATGTAGCCAAATCACAATTTAAGAGCTATAAACAATTCTGAAACAAAAATTGATGTGCAGTTGGTCTATAAGTGGAAGTTTTAATGTCTAAAATTGGTTTTTATGGCTTTTGTTACATGAGGACCTTGTTTAGCTCAGATTGATTTGCATTAAAAAAGAACTAAAAAATGTAAAAAGAAAAAAAGTGGACCAGATGAGCTTCAGAACTGATTTGGCAAATGTGTTTCTCTTTTTTTTTTTTTTTTCCCCTTTTTGTGTTAACTTTTTACGGAAAAGCGAAAAACCACCTCAAGCTAGCATAAACACTTTTGTTGAATTTTGCCGGTCCATAAACCTTTTTCTAAGGCGACACTTAAAAAAACCGTGATGAAAACACGGCCAGTACCGGTCACTAGATGATTGGTGCATCTCTAAAATAAATAAATGACTTTGTTTGCCTTTTTAAGGGTTAGTTAAATAGGTTTGGCTAACCCGTTAGCTAAACCTGTTTAGCTAAATCTGTTAGCTAGCCTACTTTAGCTAACCCTCAAAAGGGTTTTAGCTAACCCTGTTTAGCTAACAGGGCTAGCTGTCAGCTAACCTCTGGCCACACTACTTCTTTACTTCAGATTGGACGTGTTAAATACTCAAATACAGTGACTGACATGGGTTGCATTATTCTGTTTCCTGCAGTTTTTACAGCAATAACCAGAAAATATTCATGTAATTCACAATTCTTCAAAGAGGCTTTCATTCAGTGCAGTCCTGCTAGGACGCGGTCAAAGCTCTTAAATATTTCGCAGTAGCTAACAATTACATAAAAGCATCCAAGTTCCAGTGAGTGCAATTGCATAAATCTATTTTTAATTAAAAATGTGCCTCGCAGGGTTTTAATCACAGAACATTCAAAGGTCATAAGGTCAACGCTGCTAATACTCACTAGTAAAGGTTTAGCTTAAGGGGTAAATAAATGTTTTATTTTTTCTCGTTGACGGAGCAAAAACTGCCCATTTTATTGCCTCTCTATAGTGTTATTATTACTGGATGAAATGAAGGCTTGTTGTGTGACTCGGACCGCACAGCAATAAAATCAAACATATGTTTTGTGTGTGTCCTTCGATTGTGTCGCGAAAAGTGCCAAATTTAGTCTTAAAAGCCCGACTTTATCCGATCTCTGAACCAAATCCTGCGCCGGTGAATGTAGGTGGCCAGAAGTATTAGGAAGAGAATTACAAAATGGGTTTTCTTAGTAGTGAGGCTTTCTCTCTCTCTCTCGTTTTTTTTTTGTTTTTGTTTTGTTTGGGGTTTTTTTTTCTAACTGATCCCTCAAAGTTAAAAAGCATTCAGTCTGAAATGTTTGCAAAGTCACAGAAGGGAAAGGACTTTTACGTGGCATTGATGGGTTCGCAGATTTACTCGCTGCTAAGTGGAACCGGTGGGAAAGTGTTACTGTGCAATCAGAAACCAGCTGGACTCACCAACAAGTCAGCGCCAGTACTTCCTTAAGTCGTTTTTATATTTGAAGGACTTAAAATGAAATACAAATTGGGGACTATAATTTTGCAACAATGTCCAAATTGTTTTTATTTTATTTTTGCTATTGGCACCAAAATTCTGTCAGGAATAAAAAATAGTTCAGTGGAAGCTTCTATAGGAGATGCTTTTTGTGTTATTATCACAGTTGTGCCTCAATTACATGATTTAGCAAAAGGGGATTGATTGATTTTTTTTTTTTTGCATCACATTATGAATGTATAAATGCGTATTTTTTTTGTTTTTGTTTTGTTTTTTTTTTTTATTAAAATGTAGATCTTAAAGGATGCATTCTAGGGCTAACTGACCTGGTCTGTTCACTAATGTTATTAATATTATTAAGTGAGCCAAACAGACAAAAAAGCACTTCTGTAAAGAACGGATGGATATAATGAAACAAGTGGTGTTTTGTTCTTATTTATTCTTCCATGTTGGGTAAAAGCTTTCCCTGTGGTGAGAGTATTTTATTCAGAGCTGTTGGCTTCTCAGTGTTTTTATTAAGAGCCAGAAGAAGAGAATTGTGATGTAGAGTTGGAACTTTGTTTGGTCCTTAAAAAGCTTTCCTTCTGGTTTAGTTTCATTTATGTTTTTTTTAATTGTTATTTTATCTTTGAATGCCCTTCTTCTCTTTGTTAGGTCTCTTTTGAAATGGATTTTTTTTCTGTTCTGGTAGCAAATTTAAAGACCTGCCTCACTTCCTATTTTTTTTTGTGATTTATATATATATATTCACATATATATATATATATTTGTTTTGTTTTTTTTGTTTAATGAAAATGAATTAACATAGCTTACTAACATTAGAACTGACTCCAAATACATAGTTTTATTTATGCAGCAGAATTGGAAGCAAATGCATTTCATTACATATCAAAGGTACTTTTTGTGACTTACATTGTTTTCTCTGCATTAAAATGAAATTAAAAGGATATTTCCCTCTGTCTCGTCGTCACAACATTCATTCTGGAGAATTACTTTAATCCTTTTAAATAGGGACGCTCCGATCAAAAGCCAAAGTCAAACATTTAATAAGAATTGTTTAAACTTTATTGTTGAAGTCTTTTTCAAGAGGGGTTCTCTTGAGAGTTACCAGCAGTAAATATCTTAACTGTATGAACTCTCTTGACGTCTCAAACACGTCAGACTGTTTCCAGTGTTTTTTAAAAAAAATCTGTTTCCTAAACTGCAGCCAGCCAGAGGCACAAGTGAACTAAGCAGCAGCTTTGGCCCCTGCTCCAACAGGGGGCGCCACAAGAGCATTAAGTCCAATTTACAAGTGTGTTGCTGTATGAGTGTTTTGTCAGTAAACACTTCTACAAATGGAGAAGTCCAGCAGATCCTTTCCTAAACCAGTATTCATATGAGGAAGTTTGGTCAGCAGGTCATATTGGATCGAATCAACTTTTTTGTAAAGTGCCTTGATGTGACGTGTTGTGAATTGGTGCTATATAAATAACCTGCGTCTTATTTCGACGTTGCCTTTTTCCGCTGCTCATGAAACGCATCACAAGTAAGAGCTCCCAAATTCTCTGGTCTCTAAATGTGCCGGCTAACAACATGAGCCAAAATGTGCTGCGTAAGAGTTTAACAGAAACCTAATGAAGGTTACAGGTAAATATGTTTTTGATGTACAAAGAGGAATAATCTTGTAATTCCATTATTATTTTTTTGCCACTGTATCAAAGAGGCTGCAGCACATTTTTCTGTTTAAAAAAAAAAAAAAGTCAGGTCAGGTCGGGGAAGACAGTCACTGCTCATAACTTCTCCACAAAGCCGCACTTACAAACTACAAACACTCCCTTTGTGAAAAACATCATTTTCTGCCACGAGCCTCTTATGTGGCAGAGTTGTTTGGTGTTTTGGTTTGTTTGTTTTTTTTACTATAAATGCTTTTTTAAAAATCAACAGCTTTTCATTCCTTTTGGACAAACAAAGCCCAGATTTTCAGCAGAGCCCTGTGATCTCTGTTCTCACTGATTTCTTCATCCTCTGTTGTGTTCAGCCACACGATAACCAGGAGAGGATGGAAGAGGGAAATTGGAAGACAGGTTCTTCAAGTTGGTTTTTTGACTGTTTATTGTCAGTTTTCACGCAGCTCTTTGTCTATTTTAATATTGACTTTTTGCGCGCGACTCCGCCATGACGGACGTCAACAACCTTATGCGCTCCTGTAAAATCAACAGCTGCGGCGGCCTAATGTCGCTTTTATCTGGTCCGTTTCACTTTAAAAACGGTCAGAAGTTGCTGCGCGGTCGGCTGCACAAACAGACAAGGATAGAAATAAAACGTGTCATTTTATTAATAAGCTTTAACGAGGAAAGATGGCGGCGATGGATAGAAGCCGTCAATCATTCTGACTAGCAGCCTTCAGTGTAATGGCGGACTTGCAGCGAACACTTGTTACAAGGTAAGAAGACTAACGTTCATATACTTTATAAGTAAGCGTTAGTAGAAATATATGAAATGTGGCATTATGGCAAAAGTACGCGTCTAACCATCAGTAACCATGGAAACAGTGCCCTACCAACATGTAGCCTAGCATAACTGGTTAGCGTCTCGTCTATGGGGGAATTTTTTCTGTCATAACTCAAATTCCTCCACACTCGTCTTCTGCATGTTTATAAAGTTGCTCCGGTTTGAGGGGAATCGCCGTTTATGACATAGTGATAGAAATGATGTGGTGTGAATTCAGGTAAAGTCGGTCATTTAATCAACATGTCAGGAGGGAGGAGGTGCGGCTCGGTTTCTAAACCAGCTGTTTCAAAGTTTTTGTAAATCTGTGAGTCTGTGAGGCCCAACCAGGTGCTGCGTTCACAGACGAGTTAACTCGACTAGAACAAGTAGAAGCCACGAATAATATGGCGAAAACAATTTCAGTAGCTCTGTTCAATTCTCCCGTCTCTCACTTCCGACATCCATCATGGCGCCTGGAGTGATTGCGTGATGTAGAAAGAGTTCAGCGGTTTTCAGCAGTCAGGTTTGGGTTGGTCTGTAGTTTGAAACACGGTTTTATGTACAGGAGGAGTCTTTCATGTGTCTATGAGCTGTTCTGTCATTTTGATTCAGTTGATCTCGTCTTGTTTTTTTTTGTCATTATTTCTCTCCGCTTGTATTCAGATTTCTAACTCAGAAAGGTGAAACTAACTGGATTATTCTGTCTGCCTTCACAGCTTGTTCGCTTCAGTCTTCATCCTTTTCTCACGATGCAACATTCCACCACAACAACAACCCCTCCGGGGCAGACATTTCCCCCCACATGGGAGAGCAACAAAAAAAAAATAATAATAATAAAGAACCGTTTCACAACATCTTTGAGTCTCCCTCTTTTTCTCTGCTGTCAAAGCCGGTTCTGAATAAACACGTTACAACAGAACTTTCTGTCAGACCCGTTTCTGTCACTGCGGATTTGCAAAAGCAAACACTGACTGCTCTGTTGGCAAAAAGAAAAAAACTGGCAAACTTTGCGATCCTGAAGTTTGGAAGAATTTTGAAATGAACTGGAACCAAAACACCGCAGAGAGCAAATGTTAGTCGGTTTGTTCCTGTTTGTCGTGACTCGCTTTGTTTTCACTCCGCACAAACTGTTTGGTTTAAGCGGACGGCGGCAAGGCTTGGGATTTCTTTTGGGGGGGGAGAGTATTTACAATATGTTGTTGCGTTCAGATTTTACATTCAGAATGAAAAAGAAAATGAATGGGAAAAAAAATAAAAGAACAAAAGTATGGGACAAATTCCTGGTCAAAGTCTTTGGTGCAGTGAGGAGAACAGAAGATAACTCCACCAGACTTAAAACCGTAAACTCAGTGGCGCTCCACGTTAAACTTTAAGGGCTGATGTAATGAGTTTATTCATTTATTGGGATTTTATATTTTATGTCCTGATTGGAGAAGATGACTCTGTTTGCCTTTGTATGAATTCAACATTATTCTGGGGGGGGGGGAATCATGTTGCAATAGCGACAGAAGATGTTATTTGTGAAGATTTGTCCTGCTGATAATAATGCTAGCTAGTTCTGATTTGTACTTCAGAATTTACATGTAAGCTAATGTGACAACCACATCTTAAAATTGCTTGCTAGTGTTCCTGCGGTAAGGGGTTAATAATGATTTAGATGAGGATCAATAATTATGTTAAAGCAAAGACTAAATCAATACAGAATTGACATTTGAAACAGTTCTTAGCGGCTTTTATTAGCAATTAACACAGTTAGCATGGTTAGCATAACAAACAGTAGCTTCTTCTCTGTGTTCCTAAAGAGTGTAAATCCTTACTGAAACGCTGAGATTTCTAAAATGTGTCAGTATTTCTAAATCCAACACGTTCCATATCTGTCCCATTCAATAAACTGGAACATTATTTAAAATTCAATTTCTTTGAGCAACTTTATCACTAAGTGAAACACATCATATAGATTAACTAGACCCAGACGGATGTTTGAAAGCTTTTTTGAGGTTTTTTTAATTATGATTTGCCCCTTATAACTAATGAAAACATAACATTTGAAATGAGAATATTGCATCAAACCAATAAAAAAACTATAATTACAAACAGAAATAGGAGTTTAATGAAAAATATATGTAATACCTGCTTTATGGTTAAGGTTATTGTTTTCAAAAGGCACTTTTATTCTGACAAAAGAGACAATTTGAGATGTATATTTAAAATGATTGAATGTGACTGCACTGCAGACATATCTCAACATGTAATAGTAAATAACAGTTTCATAGCTCTTATTTTACCCACTATGTGCTCATTTTTGATGCTTCCTAGATTAAGATTATTATTTTTACTCGTTTAACTGCTGGGTTAAAAAAAAAGAGACATATCTATGAAAACAGGTCGCAGACGGGGTGGAATAACAAACCAAAGACATCATGGTGGTCAAAACTGCAGCATGATGGTGGCAATAAAGAAAATCACAGCTAAAATAGTTTTGGGAGGCAGACAGTGGGAAGGTGAACCTTTGTCTCAAATCTTTTCTTTATTTGTGAACACCAGCTTTGATGTTTTTCTACAAATTCTTAATTGGGGTTCTAAAGCACGCTCAGATGATGAGGCAGAGTTCTGTGAGACGTTCACACAGGGCCGGCCCAAGCCTCCGTGGGGCCCCAAGCGAAATTGGGTTTTGGGGCCCTCCATGTCTGCTAACAATGTGGACCGGCTGGAATCAACAATCAATCAATCAATCAAATTTTATTTGTATAGCACATTTCAGCAGCAAGACATTTCAAAGTGCTTTACATCATATCAAACACAGAAACACAAAGCAACATAGAATCAATCATTAAGTCAAGTTACATCATTAAATTTGTAATTGATTACGTTTCAAATACAATCCTAAACAGGTGGGTTTTCAGTTGAGATTTAAAAGAAGTCAGTGTTTCAGCTGTTTTACAGTTTTCTGGAAGTTTGTTCCAAATTTGTGGTGCATAGATGCTGAAAGCTGCTTCTCCTCGTTTGGTTCTGGTTCTGGGGATGCAGAGCAGAACCAGAACCGGAACCTGAGAGGTTCTGGAGGGTTGATACAATAAAAGCAGATCTTTAATGTATTGTGGTGCTAAGCCGTTCAGTGATTTGTAAACTAACAACAATATTTTAAAGTCTATTCTTTGAGCTACAGGGAGCCAGTGGAGGGACTTTAAAACTGGTGTTATGTGCTCTATCTTCCTGGTTTTAGTGAGAACGTGAGCAGTTAGAATATTAGATCATTCACACACCTGCTATTACTTATTGCATCTCTCAGGTGCTGTTTACATTATATCCTATGCGTATATAATATAGGATAAATTTATCGGCCAGTGGATTTCTGGGCGCCGATTTCCTTAATTTTGGGGAATCGTGATTGGCCGATACTTACATGTGAAGTCCATCTTATCCCCTGATCTTATCTTCATCAGCAAAGGTTTAACAATCAGCCTCTGTCCTCTTCTGCTCCACAGTGAGAGGTTTGACTGACAGACCGACCCACCAGGTCGGGTCTGAACTTTTACAGTTAACTATATTCACCCCACTGTTGCCAACTCAGCGACTTTCTTGCTAGATTTAGCGACATTTCAGACAAAAAAATTGGTGTCGGCCAAAATCAAAATTGGCAGGTTAGCCTTTTTAAAGATCGATAACTTGGTTTAGCCAGAAAACTGCAATCGGTGCAGCTCTACACACATATTCATGACATTATGTGATGAAATTAATTTCTCTTAAGCGTTACTCCATTTGCTAAAAATGTAATTTACACCAGGTAAGTTTTTCTCCCCTGAGAATGTGGACCGGTACCGGGTCGACTCTGAGCCTTCAAATGATTTTAACTGAAGTTTCACAAAACTTAGAAGTTGATGTAAAAATATTGTTTGTTTCAGCCACAAAATGATCAGCAGCAAACAACAAATCAACTACAGCTTAGAGCAGCTATTGATGCATGAATGTAGCCATGTTGCCTGATGTAAAACTATTTGCTAGACAATGTTGAGAAGTTTTAATTATTCTTATGAAACGTTATCAAACGCTCCGTTTTGAAGCTAAAAAAACCTGAGAAACATACAGAGTCAAGCAGGAGAATCAACTCATTTCAAGTTAAAACTCGGCTTCACACAAAGACGCTAACATAACTGTCTGGCTGTTGAACTGAACCGTTCAAGGTCGCTATAAAGCTAATTTTCTATTAGCAGCTTCACAAATCTTTTTTATAAACATTACCTTACCAAGACACATTAAAACATATTTTTATCTTGGATTTTTTCTATTCTTCCTCTTTTCTTTCTCCCAGAAGGATAAGTCCTTTTGTGACATTGTTTTGCTAACTTATCTTCTACCAGAGCTTTGGACGTTTGGATGCTCAGCGCACGGCAGCTCAAATGACCGGCAAAGCGTGCATGACCTCCATGGCCACCAGGGGGCCCCCAATTTTTGTTTTGTCTTTTTGTCCATAAAAGAAAGATTTCGACATGCATCATCCAATATATCTTATTGTAAAAACAAATCACTTCATGATGAAACTGTGTGTTTTTGTTACTATAATGACATAGAAATCGTTACTAAAAAAAATAAAAAATCAGCTCCAGAGAGGAGCTGCCTCCTCTAAGCGGCTGCTTTGTTTGCTTATGACTTGGGCCGGCCCTGCCTGCGTTCACAACTCTGAATATTATTTCCTAAGCTAGCTCTGCTTCAGATGAACTCATCCCTGATGCTCTTCAGTCTCCATGATGCTGGTGAGCAGAAGCAGCTTGGCGTGTGTGTGTGTGTGTGTGTGTGTGTGTGTGTGTGTGTGTGTGTGTGTGTGTGTGTGTGTGTGTGTGTGCGTGTGTGTGTGTGTGTGTGTGTGTGTGTGTTAATCTAAAAAGCATGTAGAACAGATAAAGAAAATGTTACCACAGTGCAGTGTGTGTAAAGGATTTAGAAAGAGAAAGGAGTTTTGTTGTAGCGCTAAGTAGCTAGCATTTCACTTTAAGCTGGTGCAGGAAGCGTAAGCCCCAGATTCTGTTTTGTTTTCAGTCACACAGAGAACAAATTAGTCTCTCATAGCTTCTTAACTGCTCTTTAATCACAGAGAGTCTTTGCCTCTCGGTCTTTGTTTGCTGAGAACAGCTCCACGCCCTCCCTCGCCGCCTCGCTGGCTGCGGCTCTGTAAATGCCTTGGTAGGAGGGGATGGAGCGGGCAAAGCAGGCAGGGGAGAGTTTGCTCCTTTTTTCTCTCTTTCTCTCTTCCTTCTTTTCTACTCGGCCAGAAAAGGAGGGCAAAGCTGGACGGTGACAGAAGGAGAGAGAGAGAGAGAGAGAGAGAGAGACGGGCCTATGTAAACATGCTTTTGGCCAGCGTCCCGCCTCAAGAGCGTCCTGAGGAGAACATCCTGCCCCTCGATGGAACTTCCTCGGCCGGCTGAAGTGCCCCATTGATGGTCGTCTTGTGAGGGGAGCTTGTTTTTGCCGCTAAATGGCTGTTTCTGTTTTAGAGGTGTTTGCTGCAATGGCTGCTTTCCACACACCCAGACCCCCCCCACACCCTCTCCCCTCCACACACACACACACACACACACACACACACACACACACACACACACACACACGCCTCCACCCCCTCCGCCATACCTCCTTTTTCTCCTCTGTTCTCCTTCTGCCCACTTCCCTTTCTGCTAGCTGCAGCTATCTGCTGTAGCCTCCTCTCAGCTGAAGAGGAGGATGGAGGTGATGGAGAGAAAATATGGGCGTTACTCTTAAGAAGGTGAGTCACACCAAAGTCTCCATGACCCTTGACCCTTTTCTTTGCACTTTGAGTTGCAACTCCCCTCTGCAACTTAAAACGATAGTATCATGTGTTTCCAGGCACAAAGTGCCATTTATAGCTCAATCAGCTAACTATGTTACCTCCAGTTGTTAGTAAAATGGTATTTATATCAAATATGACTTGAAAGAAATTTTACTGCACGATTCAACACCTTGAAATTGTGTCTCTGTCCATTTAAGAGGCACCTGCTCTTTCTGAAGCTCTGTCTCCAGGAAGTCATCTCAACATGGCTCCTCTATTAACCCTTTAACAAAGTTTTTTTTTTTACCAGCGTTGCTTTTAGAAGTAGCTCTTATGACAAGCTCAGCTGATATGCAGTTCCACAACGTGTTTGCTAATTGCTGCTGGCTAGTCTGAAGGAGAAGCTTTGTCCTTGAAGGCGGGGCTAGGTTCACCCAGGCATCTTAGGCAGCTGAGTGGTTGCCACGGGAGACTGCTATTAAATTATTCTGTTCTCATTTTGTTTTGCCTTTTTTTAACCAATGCAATTGTGCATTCAGTTCTCTGCAAATCATTCCACATTTTTAACCCGGTTAAAATCCCTGAAACACATTGGCAGCTGTGTGAAACGGGGTGCAGTCTGTTCAAATCCATTTATTGTCTGAATAAAGGATCGTTGTAGTGTGTCGTCCTCTCCATGTCTTCTCTCCTGGCTGTGGAGGACCATGCAGCCTCCTGCTGCGCCTGCAGCTGTCTTTACGTTGCATCACATCGCCGCGTCCGACTCGTTACGTAATCATTACCCCTCACGGTTCTGTTACGGTGGGTCGGGTGACCCCTCCGTGTCGGGACCCGCCAGTTCATGAATGATCAGCGAACGAATGAATGAAAAGATCTGAGCACTATTTTTACAAATCCTAAGATAATGGTCAAAGGTGTTTTTTTTTTTGTTTTTTTTTTGCCTAAAATATCTTAGAAAGAAAGAGGTGGTGATTTTTTTTTTTGCTCATATTTTTGGCAAAAAAAAAATTCTTAAGTCATTATTTTAGGAAGTTGATATGGATTCTCAATTAGCAGCAAAGTTTAATTAATCGTCATAAAACTGATCACAACTGTAATCCTGACATTGATGCTCATACTTCTCTTTTTTTTTAAATACACATTTTCATGCATATAAAATGAATTTAATCTTGAACGCATTTTTTTTTTTTTTTTTTTTTGCTGGATTTTTCGTGCCTTTCCTTCGACAGCAGTTTGAAATCCAGTTTAGCTCGGTGGTGGTTTCCTTCTCGTAACGTGAGCAAGTTCAATGGAAATAAACAGTTTTTCAAGGCCCTCCTCGTTGAAACAACATGAAAAACTCCACCTCTAACTACACACAAATACAAACCGATCAAACGCTGTAGTATAAAGTTTACGGATTCCCATGACTCGACACAGGCCTCTCCGTCTCCCTCTCCCTGAAAAGCTCAGCCATTTTTGATCCGTCTAGCTTCATGCGCTGCCAAAAGCCTCTTTAATTGTTTCCCATTTAGGCAAAAGCCACAAAACTCGGCGCGCTCCAGCATACACAAGCTGTCGCCAGCATGCAATAATTGTACATTTCAGGCCGGCTTTGAAAAGGCAGGTTTTTTGGGGGGGGGCTGAATCAGATGAGAGTCAGATGTGGCCGTTGCACGATTGCTGCCCGACTGAAAGAAGCTATTTCTGTTTTTTGTGCGAGCGTTTGTGTGCGAGTCCGTCTGTAAAGTGAAATGTGCCCGCCGTGTGTGAGTGAGGACAAGTATGAAAGCGTGTTTTCTTATGTGTGCGGCGCTGGGCTGCTGAAACTGGACCTCGGTATGTTGTCGCTGTAAGTGTGCCAAATCAGCGATTAACTGCGCTCCACCGAGACAGCCGTGTGGAGGAGTGACATCCAGGAACAGGTGTGTGTGTGTGTGTGTGTGTGTGTGTGTGTGTGTGTGTGTGTGTGTGTGTGTGTGTGTGTGTGTGTGTGTGTGTGTGTGTGTGTGTGTGTGTGAGTAAAGCTATCTGGTTTTGGGAGCTCCTTGGAGAACGGCTGCAGGAATAGACCTGATGATGGTTGGAGACCAGCAGAGGTATGTTTGTTATACTGGCCTCCTAAATATCAAGGTTCTTCTCCTGTCAGTCACAACTGGATCCGTTTGTTTGTTTCCAGAAAATCGACTCTAAAACATCAGATTAGTTTGAAGATAAATGTCATTAGATGTTTTTTCTTTTTCTTGGTTTCTGATTGTAGAGTGATCCCTCCAGATTATAACCTTCTTCTTACTTCACTAAAATAAAGTCCAATCAAGTTTATTTGTGTAGCACATTTCAGCAGCAAGGCAGTTCAAAGTGCTTCCACATCACGAAAACATCGTACACTCATCAATTATGATAGAAGCCATAAACATGACATTTTGTCAAATACCATCATCAAAATCATCAAGCAAACACACATCAAATATAATCAATGTTCCAGTTCCTACTAATCAAAGGCAGCTCTAAACAGGTGAGTTGTTAGCCTTGATTTAAAGGAGCTCAGTGTTTCAGCTGTTTTGCAGTTTTCTGGAAGTCGGTGCGTCGAAGCTGAATGCTGCTTCTCCATGTTTGGTTCTGGTTCTAGTCGATACAACAGTAGCAGATCTTTAATGTGTTTTGTGGTGCTCAGTGATTTATAAACTAACAGCATTTTAATGTCTATTCTCTCAGTGGAAGGACTTTAGAACTGGGTGATGTGCTCTATCTTCCTGGGTTTAGTCAGAACGGCAGCAGCAGCAGCAGCGATTTCTTTCTTACAAATGATAAACACATGGATGAGTTTCTCATTAGTCCTCTAGTCCTGGAAATGTTCTGCAGGTGACAGAAGGCCGACTTTATAACTGTCTTTATGTGACGCAGGTCCAATTTTCTGCTTGCAGCTAGTGAAAGGCAGGACATTTAGATTAGAAAATCACATCAGATGAATAATAATCTTAATGAAGAAATTGAAGCTTATTAAGAAGCATGTTTGATATCTGCTTAAAGGTTATGTTTAAGAACCTTAATCTGCCAATCGAGTCAAATTTATCTTACATTACTGTAGATTTTCTGTGTATAAGTTAGGTGTCCTTGCTTAGAGCCTCAAGATTAAAATTTGTTGACTATTGCCACCATATAAATAAACTAAATTGAACTATAATTAAAATGTTATTAGATGAATTGTTACTTGAAGCATTGTCACTTTCTAAGAATTCAGGTCTGTCCTCCTGGTAAACTCTGACCCATAAACCAGGTGCTGCAAACGATTAGCATCAATATTGGTCATTGTTCTTGGACAGATTAGAAAAGCAACACCAGCCATTCCCATTTATGGAACATCTGTACTGTTCCTCTGGTCCTGCCCCCGTAATTGCTGGATTAGAAGTTGACAGGAAGCCCGTGGTTGCTGAGAGTCGCTCCTGAGCTATTGTGACATGTTCCACTATGAGGTACCATCATGAAAGGAAAAAAAATGTCTCTGCAGGTCAAAATCTTTCAGGATTCGATTGCATTTCTGGAACGATTCAAGGGGAAGGAGGTCATGGTTGCTTTCTGATGGGGAATCTCGTTAACTGGGCACGGTGGCTTGCAAAGAAACGGGTAATGCAAAATGAATTCCTAATAGTGCATAGAGTGGAAATGATCACGTAATACTTTCTTCTATAGCAACGCCTCAGAGTTCATTGTTACAGTGCCGTGCAAAGGATTAATAACTCCTGAAACATCATCAGTCTTTATATCTGACACCAAAATTATCTATTCAATTATGTTAGAATGACACAAAAAGAATTTCATTTTGTAAATAACACTTTTTTTTTATCCATAGCTATAATCCTAACATAGAATTTTTTTAAATTCTGTTTTAGAAAAAAAGGTGAAAAAAATCTAGCATTAACATTTTTGTTGTTTCTACAGCGGCAGCATGTAACTTTTATAAAAGTGATTTTCTTTACACATTTGTCAAAACTGTCACCAGGTCCTGACAGTATAATATTAAATAGATAATCTGTCAAATCAGAATTAGATAGAAAAACAGGGAAAGAAAAAAAAGTAGAAAATAAAGTGAAAAGAGGAGAAAAGGGAAAAGACATTCAATGGGCTCTTTGCACCTGCCGCGCTGACGTCACAACCGCATGCACAAATGCGGCTCTCTTTCTTCCGCTTTGAGTTACCATGACAGCTAGAAAAGACAAAGTCTTATTTCAGACGCAAATAAAGCAATACTATGAACATTGCTGTCTTCCTAATATAATGGGCTTTTAAGTTTTCATGGATTTCCAAACGGTCCTGAATTAAGAAGACGGTGGCTTGTAAATATTCGTCGCTACCAGTTAAAGCTAACGCTGCACAGCAATGTTTACAGCCTTCACTTCACTCCGGATCAACTTCTTCAGCCTAAAGCAGAAGGTAAAGGAGCCTCCTGTGTTATTTCCATGGAATCACTTCTGTATTTAGCCTGAAAGAGCGTTTATGGGAACGAGAGAGCAGACCAGAGCCTGACAGCCGAGCAACTGATCTGCCTGTACAAACTGCTGTAAACACCGTCCTGCTTCACAAGAAGCATGCAAAACTAATAAAGCGAAGTAACACGGAGACCTTAAGGAACACGGCCATATTTTTCTAAAAGCAACAACTTTGAACCTGAACAGTCAGCTGAACTAGAACTCTGACACCAGAGCTGCTCTACTGTTAAGCTATGGGCTTGTTGTTCCTCAGGCTTCAGAAGCAAAAAGCCTGAACCGTAAAATCCCCGTTACTTGGTCTCTGACACTAACGACAATAAACACAGGTAATATACTTGGAAATAAGGTAAAAACATTGTCCGTTAGAATGGATGAAAAGTGTTTAGCACATTTTTACAAGAAAAATGTCTGAGAATATTACCTACTAGCATAAGCTAAAGCTAATGTTAGCCACAAAGTTTAAAGAAAGTAAAACTCACCTTCGTATCTGTGAACTTATAACGAGGCGAACATCTTAAAACCTTTCTCCAGCTTACTTGTCGGGGCTTCGTATCGATCGATGTACATCATTAATTGTTACCTTGGACAAGCCCTGCAAACACCCAGTGTGAAATGCCATTTTCAATAGATCAGAAACGATCGAGCCGCTTCTCCCCGAACGCGGAAGCTGAGGTGCTCTAAGTGATGGACCATCAGAAGAAAACATGGCGGACCAGTGGTCCGCCTACACGGACAATGACGGAACTACAGTATCAGAAGCGCCAGACGAAGGTAACACGAAGCAACTGGGAGTTTAGTGTCACTTTTCAACAGTGATCTGCTGGTGTGGCGGGTCTGCGTAGAGCCGGATAAAGCTACAAAGAAGCAGAGAAGCAGCCAATAACAGAGACTTTATTATTACTGTAAACAATCACTGTTGGATGGATTAGCTTCCGCTTAGCCACCGGATAGACCGTACACTGACGTTGCTCATTAACACCTGTATGCTGTCTGAACTTAATTATATTGTTGTTATGAAATCTTGTCAATATTTGGCATATTAATGATTAATGAGTGATTTTGATGGTTGGAATGAATTTTGCATCATAATTTTTAACTGATGGATTTGACAAACATTGAAAAATTTAAATTAGGTAAGATAATAACTTGAACGTATATATTTGTAAAATAAAATCAATTATTTATTATCAGTATGAATAAGTAAATGTGAAATGTTGAACTTTTAAAGTTAAACTTAAATTTGTTATTGTTATTTATTTGACTTTACGCACTTTTCTGATTCACGGTGGTTTACTACTTAGTCTTATTTTTTTCTTTGCAGTCTGAGCAAAATTAATTAACTTTAACTTAAATAATACAGGTTAGTAATATCTATCTTCTTTTGGAGTTGTTTAAAGGGTTTTACCTGCTTCAGGACCAAATGTAAAGGAAAACTTCCCGTCACACTGATAAATAAATAGGAGCTAAATGAAGATAAGTGCTCGGTCTTTTGAGTGGAATCCAGTTGTGGAGAACTGTAGACGCATCCATCCTGTTCAAGTGGGGGAAACTGCACACAGTAAAGCAGAACTTGACATACACTCTTCTTTTCTCCTATATAAGCTACAGCTAGTTTCCTTGTCGTGAATGCTAAGCTAGTTAGCCTCGCCACAGATGACAGCAGATAAACTGTTTTTCTGTAACGATAAATTGTTTCTCTGCTGTTAGCAGATTAACTAATGGCTAATCCACTTAGCACGTTGAGCAGCATATACATGTGGTGATTGACAGCACTAGGACCCTCCTCCCAGCTCTGATTGGTTGTTTTTGATTTGGAGCGGTGCATTTCTGCAGGCAGCAATAGGACCACAAGGAGGAGTTAGATTTTTTTCTTGCAGATTATCTGTCACATATTAAACTGTCACGACATGACAGTTTTGTCAAATATGTAAACAAAAAAAAATAACATTTTTAAACAAAGATTTTATGAAAAGTCAAACACTGCGGTCTTAAAGAGTTTGATGGAATCAGACATCAAACTACCTGAAAAAACTAAATCCAAACAGTCCGGGGTCCATTTACAGGTCGGCTGGTAGATAAGAAAGGAACATTTAAGCTGGACTTTGACCGGAAAAGAATGCGATTTTGTCTTGCAGTGCTTACAAGTGAAGCAAGACTCAAAGGCATCATTGTTTAGTTTATTTGCCATGAAATTAGGAGTCATTAAGGCTGGGGGAAAATGGTTCCACATGCAGAAACCACCTTCCCTCTAATGTTTAAGGTAAACAACCAAGAAAGAAAGAAAGGGAGCCTTTTCGCTCATTCTTTTACTGCTACCTTTTTATTTTTAGACCCTTAAGCTGTTTGCAGGTAGCCCCCGCTGAGAATACAAATCCCCTCCAACCTACCCCCAACACCAGACGTCTGACCTAGAAAGTTCCATCAATGAAAAACCTAACAGCACCATCTGTGCATCCTCCTATCCCCCCACTAGTTTCCCATATTTGCTTGTTTCTGCACAATGTTTCTTAATCTCCAAGGACGAAGAAACACTTCTTCCTTTTCCGAAATGAGCTTGACTCACGACACAAAAAACGACTCTATGCTGCCCGTGTGGAATTTCGAGTGGTCCCGCTAAACTTCGCTGCCCCCGGTCAAGACGGAGATCGTGAAGTCAGTTTACGCAGCACCAGAGGGAGCGTGACGGGTAGTAGGCCTGAGCAGGAAGCTTGGACGTATTTCAGGCTCTTCGATGGAGGATGCTTCCAGAAAGTGTGACGCAGAAACGCAGAATGACACCGGAGAGTCAAATACTTCAAGGTTCGTGTTGGAAATTGCCATGCAGGCTTCATTTTTGACAGCAAATTGCAAAAAACTGGAGGGAAAAAAAACCCCATCAAACATTATTTTGAAGCAAAAGATTTACAAACTAAAAGGCAAAGCAGACATTGTTCAGATTTTCCACCCATCCATCCATCCCAGAATAAACTCATATATAAACTTCTGACTCTTGGAAGAATCCATGTGGGCTGTTATCCAGAGAGTCAACTACTAAAGGGAAGGACTACTGCAAAAACTCCAGAAAAACCCCCAACAATCATAGCATAACAGCATAACATGAAATAACTAATAGCAGCAATATGCAGCCCTCCTTGGCACCCTTTTTAATCAAACATATGTAGGTAAAGAAATGTTCAAATCAATTTGCAGTTGAGCTAAGTAAGGTCATTTCTGTTCCAAATATCTGTGTGTGTTTTCTATCTGAGACAGCTGTGACCTGATGTTAGAACAGATTTCCTCTTTGACTAGTTGCTTTTTAAAACTCCATATGTCTAGATGGCAGGCATTTTATTTCTTATATCAATCAACCAAGTTTGTTTTTGTAGCGTATTTAAGCAACAAGGGAGTTCGAAGTGCTTTACATCATAAAAAAACCCATTACATTATAGTTTGCATTCAGCTGATGCTCAGTCTGAAACTTTATTGTAACTTTTTTTATCCTTGCTGAGGATAAAAGTGCTAAGTGTGACCAGGATATGAGACGTAGGCATGTCGGTTTTTAATTTGTGATGCACGCAAATGTTTGATCAGCGTCGCTGAGGTGCTCTACCAAGAATCACCACAGGGTGGCAGTGCTTCCCTCATGACGGGTTGGTAAATCTTTTGCTCAATCCAGCAACTCCGTCTCAGTTTTTGTTGATAACGTCTGTCTAGCACCAAAAATATGATTTTCATAAAGTTGTCATCAAATAGTGTATTTGTTATTGAATTGACCAGTCTTAAGACTCTGTTTTGAGAGGAAAATACTGTTACGTTGTGTTAGCATTTCTGCGCCAGCATGCTAGCTGCCGCTCTAGTTGAGCTGTAACTTTTGTACTGTAGGTTTTTTCTGTCATATTCTATATTTATGGTTATATAAAGTGACATTTATTACATTTAGACTTGCTGGTTTGTGTTTAGGGATTCCAGAGTGTAAGTTGAGCTGTCCTTGTATTATTGTGATTAAGTTAAAACTGATAGTAACAGTAGCACATTCATTAATATACTAATGTTGGATTTAATTGTTCACAGAACAAGGAATAATTAAAACAGTACAAGGAGTTGCGTAAAGGACACAGTCGGTCAGTTTCATTTTGGTTTAATCATAGATACCCTGATTCTTCTCAAGAAAAATTATAAACTGTTGGTTTATGCTGCTGATATTGGCGTACGTCCTGGCAAATGTACTCAATCCCTGCCTTCTGCTGACACTGAGCTTAGATAAAACACTGGCATCTGTCCTGGCATGTTTCAATACATGAACTGGGCAATAACAGTGGGAACCTTTTTTTTTTTTTACCGTCATAATGTCAGAATATAACGCTGCACATACAGACAACCATGTTTCAGGCATAAATTCACCAAATGTTTTTTGGTCCTTAAATCACTATTTAGGTTAAAATGCTGGACATCGACAAGAACATTTGATCACCTGGGATTGAATTTCCCTTGTATACAAAAAAACCAAGTTATTAGAATATTCCTGTCAGCTTTCAGCATGCTGCTCCACAGAAAATATGAAAGGGTTTGGCTGCCGGAGAGAGGATTCCTCTAACTGCCCCCAGGGGGGCTATAAATGAGGGTTCCCATGGCAGCTGTGATTGTCAGTACCTCCGGATTGCCATGTCGTTTTATTGACATTCAAATCTACCTGTGACCTGTAATTAAATCAGAAGCTTGTGAAGGTCCTTCAAAGTCATGCTTTTTATATTTGCTGATCAAAACCAGCAGGTTGTCTGTGCATCCGAACGAAACGTCCCGCAGGCAGAAACACCTCTAACGTCTCCCAGTAAAACCAGCCTGGTTATCTTTATTGCATATTTTAGCTTATATATTTGCTGAAGTATTTTTCCCTGAGAATAAAAAAATAAATAAATTGATCACGGTCGGGTAACTGGGCTACTTAGAATTGAACATTCTGTGCATGTAAACATGGCTGCCGTCCCCTGTGCTGTCGGCGTGTGATGGATGAGCCGTGGTGAAGATTAAACGCCCCTCTGTGTGCAGTGACAGTTCAGTCCGGCAGCTCTGCACTGCGTGCCGCTTTTTGGAACTTTTTCTTTTTTTTCTTTCCTTTTTTTAAGAGCTAGACCAAAAGCCCTTCCAGGTTCCCTATTGTTCACCGCGATCAATATGGAAGCACGGCGTTTAGAGGCACCTTGAGCACTCTTCAGGAAGTGTAATTAAAATGATGATGATAGGTAGCACATCAAGGTAGAGCACTTTGATTTAGAAACTACGAGCAATGGAGGATAAGGGAGAATTCACGCCTGCAGCAGCAAGAATGCAGCGAGGCGAAAACTGTAGGCCATCATGTTTATGTCAGAATATACACTGATCAGGCGTAGCATTATGACCACTAGGGGTAGGGATGTGAGCAGAGGCCAAAAGAATGACTTTGTTTGTGGAACACGTAGCACCAGGTTGGACTGGAAGAGGGATTCTTTGGGTTCTGCCGTCCACATTGAGGTTGCCTTTAACAATGGGAATATTTTACTATCACACCATTCAATTCAATACTTTATTTTGGGAGGGGGGACCACGATTAAATAAAAAAATTGATATTGGACTCAATAACTAATATTTTTGATGATTTCGACTACAATCTTTCGGTGTTCAAAGGGTTGTCATGATTTACTCCAGTCCGCTTTGCGAGACAGAACGAGAAATGGAGACGTTAAAGTGTTTTTTCAACTCCTTTTATTTGTTTTGCTTACGACACCATCACAGAGAGAGCGCCGCATGATGTTTCATTTTCCATCCAGGAGTTTTTGGCCATTTGACAATCTGTATAGTTTCTGATGAATTGTGCATAATTCCTCCAAAGTATTCGTGTCGCCTACGAATACAAAAACAGCATACAGGAAGTGGAGTCGTTGAAGCATTTCTGCATAAAACACGGCAACAAACTTCTGACCAATCACACACACAACATGGAGCATACAACTCTATGATAGAGGGTAAGGCGTTCATTTACCGTGTTCCTGAAGTCATCAACGGTCATTTTGTGAACCTCGCACACAGTGAAGCTCATGTGAAGCTTTGTCTGAAGTAACAATTTGAGTCGAAATGCTTTCGAATCCCTCTCTTTCATCTTTGTCGTTTCCACCTTGTCCAGAACGTTCCGCACGGTAACAAAATGGAGGCCAACAGCCTGAGGACTTGTTACATTTATTTATTTTTTAAAAGTTGATTTTGGGACATTTTATGTCATTTCTGATTCGCAGTAAATGAGAATCATGATTCTTTATCAATTTCTTTTTGACACACCCCTATGTATCCACTACTGGAGAGCTGTTGGAGACCAGGTCCAACTTTTATTTTGGCAGCAATGGCTGGATCAACACACCATTAGTCTGGTGATCATGTTATGCCTCATCAGTATATATCGTGGAGTTTGACGGATTTTTTGTGCCTTTTA
The DNA here is from genome assembly GCF_002775205.1 of Xiphophorus maculatus. NCBI lineage: Eukaryota > Metazoa > Chordata > Actinopteri > Cyprinodontiformes > Poeciliidae > Xiphophorus > Xiphophorus maculatus. Next base: position 22,333,431 of record NC_036461.1, read on the forward strand.
TAATTACTGACAAAAACAAAGCCAGGATGCAGTGGAGAACATCATAACACTGATGGAGATCATCTCTTGGAAGCATTGAAAAATAGATTAATGGGGACAGCATTGAGGGTTTGCATGACCAAAGTGTGTGATCACACCCACACACAAAAGGTCATCCCTGCAATGTACTGTAAAGTGTTCACACTATTAAACCTATTAAACCCGATCAGCTGATGGTAATTGCTGGCTTTCTGACTGAACAGTCTCTCTACTTCTAATTCAACCTCTAATTTCTCCTGGTGATTTAGATGAGATTTTAGATGAGTCAGCAGCTTGCGAATCAAACCGGTTACTGTCCATGCATACTGTTTGGGCCTTGATGTGAGTACATACAAAAATATGCCATTCACCCTTTGTCAAAACTTTAGAAGTATCAATAATGAACTGACCTGCAGAAATGTAAAACAATCCCATGGAAGTTCCAAGGCTAGCATGTGAAAGTTCTTGCAGTTATTGGTTTGTTTGCACACGCACTACGTTGCCTTCCAATGCTATTTTGCTAGATTTAATTCTCGCTTACCGCTCAGTCTGGGTTTACTCTCATTGACTTGGATTTCTCCAGAAGACTTTATTTCGGTCCAATCAGCGAACAGAAGGAGAGTTTGTGAAAGATGACGTTGATTTTCTGCGCTGCTTTAGCGCTGTAGTCTGGCTGTAGTTTTAGCAATGGCATTAGAGGAAATGAAGAGTATTTCGCCATTCCTTCAATTACCATTAAAAGCCATCTTGTTCAGTTTGGCTCTTCTCTCTCCACAGTGGAGCATGGTTGTTTTGGTTGTTTGAAGCGCACATAATTTCCGGTAAGCTTCGTAGCTTTGAAGTGGCGCATTGCATACGTCACAGACAAACCTTAGCGAGTGAGTAACATTTAAAACTTCAACAGCGTCTGCGCCTCCAGAAAGCAAACGCTTCTCAGTAGCTGAGAGTCCAGACACTCTGTAGGAAGTGAAGTTTAGAACAAAGGGCTGGTTTTTACCAGGCTAGCTAAATACCAACTTATTAACTACTCTATATCGGGATTTGGAATTGTCAAGTACCTTTTTTTCCCCTGACAAAATACCTAAGCCAAGTACGAGTGTCCGTGTACTCTGTCTGGTATTGGGACATGCCTAATAGTGTTCTGTTTTTAGAACACCTGTGATTCTCTTTCTCACAGCCCCCCTGACATTTTCCCCTCCAGCAATCTTATTTTGGAATCTTCTTGAAGGATAAGGAGGCACGAAGGTTCTGATTCAACACAAACTGACATCCAGTCTCGGCGTTTAACCGCGTGGAAACCAGATAGCTCTACATCGTTACCAGTTTGGTCTACTTATCTTTGAAAGAACCTTGGTGGCGTGATCTGTGCCATGACCTCTTTGCATAAATACATATATATGTAGCAGTTAAGTGTTACCAGGCACCAATGCTATATGTGACCTGCTCAGACTGAAGCAATTCCTTTCCCATTCACAGCTAAGATTACATCTTTGTCTCTTTTCGCAACAGCAAGCTCTCTTTTCAACCAAAACCACACCGAGTTTACAGTGCAGTTATACATGCACATTGTATAAATATAGTATTGATTGAACACATTTAATTGCATAATGTTTCCCTCCATTGTGCCTTTGCGGAGAAAATAAAAGTCCCACAACATAGGCACCAAATGTGGCTTACATTAGAGTATCTATAGCATTTCCAGCATCTAACCAGAGATACCCAGCTGTCTGGAAGCAAATGTGTAATTACACGAGTCCCATATTTCAGACTGTACTCTTTTTATAAACATGCGCCGCGGCTCATAATTATATGATATCCATACACCGAGGTCTTTTCAACCTCACCCGATTCACAGAGGGAAGGTGTTCAGAAGTCAAGGGTGTTCAGACGATTGCAGTTTTCTATGCATTTTTATTTACATTAGACGTTAAACGGGCTGAGAAAAAAAATATCAGTAACCATACGTTTCAGTTTTATTGGGAGTTTATGTAGCAGAGCAGCAGCAGTATGATGTGGGTAACAGAGAGCAGGAAGCTGGTTAAAGATGAATTGGGCTGAAACCTGGATAGTACTGGAAAACAACAACAACAACCTGGTCTGAGGCAGGAAGGCACTTAAGACCAGGGCAGAGGTTAAACCTTCAACCCTGAACATTCAGCCAGAGCTACAATAAAACCAGCAGAGGTTCATCAAATCCAAAAGTTGAGTGGTTGATTTCAGCTTTCTCCCATTTTCTTCATGTATTCCTGGGCAAAGCACTTAACTCCAAATTACATTCAATTAACAGAGACATGCTGCAGAATTTGGTGTTTTTCAGTTCAGTAAGAAAGAAAAAAAAGCTGCCCCACAGGCTGTCAGATCCGTTCCCTTTGTGATCAAGAAAGTATTTTTGAATCATAAGTAGAGCAGGTGTTTAAATTAGCTAATCAATCGCAGGTGTGTTCAGGAAATCACTTAATAATCGCAAATAAACACACTGCATGTTCTGGTTTTTTTGTGTGGAAAATATCTTTGTGTATTTTGGTGTTGCATCCTGATACACTAGTGGAGCTGCTGTCAGTCAGTTGCTAAGGCAACAAGTCTGTGTGTGGCATAGCCAACACAGAGAGCAAGAAGAAGGAAGAAAATGAGTAGTTTTGGGGCGTGCCGTGGTGGCGTAGGGGACAGTGTGACCTACGTTTGGAGCCTTGAGTCCTCGACGCGGCCATCGTGGGTTCGATTCCCAGACCCGATGATATTTGCCACGTGTCTCCCCCCTTTTCTGTCAGCCTACTGTCATATAAGGGACACTAGAGCCCACAAAAGACCCCCTGGAGGGGTAAAAAAAAAAGAGTAGTTTTTAGTTGTTCAACTGTTTTTCTGCATTATTATTTCCTTTCCTGTTCACTAAATTTGTAATACATACATTTCTGGGTTTCCTTTTGTTACCAGGATTGCTCTATTGTGGCAGCAAGGCTATGGATGGAAAGCAAAATAGTCGTCTGTTTGCTTTCCAGCTTTGTGCAGATTTGCAAAATTTTCCGTATGTAAACAATATGCAATGTTTCTACAGTCTTATATCCCCCGTCCTACTTTTTTATTTTTTGACATCAGATCAGTGACATCAGACGGCTAAGGTGCAGTGACCAAGCCAGCAAACTGACCATCTGACACAAACCCGAGCACACGCAAAAACCCACAACCCTATAAGCGGCAGAGCTGGCTCTGGACGGACCAATTCGGGCCAGAAGAAGCAGCCCAGCAGCAACGGGCCGGGGCGGGGCGGGTCAAAGAAGCACAGTGGGAGGACGGCCAGCCCTGGCGAGTGCATTGCCTCTCCAAGACAACTGTTGACAAGCCAGAAGGGCCTTACTGGGCCAAAGTCCCACAAACTGAATGGTTTCCATTGATAAAACACTTCCTGGAGGCAAGGGGGGAAGAAGGAATGACAGAGGAGACGAGAAATGATGGGATGAGAGGGAGAGGAAGACATGGAGGAGAGATGTCAATGGGACAAAATGAGAAAAATGAAGGAAGGAAATTCAGAGAGAAACTGGACAAGGAGAATTCAGAGTAGAAAGATCAGCAGAGAAAATAGGAGGAACAAGAAAAGATGGACAAGGATGATACAAAGGCATGTAACGTTATGTAAGAGCAAAAAAGCAGCAAAGAAGTTAAAAGCACTTTAACTCTGAAGCAGTTTGAAGGACAAATGTTAACACTAACACCCTCACGATGTTATGTTAATGTTGACCAGGAATCACTCATACACATGTTCACTATCAGAATAAACACACACAGAAAACTGATGGGATCTTTTTGCTTTAACCATGTCTGGTAAATGACGTGGTGTGGTACTGGAGTGTTACGTAAACAGCTTCTTTAGTTCCTGGCTTTGTAAAATCTGTTTACACAGCATGCTTATGGAGTGGACTGCAAAGCGGTAAAACATAAAACATGCTTTACTACTTTTAGTACCATTGCAAAAGTACTCATACACCCTGAACTGGTTCTCATCTTAAAGAGGTGGTGTTATGTATTTTCTTTTTTTTCTCTGAAGAGTTTTTGCAGCACTAGTGGCTCGTTTAGTTTTTTTTTTTGGTGACAGTAGACAGACAGGAAGGAGGGTGAGGAGAAGACATGTGGCAAAGGTCGTCAGGACCGGGAGTTGAACTCGCAACATCCGCGTTGAGGACTAAGGCCTCCAAACGTGGGGCGTGCTAACCCCCTGCGCCACCACAGCACGCCCCGTGTTATGTATTTTCAAGGCCCATAGTACGATTTTATAGCATAATCAAGTAGTGTTATGTTCAGTTGTTCTGAAAATGCTACATATGTCTCAAACATAACTTAAAAGAAATTCTGACGTCACCTAGCTGTATCTAATGCCTTGAAATTAGGCCAGTCTCTCTTTAAGAAGCTCCTGCTCTTTCCTAAACTCCGCCTTCAACACGTATCCACAACAGCACTTCTCCGTTATGCCGTTTACAGCCATTCTGAAGAGTGCTGGACTGAAAAGTAGCTCGTATTTTAAGCTCAGCAGACGTGCAGTTCCACCAGGTGTTTGCTAATTGCTGGTGTCTAGTCTGAAGGAGCTGCATGGCTGGAGACTGAAGTTCTAAAGTGGAGATTTGGGTAAATTCCTTTGTACGAGGAAGTGTTTAGACATGGCTTAATGGTTGCCATGGGAGATTCAGTGATTTCTCATGCATGAAAGAATCAAAGCAACACTCCAGTTTTTGATGAGGGAACAACATTATAACATGATTTAAAGCTGAAAAAAAAGTAAGTTTTCCATAATTCAAGTTGTTTTAACAACAATTTTGACAAGGTTTCTTGTGAGGAGCAAAAGGAATAATGTCCAATTGGTCACACAAGATGTAGTAACTTTTTTGCCTACAGAAAAAGTACAGGAAGTAAACACAACACATCACCGTTTACACACCAAAGTAAGACATGGTAGTGGCAGAGTCATGATCTGTGGCTGTGCAAAGCTGGTAGAGACATAAAACACCTGTGGCTGCGATGAAAATGGTTCTGCAGTTTCTGCCCAAATGTACAGATTTTAATTTGAAAAAAACCCCCAAATAATTAGTATTTTATTGTTAAGGTTTCTACAGTTGGTAGCACTGTTGCCTTGCAGCAAGAAGGTCCTGGGTTCGATTCCCGGCCGGGGTCTTTCTGCATGGAGTTTGCATGTTCTCCCTGTGCATGCGTGGGTTCTCTCCGGGTACTCCGGCTTCCTCCCACAGTCCAAAAACATGACTGTCAGGTTAATTGGTCTATCTAAATTATCCCTAGGTGTGAGTGTGTGTGTGAATGGTTGTTTGTCCTGTATGTCTTTGTGTTGCCCTGCGACAGACTGGCGACCTGTCCAGGGTGAACCCCTCCTCCCGCCTGGAACGTAGCTGGAGATAGGCACCAGCAACCCTCCCGACCCCATTAGAGACAAGGGTGAACAGAAAATGGATGGATGGATGGATGGATGGGTTTCTACAGGAGATTAAAAGGAAAATGAGGATAAACGACTAAAGAATGTGATGAGAATGTTGATGATTTGGAGGGGGTTGTAACTATCTGGAACACACACACACAGTTCTATCCCTGTTTCAAACAAAATTCAACTCCCTTGCTCTCTGTTGTGAGCGCAGAGGAGAATATTCTATGGTTTCCTTTCTGATCTTTTTATTTATTCATTTTTTTGCCTCCCTTTCCATCACTCCCCCCACTCCCTGTTCGACTGTGAACAATTTTCACATGTGGAACATTCTTCCCGACTTTGTCGCTCCTGCATCAACAAGCACCTGCTCAACCCCTCATCTGACCGGAGACGACCGGGTTCAGCGTCAACGGAGCATCTGGAACTTCAACGCGGAGCAGGAACACTCTGGGTAATAATCTCTAACATCCAGCGTGAGTTTTTCTTTTCTTCCCACTGCTTACCCTCACGCTAATTTAGCAAGACCGAGAACTGCTTAAAGGTTATTTTCCTGTGTTCCCGTCATCCTCTGTTGCTACTGAAAGAATGTGCCTCTGTGTGCAACGTGTCGTAAAAAGAAACAACATTCCTTGGATTCTGATTGATTCCTGGCTACAGCAGACAACAAAACATTTGAGAACGTTAAAAACAGCCAGCTGACGACAGGAAAAAGTTGGACACCGGTTTTGGCACAACCAATCTGTACAAAGGTTTCATTTTAGTCAACGTTTCAGTCAAGAATAAAGCTGTGGGGGACGTTATAAAACACCAGACCAGCTGGGCATAAAGAGCAACAATCAATCTGGAGCTTCTGCAGATATCCTCAGCCTGGGTGGGAGAATCTGTTGACAAGTCTGTTATTATTTATGCACCGTGCAAATGCTTTCATAATTCCTTATGAAAGAGAAGGAAGAAGAAAGTCATGATTTTAAAAAATCTCATAAGAAGTTTAGTTTCTCACAAGTTCTGTGAGGGATTTGGACTAAAGGACAAAAATTGTTGCCCCCACTCTGTTAATGACCAAACAGCCCCAAATAATCTCTGAAATAACCTGAAACTGACAAAAGTAATAATAAATAAACATTTACTAAATATTAACCAATGAAAATCGGACATTGCTTGTGACGTATTGTTCAACAGAATCATTTCAGAAAACTGAACTAATTAAACAAGACCAGACAAAAATCATAGTAACACAATTTCTATTTTGTTGTGCAGCTTTGTGTTTTTATGATGTAGAGCCCTTTGACCTGCCTTGTTGCTGAAATGTGCTTTACAGATAAACTTTATTGATTGAATTACACATTAACACAAGGGGAAAAAAAGTCACACAAATGTGACATTCCAGCAGAGCAGCACATAAAACTACTGTCAAGACACAAAGTAAGAGCTAAAGTAACTTTAATAACCTTCTGTTTGTTGATTCTGATTTATTTATGTGAACTCAGTAATGGTGTGATCTGAAGAAAAAAGAAATCACTGAGCTCTGCGTTTTTCCACCGGCGCCCCAGTTCAGTCACAGACCGGCTCCATTTCTTTCCCATTGTTGGGACTAAATTGCTTTTTGAATAATCCCATGCCTGGATTCTTACGGCTGTTAGCGCCTCGCTGTTCATCATTAGGAGAGGAGGGAGAAAAACCGAGAGGTGGAGGCAAAAAAAACCCCAACAACAACAGACGTAGGTCACCTAGTTAGCCCCGGCGCAGAAGCTGTCCACACCTCAACAGCAGGCGCACCGTGATGAAATGACGCCCGAGAAGAACCTCTCCACTCAGCAGAAACCCGCGTTTATCTCCGAGCGAAAAGACGAACTACGAGAACGAAGTGGGACGAAGCAGGGAGGGGAGGAGGGGGGGAGCTGTTGCCTAGCAACTAGCGGGGCCCGACAGGTGCTTTGAAGAGATGTTGAGTTCATCCAGTTGTTCTTGTTCTTCTGTTCCGACACATGTAAGGGCATCTGCTGCTCTCGCACAGCGACATCTTTGTTCCACTCCTGAAACCTGTCTGCGCGTCTTGGCCGGGAGACAAATAGCAAACATGTATTTACCCCTGACCTCCTCACGCTGACGGCGAAATAACGCGATAACGCGCGTGTTTTGAGATTAGCAGCCGGTGAGGTTAAAGGAGCCGGGTCTGAAGGTACAAACGAAGAAAAGACTTTGTTACATTTTTATTTAAGCTGCTGTAAAAAACAACAACAACAAAAAAAAATTCACAATTGTGTTTCCATTAAATAAGAAATGAATTAAAATCACGTGAATAAGCTTGTTTACGCGATAAGTCATTAAAAAATCATGGCAGCGACAGATGTGAATAGTTACATGAGATAAATTCATAATTCAGTCATAGCGCTTGCGGTCATCATCTACCAGCCATCAGAGATGTCGGCGGCTAGTTCAGTAGCCCCGGCTAATTGTGAGCGGCTAGCTATGGAGACTTTTGGGGAAATTGTAGTCTGCCATTTTACAGAAGAGCTGTGGATCCAACATGCTGGAATGACACAACTTTTTATGAACTGTGAGAGCTCTGGTGGATCCATCTGCACTTTGAAAAAATGAAAAACAAACTCCAACTACTTCCTGTTCTTTTCTTCAGTGTTTCTTTTTTTTTTTTTTTTTTTTACAAAGTACATCTATTTCAATGCTGTGAAAAAAACCACCTCAGTATTGCACAAAAACGTATCGAGTTTTTTCGGAAATGGATATGGTTCCGTTAAGCAAATTTATTTTTTGTCATTTCAATTTGTGCAGCTTTATGGTTAAACGCAGCATGCTGTCCTTTGAAGTCAAGCGAAGCCCGAAAAGCCTCCGACCTTCCAGCTACCGTTCCCTGACCTTTTCATGCGCCGATGCTAAAGAAATCAGCTACTGCCGCAGAACACAAAGCACAGCATTTTTTATGAGAATAATAAAAGATTTAAAGTAAAATTTCAAAATATATATATATAAAAAAGAAAAACAAAAGAAGGTCTGTATTGAGCAGCAAAAAAGGGAATGATGACACTTCCTTTAAAGTTGTTCTGTTCCACCCGGCGGGTTGAGCAGACATGGAGGGTTTTGCAGGTAAGTAGTCGGAGGAGGTGGATTAAAATGCAGCAGAGGAGCGAAGCCTGGAGGTCAACTTGACTGCCAAGACACGGCCTTTAATGCTCACTCTGACTTCCTTTCATCTGCTGCTCCAGCCTGAAGACAGAAGGTGGGGAGGGTGTGGGGGGTGTGGGGGTATCTCAAGGGTAAAGCGGGACGAGTGACAAAATGCATCCAGGGTGAGAAAGTCAGGGTGGGATTAAATCGTGGTTAATCTGTCTGATGTGGAAGGCAGCTTTTTATTTTTGATCCGCTGATTAACATTCATCACAGATTACATCACACTCAGACTACTTGGGAATTTCTTAGCAGCAGTCGGAAGTTGTCAGAGTGTATTTTTAGGGGCTCAAGCTGCCTCACACGGATTCACTGACTCTTGCGTCACCCTGAGAGGACTGAAAAACTCTTCTAGTTGGAGACGTACAGTAGACGCTGGTGCCGTTTCACACGTTTCCGCTGTGAGGTGGACAGTCGGGGGGCCGAGTGGGCGCAGCTGACAAGAAGCACAGCTGCCCAAACAACAAAGACAATGGAAAGGAGCCTGCCGAAGATAAGTACAGGTGCACTGTAAACACAACCCAGCAGGTGGAAGCTGATGTGCTTCCACAAACTGTATTTCTCTCTTTTGTGGAAGACGTTTGTACAGCTAGTTCCTCCGGTTACGCACTTGTTATTTTAAAGTAAGTGTGTTGGTAGTCCAGTAGACTCGGTTCGATAGGAGACCAAAGTTGCAACATTTGCATTTCCATTACAAATGTTGCAACTGTCAGCATTCTGCTAACGTTGAAAAAAAAGCACACAATTTCACAGTTGTGATATCTCCGATTAAAATCAAGCGTGAATAAGTTTGTTCACATATGACAATAAAACACACGCCATTGTACTCCAACTACTTCCGGTTGTCTTCTTCTCCGTGGTTTGTGCCAGTGGCCACATCCCGTTGTTGATCACGTGACTGGTGTGATGCAAAACAAGTCTTTGTCTCGTAGTTTTGTGAAATAAATCAATTTTGATACAGCCAAAGAAAAATACACCTCATCCTAGAGCTCAAACCTTTTATTGAAAAACCAAAAAAAAAATTTAGAAATTGCTGTTTCTCAATGTCAAATTGTGCAACTATGTGGTCAATGGAAACGCAACTACTTTTACCTTTTGAGCTGCTTCAGTTCACTTTCACACTGCACTGTCTCAAACAAATGAAACCTTTTTAGCATCCTGTTCCTCCCCTCTGCCTGTGGTGGCGCTGCACCAAGAACCACTGAAGGAAGCAATATGAAAACTTTTGAAGAAGACACCGAGCGTGACTTCCTTCTTAACAAAATGTAAACAAAAATAGAGCGACATCATCCTTCGACTACTTCCTGTTGTCTTCTTCTTCGTGGTTTGCTCCCGAGAAGAAGATGTCAGATGTTAGCAGCTGTAGGATTTCTCCTTCGACTTTGGCTAAAGACCACGTGTTTTGGTCGTATTTACCCAGAATTCTGTGCACAATAGTCCACTTCCTGCTTTTGGAGCGGTCTGTGGTCCGCTTGCTTTCACACATTTGTTTGAACTTCACTTCAACCAAACCAAGATCTAGTTTGTAGACGGACCAGAGTTTGGTATTTGGTCTGCTTTAGAGTTCAATTATGAGTTCACACCTCCCCTAAACAAACCGGTCTTTCTAGACAAACAAACTATAGTTTGATTAAAGTGGACTAAACAGGCTGCAACAGTGTTGCAAACTGATTTCATAAAATAAGCAGTGTAATCCTCAAAATCAAAATGTTTTGACATGTGTTTAAGTCATTATCGTGTTGAAACATTCAACTGTGTCCAAATACCTAAACTGTCACCTTGAATGAAACAAGATTGGCCAACGTGACCATGAGCGACCCAGTCTCTGGAACTCGGGCTCAGTGGATGCCAAACAAGAAGTAAGTCACCGCTCCAAAGTCAACACCTTCAAGCATGTGTGAAATTTGCAGGTGCCTACATGGACGAGTCACATGCTTCTGCAGCAAAGCTTTACTGTCGAACAAAAGATTGAACCGTTTGGCAATCAAGCAAGAGCAATGATGAGGTTGGACAACCTGGAAGTTCTTTAAAGATCAAAATTGACTTGTTTGAGACGGAGAATAAAACATGCCTGGCTAAGAAACTGCCAGTTAGACAAGTGAGCAAATCTGTAACTTACATAAAGTATTTTAAATGGGGGAGAGAGGTATTACACAAAATTAACTTCTTTTTTTTTTTTAGCTTTGTATCTTATGTGATTCTCTCATCAAAATCATACCTGGAGTATTGCTTTGATTCTTTCATGCATGTTTGAGAAATCCTTGAATCTCCTGGGAAGGCGGAGTGTCAGAAAGGTTAGGAGTTTCTTAAAGAGACAGAGGCCAATTTCAAGGCGTCAGATACAACTGTGATCAAAAGTCCAATTTCTTTTAAGCCATTTCTGATATATGCAGCTCATTTTTCAACAACTGTAGGAATCATTGTGACTTCATTGTGCTATAAAGTGGGACTAAAATGGGACCTTTAACTTTACCCCACATCAACTGTGGGGTAAACATCAATTGTGTGTGAATTGTGAGACAGTTATTTTTTGTTTTCGGGCATGTGCACCGACTGATGGCACCTTTTGAATTTCGTTCTTGTGACAATGACAATAAAAATTTATCTTATCTTATCAACAGGCAGATGACTGAAACATGGACATATTTAGAGTTTACAGCAGGACAGTGATCTGAAACACCTCAAAATTGGTTTTAGCATGGATAAATGATGCAATCAAATCAAAAAAAAAAGTTTGATAGAGTGGATGTAAACTTCTGACTGGCCCTGTGGAATTTATTTATTTTGCTAGTGCAACGAGGTTGGAATAAAACAAAAAGTCAGCGCCGTGTGGAGACGTAAAACTCCTCTCCAGTTAAGCAGCAGCTGTGGGAAGCCCAGCTGCGTGCTTCTAAATGCATAACGTGAAATATGTAAAAGACCGAGAGGGGTGGGAAACGGATCCGGCTCGGCCAGGGAGCGGGCCTGACACCGGGCTGAAGATGAGAAGGTGCCACTGAGGGGAAGAGGAAGGAAAAGGGAAGCAGAGATTATGTTTATGAAGCGCACTCGTTATGTAACATTATAGGGCCACGGTTGAATCACCGCCATTCCTGGAATTACTCCACGAGTTCACATGGAGTAAAATGGCAGCCGTTGTTTTTCCAGTGTGGCAGCTGTCAGCCGCTGCGGCCGCTACGGGTTGCGGCCCCCGATGGGGCACGACATCGGCGGCAATGGAGGGGAGTGAGCTGGGGGCAGGGGGCCGTGAGTAAAAGCAAGATGCAGCCCCCCTCATACAGAGCCAGCATTAAACGTGTCTCCTAGAGTATTTAATGACACACAGGCTTTTCTTCTGGAGTTGCTGAGGAGAAACTTAAAGTTGGTTGAATCATCTCATGAAACATGATGTCTTCTTCTTCTTCCTCTTCTTTGTTAGATTCCTAAAGCTGATGTTTTGTCTGCATCACGAATGAATCTCTAATTTATGTTACCAAATGGCCTTTAGATATTGGAAATATGTATCTAACCTTTTGCAAAAAAAAAAGACAAAGAAGAAAAGTAGGAATTCCTATAAATATTGTAGAAAGAAATTTAACAATCCTTTTTGAAGAGATTTTTTTGTTGTTGTTTTTTTTGTCTTGAAAACCAAGTTTAAAAAGAAAAACTTAGCTCTGGCTAGCTACTAGCATCCAGACATTGTTGCAGTACTTCCTGTTAAATTTTTTTTTTCAAATTAAAATTTCCTTTTTGAAATAAACCATTAAGCAGGTATTAAGCATTATTTTCATTAAAAGTAGTTTTGTATTGGTGTGATGTAGTATTCTAACCTAACTGGTGTAGCTTATGCACACTAATGTATTTTGTGTGGTATCATTTTCAGGTTTTCCTAACAAAAAATACCAAAAACTGTTCAATTCTCTGTTAAAAATATTCATGTCTAGTCTGATGTATTGTTGTACATTCAAACGATTATAATCTTTCTCATTGTGAACAAGAGAACAAGTTTAGGCTTAGACACACTGATTTATTGATCTGTGAAACGCTAAGAAATTGATTAATTAAGAGGTAAATTCAGCTGAAACCAGATATTTATATGCATTGTGTAAAATAAGACAGGTAATCCCTTTTTTTCCTCACTGCCTGACATTAAACATCCGAGCTCCAGAAGTTGGAAGCTGCTCACATGTTCGAGCAATTTACAAAAATCACGGGAATGTCCAGTTATTACTGGAAGGAGCCGGACTGCGTCCCAGTGATGGATGTGTTTCAGCTCAAAGTGTGTGTACAAACCCCTGAACTAAAGCGAAAGACCTTGTAAAGGCTTGACTCAATCTGATAAGAAACTGTCATTATATACAGCAACACAGTTTCTGCACTTACACTGGCTGGAAGCCATCGCTCCAAAAGCAACACAAACGCCAGACTGCAATTTGTCAATGCACAGAAAGGCTTTGCATGTGGAGGGAAAAGGCTGAGGCTGCATCATGATGTGGATGCTGCAGGAGGGACTGCTGCACTTTGCAAAACAGATTACACAATGAGGAAAGAACAATGGCCGATAGTCATTTTGGTTTCATCAGGAGTCTTAGTCTGCTATATTTGTCTGGTCCCTTGGATATTAGGAAACAGTTGCTTCCTGGAGGCGCGGCCTCTGTTGAAGTTTGAAACGATTTCAATCTGATTTTACCCAACCGCTAGCGTTTGGCCATGACATATTGGGAAAGTTTGATGAAGCTTACTGGCAGTTGCGTAAATAATCCTATGAGGAATAGGTCTACAACATCTTTCCTAGCAATAAAATGTCCTGAACGTTATTCTTCCTCCAACTTTAATTGCTCAATATGTAGAAACATGTCCGACGTGGACTCTGCGCCTTCGTCTACTTCCTCCGCTGCCGTTGCTGAAAATCAACATCATCGTTCACAATTCCTCCTTCTGTTCACTGATTGGCCAAGATGAAATTCAGCCGGAGAAATTCAGCTCAATGGGAGAAATCCCAGCTGTAGGGCTGAAGGGAGATGAGAATCAAGAGGAAGGGCCAGGGGAGTTGTAATATACAGTTTTAGAAAAAATACTGTGTTCGATAATGTCTAAATATTATTATGACCAGCTATGTTGATCATTTATGTAAACCCTTAACTCAAAGCAGAAATAAACTGGTAGTGTACTGGTTTGTATAGAAAAATACACAAGAAATATTGTTCTGTGTTGATTTTGCTGATGCTGTATGTATAAAAAAAAGTGAAGGTATAATAAGCAAGTGCTTCTACCTACAATTTCTCAAAGTGGAAGAAGCCGGGGACGAGATGACAGCGTGGCAAAGGGACATGTAGCCATTCTGAAGAGATGTGTGTGCTACCTGAAAACGTTCTTATGCTCCATGTCTGGCGCTTAAAGAACTAAAAAGTCCAACAACCATGTTGGACTAAAAGTTTTGTGGCGACTCTAGACGCTTAAAGACTGGACATGGGATCTGGACTCCAAACACTCAGCCGTCCTAAAGTCGTGGCTAATCCTGCCACTACAGGCCTATGTCAGCTGTCTGTGCCCCCTTCCAGCTGTCTCCCTAATGATATAGCTAATGAGACATCTGGGGGGTCTCTCACACACACACACGCACACCCCAACAGCATGAGCTGAGGGGGAGATGGGCGAGGGGGGGGGGACACATCAACTTTCCCACATGTCCCATGCGGAGCAGTGTGACTAACTCTTTGTTGCTCTTTCATCAAATTTCGTCAACAGCTCCTTGAGGTTCTTTGGCGCTGCGCTAGCTCAACTCAAGAGGATGAGAGGAGTGAGCGTGACGTGGAGCCAGAGCAACGGTTATCCATGAAATCGAGCAATATTGGAGATTCACAAGCACTCAGACACTTGAAAGGATAAGACCGAGTCGATCAACCACATCTACCGCAGCAGTGGTTCTGCGTAACGGCATGGCCGACACGTTAAGCCTCCGGCTTTAATTCGTATTCCAGTCGTGATAATATTAAGATTCTCATGAGTCCATGTGAGGATGTGGGTCAAGTGTATCAAGGGAATAAATCTACTGTACTGGACGACTGAGCCGTTACTTCAGATGGATTCATTGAAGGGGAAAAATTCAGAATTTTTCAAATGAGGGTGTGGTCAGTTCAGTTCAAAAATACTTTATTGATCCCAAAGGGAATTAAATGTCATTGTGACTCATTTAATTAAAGGGGCAGTATTATGTAAGGTTGACTTTTCTGAGCTTTACATCATGTTAAAATGTTGCTCCCTTCGCAAAAACAAACCTGGAGTGTTGCTTTGACTCCTTCATGAATGTTTGAGAAATCCTTCAGTCGCTATGGCAACCATTCCGCTGTTCAAAACGCCTGGGTGGACCTAGCTCCGCCTTCAAGGACGAAGCTCCTCCTCTGAGCATCGCCCTCACAGAGCAGCAGCTCCCCCACTCAGCTCCTTCAAACTAGCCGGCAGCAATTAGCAAACACCTGGTGGAACTTCTCAGTTCCCGCCGCTTAAGATTGTTGCTAAAGGGTTAATGCAGGAGTGGTGGGATGACTTCCTGAAGGCAGAGTTTCAGAGGGAACAGGAGTTTTTAAAGAGACAGAGGCCCAATTTCAAGGCCTCTGGAAGTACAATTTATTTTACTTCATATTTGACACATATTTATGCACAATTTTGTAACAACTGAAGGTAACATAGTTCGAAATGTGAGACAGACTCGACTTTGACGAGGAGTCTCAGCATTTACTCTCACGCCAGGCGTGTTTTGGAGCAGGCAGGAGAAAAAGTATGTCACACTCACCATTTCAATCCAAGAACTCCTCCCTACGGAGCAAAAATATAAAACAAAACATCTTCCTATACAACTCAGTGAAAAGGGTTTCAAAAATAGGATCATTTTATATGGAGCATGTGTTTTTTTTGTTTTTTTTTTTATGTTCTCTGCCTCAAGATAAGAAAAAGAATCCCACCCCATGAGAGTAGGAGCATTGTGCAGCCTGTCCACAGAGGGAAAAACTGCATTTCTCCAAGGTGAGAGACGGTGGCTCGCTGCTAACTTCGAGCTGTCTCAGAGCAACTGAAGAAACCTTGACAGCTGGGGAATTAAAAAGCTGCTCTAAGCTCGACTGTCTGTGAGTGGAGCGGGCCTGGAGATCTGTCCTTCATTCATTCATTCTTCTTCTACGTTTGAGCATAGAAACAAGTGATTTAGGACTGAATCTCTCAGGCATTGTGTTCACATGAATCAGCAAGCAGCAAATAAAAAAACAAAATAAAAAATGGAGTAAAAATTTTGGACAGAACTCCGGCAGTCGCATTGTTTTTCTCCGGGTTTTTTTGGGGGGTGGGAGGGTTCTTCGCCAAATGATGCTCCATATTGTGTGTGAGCACCGTGCCCAGGCGGTGGCTTCGCTCTGGCTGCGTAATGAAAACAAATGGCCCAGGAACGCCGCCGCCGCCGCCGCCGCTGCCGCTGGGCTGCAGCCTCATCCGTCCCCTTCTGATAAACAGCACATCTCCACACCTCCACACTGTCCTTGAAGTCACACCTTCAGATCAGACACGAGTCCCTGAACACAGTTAGCCAATAAGTCAATTCAGAAAACCATATTTACGGCTGCATATTTTTCTGCATCGCTCAGGAGAGAGAGGGAGAAAGGCACAAGAGAAGAAATTCTTCACAGGTCTTTGTGCAAGAATTAGCACTCCTAGTCCTGTTGTTTTGCTTCAACACAGCCACAAACTTTATTCATTTTATGTGTCGTTCAACACAACATTTTTTCCAAATGAAATTTGAGAAATTAAAGGGGCAGTGTTATGGAAAATTATATATTTTTTTTTAGCTTTACATCATGTTATGTTATTCCTTCATTAGAAACCCACCTGGAGTGTTGCTTTGATTCTTTCACGCATGTTGGGGAAATTGTTGAATCTCCATGGCAACCATTGAGTTGTGCAAGAGGCCTGAAAGGACCTAGCTCCGCCTTTGATGACGGAGCTCCTCCTCTGAGCTGCAGTTTCCAATCTTCCGCCTCACAGATCAGCCTTCCTCCCATTCGGCTCCTTCAGACTAGCCAGCAACAATTAGCAAACACCTGGTGAGTTCATTATAAGAGCTACTTCTCAGAGTGAAGCTGGTAAAAAAAACTTTGATAAAGGGTTAATAGAGGAGCCATGCTGTGATGACTTCCTGAAGGTGGTGTTTCAGAGAAAAGCAGGAACTTCTAAAAGAGACAGAGGCCCAATTTCTAGGTGTTAAATTACAAAGTAAAATTTCTTTTAAGCCATGCTTCACATATTTGGCATTTTTATAACAACTGAAGTTAACATAGCTACTTGATGGTACCATAAATCTTTTCTATATGCCTGGAAAATACATAATCCCGCCCTTTTAATTTCTATCCAGCTCCTCTGAACGACACGTTTCTCATTTGGAGGTGAAAGTCATTTCTGACCAGCTTTCATCTACAGGCTGAAATTTCTGCCTATTTTCTTAAAAAAGAGCTCCAGCTCAGTCAGACTCAATCAAGATTCCTCACTCTATTCAGGTCTGAGACTTTGACTAATGCAAGAATATGATTTAAACTAATCTTTGCTGCAGATTTGAATAATTTCCTTGTTACGTCTCCTTCCCTGTCCACTTTTAAAACATCCATCCATCCATTTTCTTACACCCTTGTCCCTAGTTGGGTCGGGAGGTGCTGGTGTCTATCTCCAGCTAACGTTCCGGGCGAGAGGCGGGGTCACCCTGGACAGGTCGCCAGTCTGTCGCAGGGCAACACAGAGACAGACATTACAACCATTCACACACACTCACACCTAGGGAGAATTTAGAGAGACCAATTTACCTGACAGTCATGTTTTTGGACTGTGGGAGGAAGCCGGAGAACCCGGAGAGAACCCACTATGCACAGGGAGAACATGCAAACTCCATGCAGAAAGACCCCGGCCGGGAATCGAACCCAGGACCTTCTTGCTGCAAGGCAGCAGCGCTACTGTGCAGCCTCTATATATATATGTATATGTATTTCATATATATATATATATATGTATATATATATTTACAAAGAAGTGTTTTGTACAGTTTTTGCTTCATATCTGCTCTGATGGTGTTTTCCTCAATAAACTGCCCTTTTTAGAGTGGGCACACGATTACTAATGTAGTTAACAAATAGTTTAATAATTCATCACAATTAATCCGATTAGATCAGATTTTTAAAGTATGTCTACAGTTTAGACATTAACATATGAAAGCAAATATTCAATACAAAATAATAACGCCCAATTCATTTGTGTACCTGCAATTAAAGTTCATTTCGATCAGGTTGAAAGTGGGTTTCAAATTCTCGAAACCACTTTCATTCCACCACTGTTTGACTTTTACCAACAATAAAATTCACTTTGAAGAAGAGCTTTGATTATAGAGGAAGAAGACAGACAACAACAAGAGGCCGAACAATGACAGATGCAGAACCTCTCAGTCTTTCCAAACACAAAGACGCATCCATAAGAGTCTTTGTTATTGTCCCTGCTGTCCCGGGTTTAACTGCGTGCTTTTCATTTCTCCCTTTTCATCCGGCCTTCGCAGGATTAAATTGAAACTGGATTAGTTTTTGTTCTTCGGCGAGCTGAAGGAAGTAAACAAGGAGCAGGACTGCTGCTGGCGGAGGTGGAGGTGGGGATGAGAGCTGGATCCAGACCGCGTCACTCACTATAAAGTCTTCTTTCTAGTTCTCATCAAGAGCAGCAGCAGCTTGACAGCTTCCCACCACATAGGTGTGTGTGGGGGGGGGGGTGTTTTTGTGTGTGTGTGCGTGTGTGTGTGTGCCCTTCAAACTCCCACAACAAAGAAAAAGAGAGTTAGACAGAGACAGAAGGAGGAAGCAGCTCCACCAGTCCTTTAACCTGCTGAGAAGGACAGAGGGGGTTTCCCCTTCGCTAGCTCCGACTCTAATCTCCTCAATGATGAGATGAAAGACAGACGGACTGATTCTTCCCTCTGCGCCGACACTCAGGACTATGTTGACCTAGATGATGAAGGATACCATCGTTCCCACCTTCCTGGCTCGTTGCAGGGATGTACAACTAGTAAAGGTCGGCTTTCAGCCAGCGATCAGATCCACAACAAACTTTTTATCTAGTTTGTCTTGCTTAGTTTCTTTTTTTTTTTTTTAAAAAGGGGCATGATTATGTATTTTCCAGGCACATAAAATTGTTTTATAGCACAATCACTTAACTATCTTACCTTCAGTTGTTAGAAAAATTATCAAAGAAATGTGACTTTGAAGCTTAACTCTTTAAAATTGAGTCTCTGTCCCTTTAAAAACTTCTGCTCTTTCTGAAACTCCGCCTCCAGGAAGTCGTCACAACATGGCTCCTCTATTAACCCGTTAACAATGTTTTTGAGCTCAGCTGATGCGCAGGTCCACCAGGTGTTTGCTGGTTGCTGCTGGCTAGTCTGAAGGAGCCGAGTGGAGGAGCTGCTCTGTGAGGCGGGAGCTCGTTAACTGCAGCTCTGAGGAGGAGCTTCACCTCGAAGTCGGGGCTAGGTTCACCGAGGTGTTTCTGCACAGATGAATGGTTGCCACGGAGATTAAAGGATTTCTCAAACATTTATGAAAGACTCAAGGCAACACTCCAGGTTTGTTTTTGACGAGGGGATAATATCATGGCATGATGTGATGCTCAAAAATGTTGATTTTCCATAATAGTGCCCCTTTAATTAACCGATCAGACGTTGCCAGTTTTGGCTTTAACTCAAACATGCTTTCCAACAAAGAGATGAGAAAAACACAAAACTATGACATGACTTTGCAGATATACAAATTGATGTATATCTGCAAAACTGATGAAGACAACATGGAAAATGTTATCTTCACAGCGAAACAAGGTGCTGCGTTTGTTTATCTTGTATTTACCCAGAATGCCCTGCGCTGTGGTCCACTTCCTGCTTTTGGAGCGGCTCTGATACACATTGAAACAGCAACACAGTTCACTTCAAGGTCTGTAGGCGGACCACAGTTTGCTTCTTTTAAGCCCAATCAGAGTCCGATTACACATTCACACCTTCATAGGCGAACCGGACTTCCTGTTTGGTTCTATTAAAGTGGACCGAACAGAACTGGTGGAAAAAAGGTTTCACTCCAAAGATTTCCACTAGCAGAAAACGCATTAAAGCTGTCATCCTTATGCATTTGTTCACCGTGGAGTCACACAGCAGCGGCATTATTAGCTCCGCAAATCCCTCGGTTGGAATCCTCTCAGAGGGATTTTACGGCATGTTTATTTCAAGTGCACTAATTAAATCCTCCTTGTCTCAGTTGAGCACCTTTTATTTGCGTCTCGTGCGTTTTTGACGACGAGCTTCAGAAGAAAATCCGGGCTACTTCCACATCAACGCCGGAGCATCCCGCTGTTATTCCGCTCAACTTCTCTTCCTCGTTCTCCTCTTCGCCGGCCTCTAATTTCAAAGGCGGCGTTTCTGGCGATGGCGGGCGGACACGCCTCGGCTTCTCCAGCATCCATCGCCGTCGAACGCGCCAATTGCACATTTGTTTTCCATTTGACAGAAACTCTTTCACGAAAGATGGAAACGTAGTTTTGGCAGAGCGTCGCCCCCCACTCCAGCAATCCCAGTTGGCTGGTGAAATTCCACTCCTACACTCTCACCACGTCTGTGGCGCGCCTCGAAAAGAGGCAGATGGAGGAGAGAGGTGGAAGGTGTGCCGGGGATCAGGCTCACAGAGACGTCCTCCGTGTGAAACCCCATCACATCTTCCCCGAGAGCTGCGGGAGAGGGGATGCTCTAAACTTCCAATTCTCTCTCTCTTTTTCTCTGAGATGATGGAACTGCTTTTGCAAAGAGAAAAAAAAAAAAAGAGTAAAGCATCTCATCGCGCCGGGAAACTGTTGCAAATCGCCCGGACGTGGCCTTTTGGGCAACGCTGTGAGACATTCTGCATAAAGATGAAAGGGAATGGAGGGAAGCTGGATAAGTGTTGCAGAATATTCTGGACTCTGCTGGATTACAGGTGAAGTTTGTCTACTGGTGCTGAAAATCACTCCCACCTGCAGACAGCTGACCTTAATGTCAGGTCAGCTGTGGATAGAAAGAATAAAATAGAGGAGAAAAAAACAAGAAACAAGGACATTTCAGAGCTTCAAAAGTTTAAAATTTCTGACTTTTGAAAATCAGAAAACTCAAGATTTTAAGACTGAGCTCAGAAATTGTTTAGAAAAAAACCTTGGACATCTTCAGAGTTCCAGAAGTCTTTTGGGTTTTTTTTTAACTTTTGAAACTCTTTTGAATTTTCCCAGTTTTATTTCTGGAAAATTCCTTAATTTTCAACTTTTCAAACTCAGAAATGTTCCATTTTTTTCCCCCTGGAAAATTCCTGAGGTTAAAAAAAACAATTGTTTTTTTTCCTCTCACAATTTTCTGACTTTTAAAACTTAAAATAATTTTTTTTTTTTTTGTCTGGGAAAATTTCTGACATTAATCTCAAAATTTATTTTCAAGTTTTTTGACAGTAATTTCCCCTTTCTTTTTTTTTCTATCTACAATGGCCCCAATTTGGCGTCGTACACACGAGTCATGATAGAGGACTGTGAACGTTTCCCAGCTCTGGTCTGTGGCTCCAGAAAAGTCTTCTGGTTCTTTTTGAAGAAACTGAACTGAACCACTAATATCAATTTGTCAAAATGGTAAAAAAAAAAAAAAAAAAAAAAAAAAAACTTAAATATGTGGTTTGAAATAAAGAAAATGGGGGGAAAAAACACAAAATCATGTTTATTTCAATCAATAGTAATTACATCATGAAATCATGTATAAATAAAATTGTTTCTATTGCACATAAAATTCATGGCAACATCGTAATAGGTCACTAATAAGTGTATTCTAAATATAGATGAAATATGTAATTCTGAGGTACATTCAGAATTACACCCTAACTTTATCCCAAATAAACTTCTGCTTATTGCTCATTGGAAAGTTTCTCAGACTTGCTTCTTCTTCTTTTTTTTCTAGAATTGCCAGTTGAGTTTCAGACATCAGGGCCCAGTGAAGCGTTTAATGAGTTGCTGTCCAGAATCCCTGGTTTTATTGCTGATGCTAGCCTGCTTCCTTCGCAGGGAGGACAACACTCCCAGTCTGCGTCAGCTCCTACCACCTGCAGCTTCTCTGCATCTCACTGCGCTGGACTGGGAGCCTGAGCAGCCGTCCAAACACTGGGCCTGCAGTCGCCCCCGGAACGCCATCTGCATTTAAATGCAAACCTCAATTTTCTGGTTAGCTCTCGGAGCTCAGGATGTTTAATTCAGTGGATTTGCATGTTGGTGGGCAAACGCGTTGCAGTCGCAGGGATTTTGTTTGCGTCAGCTGCTGCCGCCCTCTGGGCATTACCTCGCCAGGGTTTGGGACCAGCAGCGGCTTTAGAACGGTCTTAGAGGGGCAGTAGCCCAGGGTGTCAATTTTTGGGGGGAGGTCCCAAATACGTGCGTGTTTTGCATCGTCCTTTATAACTTATAGGACAAAATCAGATTAGTTGTCACCATTTGGGGATTTTTATTAGTTAAAAATTACTAAATAATAAAAAAAAATTATAGAATTTTGGGGGGCATCACGATGGAGCTACTGCTATAAACGTGATGTCACGCACACAAGATCCTGAAAAACGTCTTGCCGACGATGACTACCATTAGTTTTAGCTGTCAAGTTATTAGCATAACGCGCTAAATCTCAAATGTACTCATGATATATGGGAGAAAAAGAGATGCAGCACTTTGCTGCTAATTATCAACACTACAACAACTAGTTAACAAGGTTCAAAGGTATCACATGTCACAGTTCAGGCGAAGGTTTTAATTAAAAAAATAGTGAAGGGCGTGCTGTGGTGGCGTAGGGGATAGCGCGACCCACGTTTGGAGGCCTTGAGTCCTCAACGTGGCTGTCGCGGGTTTGATTCCCGGACCCGGCGATATTTGCCGCATGTCTTTCCCCCTTTCCTGTCAGCCTACTTTCATATAAGGGACACTAGAGCCCACAAAAGACCCCCTGGAGGAGAGGGTAAATAAATAAATAAAATAGTGAAGCTCAGTTAGGCTAGCTTGACTTTGACAACCTTTAGATGTAGACGTGCTGCGGAATTCTGTGCATTACAGTTCAGTTGCAAAAAGTCGATTCACGCCAAGCCTGACAGATCATCAGCAAAGCAGGTGTTTAAAGTAACTAATGAACCACAGCCGAGTTCAGATGATCACTTATTAATCATTTCAACATATACATTAAACATTCATCAAAGTGAATGTTCTGTTCTCTGCGTGGGAAATGTTACATCCTGTGTGCACGGTTAAATTTGAACATTTTCCTTTTCGTGGATGGGTGTTAGTAAAGTCACCGATTTCAAAGTGAGTTCAAGACAACTCAATTCACTCTGATGGATTTGTCAAAAACGCCCGAATTGCTGCCATTTCACTACGCAGTGCGAAAATACTGGCAGTAAAACAGACATGGCAGGACGTCTGAAAACATAACCTTAATTGAAGACAATTGTGCGTCTCTCTCCAAATAAATTGAAGTAAAAATGTTTTGAGGAAGCTGCCTCATCCATCCCTTGTTTCCCTGTCCAAATAAGAACCAGTGACTTTTCAAATCTTTATTTGCTGTCAGCCATATGACGTGTTTATTGTGGATAATGATCATTCGCAAGCTGAGTTATGACTTGAGGAGTATTTCAAGCACGGAAGTTGCCAGAGAGGGTCTATTAAAGGTTATAAATCACTTTCCCTGCAGCTGCTGCCGGTAACAAGAACAGCTCTAGCAGGGCTGTTGAAGTCCATATAAGTAAAATATGTAAAATCGACTGAAAAGCTCCGGAAAGCCGGGAAAACTGCAGAGTTGGTAATAACTGGTGAAATTCAAACCCATTTCACGTTTGATGTACTCCTTTGAATTACTTACACTTTTGAAAACATGAACGCTGGCGGTTCTCTCAATCTGTCACATCCTACAGCTGCTTTTGTTGCTGAATATTACAACCACTTACATTTGTTTTTGTGACTTGAGAACCACCATTCATTTTACTGTGACTGTATAACCAACACAAAGTTACAAACCACTGGGAAGTGGATGAAAAACGATGCCCGGCTTTTTAATATTCTTTATGAAGAAAAAGAGGAAAAGTGTGGCAGGCACGTATTTTTAGCCCCTTTTGCACCATAGCGCAACCTTCTGTGAAGGCTGATGTGGTTGGTTTACTTTTGGTCTACATGAAAAACACAGTAAGCTAACTCTGCACATAAACATCAAAAGTGGAGTCGACGGAGAAACATGGTGATGGGAGCATCATTCTGTGAGAAAGCTATAGCTTAGAAGGAACACACTACAAAAACACAAAAACTTACCAAGTGTATCGCTATAGTTTGTAAAATAGTATTTTCTATTGTAATTAAAATAACACAAAACTAGCTTACAAGTAACTTTCTAGCAAGACGTGAGCTAGCCATAAGCAGCACAACTAGCTAAAATATTAGTGGTGCTAACCCTAAACCACCACTAAAGCATAAACATTAGTTCCATTAATACTTTAGATAAGATAAGATAAGATAAGATTAGATAAGATAAGATAAGATAAGATAAGATAAGATAAGATAAGATAAGATAAGATAAGATAAGATAAGATAAGATAAGATAAGATAAGATAAATCTTTATTGTCATTGTCACAAGGACAACGAAATTCAAAAGGTGCCATCAGTCAGTGCACATGCCCAAAAACAAAAAATAACTGTCTCACAATTCACACACAATGTCAGAATCAACAAACAACTGGCAAAAAAAAAAAAAAAAAGAACAGCCACATTCTCACATACATCATTTATGATGATTAATGGTTGTTTTGATTGCATTTAGTTTTGTTATTGCTGCCGGGCTTAGTACTATGCCACATAGTAATTGAGTGGAAGCTAATTCTAAAGTGCTAAGTTCACCTATGTTGACATCAACTATATGTCAATGACAACATGCTTTATATCATGAATTGATTTTTTTAAAATAAACTCTCAGTTTCAGTTTTATAGTTGATGTGTCATGCTAACGCTGTTACTGATTTAAAGCACACAATAGATTTTAACTCTAGAACTACAGGCTGTATTTTTAAATTATTATTTTTTTCCCACATGGACCTACTTGTGTCTTTAATAAAGTTGTTGATGATGATGATGTAGTTAAAAAAAATGAAATAAAAGGAGAGGAAACATAGCTACTGCGTAAATAGACTTCAAAATGAGAACCTAAATATGAGCTACTTGATGATTTCTTAATCGGTTGATAACTAAAACCTCAACACAAACGTTGAACTTTTTCCAACTGAACATTTACAAAATAGCTAAGTAAATTAGAGTTTTAGAATTTGTCTGGAAATATTAACTTATCAGAAGCTACATGCGATTAAAGCTTCATAAGTTAGCAAAAACACCAACGCGCTAAAGCTAGCGTCACTACTAGCACATTAGCCAAAGCATACACGCCGCTTGTTTTAAGTCGATAATTCTTGAATATTGATTAAAAAGTTTTATATAAAACTTAAAAATATGTACATATTGAAGTGAAAGACTGCTGCTCTGAGTTAATTTGATGTTTGTGGTTGTAATGTTACCAAATGTGAAGAAAAAAAAAGTTTCGGCAGTAGCCACCGTACTTCCATACTCCACTGAATCCTTGGCTACAGCACAAAAAGTAGCCAAAGACGAAGTAAAAGCACGACCTACAGCCACTGAGAAAAGGTTCAGCCTCATTATTCATGATGCAAAACACTGAAACACATTCAAACAGAAAACCGGCGTGTGGAACGAAAACCATAAAAGAAGAACATGCTGTCCTGCTGGTCAACATTTCAACTATATTGACTCTGAGTTGCTCTCGAGCGAAATCCCCCACAGCGCGTGAAACATAATGAAAGCACAAGCGGAGGAGAGAAACGGCCCGGCGGAGGGAGCTTCGGGCAGTTTTATTACGCTTTTAAAATCGTTTCTGTGTGTACTCTTGGTGACTGGTGAGGCCCGTCGGTTCAAGGGCGTCCATCAGCTCCCACTAATGCTGATCTCAGAGAGTGACCACAGAGGCTGGGTGGCCTTCGGCGAGGAGCCGGGCTGTTTATGGACGCCAGAGTGAAGGTTAACTCGACGCCAGAACGCAGGGGTCACAAGCAGCCGGGGAGACAGAGATGGATGTGTGTTTGGTCTGGAAGGCAGACAGGCCTGGAGCGCTCACTGCGGCTCAGCCACTAATGCTCAAATATAGTTGGGAGAGAGACCCACACAAAGAGGAGAGCACAAAATGACGGAACACCTTGAAATCAGAGGTTTGTCTGTCGCTCAGTTTTACACGGATCCGATTTCTTTCAAATCGGTTCATCTTGACTCAAGTTGGCTTCAGTGGCAGAAGCTGTAATGGAGATGTGACAGACCTCTTTACCGGACAAGTTCCCATGGCAACAGTTTTGTTTGTCACAAATGTTTCAACTCATGGAAGGGATTTTAAGTATCCGACATATATAATCAGAGTAAATACAAACTGCAGTTTACAAATCGGGATTTTATTTCTGAGAGAAAATGTTTATTTTTATACTTAATGAAAACCCTAAAACATGCATGTGATGTGTGTTATTGGGGTGATGTGACCTAAAATGTCACGGGGAAAACTGCTGACAGTTATCGGCAATCATTGCAAAGGTTAAGGGAAAGGAAAAATGTGTGATAAATCTTTGAAGTGACTCGTGATCAAGAGAAACATTATATACGGGCTTTTATTCCAACACTCGGTGCTTCACGGTGCAGCAGGATCTGACCACACAGCTGAAACCAAAGCTTTACATACAATGATTTAAAAGACGGTTACATTTTTATCTGGCTGTCTGAAGTCAAATCTGACTAAACTTCTCTTCAGCTACAATTACCAAAATGAGTTTTATTTGCTAAATGCATTTTTTCATTACTGCCAGAGTCATTGTGCCCTAGACAGACCCATTTGGACCCAAACTTTAACTTCCTGACTCCACAAATGAAGGTCTTTGTCTCTGTGTGCATTTGCAAACTATTAATCTGCTTTATCTTAACCTTTATTTTGGAGACTTGGCTTTTTCCTCACTGATTTGCCTTTTAGGACAGTTTGACTATAAATAATAAAAAACTGTCGTACCAGGTACAGCATCATCTTGGCTTTTGTTCTGGGTTCAGTTTGTTCATTTTTGGACCAAATCTCATCTCTGGGTCACAGAACCCGTCTGCATCTTGAGTGCTGTGATGATTGGGCCTTCCCATGGTGTCTAGAACTGTTTGAACAGATGAACCTTCAAGCAGCTGGGAGTTGATCCTAAGGATGAGCCAGACCTGTGAGACTCCACGATTCTCTCCCTGATATTTGCTTGATTTCTTGTCAAAACCAAAGCAAACGTTGTGGCGAACGAGAAGTCGGCGTGTTCCAGGTGTGGAATTAAAAGACATCCACAGATGTTCCTCCAGTTAAACTTAAATGTGCCGGTCAACCTATCAGAACGTTCTAAATCCATGACATCATCACCTGAGCGTTTCCTCGTTCTTTAAGGAGATAGTAAATTATCATTCTTTATGTAAAACTCTGATTTTTAAGACATTAATCAATAAATCCACCATAACTCCCCAGTGTCAGTTACATATACTGTATACATGGACACACGTAACAGTATCCTCACATTTCCATAATTCCATGAGACAAACCATTTTTTGTCTTATGAAATATTCTAATTTTCTGAGAATGTGATCATCATAAAAGTGAACAAAAATACTTTTCATTAAGGCCATGAAAAATCATGATTTTTTTTTTTTATTATTGGTCTAATTCTGATGTTTTTATTAGAAAGTAAATTGAAGATAATCAGAAGCTCTTTCTAACATCCATTTGTGCGTAACTAATCTATATAATGTGTTTCACTTAGTGATAAAATGTTGAGTAAAAGATACCCGGATGTCATTTTTAACACAACAGCTAGAAAAAAAAAAAAGACGACATCCCGAACAGAGAGGGCAGCTGCCGCTCTGCTCTCGCTGCTCCTCCGCCTCACCGAAACCCTGTTGCAGGCTGCCACCTAGCGGTCTGGATGCAAACAGCAGGAGCGTCATCGATTTTATTTGGCGTTAAAAAGGCTCTGTATTCAATATTTCACAAAAACACAAATACAAAAAAAAAAAACCTTAAGAAACTCATTAAACGATTAACAAGGAAATCCCAAAGAACGTTACCCGAGAACAAGCATTTCTGAAGGGATTTACTTTGAAAATAGAACTGAAAACCTTTATTTAGAGATGATCAATACAACGTGGTATCACAGTGGAACCAGTTTATATTCATGAAAAGACGAGAGACGCTGAGGGAAGCTGTGCTGAAAGATTTACGTTGGATCAATCAGACGTCCAGGCCCGCTTCAGTTCTTTGACGGAGCAGACGGCACCGCGTGCTTCACACAGCTGCAGACACCAGGGAACACTTTGTGAAGATGTTCATCTGCATTGGAGAATATTTAGAGACTTCTTACAGTCTGTGAACATGCATGACCTTGTAAAGTTGTTTTGTTGTGCAGTTCGCTAATGAGGCGGAGCAACAACAACAATCCAGACGTTGATGCTGATTTTCAGAAAAGTTTCAAAGCATATGAAATAATATTTGGTCAATTCATTTTGGCACCAGTTTGGTTCAGTCGAACACCGTTTTCAGTAGTGGATAATATAAACCTTATGCGATGAAATGACATGCAACATTAGCATTTGGACAAACTAGACAATGAGCAAAACTTGAACCACAAGCTTCCTCTGGAGTTTTCACTGAAAGCTTCTGATTATTGACTTTAAACCTAGAACACTTTAAAGAGTTTTCTGGAAACAAAACATTGAAAGTTTCTGAAGATGTTTGTGTGGCGTGCCTAGTTTTACAGTACAGCAGGATTAAAGCCTGTGGCGAATTGTTCAAATAAATTTCAACAGAGTATTTTATGTACAGTTCAAACAGTCTTTTCTTCTTCTTTTGCAACAGTGCATGAAGAACCAGTGGATTTGTCCAACCAAAAACAGATTAAATATTCAGCAGAATTTTACAGAAATGGGATTCATACTGGAGCTGTAAGGGAATTCCAGAACTTTAAAGACCAAACATCTTCTTATTTTGTATTTATGCATACTAAGTATTTTCAAAATGACAACTGAATGAGTAAATCGAATATTTAGACACTAGGCAGCAGTTAAAGCGGTGTCCTTTCATGGTTAAACTCGCACCTTCAGACTTGAATTAGACCAAATTTCAGCATTTAGTTGAGATTAAACATCTACATGAATGTCGTTAAAACAATATGTGAAAAGTCAGTAGGAATGCCTCGACAACAAATAAATTACAAGAATGTGAAGAATTTTTAAACAATATGAAGTGAGAAAACCAGAGATTTTCCTGATTGCACTGTAACCTTGACCCTTACCTGGTCACCTTGACAACACCATTTGTGTACATTATTTTTGCAAAAAGCTTTCGCTCAGCCGCCTCTTTTGGGAATATTTGCGCAGTCCTCCAGAAGACTATTTGTGAGGTCAGACACTGATGCAGGAAGAGAAGACTAAGCTAGCCGTCTCCATTCCAATCTATCCCAAAAGTGTTCAATGGGAATGAAGCCAGAACGAAGTACAAAATCAGCCAAATTCTTCCACACCAAACTCTCTCATCTACTGTATGGTTCTGTTGAGCTTGTCTCTGGTGCTCAGCCACATTGACACCGAAAAAACTGTCCACAAATTGCTCCTCCAAAATTCTGAGTTCTTTTAGGACAAAAGTCGCTGAGCCCCTCTCCTGAAAAACAGTCCATCTCCGCCAAATCAAAGACAAATGTATCCCTGGCAACTGTCAAACTGAAAATGGCCCGTTTGATTGCCTGACTCAGTGGTTGATGTTCTTGATCTGAAGGCAACATGAACTCCGTACTCTGCCCTTTAGAGTCTGCAATTAACACTTCATCATCTGAATTGTAGCTGTAAATAACGGGCCGCGCTTCCTGAGATTAACATGCTTGAGCCGTCCAGGCTGCACTGAGCTCATTCCTGAGCGAACTCCTGACACCTGCCTGCACAGCTGGAAAATATCTGGAATCTCCATGGGGATGGAACGGCAAATGGAAACAGAAGAGCAAAAACAGAGAGGGAATCCATCTAGCAGACTGCAGCCGGTTCCCTCGGCTTTCAGCGACTTCGTCAGCTGTTTCGGTTTTACCACACACACGCATCTCGTTGTTGTTCTTTTTTTTATTATTATTGGAAACGGTTTTCACTTTTCCTTTTAAACTTTCCAGTTTTGGGCTTCGACGAGGCACGTGTGAATTCTTCTAGAGGGATTAGAGCGTTTACGTTTGACGGAGAAAAAGTTCAAGAAACAATGGGAACATCAACGAGGGATTTTAAACTGGACTCATAATTCTGTTTTCATGTGAAACCCTAAATTAATTAGAGATTGTGAACTTGATTATAGCTCATGCAAATCAGCTAAATTGGGCGTCATTTGGCATTTCTGAAATGTATGATGGTTTGTGGTCAATTTGCGGCAACTGTCCACAAGGGGTTAGGTGCTAAGAGGTCATAATGACAATCTTCTGTGTGGATACTGTTGCTGAGTAAAGAAGACTAAAAGTTTCCATGACAACAACTTAGCAACACCGACCGCAATCAAACATTTTCACTCATCTTTCCACAATTGTAAGTCACCCACACTGGAAAGTTTTTAAACATGAATTTCCCTCGTAAGGTCAAGTCACGGCATTTCATTCAGATTCAGGTCAAGACTTTGACTTGTCTAAATTCAGAAATGAACTTTCTGGTGTGTTTTTTTTTTTTAATCATTGTCCTGCCGCAAAACTAAAGATTTACTTCAGCTTTCGGTCACCAACCAATGGCCAGACGTTCTCTGTCAGGATGTTCAGCTGGTTCCATTTACCACAGTCGGTCTTCCAGGTCCTGAGGCAGCAAAACAGCCCCACATCACCACACTACCATCACCATGCTTTGCTATTGGAATGGTTTCCCTTTCTACCGTTATTTTTTTCCCCCCCAAAATGTCGGACACCTTCCAGGAAATTCCACTTTTATTCCATCAGTCCACGGAGCATTATTCCTAAAGTCTTGAGGATCTTCAAGAGATTTTCTAGGAAAACTGAAGGTTAATCTTCCTGATCCTTTTGCCCGGCAGTGGTTCCTTATTGGAATTGTGCCATGTGAACCATTTTTGGGCAGTTTTCTCATGGTGAAGTCATGTACGCTGGTCTGCAGTTCTTTAGATGTTCTGGGGTCTTTTGTCATCGCTGCGCTCTTAGGGTAACTTTGGTCAGCCGGCCACTCCTTCATTTGTTCTTTGCCGTTTGTGGATAATGGCTCTCAGTGTGGTTCAACTTTTAGAAACAGCTTTACAACCTTTTCCAGACTTGTAGATTTCCACTTTTCCATGGGACCCTGGATTCTCTCTGGTTTTTGATGATTGCTTGGCCTACTCTACTTTGTCAGGTAGGTTCTGTTTGAGTCTTAAGAACAGGAAGTGATCAATCAAGGTCTGGTTACAGCTGGACAAAGTGAACTCCGCTTGTACATCAATTTTTACATCAGCTTTTATTCTCCCACTGAATAAATGTACTCAGACTGAAGGCTAGTTTTGTTGTGATCATGCTACTATTCATTTACTAAAGTATTCATTTAAAGCTTTTACACATATTTACCAGCTCTACATATATAAAGAAGTTTGTTTCAGCTCAGTTAAGATGACAAAACAGTACTTCACTGTTCGGAGCTGTCAGTTATCATTCTCAGAACAAGAGCTTTCCCCCCATTTTTTACGCTTTGTGCGTCCCGTTTTTGTCTGTTAAAATAACCACTTAACACATTGGCACTAATGTTGTTCTGGATGGTCCGACGGCATATTAGGGCCACTGTGGACAGAAAAAGAAGGAGTACATTTCCACCAAAAAAAACTCTGAAATTTTCAGATTAATCTCAGAAATTCTCTGGACAAAACAAGGAAAGTTTCTGAAATTGAAAATTTGCTAGGGAAAAAAAAAAACCCTCTGAATTTCTGAGACTTGTATCAAGAATTTTGTTTTTGAAAATTTCCTAGTTTCAAAAGTCAAAAATCTTCTGACTTTTGTAAATCTGAGTGAAAAGTCGAAAATTCCAAAATGTCCATGTTTTTTTTCTAGAGAATTCTCAGATTCATTTCTAGCAAATTTTAAACTTTTCTAACTGAGAAATGTCCATGTTTTTTCTAGAAAATCTCTGGGTTTTTCTTTTTTGTTTGTCTTGGGTTTTTTTGGCATGTACAATGGCCCTAAAATGCCACGGTAGGGGCGGAGCCTCCGGAAGTGACATCAGACGGGAGAGGCTGGTCAAGATACAAAATTAGGATTTAGGATGAAAAATGACAATGTCCTCATGAATGTGTTAGAAAATGACAGGCAGCATACAGTTGTGCTGTGGATGTGCTTAGTGACCAAAAAAAACAACAACACATAAAGTAGACAGAGGACAAAGACCATGACAAAGAAAAACAAATTAAACAAGTGAAAAATACAAGAACTTTAACAGTTTATTAAACAACTTTTGGTACACTTTGTTTATGATCCTTCCTTTACAGAAACTCAAGACAACGTAGAGTGCCTCTGGAAAGTATTCACACCTCTTCACTTCTTTCATGAGATTTTGATATGTATATATATATATATATATTTTTTTTTTAAATAGCTAATTAATTTGGGAACAAGCTGTAATGTAAAAAGTAGGAAAAGTGAAGCGCTGAGTACTTTCTAGATGCACATTAGCAAAAGAATAATAATAATTTGCTTTTTAGATGAGATTCAAGTTGATTTATAAAGCATGTTCTAAAATCAAGTCCTAAACTTTCTCACTGAATGTAATCTGATATTACTGCTACCGCAGCCTCAGCTTCCACGCTCAGTGATACATTTTCCCAATTTCAGTCTCATTTAGGTAATCAAATTTTATTTCCATTTAGGAACATGGAGGTCCTGCTGCTCTTAAACACACCCCGGCTGATTTCGTAACTGTTTCCTCACGTGGCGGTGAGACCAAACTTTCTGGTGGATTCGGTCAGAACCTAATGGAGCATCTCTTCTTTTTTGCCGTTTCTCTCTTGCTTCTACGACGCATCGAAACTGCTTGTTCAAGACTATTGTCTTTTGTGCCCACAAAAGGGTGGAAAAGCAGATTTAGAAGAATCATAAAAATAATTTCAGTCTGGCAAACTTAGCAGGGATCCTAAAGGACGGTTTGTAGCTTAGATTCAGTCTCCCCAGCGCTGATCCTTCATCCCGTCGGACTCAAGATTTACACCCTGAGATCGTTTCAGACAAAGCTACCGAGCTGAACAGTGCGTTTCCACCGAGGTTAGACTCTGCAGTCAGTTTCCATAACTGCAGCTTTTGTCTTCCTCCCCATAAACAGTAAGTAATTGAAAGGAAGAGTTCTCCCTCAGCTGTACCTAGCTTAGACACCAGAACAAAAAACTGTGAGCAGCAAAGCTTCTTTTTTTCCTGCCAAAAAACCAAACATTTTATGTTAAATGAACACCTGGAAACATCTTTTTTTTTTTCTTTTGGAGTTTTTTTTTTTTTTTTAATTCTCTGTCAACCACAAAATGTCTGAGGACTTCTGCCAAACTGCGTGCAGAAAGGCTATTCATGCTTGGTTGGACAGGTTTTCATCCACTCCTCATCAACAAGTTAGCATATGAAGATAATGGGTGTTAATAATATACACTGGAAATGCACCATGAAATAGCTGTTGAGCAGAATCTGAAGATTTCAACTTGATCTGCCCTGATCTGTGGCCGCCTGGTTGGGTTTTGATCAATCAATGCACCTTAAAAATGCTTCCAGGTTGGCCCGACAGGAACACTCTTCTGTGCCGATGTTGTTAAAGAAGTAAGACGACTCAACGTTAGCTTGGTTTTTGCCATCATCGAGGCGCTTAATTTGAAATCGAAGAAGGTAGAGATGTAAGATACAACAGAGCATTAGGGCCATTGGAGATAAGATAAGGGAGTACATTTCTGCCAAAAAACTCAAAATGTTTTAGATTGATCTCAGAAATTTTCTAGGAAATACTTGGAAATTCCTGTTTGAAAAGTCAAAATTTGCTATACTTTTTTTTTTTCAGATTAAACTCAGAAATTTCTAGAAAAAAAACCTTTTCCAAGATTCAAAAGTTGAACATTTTTGACTTTTCAAACTCTGAAATTTTCAATGTTTTCTAAAAAAAATTCTGAGATCATTCTCACAATTTTTTTTTTTTTTTTTTTGCATAAATTTACTCTTTTTTTCTATCCACAAAAGATCCTAATACGTCCTCATAGTAAAATCTATGTAAAGAGATACTGTATTTTCCTTGGCATGTTGAAATAGGTTTGCAGTTCATTAATGCTGCAAGAGAGCGAAAGAAAGCAAGACTTTCAACAGATAAGAGACTAAATGGAGTGTGGCAAAGTTGCTCTTTTTTTATGCTTTATCCGCTGTAGTGGCCTTCATTTGAGAGTGGACAGACAGGAAAGCAGGTTGTGAGTAAGAGGAAAGACAACGGTCATCAGGTCAGGACTCGAACATGTGACGGCCGCGTCGAGGACTAAGGCCTCCGTATCTGGGTTGCATGCTTTACCCCTGCGCTCCAGAGTTGTTCTGGATTTATCCTGCTGTCAATCATGGAGCATATCGGATTTGGAAAAGCCGAGTCCTGTGAGTCCGTGAGCTCAACCTTCTCAAGGAAGAGAGATGTTATATCAGTAGCGGTGATGAGATCTTATGTGAGAAAATCCATTTTGGAATGGTTTTAAAATACTTGAAGCCAGTTTTATAGTTGATCTTTTATGACACATACACTTTACTGAAACATTCTCATCTTATAGTTCTTAAGCAGAAATCAGAATAATGCAAAATTGGTAGTGGCAAGTAAAAGCCTCACTGAAATCACCCACTCACCTCCACTGGGTGCATCTACAAACACTGTGATCTAATTAGTGACTTGCTGACAGAATATAAAACAATACGACATTTCTAAGGGCTTAGCTTCCAAGTATTGAGAGTTTGGGAATTTTTTTTTCTCGTGTGAATGTAAAATCCTAGCCTTCCATAGATATGTTACTGCTAATAAGTGAGTTTATCCATCAACTGGTAAAGAATCAAACATTTGATCCAAGTATGCACTCTTCTTCACGTTTACACCGGCTGCTGATTGATGCTGCAGATGAACACGCCTAACCTGAACAATCCACCAACATCTGGGTTTAGACTCCATCTGAACACGGACGACGAACAAGCTACTAATCATCAACGGATTCCGGGAACAGATTAAAGTGAGCGCCATCGACTCGGTGCTATCTTAAGAACCTCTCAGTCACGTCTAACTGTGCCAGGCACCTTTACAGAATACTGCCGAGGAATCCCAAAGAGGAACACCAGCGCGTAGGCAGTGAGCACAGACTATCCAACATTAGCTCAACTTAGCAGAGACTCAAACCTTTCCTGGGGGGGTGAGGACGTTCAGCAGACGCAGCCAGAAAATGATCATCTTTAAAGACATTCTTCAGGATCATAAAACTCTGAAAATGACAAAAAAAACCAGGTGTGGAAAACACCTATTTGTCGAAAACAACTCGAGTTAAAATCAGTGCTGTTTGTTTTGCCTGATAACTGCAGCAAATATATTGTCTAAAATGTTTAATCCAGGTGACTAAACTAGCAAAACAGCTAAACATTTGACTTATTACACTTGCACACATCATATTGCATTTCATACTATTTTATGTTGCAGATTGAAAAACAAAGCAATTTTTTTTTAAAACACTTTTTCTAAAACGGGAACATTGTTTAATCGGAGTAACATTTACTTGGAGATCTGATTAAACTACATATTGACATATTTAACTGCCAAGCCGCTTCATTTACTGTACTGTTAAAACTTTTCCACATTTCGGCTTGTTACTGCCTCAGGATCTGTATTAGGATTTTATGTGACAAATATGCACTGACTGCAGTTTCCAGGCCCATCTTGAAATGGCAATTCTGATATTCTGGCCGATACTGTTTCTGTCTTAAAACCTGTAAATATAATGACAAAGTCACAAAGTTAGCAACGGTGCGGTGACTATTGTTTACTGCAGACATTAAGGAAATCAAGGCCGATAAAATTCAGTGGCGAATGCCTACTCTGAAGACACCCTTCTGCAGTGAAACACAGGGCTGGTGGCATCATGCTGTGGGAATGCCTGTTCTCAGCATCGACAGGGAGGATGGTGAACACTACAAGTCAGACATGAAGCTTTAAACTTCACAAGAAGGAACCACTTTGGTTCTGTCCCAAAAACCCCAATAAAAAAAAACATCAGCGCTTGTGTTTTTACGGTGACGAAACGTGGATGGCGCTATGTGGAAGTTTGAATATTTTTTGTCCCTGTACATAAAATTATAATTTTTCAGTAAAAAAAAAGAACAAGAAAAAAAATATCCCTGTTTAAAACTAACACATTCATAGCTGCAGTGTGATATTATTTTGAAACTGGTCTGAGGGTAAAATTCTAAATAATCTGTTCTACACTCGTATTCATAATAACCAAAAAAATATTATAATCTCCTTAAAGGTCTAAATAAAAATTACAAATAAATATACAAACAGAACATGAACCATTAGTAGGACATGCATCAAGAGAAGGCCACTTTGTATTTATCCTATAAAGCCCAATTCTACCAGAATTCTAACAGAACCCATGTGGAGCAAATATGAATCATTCAAGCTTTGAGTTTACCCTCTTCATAAACAAATTTAAAATCCTCCAGTTTCATAAAACCAGCTCGGACAGATGTTTGGTTTGTGGTGCGTATACTGGTTCTGTTTGTCTGGGTTTTCTTTGTTTTCTTAGCAGTAACCAGGATTTGGTGTTGAGCACTATAGTGTAACTTGGCCACTTTACAAGGAGGTGAGACTACATATAAAAACCAGCCACGACCATTAAATGAAACTGATAGTGCTGCTGCAGAGCTGTGCTTTGCTTGCAGACATTAAGTAGCACTCTTATGGGTATTGCTTTGAAACGATAAAATAAAAATCTGATCCTCAATGTGACAGACTTCTCTAAGCCAAGAGTCAAGTCGTCCTTAAACGTCTTAAGGGACGCAACTCGGCATGGGCCAGTGTGACATTCTCATATCATTAAATACAAACACAATTTACAACTACATTTTGAACAAAGACGTAAAATGCGATCTAGTTGCTTTTATTGAAACAAACAACATTTCCAGCTGCCACTGTAGTATTGAATTTTTCTAATGGTCTAGCATTCAGTTATTTCTACTTTGATTCAGT
Source organism: Xiphophorus maculatus (assembly GCF_002775205.1). NCBI lineage: Eukaryota > Metazoa > Chordata > Actinopteri > Cyprinodontiformes > Poeciliidae > Xiphophorus > Xiphophorus maculatus. The sequence goes on from NC_036461.1 coordinate 22,370,435, forward strand.
GAAGCTAGAAAGTCGAATAATTAGTCATGAAACTTGAACATTTCAAGAGTAACAAGCATAATAAGCTGATGTTAGCATGTTAATTAGTCAGGCTATCCGCTCGGGTAGCTGGCCTGCAGTCTGCTGCTGAACAGACGAGCTAATTATAGACTCAACAGTTGCAATTAGACCGCTGTCTATGGTTCGAACATTTTCGGTCCAATTTACCTCTCCTGTAAGTGAGAGAAAAGTGCAGTTGCTTTCTTTCTGCTACACAGGCAGTGTGTAGCAGTGGGTGGGTGAAGGGAATTGCTCAATTCCGCTCTGGCGTCTTATTAAAAGGGGCAGTATTGTGTGTTTTCCAGGCATATAGAATAGTTTAATAGCATAATTAAGCAGCCATGTTACCTTCAGTTGTTGTAAAAATGCTAAATATAAGAAATACAACTTAAAAGAAATTTGTCTTTGTAATTTAATGCCTAGAAATTGGATCTCCAAAACTTCTGCTCTTTCTGAAACTCCGCCTTCAGAAAGTGATCACAACATGGCTCCTCTATTTACCCTTTGGCAATGTTTTTTACCAATGTTGCTCAGAGAAGTAGCTCTTATAATGAGCTCAGCAGATTATAAGTTCCACCAGGTGTTTGCTAATTGCTGCTGGCTAGTCTGAAGGAGCTGAGAGGGAGAGAGCTGCTCTGTGAGGCGGAAGTTTGGGAAGCGCAGCTCTGAGGAGGAGCTGCGCCTTCAAGGCGGGGCTAAGTCCACCCAGGTGTTTTGCACAGTTGAATGGTTACTGCGGAGATTTGAGGATTTCTCCAACATGCATGAAAGAATCAAAGCAACACCACAGGTGTGTTTTTTTATGAGAAAATTACATTATAACATCGTGGAAAGCTTAAAAAAGGTCGATTTTACATAATACTGCCCCTTTATGAGAGCTTTAGAGCACAGAAACAATAAGATGTTTTGTGTTGTTTTGGTGTTCAAGTCGTCACTTTATCCAACATCAGAATATTTTGATACACAGTAACTGACCCATGCCTAGGCAGAGAGTGTAAAGCACCAACATGGCCTACAAACTGCAGTCTCAATCCAACAGTGCTTCTACAGAACACACAAGAAATGGTCAGATCAACAAAGATCCACTAGCATTCGATGTTACAGCACAAGACCCCTGAGGAGACGGCCAAAGAATCAATGTCCCCAGCAAGTTAGTGCTGCTAGAGGTATAAATGTTGCAACACATTTATGTATACCACAGTAAGTAACTGATACCATCCGAGAAGCTCCATATTAACTGGAATGAATCTAAATCTGCTTTCATTTCCAGAATAAACTAATGTAAAGCACTTTTAAAATGCATTTATGCTAGTTTCACATTCACAATGTGAGCGTTGTGTCTAATAACGTCTTTGGTAGCAGCCACTAGCGGTACCGACCAACCAGAACAAACACAAATGAGAAAAAGAGAAAGGAAGTACATGACATTGGATGGTGGGTGAGAATAAAGAAAAGAAAAACTTAGTGGAATGACAATAATGACTATACTGTTTACTGTGCAAGTCCAGAATGGATGTCATTTGTGTGAGATGACATGATTGAAATGAAAGGCAAGATGTTTCACCACAAACTCTAAATATCACATCCACTAATATGATCAAATTTCTCCTCAAAGCTTTTAGTTCGTAAAGCAACCATGGTTCCATGTCACCCTGCTCCCTGTATCAATAAATTAGCTAAAATTACATAAACTCAAGTGTCCACATAATACATAGGATCACTCCAAAAGGTTTTACATGATTGCTTTCAAATTAATTCTGTGCATTGAAGAGGAAGGAGGCCTTTTTATTGATATTTTTTTGTTAAGCAGTTATTTCCACATGGCAACTATTACCTTGTAATTCTCCACTGACTTGATGTCCGAAGTATTTCGAGAGCCGGTAGCAGACTAAGCTAATCTGTGGTCTTTTTTTTTTTTTTTTTTTTACAAATGCTCTCTGTGTTTTTGAGGGAAGATGAGTTAGCTGTTGAGTTTGGCTGCCTGCTCCTTCTCAGCTTTGTCTTTGGCCTTCTCTTTCTCCATCAGTTTCTCTTCCTTCTGCAGCATGACCATGATGTCAGCCAGCTGCGAAGTAGAGATGTCGATGTCTTCCTTGTCGATCAGTTCCACCATCTGAAAATAACACGACCCGGAAGAATATTGGTTAGACAAAGAAATTTGGTTTTTAGTTTTTTGGGTGCTGAAAAACACAAAAACTAACCCTGAAGCACTAATTATAGATGTTAGCTCTGCTGTCACTAAAGAGCTCTACCAATACGGTATTTAGCAGAAGCTAATGCTAAAGTGCTAACTTCAATTCAAATGACATCTGTCCTTGAAAGACTACAAATTTCCAGCACCAATTTAATTTTGAACTAGTGGGTCAACGGGCTTCACCTATTTCAAAATAAGAGCATGAATATAAGCATCTAACTTCTTGAAGAATTTTTAAGAAAATTGAAACCCAGATGTTGAACTTTATTCAACTTAAAGTTTACAAACTAAGAAAATTAGCTTAGGAGCTAAAAAGCTAAAAATGAAATGCAGTATTTGGCACCGCTAACTAAAAGGTTAGTTGCCCTAACCCTAAACCACTAATCATAAACATTAGCTCCGCTACAGCATTAGATATTCAAAATATATCTTCTCTTTAAGGGCTACAACCTTTGAGCATTAGCTTTTGATATTAGAATTTACAGGTTCTATAATGTCCTTAGATATTGCAGTTATGTCAATATCTTGTTCTTTACTGCCCGTGTTTTTTGTTCCTGTATGTTTCTTCTTTTAATTGAGAATGTGAAGAGAGGAAACAGGACTGCTGTGTAAACTTCACCCACTACAAAATAAGAGCATGTATATAAACATCTAAATTCCTGAATAATTCTTCAGAAAATTTCAACACAGGTGTCTAACTTATTTCAACCCACAATTTGCACAACAGGGGCTAAATAAGTGCTTTAGAATTGATCTCAAAATATTAATTTAAGAGAGGATAAGTGAGCTAAATGTTTTCAAAGTTAAACAAAACATTAGCTCTGCTATTAGCACATTAGTTAAATAGCAGAAGTGTGCACACCACTGGGTATCAGAGTAAATGCGGTGAAAACAAATGGATAAAAAGCTTTTTTTTTTCTTTTGGAAAAAAAAGAAGAAAAAAATGGAAAACCATATATAATTTCCTTCCACATAAACTCAGAGTTGGTGGGGGTCTGTCACATAAAATCCCAGTAACATGCAAAATAGTTTGTGGCTGTAATGTGTCAGAATTAGTATGGGGCATGAACACTTTTACACTGCATGCTGTGTGAAAGATGTAGTGTTCAAAGTACTTTGATGGCATCGTCGATGTCGATCTTTCCGTCCTTGTTGTCGTCCAGGGCTTTTGCGATCCTCTGCAGCTTGTCCTCTGGAATGTTCTGGATCTGCCGCATGACGTTGATGAGCTCGTCGATGCCGATCAGGTTCTCCCTGAAGGTGTAGAACAGACTGCATACAGGAAACGGTTACCGGCTTTGGCACGGTGTAAAATGTGGTGGAGAGCGCCCAAATCAACATGCTGCATTCGTTCTGGTCTCCCAGATCACGCCGGTCCAACTGATTCAGGGGTTTTGTTGATAACGCAAGCAGATTGGGTAAGTAATTGAACCCATGCTGAAATAAAATGCACAACATGCTGCTTGAAATGTTCTTTTTAGCCTGATGCGCTGCTTTAATGGTTTCAGTCAGATGTTAGCGTAGCCTCGCTGCATAAAGGATCTACAATATGCAGAAACTTTCATGCTTTTTGGACAAACATTTTTGACTTTTAAATTTTACAAATCAAGCATCAAGTCTGAAAGTATTAATCAACAGATCAGAGCTGTTAAGCCTATTCCAAACACAGCAACCTGCTGGCAGAATTCTGTTGCAGTTCTGAGGTTAGCAACAGGACTGAAGACGGATTCTCTGCAGAACTATTTCAGCATGAGAAAAACCATGTCAGAGTCTGACATGCAGTAATGGTTTGACACCGTCCATCTTACCTCACGGCATCGCTATACTTAGTGAAGAATAATCTGCAAAATTTGAAATCAATTAGGTCTGGAGTTGGTGTTTCGATCGGTCATGACATTCATTAATTGATTGATTTTATATTTTGTTATCTCCACCACCATTTTACAAGAAACGTACTGATATGAGAAGGTGCGTTTTGACTGCGGGTTCTGGAAACAGGCTGTTTATGTGAATTACGGCCACTGACGATGTATGAATCGTCTCATTGTTTACGTGACGCAAACTTCAAACTTGGTCGTTAAAGCAGCCTTACTGATCTGAGGATCAGAGATCAAAGCCGCCAAATGAATCCGCATCAATCTCAGATTATTTCACATACAGATGGCTTTTGTTCAAAAGCTAAAGAAATCACTACAAATATTTCAGAAATATTGCAATAAATTTCCAATTATTTTTGCTGATCCTCACAGGGGAAAAAAATATTACTTGTCACACTCCCTGAGTTCTGGTACTACCTGGTGTTTCTAAACAAATACTGTGGTTACTTGACAAATTTTAGGAGAAATTAGTAAAATTCACATTTTTTTATTATTATTTCCTTATATTCTAACAGGAGCATTAAATACAGACACACAATGTCGCTATCTATTGACTTTTCAGACAAATAAATAAATGAATATCGGCCTAAATTGGAATCAGCTTTTTAAAGATCTGTGATCGGCTAGAAAACTACAATCTACAAGTGTTAAATGTAAAATAATTTAACACTACTGGTTTAAATACCTACAATTACTTTAAGCACAACCATTTATTTACTCAGGATAGCTGAAATTAAGTCACTTCATTTGTTTTTCTAATATTTCCCAGAAGGGTAAGTGATTCTAATCACATATTTGAATGTATTCACTGTAGGAGGATGAAATATTCAATATGAACAACTGAATTTAAGTTTTGTGTTCGTAAGCAAAAATCCAAAGTTCTTCTTTTTGTGTAAGGAGGGGATGTGACCCGTACAAAATGCTTAGCAACCTCCACCCAGTTGTCAAGGTTGTAGTTTTTGGTACCTACAATGGTTCCTGAAAACTACCATGATTCCTGCAGTCAAAAAGCACCTTATGTGGAGGCTGATGATAATGAAGAGATTTGTTAATGATTAATGAGTAAGCTGTGAAAAAATGTGGGTAAAAGAAAAAGGATGTGGAGTAAATGTGACTCTTACCCAACAGGCAGAGTGGTTCCGCTTTCCGCCTGCCCGTCCAGCATGACTTTGTCCTTCTCCAGCTCCCCAATGATCTTATCAATGCGACCGATCATGCGGGTGACTCTCTTAGACAAACGCTTGCTGGCCTTTGATTCTTTCAAGGCCTTCTCCTGACCGGTCTTGGAAAATTCCTTTTTGATCTCCTCCAGATCCTGGAGACACACAAAAGTAATCCTTTTGATTCTGTGCATTTATGTATTGACAAAAATGTGATTTTTTTTCATTTATTTTTTAAGTGAAACAACTGAAGTGAACATGGATACAGTCCGAGTATAAAAGCACCTCGTTGTACTCCTGGACGTCATCCTTCAGCTCCTCCAGTTCCTCTTTCTCCAGAGTCAGCAGCTTCTTCTGCTCCTTCAGCTTAGAGCAGGCGTCACTCAGAAGGTGGATCTCTTCTTTGGTTATCTCCTCATCCTGGAACGAGAAGAAACAATCAAAGAACGGCAAAAGAAATTACACTCTGCAAGTGGATGTCATTAAAGCATGACATCCACTTTATTATTTCTAAAGATCTGCTTTAGAAATAATAATTGCAGCCCGTTTCTGTCATATTTCACAGATAAGATTCATGTATATGTACAACCAGTGTTTTATACAATAATGTGATTGTATGAAGAAAAGAGCTTGCTTTTTGTGCATTTTTTTGGTCGTAGCTTCAGCTTCATAATGAGTTTTTAAAAATTTGCATGAAAACAGTGTGTTAAAAATATTTTTAAGTGACTACTCTAATTGTTAGATCAGTCTTCTGATTAATTAATGCTTGAAATAGTGAATTGAAACGACTGACTTAAGTACTTTAAAAAAAAATTAAAAAATGATGGTGGGTTCTGAACTTTGACCAGTGGGAAAACTATTGCCTTAAAGGATTTGTGGCTGTACTTACAGGGGAAAATGGCTGTAATCTGACAACATGTGAAAAGGTCCACAGTCGCTGTACAAGTACAATCTATTAAAATAACATTTACTGTGAAGCCAAAAGAGATCAACCAACAGGAACTCTGGGTCATTACATTCTGACATGAGGGAAGAATATATATAGATGAAAGCTGGAAGATCCCAACAAGGAGGGAAAGGGAGAGCTCAAATACACGAGTGCTTAACGGAACAGCAAATAAAGTCTAATGTTTCATTAAGGAAACTCAAACACTACATCCATCAACTGTAGGGGAGCAACATTAAACCTAACCTGAATACGCAGAAACGTGTGCCAGTGCTCATACTGGTGGGAAGAAACAAAAAGATCATAACAAGTAAGAGATGAAAGCTTTCCATCTGAACAGAGAGCGTCAGAATTAAATAAAGTCTTCACCACTAATACTGAGGGTCATTGTTTTATCTTTATCAGTATCCAAGTAAGTACAGACGTAATGAGTATAAACAAACTAGCTGCTTTTCCATTAACTATAGAATTGCACAAATTGAAATTATGCAAATAAATGAAAACACAGCAAATTTGAAAATAATTAATGTTTTTTGGAAATAAAGTTTTCGCACTAGGATGAGGTCGATTTTCAGCTGTACAGAAATAGATTTATTTCGCAAAACTGCAAAGGAAACACTTGTAATGTATCAAATGAGTCACATGACCGACAGCCAGATGTTGCTACTGACGCAAACAATAAAGAAGATGACAGGACGAAGTTGGAGGAGGATGGTTTGTTTCCACTTTTTTCTGACGATGTGCAGCTGGCTCCACCAGAGCTCTCACAGCATCAAAAAGTTGTGTGTCACTGATACATATTGAATATTTAACTCTTCTATAAAATCACAGACTACAATTTCCCCAAAGCACCGCCACTTAGGTAGCCGCTCTCAAGTAGGCGGGGCTTGTCGCTCCGATGCCTGAATGAGACTCCTCTGATCAGCTGATAGATGATGAGCGCCAGCACCATGACTGAATTATGAATATATCTCATGTAACTGTTTACATTTGTCGCTGCCATGATTTTTAATGACTTATTGTGTCAACAAGCCTATTCATGTGTGACTAATTTTATTTCTTATTATGGTGTTTGTTTAATGCAAACACCACAATGAGGAAATTGTAAAAAAAAAAAAAAATTACATTCGCAGAAAATCGTCAAAGATGTGTGTGCCTTTGTAATGGAAACGCAGCTAAATGACTATTTCATGATATTACCTTGCTTCCCTCTATAACAGGAGCTGTGTCCCTCAGAGTCTCTGACTGAGCTGCTCTGGTAGCTTGTAGCAACGCAGACTCTGCATCGCTGTGCTTCGCACCGTCGACTTCAAGCTCCAACTCGTCCTCCTGCACAACAATACACAGTAAAACATGCAAAAGAGGCCAATCGAACACATACATGTGAAAGTAAAACAGATTAGTCCAGTGGAAGCACACTGAAATTATTTTTTTGATCAACTGTAATAATTGTTCTTATGTAAATAAACCACAGGAATATGATGATAGATTTTTTTTTTTTAATTAAAAGTGGATTTCTCAATAGTTCCTATGATTTTTAATGTTGTAGCACAGGGGTGTCAAAGTCATTTTCATTTTGGGCCATATGAAATCTGAATGTTCTTAAAGTGCCAAAATATATTGACAAAATCAATTAAGTCGTTAAAATATCAATAAAAAGCTGTTCCTCCAGCATTTTGTGATTTATTTTAGTGTTTTACAGATTACAAAATTACAGATTTTGCCTATTTAGAAATGTTTGTAAGAGGTTTTTACAATATTTGCGCTAATATGTGATGTTCAATGTGACTTCTTATTACTCCCCATGCCAGTTACGGACTATTCCCTGAAGGCTGAGGCAGCATTGACTTCAATCCAATGTTTTTGACCAATTTTGAGAAAATGTGCAGTAAAATTAGAAAAGAATCTGCTAATTTGTTGATTTTGTGTGAATATTTGTAGACTTATTGATGTAATGTCCCAGTAATGTGGCCACATAAAAAGCTATGGCGGCCCAGACTTGGCCCCAGGCCTTCAGTTTGACACCTCTGTTATAGCAACTCCAAAACCTGAAGTGAAATGTGAGTTTGCCTTGGACAAAGCCTGAATTAGAGATGGGCATTTATTGTATCTTCAATCATTTATTGTGATACATTTCTTGTCATGATAGGAATTCTGATTTATGATTGTCCTGATAAATCCCAATTAACGAAGCTCAAAAATCACCCAAACTGTCTGTATTAAGTTTTTTGTTTGTTGTTGTTTTTAAAATGGGACCACTTCTCTTGTTTTAGGTCAGTTAGAATTACCGGTACTAAAATTATTTCTATTTGCTAAATTCTACAGTAATAAGAGAAAATGTCATTGAGATTTATTTACTAACGTCTCCAAATCAGAGGTCTGCAAACATTTCCTCAGTATTTGGTAGCATTAACTTTGAACTGTATGATTTATGTAAAACGTTTTGGGTTTACACACATACCCTAGCAGCCTTCTCTGCAGCATCAGCCAGCCTCTCCATCTCCCGATCCTTGGTGTCTTGGCGTATTGCCGCCTCCTCCTGCAGCATCGTCTCCAGTTTGGTCTTATTGTCCACTTTGGAGAGCTCGATTTCAGCCACCTTCACCTGGGCCTCTTTGGTCTAAAAGGAAAAAGAAATAAACGTGCTTAGTTAACTTAACTTAGAGCAAATTAAGTCGACTAAACTTGCTAGGCCTGTATCCACAGCTAAACTGAGTGGAGGTACTTTTCAGTCTGTTTTTTTGCACTGTTCATTCCAGCGTACATACCACCATCTCAGGAAGGGTTTGCAGTGTAGTTTTGAGCTGATCCGCTGGAGACAGAGTGTCAGGGAGGAACATGGCTCGGGACAGCAGCAGCAGAGATGTGGGGATCTGCTGGTTCAGATGCAGGTCCAACCACTGCAAAAAAAAACAAGCAGAAGAAGCTGACCCACTTCCTCATCTAGCTTGAAGAAAAGGGTTACTTGTGAAGTCCCACAAGTCTGTGGGCTCGGACCAATTCTCTTTTCTAGATATAGATACAAGCATTCTTGTCTTTTTCTTTTTAATTATTATTGTGATATCAAATACAAGTGTTAAGATTCAGTGAGCATAAACAAAAGAAACAAAACAAAATGTGCAAAAAAATAAAAAAGTAGCGTGTAGTCCTTTAGGTATCTGATTTGGTAGTGGACGAAAGAAATAAAAATTTAAAAATAAATAAATAATAGTAAACCATTATGTAATAAAGGGAAACAAAATTGTTAGGAAGACTGTTTTTCTTAATTTTTTTCATCTTAACCCAAAGGAATTTGCAAACTGTTGTTCTTTTCTTAATTTCTTAAAGATTTAAAGTTCGTTTTCCTACAAAAAAAAAAAATTTGACTTCTTTACTTGTCTAATTAGAATTATTGGATGCTTAGTTGATTGTTAAAAAGTATAAAAAATGTGTGTGTTTCTTGTTGCTTTAGAAATTACAAATTAGTATTTTGACTTCACTATTTTGGCCCACCTGACCCCTCTGCTTTAACCCCTTTATGTGTTCCTAGAACTCCATAAACCTGCTCTTTCACTAATTCAGTCTAAGCCAAGACAAAAGTAGAAAAGTTAACTCGTCATTTCTGTTACCTGGCTGAGTTGCTCCCTCAGTCGTTCCTCTGTGACTCCTAGAGATCTCATGCCTCTAACGCGACAGGCCGACTGCACTTCGGTCACGCTCATACTCTCTATTCCTTCTTCTGCTATGAGCTGGAGGATAGAGGTACACGGGTCATAAGAGCATCGCCCCCAATGGGAGGACATCACACATCAAGTGGAGCTGAACTCTTCATACCTTGTCATCAGCATGGATGGCCCTCAGCTTCATGATAAGCTGAAAGCGCAGGAAGTTGTTGGTTCCAATGGACTGGAGCTCCAGGAGGCGGCAGAGAGCCACCAGCTGAGGTCGGGTCAGGTTGTCCAGAGTCAGCTCGTCCTCAAACAGTTTGGAGAACTTTATGATCTGCTCGTTACTGGGACGTTCTCCAGAGTCCCGGATCTGCAGAAAGAGTCACAATACGCACAGAATTCTGTAGTCTTGATGTGACATAATGGTCAAGTGGCGTTAACACGTCTAGATATACACAGAAAATGCGTTGTTTCAACCAGAAGAGAGGCACCTGGAGCCTTTTGGTCATTGGTCACCAACACCAACCTTTTGGAAGAAGGTGGAGAACTCCTCGGTCACGTTGCCCTGGGCAGCCTTGTTCCTCAGTGCAATCTCCTCGATGGTGTCCTGTAAGAACTTGGCCATCTCCAGTTTGACTCTGAGCTCCTTCTTCAACCTCTCCTCCTAAAAACACGAGAAAAGATTCACCTTACTTTTACTTACATTTTTCCCCTTTTCAGCATAGAAACACTAAATGACTGAAAATGCATGTGGTGAGTGCATGCAACCAGCTTACAACATCAGCCGCTACATTTTGTTATCAAAAGATATTGACTGAACGTTTAAAACCCAACTGGAAGACTATCTGAATCCTGGTTTGATTTCCTTCAGAGACTCTACAATGACAAATGATAAAATGAAGAACCATTTTAGACTACAGCTCTGGTTACCTTCTTCGACTGGGTTTCAAAGGTGGAAGGCAGCATGTTGGGGAACAGCTTCAACGCCACAGGAAGGAGGAACTCCATGAACGGGACGATGATGAACACCAGGAAAGGCAGCAGTCTGAAAACGTCTGCACACGTTCTGAGGAACTGAGGAGAATTTTTCAGAGAATAATGAGCACAAAGTCTGAGGATGATGATTCCAATAAGCATAAGATGATGCTTTAACAAGCTTTCACCAGCTCAGGAGACTACAGTCACATTCAGTAAATTAGAACATACGTCCCAATGAGGCTCGTTTGTCAGATTAAAAGTACGTTTTGAAAATAACATGCACACATAAAGTACAAAATATAAAAAATATTTTTCTATTGGTTTGATATGGTATTCTAATTTTAATTGTCATGTTTTCATTAACTGTAAGAGAAAAATATATTTAACAGAAATAAAGGCTTTCAAATATCCATCTGTGTGGAATTAATAATCTATATAATGTGTTTCACCAAGTCATAAAGTTCCTGAAATAAATGGACTTTTCAATAATATTATAATTTAATGTATGGGTCTGTATGGGTCTGACACGATTACTAACTGAATGACAAATAGTCCCAGAAGTTACTGTGATAAATGATAATATTGTCGTTTTGAGACCATTTTCAAGGGTCATGACGATGATGGCATAATAATGTAAGTTCACCCCTTTAATCTCTAAAGAACATTTAACACTGGAACTGGAATATATTTTTAATATCCAATAAAAAAATAATCAAAAACAATAAACAAACACAACCAAAACCATAAGTACAATTGATTATAACGTCTCTGTAAACAAACTTGCCCTTCAAAACATATGAATTGTTGGGCTCAGACTGTTAAAAACAGGCAAACATGCCAGTTGGGACTTTTGTGATGATCAAGCTCATTTTAATTTATCATTCAATTAATTGGTTTATTGTGACTAGACTTGTCGCAATTAACAATAAACTAATTAATTGCATGATAGGTTAAAATGAGCTAAAACTTTTTCATTTGCATGAAATGAAAAAAATCTTCGTTTTTCTTTTCTCGCTCTCTCTACCAAAAACTGGTTGTCAAAAGTCTTCAGTTTGGTTTTTGGTCTCAACTAGACCTTTTGGTTAGAAGACGATTTTGTTTACAAAGACTTTATAAGTCATTTTGTTTGCCGTCTCTGTTGTTTTATTTATTTATCTTGGGTATTTAAAATGTCTTCCAGTTCCAGTGTATTGATCTTCGAGGATGTGTTCTTGCGTTATTATGTCATTAGCATTATATTACTTGAAAATGGTCTCAAAACAACAATATTATCTTGTATTGCAATAACTTCTGGGACAATTTATCTCTCAGCAAAATTTGTTACAGTGACCGGCCTAGCTGCAACAGACTTGGGTCTGCACCTTTCAAATGATTTTTAGTTCAACTGTGCTGCAGTTTATATAAGAATCCAGCAGAGGGCGGCATTTCGCCCCCAATCTCAAACAGAAACAAGTACATCTTTGGCATGCTTTTCGGTTTTCTTGTTTGCAGACAGAAGCGCCACGCTTAGAATCTGTATATACCACTCCCACACACACACGCATGCAGACACACACACACCCTTAGTTCACATACATGATTCCTGCTGCTTTCTTTGCATGGAGCTGTAGGCCGAAATGGGCATTCTACACCACAGTGCTCAAAAAGCTCTCTTTCATTCAACAGGAAGCGCTTTAGTTAAGCACAGAGAGGAACAATCCAAGCACCAAGCCAGCCCTGTTCTGTGTCATTGTACAGCTGTCCAACTGTGGCTTTCTGACTGCTCCGAGACACAACCTACACAAACCAGTCCCGAGGCAAGAGAATGCCAGAAAACACGAGTCTGCCTTTTTCTGTCCTCTCCACCTGCATTTCAGTGGGGCAGTGCGATGGAGGATTTAGGCCATCTTGAGTGAAAAGGCCTTTGTCTGCTGGCCCATTGACATGTATATCATCTGCTGGAGTTTTGGCATCAAAGCAGAAGGAATGGGGTGACACGTTGAAACAGAAAGAGCCCCTAACTGGAGGGCCGAGGATTGTAGGTGAATGTGAAAGGAGAAGATTAAGGAGGCAATGCCATTCCAGGTTAGATGAATGGATGGTAAGATGGGTTTGGAGCATGCGCACAAGAGAAAGACTCCTGCATTTGAAAAGTGGCAGAGGGGGGTGGTGCTGCTTAAATAGAGGCGAAGCAGTGGTCAGTGAAAGGGCTTTTAACATCAACACAAAGCCTTGTTTCCTCTGGTAACTAGATGAAAGTGTTTAAAATGTCTTCTTAGCTGCTTGAGCTAATATCTGTTTGGGTTGAATATACTTAGGAATGCACAGGTTGTGATGGAATGGTGGACAATTTCAGCTAAATCTCGTTCTGACTGGTGAGAAACCCTTTGGAAATCCAAACATTCAGTCAGATGTTGCGCCTGCTAAGTCCTACTTCTTCAGTGTGGACAGTGTTACTGAATGAAGGAGACTCAAAGTTAACTTATTTTGGTAAGAAGTAATTTATCTCTCTCACACAGCGCTGGAACATTGCCCTAGTTGCTAGTGTACATACCACCAATAAATATGATGAATATGAAGAGTGTTTATGACATTTTACACTATCCGATAAGATCCAATCCACTGTAAACCTGGGTATCAACAGAACACCCTCTGCTAAGATGATAGCCGTCAAATCTGACAAATTATGAGCAACCCTTTCACTTCAACCAAAACTACAACATGATCCAAAGTTGTCATGAGCCAATTCAAGGATTTTAAAACATATTTTAAGAACAATAGAGGAATCATCCATGGACAGTTTTCTTGTTTTATTTTCAGATTTTTTTTTTATATTTTAGGTTTATTTACTGTATACGTAGAAATGCCAATGATCTGCTTTGTTATGGCAAACAAACAGGTTGTTCTGTGTTGTGACAATACTGTCACCTTGTATGTTTGCCTTAAACAGTTAAAAATGAGACTCTATCAATGACATTTACTTGTAGAAATGAAGTTAAAGAATTGTTCTTCTGCTAAAATAAGAAACAAATCTACTTTTTTTTTTTTTACCTGATCAAGACTGGATATATAGCAGTTTACTAATGTGTACTCTTTAGTAAACATTAGTAATGTTTAGTAATATTTTTGGCAAAACCAAAAGACACCAATGCAAACCCTAGAGCTTCACTGAACTCCAGCAGTAAGTCCAATCTACATTGCGGACAGAGCAGTGGCAAGCAGCCAATCACGTCACTTTAATCTGTTCTATCCAAACTCACTAATGAACGCTGCTGCAGTTAGTCTGACCTCTGCTGATCTGCTCTGCTTTCCTCAACCTGACCTTCAGATTATTTCAGTCAACACAAGGCAAAGTGAATAGTAGCTGTTACTACAAGAGTGAAAATTACAGAATAAATTGAATTATTTGCCTTCTTTCAGATTGTTTTAGGCTGGGTGTTTCCTCTCATTGTCTCTTCTTCTGATGTTGAAGTTGTGGAAGTTGTGGACAAGATAAACTCTGGGAGGCTATGAACTAAAGTCAAAGTCTCAGATCTCTGTTTCTACATGTGAACCTCGTCCCTAAAGAGTTTTAATAAAGCAACCAAATGCTGCTGAGCCACTGGTGAGTAAACACCCAGCTTGTGGTTATTTCCTGTAATTGATCCCATTAGGCGTGAAAAGCTCTGGATTAAACTGTACGGAACAAGAAGTCTCAGCTGCTGGGGTCGACTCCTCACCTAGTTACCTCTGAACTCATGGCCTTTGGACAACTTGCACAAGACATACAGCGACCTGTCGGGGAATGGGAACGCTAGTTGGAGGTGCAACATAGAGGATGTTGGGAATTCTGAAGGAGTTTGCGCTCCAAAAACCTCGCCTCTATGCATAATGAAAGCCAGCAACCACAGAAAGACAAAAAGGCAGAAGGTGCACTGATCAGAAATGTTGTGTCTAACATAAAAATAACGATACACATCACTGTGAATGCAGCATCCTACAGTGAAACATGGTGGCGGCACCATCATGTTATGGGGATGAAATCAGAAAAGCTAATCGATGATCGGAGACAAAAAAAAAGCTTGTCCCTCCCAGCAAGACAACAACCCTAAAAACAACCCTGTTGTCTCTATGAAAATTAGCAAGCATTGCTGCTTTTGAGTAAAGTTACTGGCTCAGACGTAAAAGTGCGTCCATTCTTACTTGTCTCCTTTCACGACGAGACAGAGGATTCCCATTCAGGATCTTCCAGAACATGCGTCCCGCAATGGTGGTGTCGATCCACAGCAGCCTGAAGCCGTGGTAGTAGTGCTTGATTTCGTCGATGACCCGCTGCCGGATCGTCCGTCTGACGGGTTCAGCGTCCAGCGTGGGGCTGTACACTGGCCCGCCTTCCTCCAGCTTCATTTTCCTGTCTTTTAAGGATTTTAGGGATTTCTCCAGCTTTGAGTCGTCCCATCGTCTCCTTGAGGTGTGTATCCACCTGACGCCCGGGAAGTACTGAGGCGAGCCTGTCGTACGCCAGGCCGGACTGGAGGAAGCCACGGCAAATGCACAGTACGGTCGCCGTGGGTCCAGAGTCTGACAGGTTGCCATGTATTCCTCGGACAGGGGGGGGGACGGGCTGACGGAGAAGACACGGGCCAAGCTGCCGAGCTGGAGCACGTCAAGCCTGTCAGTACAAAAAGATACAAACATATTTTAAATCTTTGTCTGCATGAGAGAAAGGTTGTGTCAGGTAGTTTAATTTCATAAGAGAGCCATTGGAGTGGCTTACTTTTGACTGGTGAGTCTGAGAGTCGTGCAGTTGAAACAGGAACCATCCTGTAGTTTACCTGAAACAAAATACTTTGAGAATTTGGCCAGCAAAATATATATATTAAAAAAAACACAACAAACACTTACAGTTAACAAGAATTCATCTCATGGTTCTGATTGGCAAATCCGTCACAAGCAATCTCTTCAAGGTCTGATGTACAGTACAGACCAAAAGTTTGGACACACCTTTCAATTCAATGACTTTCCTTTATTTTTATGACTATTGACATTGTAGATTCACACTGAAGGCATCAAAACTATGAATAACACATGTGGAAATATGCACTAAACAAAAAAGTGTAAAACAACTGAAAATACTCCTTATATTCTAGTTTCTTCAAAGTAGCAACCTTTTGCTGTGATTACTGCTTTGCACACACTCTGCATTTTCTTGATGAGCTTCAAGAGGTCGTCACCTGAAATGGTTTTCACTTCATAGGTCAACCTGCCCTGTCAGGTTAATAAGTGGGATTTCTTGCCTGTAAAATAGTCATAAAAATAAAGAAAACCCATAGAATTAGAAGGTGTATCCAAACGTTTGGTCTGTGCTGTATATGTATAGTCATATTCAATAAATTGAATATTTATAGCCTCATCAGCCATTCTGATGAGGCTCATTTGTCAAATTAAAAGTAGCTTTTGAAAATAAATCACTAACGATATCGATCTCGAAAGACTTTATCAATATCAGTAGAAAAAAGGTCAGATAGAACATTCAATAATTTCACTGAACTCCGATCCGGAACTGCGCAGCATCCTGGGGGATGTAGGCAAAGGAAAAGCTTTAGCCACTCAACCTCTTACGCCTAGCTAAGAATGGTGAGTGGCATCAACTGACTCACTCCCTCATGCACAGCAGCAGTCTCAGGTTTTGCCTCATAACTGCTGAATAATAAAAAACCATGACGAAGTGAAGGCAGTAATATTCTAATTTTAAATGTCTTGTTTTCATTATCTCCAAGCAGAAAATCATCATAATTAATACAAATAAATGCTTTCATACATCCATCCGTGTTTAATTAATCTGTATCATGTATTTCTGTTTCTGTTGGGGATAAAGTTCCTGAAATGTATGGATTTTCAGTAATATTCAAATTTATTGAATTGGTCTGTTGTGTCTTATTACAGTATTCACACCCCTTATATTTTTGCAACTGTAAAAGCTGTGGAAAATGCATGTGCAAATTGCAACTTCGAGGTAGTTGAATACATATGCATGTAACAGTTTACCCGCTTTTTACTTTTACCTGCGTCACATAAAATCCAAATCAATTTTACGGATGTAACAGAACAAAATGTGAATAAGTTTAAGAAGAGCGGATAATTTCCAAAGGCACTGTACTGATCTTTCTGAATTTATTGAGGAAATAATAGAAGTGCTCATCCCCACCAGTTACGCAATAAGAGACTCTAGTAAGTCACAGCCCAGTGTCTTAAGCAATCATTTATCAATGAACACATAACAGAAACTTGCTGAACTTTCTCACTTTGCTGGAGGCTTTAGCAGGTCATCGCACAGCTGCTGTAATATCCAAACATGTGACGTTAAAATCAAGAGCAGACTCGCCCCTCCCGCCACCCAATAGTCCGGCTCCTTGATGAGCATTTAATTACTAAATATAGTTTAGAACTCTAAAATCTGTGCCAAATTCGTAAAACATTATCATTATTCTGTTAAACAGAATATTCACACCCGGAGGCCAACAGCCCGGCTCACTAACTCCAGTGACATGCACTGAGAGCAAAGGTGGGGTTCTGGGTCTCTTCCAGCCAATAGCGTGAGGGCGGTGAACTCGACCACGCCCGTTCTGTGCTTCTCACATGGCCGGCTGGAGCAGATCCAGCAACGTCTGGTTAAACATGATAGCTAGGAGGACGCAGAGATTACTGGCACTCTGCAGCCGAGCGCCCACCTACTGTAACAATCAGAAAAGCCTGGAAGTACAGTAGAGTAGATTACACAATGCTGCAGCTCTTGTTTGTGTCGTTCTGGCCTTTCTGACTCTTCTGCTATTGGGTGACTCCCAGCCACTGCTGAATGGCTGTAAGAAGGTCAAACTGGAACCTGCACTCTGTCATCATTATCACCATTCATTTACGTGCTCTTAAATAAAACACTGAAAGTAGGCTTTGTTGTCAACTAGTTATGTTAGTGTGTGGTTGTACTAGATTTTGTCCAGAGCAAACAACAGCTGAATCTTACATTCCAGCTGCGCTTAATTTCTCAAAACAGAGAAGATCTATAAACACACTGGATGCAGGGTTTCCCCTCAGTGTATTATAAGCCTGGTGGGCCTCCAGACTTTACTTGAATACCCACCAGGCTAAGCATCGTTTGTTTATTATAGGTTTTTTTTTATACACCAGTAACAGTGATAGCAAAGATGGGTTAAAGAGTTTCTTTGTTGCAATGGTTGGAAGCACAATGGTAACATGGTATGGTCAGTACTCCGACTTCCTCCCACAGTCCAAAAACATGTCTGATAGGTTAATTGGTTTCTCTAAATTCTCCTTAGGTAAGAGTGTGTGCACGCATGATTGTTTGTCCCGTCTGTCTCTATGTTCCCCTGCGATGGACTGGTGACCTGTCCAGGGTGTATCCCGCCTCTGAAAATGGATGGATGGAACTCCGTAACCACTGGCTGTCCTTACCAGTCTACGTGCTAACGAATGAAGTGAGAAGTCATGAATAAAGAAATAAAAAATTTGACCATACCATGTTACCATTGTGCTTCCAACCATTGCAACAAAGAAACAACTGAAGTGCAAAAAATTTATATTTTAATTTTTTTTTATTTATTTATGTTTACCATTTTTAAGACTTTATAGTTTAGGTATTTTTAATGTCTTTCATTAACACATAATTACCTACTGATATTTTCAAATGTCCTATCAACTTTCAGTATTTTTTACCTCAAAAACACAGCAGGCCGCTGCAGTGCTGTTCTAGCGCCTCTACTGTCAGACTTAGCAAGTTTTCTGGAGGAAACCTTGGGATGACGGGAATCAGATGATTTTTATCTGGGTAGGCCCCAACTGCTGACAATGAAATCCAATCTTTTTCTGGTTAGTGAACACACCATGCCAAACTTCTAAACTTCTTTATATATATATATATATATATATATATATATATATATATATATATATATATATATATAGCACATTTCAGCAGCAAGGCATTTCAAAGTGCTTTGCATCATATCAAACACAGAAACATAATGCAACATCTTTAGAGCTATCAACCTCTGTCTGTCAGTAAGCATGCTGGGTTTAGAAACCTTGGCCACATATTTTATCGTAGACTTCAAATCTCACTCAGCTACACCAGTTCTGTCAGGAGGATTTGAATAGAATTCCAGCTTATTAATGTGAAAAATATGTGAAAGAATGTGCAACATCTTTGATTCATGTCGGACAGTTTAAACGACAATTTACTAAATATTCTGGCGCAAAGAAATTTAAAGAAAAAAACGTTATAAAGATATCCACTTATTCTGGTATTTAGCAAATACCAAATGTCTGGTCAGACAGTGAGGAAGAAAACATTGGCATATAAAAATGATGTAAATAGTTTAAATCCTTTACCCAGAACTGAACATTTTAGTAAAAAATTAAATATACCTGTAATGAAAACAAATGAAGACTTAAAACGGAGAAAATTAGATATAAGGTTATAAAAATGTAACATTAGATCTTAATGTTAAACTGCAGCAAGTGCATGTTTAGAGTACAACACAGGCCACAGCACAGTGCTGGGCAACAGGAACTTTAAAACCAAAACAGAAGAACTGAACTCCCTCAGTCTCAAGTGGAGATATAAAAGGCGTTGACCTTTATTCATGGAAGCTGTGCTATCTGTCTGGTAATTTGGGCCCGCAGCCAAAAGCACAGGGATAGGCAACGTAGACAGACAAAAACTCTGTATGAACTTTTCAAGCACACATATAAAACACTGCAGATCGTTTTATCTCAACATCTACTAATGCCATCAAAGTCCTTCACTGACCTCACTGTGATCCACTTAGAAATTACATAACCAAAGTGCAACTGGACACTTCATCTTGATACCCACTGTGGAAATTCATCAGCTTACTGGACAGGCTCATTAAAATTACATCAAGCCGCACTGATCTAATCCAGATCAAAACCAGTCAGTGAGTCAAAAATAACACCTTACTATAGTACAGACTGGAAAGCTATCCAGTTCCGACAAATTTGAAACATCATAATTCCTCTTACACAATACTCCAAAGTCATGACATGTTGAGCAACGCTAAGATAAACAAAGAGTAAACCTTAGATAACTTGTGCTTCATCTTGGACATAAAAATCAGCAGAAATGGATTGATTTTTCAAGGCCTGCACAGATTTTCATTCCTTGACGTCTGACCTGCTAATTACGACTTTTCAGAAGGCGGTGTGGAAATGTGCTGTAAGTTATTTGACTGACATAAAGTGTATGTCTATATATATATATATATATATATATATATATAAATCAGACAGAAAACTCAAAACGCTAAATTGATCAAAGCACATTGTGAATTTGCGTAATCGGTTTTGCTTTACTTAATGAATGTTTATTGCATGGTAAATATTGTTTTTGTGTTTTTTTGTGACATATTTTAATCTTTCTTCCCTAATTTAGTTTTTGTAAACCGAGGAGCATCTGTTTGCCATGGCAACAAGAGCATCACCTCGGACTGCAAACGGGCGCTTTCAGGTCAGCGCTAAAGAGGACTGCCCTCAGATAACCTGAATACTTGATCATGTGTTCCCCCATCACCCCAGTTGACATAGATTTTACTTAATGATCCATGAATCACTAAATTGCTCATTGTCACAATGAGCAAAATCGTAATTAAAATGTGCAGTGTGTTGATATCTGCTGCTGTCACATTCAGTCCACCTAAAAACTCAAACAGAGCGAGTTGCACCTGAAAGGACAGGACTCTTCCAGATGCTAACATGTCTAAGCTAACTGTTAGCTTCACTGCACTGCAATGATAATAAAGCCCATGTTAGCTAGTGAAAGACCAAAACAGAAACCTTACCTTTACCTTTCCGGAATTCGTTCTTTAACGACCGGGACGTTTTCATTAAAGGTGTCCGGGATCTCGTAAACAGGATTAACGCCATGCTCTGTGGGCTAAAGTTGCTCCTTTTAAACAGCGAGTTAAAAAGCTAGCTGCTCGACTCGCTAGCCTCAGCTTCTACTAGAGGTTAATTAAACGTCCTACTAAAGCGAAACATAGAAACCCAAACTATTTGGCGACTTAAACAGTGTCAGGAGCTCGTTTATGTGGTCAGTGGAAAATATAACCCCATGTCATGTCCTTCCTTTCCTTTCACGCGCATGACAGAAGGAAGCCGGGGGTAGCTTCTGACTGACGTCAGCACATGCTTCCGGTTAAGTTTAAAAATAAAAGCTTTTTATTCGCCGATAAAAGTCAGATTGTTTACATAAAAAGTGATATAATATAAAATACAATTTAATTAGAAGTAGTAAAATAAATATCCAGATAAAAAATAAGTCATAAGCCATAGTTTAGATAAAATAAAATTCGCGAACAGTTGCCAGCCTAAAAGACAATTTGCTTTCAGCATGACGCCGTCAGATCTTTACTGTGTTCCAAATGTGAGGATGGTAATACGAAAACAAAGCCTCATCATTAATTTTATGTATAACTGGAGGATCCAAACACCAGAAGGAGGTGTTTTTTAGCCACTTATTTGTTGCAATAATTTCCTGTTGTCTCTCTGTAGACGATACACTTGACTTGTCTTTTTGTGTTTAATCCTCTCTCCTCTAGACACAGAAACCGAAGGAACTTCTGCCTCTACTAACTATGTATACATTTTCATGTAAAAGAAAAAAGAATTAAAAGAAGAAGAAAAAAGTCAGTCTCAGTAGCACAGTCACAGTGAGCCAGGTTCGGGTTCTGCTGGATGTTTCTTTCTGTTAAAGGGGAGTTCTCCTCTCCACTAACAAGGAGGGATTGCTGAAAATTCAGTTACTTGACGCAATCTGCTCGGTTTCCTCAGATAAAAAAACATTTCGCCAACTTTAACTGAGCTGAACTTGACTCACTGCATGGTTGTATTACTACAATAAAATTTAGCGTGATTCACTTTTTATGTTTCTTTATGATTAAACTAAATAGGTTCTGTACATCTACTGTTTATTTGTTTGTTTTTTGTTGTTGTTTCTTTTTTTTTTTTGTAGAATGGCCAGAGGAAACACTCACTGTCAGCGCTATATATATATGAACTGAATTGAAATGACCTGAACTGAAGTTTTTCCAGTGTGAAACTCAAACATTTCAAATTCTGGACAAAATGAAGCAGAGTCCTTTGACTCAGGCCTACAGTGTACACAGAGAAAACTGCCAAACCACAAGGTGGCGCTATACCCGCACTTTCAGAATATTGAAAGACTTGTTTATTTTACATTTCAATTGTTTAATTTGACCTAGACTTTTAAATGGCCTGAACTTATATCAGGGATTTGTGATGGCCACTCCAAAACATTAACTTTGTTGTCACTAAGTCACTTTGTAAGTACGTTGGTGATCTGCTTAAGGTTATTGTCCATTTCAAAGACCCATTTGTGTTCAAGCTTTAAATGATCTTAATATTTCCTCATCGTGTATTTTATGAAATGCACTAGTTCCTTCGGCAGTAAAATTCCCACACAGTGGGACCAAAATACTTAACAGCCGGGATGATGCGTTCCTTCAAATGATCATTATGGCCAAACACTTCAAGTTTCAATGTATTTCTGAAAATAAGGTTTTTGTTCCTGAGTGCATTAGCTGACTGTAATTTGGCTTTGCATGTTGTTTTGGGATTAATGGAGTCTTCTTCTATGAGTGGCCTTTTAGCCTATGTCAGTACTGAACTTGTTCCACTGTGGATATGACTCATTTACCAACTTCAGTGGGGATCTTCACAAAGTCTTTGGGTTTTGTCTTAGTGTTGTTCTACATGTTCCACATCATCTACATGTTCATCTCGACATTATGACTACATCGACTACATATGAGGATATTTCAATGGTGTTTGCACACAATCATTTTGACTGATGAATGAGGCAACTTCAGGCATTTGAAAACTTGATGAGCCAGACTTATGGATTTCCACAAGAAGTTCTAAAAGAAAACTTATGGTCCTATTTCTGTATGCATTTAGTTTGATGTTTGTGCAACAACAGCATGTTATGAGTACATGTTCCATGTATCCCTTCTTTATATCAGTGTCAGTATTACACCATGCAAGCCTGGTGTAGTGTAGTATAGTTGTCTTTGTGTGTGTGTGTGTGTGTTTTTTTCTATGGATGGAGACATTTACAGAAATTATTCCATTATTTAAAAGGAATTAAAAAAAAAAAGACAAATACATTTTTAGAGTTTGGCCTAAAACTTTGAACATGTTCAGTCCATCTCAATATGTATATAAAAAAGAAACTTGTGTAAGTAGGCCATTTCACTACTACTCTAGGGCAAGGGGCCCATACACCCCTAAATCCAGCCTGTAAATAAGAGCCAGAAGACAGGAAGACAGTCCACAGAACAGGGTGAGGTCAAACTGGGAGAAGAAGTGGAGTATGTGTACCTCGCTGGACAACAGACTGGATCAGAGATGCAACAGTAAATAAGGCACTGTGCACAGAGGAATTATTTGTACAATGGAAACATCACTGAACATCCTCGTCATGAAACTATCATACAACAATAGTCTTCAGTCAGAGGCTTCTTCAGGGTTGCTGTAACGCACTGCTACAGGAGATTCTTCCTGCCCATGGGCATCTACAACAGTTCAGAAGATTCTTAGATAATATGAGTTACAAGAACATTTAATTTCCTGTTGGGATCAACAAAGCATTTTTGATTTGAATTATGCCACCAATAAAGCTAGCAGTAGACTGCAAAATAACGTTTTCACCCGAAATTATAATTGCCTAAGACAGATCAACAAAAGCAAAAGTAAAAGTAATCCAACAAATGAGCAAACTCTAAAGCAAAACTTTCATATTTAGAAAAGCAACTATATTTGAATACCATTCACTTATGCAGGTGAGCTTTGATTAAAAGTTTTGATTTTCGGTCCTATCTTTATTGTATTTAAATGACGTGGGTTTCATTTTGTGCATATTTGTAAAATTAAAAAAGAAAAAAAAAGTAGTATGAAAGCAGAGAGGGGACACCGAGGTCAGCTCCTTTCTACGGTTGGATTTTTTTTGAAAGAACCGGTTGGATACTCGCAGCTCTGCTCGCGACCAATCGGAAGTGAGCTTTTTTCCCGCTGGTCGGCCCCGGAGTTTGAGTTTCCCGCAAGCTTTTTTATTCGACTTGAATGAAATGATTCGCTTTCCAGGATGAAAATGAGCAATTTTTCCCTTTAACCACACAAGAGGACATTCGACAGGTAAACACAGAGAAGCGACCCTCTATGACAGTGTCAGTCCGAAGCTGTTTGCTAGGATGAGGTTTTTTTAGCGGACATTTGTTCAGGCCGGGCTTCCATTTTAGCAAGCCGACTATCTATGCTAACGTTAAGCTAGCAGTTTGGCTTGGCTTCTATGGTACGCTCAAGTTAGCCACGGTTAGCTTTCTTGCAACAAGCTGTCATGGCGCCTACAATTAAGAATGACTTTGAAATAATGGCTAAGCAACTTAAACACATTAACCTTCTCCCCGTTACTATTTCCGTTCTTTGTCAAGGAGTTGTTTGAGTCCTTTTGCTAATAAGTTTGTCATTTAGCATTTTGGAGGCGGCTTTGTCTATTTGCTGGAGTCCGGTGTAATGGCTGACTACTGATGACAAGAGATGCGGCTCAACGGGGAATTTCTCGGTTGCTTGAATCCATGAGATTTCCAGCATCGCTCCTTTTTCTCCAGGTTATAGTCGGAGCCTCTCTTGCATGACATGACAGCTGAAGTTCCTGTTTCTTGCTAGCCGGTAAAAAGCGGGTGTTTTGACGCCGAGTATAGTATTTTAGCCGTGTTCTTGTGCTGCTACTGGCAATGTTACCCCCATTATTCGCCAATGTTGATTCCATTATTAAGTCCAACTGAAACGCGTTGACTTTCAGCAATTATTCGGCCTCCGGTTCGCTTCGCTCCTGCTTGTCAGCTGCTTTAGTTTCCGCGGCTTTTGCAACGATTGTTAGTGGCAGTTTTCACCACCCACTCACTGGGGCTTTTGCCGAACACGGGGGAGCCTTCGCCCTGCTTGGCCCCGGTCTGCAGCTAGCACCATAGCCGCTCTTCTTCCAAGGGAACCCGGTAATGTCGTGGTGAGAGAATTTCCGGCTACTCGGTGTCCTTATTTGATGTTAAAAATGGATATATTGAACAATAACTGGAGTAGACCTCGTCAGTTGTGCTTTTTCACTTATTTATTATGTTAATAATGTAGGTTTTAACGTTCTAAATATGCCGTTTGCGTACATTATGTGTAAAAACCATATCAGTTTACTGTAAAATTTCCCAAACGCCGTTGCTTAGAGATGAATTTACTGTTGCAGTGAACTCTCAGGGTGACCCTATGCTGAGAGGGGCCTTAAATAAAATTGAATTTTAGGGGCCCACACACACAGTTAAGCCCTCCAGGCAGCACACCGCCACTGAACCCCCTTTTTTTATATTGTCCATGCTTGATCATTTTCCTGTTCTGAACTTTACAACGTGTCTACAGTTTAACTAAAGAGCCAGTTACGTATTAAATTGGATCATGCAGGCAGCTTCTGGACCACATCTGGCAATTCAGATGTTCTGGATGGTGGAAAAGCAAATCTGAAGATGAAAAGAGAAAACAACGTTCATTTTGAATGTTTTTTTTTCCCTATTTGGGTAGCTGTGTAGCACTCAAAAAATGTTTGGAATTAAATTTTCAATGTTATGTCTGGTAGTTGTGAATACACACCTTGCGTGCAAATAAGACACTGCCGGTTTGTCTTGTTTCAGCTTTGGGCAAAATATCCTCACAGCTGACATAAATGATGCTAAAGGTTACAGAGTGTGCTGGAGAGGACAGTGTGGTGCAGCACAGTCATTAAAAAAAGAGGGAATTGCTCACTGAATGTTTCAGGCTTCTTTGTTTTGATTATTTTTACAGTTCCACCTTAAAAAAGCAGCCATTTTAAAGAGGATCTGCCAATCAGGCATCATGTCTGATCAAAGAAGAATTAGCCTGTTGTGTTTGAAAGGGCCAATATTATGGAAAATTAAATTTTTGAGCTTTACATCATGTTTATAATGTTATTCCCTCATCAAAAACATACCTTGAGTGTTACCTGGATTCTTTCATGCTTGTTTGAGAAATCCTTTAATCTCCTATGGCATCCATTAAGCTGGACCTAGCTCTGCCTTCGAGGACAAAGCTCCTCCTCCATGCTGCAGTTTCCAAACTTCCGCACTTTGGCCTCACAGAGCTGCCCTCCCCTGCGACTCCCCCGCTCTGCTCCTTCAGACTAGCCAGGAGCAATTAGCAAACACCTGGTGGAACTATACATCTGTTGGCAATGTTGGTGAAAACGTTATTAAAGAGTTAATAGAGGAGCCATGTTGTGAGGACTTCCTGAAGGCGGAGTTTCAGAAAGAGCAGCAGTTTTTAGAAACAGAAGCCCAATTTCAAATTGTTAATGTATATAAAATTTCTTTTAATTCATATTTAATATATTTTTAAAATGACGGAAGTTAACATAGTTACATGGTTGTACTATATAATGATTTGATGTGGCTGGAAAATACATGATTCTGGCCCTTTAACTGGTGTGTATGTGTGTTCCTGCTGCAGTTCGGTGAGCGTGGACGGGTCAGATGGGATGGACAGCATCGGTAGCTCCCTACCTGCAATGCCTGAACCATCCAATCCGATCAGCATGAAGCAGCCGCCCGAGTCCCTGAGCACCCTGAAGGGCCGGGCGGACATGGGCAGCGACCCGGCTCTGCTGATGGACAAAGCCGCCGCGCAGCTCGCCGCCACGCTCCAGGACGGCGTTCTCCAGAAGATGTCCGGCCACAACCACAGCCACGAGAGGCTGAAGGACCTCACCTCCCTGGTGCTGAACGGCGACCAGGACGCTCTGCCCAAGCTCTGCACCCCAGAGCCGCCCATGCTGAAAGGCGACGAGGCGCCCGCCACCAACGACGCCCACCAGCACAACCGCACGCCTCATGACGAGGCCGAGCTGAAGGCGACCGTACCGGCGGCGGCGGAGCAGCCCCCGCTGGAGCCTTCCTGTGCAGACGGGGCCGGCTTGGTCACAGCCACAGAGAGCGCTTCACCTGGTCCTGACTTGGGACAGGAAGCGAAGAAAAGGAGGGGGAGACCCAACAAACCCAAACTTATTCTGAACCGCAGCTCTGTCAGCGCCATGGAGACACCTGACCACACAGAGGTTATTGGAGAAACAGACGCGGCAAATGAGGTAGAAGGCCAAAAGGGAAAAATCTCTCTATGAAGTGTTTTATGTTGCTGGTTTAGCCGTTGATACTGCTATACAAAATGAATTGATTATTTAAATAGTAATTGATTATTTAAATAAAAGTAATAGAAAGAATACATACTCCAGTATTCTTTCTTTGCTGAAAGAATACACTCAGAGTAGAAATTAAGCCAAAACTGTACAAAAGATATATACATTTTGCAATTAAGATAAAAAAAAAAAAAGAAGCAACTTCGGTTTGTAAATATGATCTACACAAAACTCAAGTGGCAGGTTTGAATTCTTTAAAAATATACATAAGCAAAATCTGCAGAATTTGCATATTTTTACAAATCAATTTAATCATTAGAATAATCAATTACTAAAATTATCATTAGTTGCAGGTCTAGCAAAATTTCCAAATAGAAAACCAAAAAAGATGTTTAATTAAAAAAATCAAGAGGGGATGGAAATGAACAAATATACAGTATTATATGTATATTTGTTTGTATATATGTTTACTAGCTACAGTTTCACATTTACTCATCAGAAAGTTAATGTCTTTATTCCGGCCGGTTGCCAATAACCGCCAAGCTGGAGGCGTTGCCGTGACGCTGTGCTGAAGAACAGATAATGAAACCCAAAGAGCAGAGATGAGATTATGCTTATTTTCAAGACTGAGAGCCATTGAATGACTGAGCAGAGCAGCAGGCTGTTCTGTCTATAACATCTGGCCAGAACAGAAGCAGAGAGCATCTAATGGACGGTAACGGGCGTCAGTAAAGTCAGCCAGCAGTAAATATGCTTTTGTTTTTACTCCTCAGCCCACGGCCGTGTCCAAACAGCCGGAGCCGATAACAGAAGAGGGCCCTGTACCTACGCGGTTCTGCGTGGGGGATCTGGTTTGGACCAAGGTGTCGGGGTACCCATGGTGGCCCTGCATGGTGACCACAGACCCAGAACTCAACAGTCACTTCAAACAGAAACAGAAAGGTGATGACCATAAACATCGGAGCTTTATTAATAGGAGAAATAATGCCGTTGGCACATTTTGCTGTAACGTCCATCTTTTTGTGTCATCTGTAGCCTTCAACAGCAGGTTAGGCCTCCTTTACCACATCCAGTATTTTGGTGACGCTCCAGAGAGAGGCTTTGTCTTTGAGAAGAACATGGTGTCCTTCACTGGGGAGGAGCAGTATGTGGAGCTCAGCCAGAGAAACAAACCACCAGCCTCCAGCGCTGCACATAGAAAGGTTGGTTACCTTTTCCATTTTCCATCCTTATGAACAGGGAGAGCTTCGTTACTACTTGATTTTTAATTTTTTTTATTTATTCTGCAGCAACTAAACACTCCACTTTATCAAAAAATGTTATAGAACAGCCACAACCGGGGATTGATGCAGATGGACTTTTTTTTTCTTTAATTAGAGCAAAATTATTATTGAAAAATGTAAATTTTCTACTAGGACTGAAACGGTTCCTCGATTGATTCCAGTACCTCGATTGTTAAAATCCCTTGAGGAAAATTTACCTGCCTCAAAGCTTCGTTAATTTATGTTTTATTATTTAGCGCATCGTGTTCCGGCCGGAACATTATTTGCGTTGCGCGGAGCTCTCACTTCCGCCTCTGAGTTGTTGACGAAAGCTAACTGTTAGCAGCATAAGGTCCAGTTGTCAAGTTCGGCCCGTGGGGATTTTATTGATTGATGATAACATCCGGGTTTTCATCTTTTTGAGGGACCAATAAGCATCCTTAAAATGACTGGCGTGATGCTTGGAGTACGGCAGCTTTTCTCTTCCGGGAGCTGCTGGTTGAAAGTGAACGGTGAGAAGAGCGCTGCGGGAATATTTATACAGATGAGCGGATAGAGTGAACACTGCGGGCGAGTAGTTGACGCTTACAGTGTAAGTGTAGCTTTACGGACGAACCGCAGAATAAATGTCGTATCATCCTGGTCTGAACAAACGTCGTGGCGGTACATGGCTGGTAGATGAGTTTCTGAGTGTGACGAACGAAGGTGCCGTAAATATCCCCTATTGCTCCCCCCGTTCTTACATTCGTCCCCTGGTCTACCGTTCGTCTGTCCCCTGGTCTATTTCCTCCCCTCCACCCCCATCTTACGTTCGTTCGCTTGCCTGCGCCCCACCCCCACCACCTCAAGCCCCCCCACTCCAGGCGACATTTTAATTTTGGCTACTTGTTGCGTCACCACATTTGGAAATATGTAACATCCTTTTCTCCCGTTGCTTCATTGTTTTGCGACTTTACTGTTCTATTCCAGTAAAATGTTAAGTTCTGTGGTTGTGACAAAATCTGATTAAGTTCAAGAGTTTTAAATACTTTAGAGAGACTTAATATTTGAAACAAAAAACAAATCTCAAAGCGTTGGACGCTGCAGGGTTCATGTCTTGTCTGGTTTGCAGATGGCTCCCTCGGTTCCCCGTAACCTTCAGGCTCAGTGGAACATGGGCGTCATTCAGGCCAAAGAGGCTGTCGGCATGGCACCGGACCAGCGCATCGACAGCTTTGGGTTTACTTACGACAGGGACGGGCCCCATCTGAACCCTCTCATCTTGGAAAAGCTGAATATGGATCCCACTGACGAGACGCACCGAGCGACGGAACCCAGGCTGGGCCCGGACGTCCCCTCCCTGCCGGCAAGTTTATTTTTGATGACTCCAAAAAAGTTTTTCTTGAGGGGTTGACACTAATTCAGAACATGCTAAGAACAGTTGGAAATTGAATTGGGTTTAATGTGAGACGTACAAACTTTTTAAAATGATTCAATACATGTTTTATTCTCTTTGTAGAATCCCGTAGCTTTTCCTTCAGATGCACGAACTTCTGAGTCTCAGAAGAAAAAGCGACGGCCCAAAGTGGCTCAGCGTCCCGTCAAGCTAGCGAGGAAAAAGAAAGCGTCTTCAGTCAACGGTGTTGTTGTCCCCAAGAGGAGAAGGAAAGCTAAGCCGCTCACGACTACTAATGACCCAGAGGATGCCTTACCTCAGATTGCTCTTCTAGGTTAGATGAAAATAAAACGTCTTTTTTTAAATATATATATATATATATATATATATATATATATATATATATATATATATATATATATATATACACACACACAGTACAGCAGTCTGCATCCCTCAGTGTATAACAAATCTGCAAAACTATGGAATCCTCTTCAATGTTTTCACATTTGATCACATTCCAATCACATATCACTTTTATATGATAGATTAAACTAAAATTAATGCAGATTTGAGAAGTGGTAGGAAAAGAATATGTAGTTGCACTATTTTTATTATTTTTTTTGACAAATCTTGATTTAATCAAGATTCATAAAGAGTTATTTATACTTGTTCCAGACACTGTAGTTTGAAAAAGAAATTTTGTTTAGGACTGAAATGGTTAATTGTGATCAATTAGAGGAAAAATTGTCAGCTAATTCAATAATCAATGAATTGTTTATTGGAGTATAAAGACAAAAAAAAGCCCATTGCCTGCTAGTGTATTTTAAGTAATAAAATGTTAAGTTTCTTATTTTAAAAAAGGAAATTATTTGTTTGCATTTTGCCATTGTGTTTTTAATGGAAAATAAGCTTAAGTGGTTAAATGACAAATTAGCAGAATGTGACCTTTTTTCTCTCTCGATTAATCATCAGAATAATTATCTACTAAAATAATCACTAGTTGCAGCTCTAATTTTGTTTGGTTGAAATTGAAGGAAATAAAACTAAAACTGCAATAATGAATTATCATTTATTTTACTCCAACTAGTTACCGTATTTTCCGCACTGTAAGGTGCACCACATTATAAGGCGCACCTTCAATGAATGGCCTATTTTAAACCTTTTTTCATATATAAGGAGCACCGCATTATAAGGCGCATAGAATAGACGCTACAGTAGAGGCTGGGGTTACGTTATGCATCCATTAGATGGAGCTGTGATAAAGGGAACGTCAACAAAACAGTCAGATAGGTCAGTCAAACTTTATTAATCGATTACAAACCAGCGTTCTGAAAACTCCGTTCATTCCCAAAATGAATAAACGGCTGTTTTATTATTTTCCCCGAGGTAAAATCAGTGACGTGGTATTTTCGTGACACAGTTTATCTTTTAACAACAGCAAGGTGTAACATATAGTGGAGGGGAACTTTTCCTCGATTCAATAAGCATGTAAAAAAACAGTCTTATAATGTTACGGTAAATCAAACGTTGGTGCAATCACAGTATATATCCACTTCCGCACCATTGATTGGTTCATGTTAAATTCTCTGGCTGCTGCTCTGTTCCCGTGTTCTACTGTGTCACTGATCGCCTTGAGCTTAAACTCTGCATCGTAAGCGTGTCTCTTAATAGGAGCCATTTTGGGGTCTTTACACAAAACCCAGCGTGCACCGCGCACTTCTTCTGTCGGCGGCTGCTTACCGTAGTTGTGAGACCTGCTGTGGCTCAATATTGGTCCATATATAAGGCGCACCGGATTATAAGGCGCACTGTCGGCTTTTGAGAAAATTGAAGGTTTTTAGGTGCGCCTTATAGTGCGGAAAATACGGTAAACATCTTAAATCATTTTGGTTTTAGGGAGAGAGCAAAAGAAGAGGCGTAAAAGGCCGCTAGCAGACCCTGCAGCAGACAAGGATCAGCAGCCCAGAAAGAGACGAAGAACTGGCAAGAAGGAAGAAAAGCAGGTAAACACACACAGCATCACACTTTCGTAGTTGACTCTTTGTTGCGGACGATTTAGTTTAGATATCTGGTGTTTAACACAATCATGCTCACGCAAAGTTCACTTTCCCAGGCCTCGGTTTCAGAGGAGACAAACAAAAAGTGGAGAAGAAAGAAGAAAACCGACATTAAAGATCTAAAAGAACCAAGAAAGCGAACAAAGAAGTCAAAAGGTCTGATTCACTCGCACAGATGGGATTTGATCACCTAAAATAAATGAGATTTTTTTCTTCCCCCATGTTAAATATCAGTTACTGCTCGAGATATTTTGTGTGCTTTGAATTGATCCTAACCAAACTTGTGACCTGAAACAGATGAGCAGAATGTGGAAAAGCCAAAGCGGCGGAGGAAAAGAAGGCAGGATGGAGAGAACCAGGCCGGCGCCTCCAAGACTCCAAAGAAGAGACGCTCCTCTCCCTGTCCTGACACTGAGGTCAGACACACACACCTGAGTGGAGAAGTCTTCACATAAGACGTCCGCAAACTATAAACATTTATGAAATTAATCTATTGTCATTCAATGAACTTAAATGAGTTCCGATGGGACTCATTTGTCAGATTACAAATACCTTTTGAAAATAACCTTAAACATTTCATTAAATTCACATTTCTGATAAAAGTGTATTTATTATTGGTTTGATACATTAGTGTGATCTTAAATGATTTCATTGGCTGAAAGCAGAAAAATAATCATTGACACAAATAAAATGTTGGAAAGATCAGGATGTTTGGAATTAACTTGGTGAAATGAATTACTTAAACAAAACTAGATAATACAATTTATTTAATCTATATAATAAGTTTCACTTTTTGAAGTG
Source organism: Xiphophorus maculatus (assembly GCF_002775205.1). Classification (NCBI taxonomy): domain Eukaryota; kingdom Metazoa; phylum Chordata; class Actinopteri; order Cyprinodontiformes; family Poeciliidae; genus Xiphophorus; species Xiphophorus maculatus. Next base: position 22,403,035 of record NC_036461.1, read on the forward strand.
AGGGACCAAAAACATTGAATTTTTTCATAATTAAAATTTTTTTATGACATAGCTGCATTTAATGTTCAGTTTGCTTAGATATTTTCCATGTAATAAATCTTCCTTTGAATGTGTTTTACATATAGCTTGTATTTACACATGAAACATGTTAATCTTTTAAATCATATGTATAAAGTTGACAATCTGATGGGAAATCTTTGTAAGTTTTCGCCTAATTTGTTATAAAGCAAAGATTTTGGTTGTTAAAGCATAACTCACCTCCCTGTGATGCAAAACTCCGCCTTTGGCAAATGTTGGAGAAAAACGAAAATCCACCAAAGTGGGTGGAGCCAAGGGACACGCTGCGACCAATAGGAATATTCAACTGCACTGCTCTGCCTAAGGAGGGCAGCACTGAGACGGTTTTAGGCAAAATCAGGCAGAACTAATCAAATTTACTCACAAGTGTCCAAATGAACACAGAAACAGAGATAATATACTTAGACATAAAAGTTTATTTGTTACTTTAAGAAATTACAATCATAGGAAATGACTCTAATGTTGAGCCTCATTTCATTGGTTTCCTGCATGTTGTTTCAGGGTTCTGCAAGTGAAGAACGTCCCGATTCTCCAAGCGACAGCCTAGACGGGACAAAGAAAGGCGAAAGGAAAAAAGAGTTTGTCTGTCAGGTAGTGCTTTAGCGATTTATCCACTCTTTGTTTGTCTTCACACCTTCTTGTCTTCACGCCTATGAATATTTTTTCCCTCCATCCAAACGCTGGACACACTGTGTGTTTTCTCCAGGTGTGTGAAGTGGCCGGTGAGGACCTGGTGGCATGTGAAGGCCAGTGCTGCGGCATGTTCCACCTGCACTGTCTGGGTGGAACCCTGAAACCCGACGACAAGCTGCTATGTCAAGAGTGCAGCATGGGTATGAGGAGAAGATGCCACAAAACCACAATTCTTTAGTTTGACGTTTCCCTGGAAACGTCCCCACTAGGTGGACGTAGAGCAGCAGTTTTATTTTAGAGATAGGGGTGCAAGATTAAGGTGTTAAATTAGTCAAGTTTGTTTAAGTCATATTTGATATATATATATGTAGAATTTTTATAACAATTGACATAGTTATTTGATTATGCTATAAAATGGCTTTTTGTGCCTGAAAAACACATGATACTGTCCCTTTATGTGTGGACAGAAAAGCAAAATAAAATGTTGTTCCAGACTTTTACCTTTATGTCCTTGAAAATGTGGTAAAGTGGAATTTTGGCCAGGGATCTGTAGGAACCCAAACAGTTTGCTTGTTGCTGCAGCAACCGTGGTTCTCCCTCCTCGTAGCCATTGAGCCCGCCTCTTCCCTCCTCAGGACTCCACTCGTGTTTCATCTGCAAGCAGTCTGAGGCCGAGGTGCGGCGCTGCCACGTCCCCCACTGCGGCAAGTTTTACCACGAGGGCTGCGTCCGCCTCAACCCGCTCACCGTGTTCGACAACAAGGGCTTCCGCTGCCCGCTCCACACCTGCCTCAGCTGCCACTACGGCTGCCGCACCAAGCAGAAGGCTACCAAAGGTCAGGCCCGTCGATCAGGTTGGTTTTCAGGTTTTCAGCAGCCGCTGGTCTAACCTGCCGCACGCGGCGCTCTCTGTGCCGCAGGACGGCTGATGCGCTGCCTGCGATGCCCCGTGGCGTACCACGTGGGCGACCTGTGCGTTGCCGCCGGGAGCGAGACGATCACAAACACGGCCATCATTTGCACCAACCACTTTAACGCCAAGAAGGGCTACAGCCACCACAGCCACGTCAACGTCAGCTGGTGCTTCGTTTGCTCCAAAGGTCAGAGAGGGTCTTTATGAGAGGGTTCTTCTGAATCCCATTTTAACCATGTTTATTACCCCATAAAGTATGTAGTTATGGTGGGAACAAATCAATGACCACACTAGGAGATATAAATATCAAAACAAAATTGTATCAGATTCTTTTTCCAATTTTAATCTTTTTTGTTCTCGTCACTTTTTTTTCTGAAAAAGAAATTTTGATTTACAGAAAATATGTTTAAAAAGTTTTTTTTATTTCAGTAATCCCTTCTATGAGAATTATATCAGCCTATGAGAATTATTGTCTAATTCTGATAATATAGACAGAATATTAGCATAACAAAGATGTGATTTTACCAGATAAAAACATCATAAAATTATGAGAACAAAAAGCTTTTTTTTAATAAGAAAAAAGGTTGGATAATTTTTCTCATAAGTTCTCATAAAATCTTCTGATATTATGACTTTATTCTTGTAATGTAGTTTATTCTCGTTTTACTACGACTGTTGTAATATTGTTATATTCTGTCGTAGAATAGATTCTGCGAAACAAGATGGCGGCTCTCTGTGTGCGGACATCACTCTAAACTGTGGAAACACAAGGAGTGCATTTTCCAAAATTTAAATCTTCAAAAACCAAAAATTTGAAAATCAATTTATGGCCCAGCCAAAGCCAGGGGTCAACATTTCCTGTTGTTCTGTTTCACCAACGGAACCTCAGATGGTTTTACGAGGCGTTAAAAAGTCTTTGTCCCTCATTTTGTTTTCTTTCTTTCTTTTTTTTTTTTTTTTTTGTAACTCAGACATTTTATTTTTAGCATTACAGAAAATCTCCCTTTTAAAAATGTTTAAGTTGAACATGAAATTATTTGTCACATAAAACGCTTCTAAAGCTTGTGCACGCTTCCATAATGTTCAGGACCTTTTTGGTCATTTTGAATCAAATGTTTGTTCGCTGGCCTTCCAAATTTCCTCCGTTTTCCCTGCATGTCTTGTGGAAAACAAACCCAGATGTTTGGACTCCATAACTAATAAATGTTCTCACCTGAGGTGGAGCGTTTCTCCCCCTCTGAGCCTCTGAGTTGTGACTTTGTGATTGTTGCTCCTCTTCGTTTGCCTTTGAAAGTACATTTTGGTCTGAAGATGAGATGTCTGCCATAAAATCTTATAAAATCTATTCAAGTGTTTGTAACAGGATAACATGTAAAAATGTAGGAGTATTTCTGAAGGGCGCTGTATGTTCTAAAAGCACTACAATTTGGATTATTGTTTTGGCGAAGGCGTCATCTTTAAGGACTAGTCGGCGGGTGAAGAGTAACGTGTTGAGTTTTCGTTCTGCTCTAACTGCGGCTCCATGTCCGGCAGGAGGACAGCTGCTGTGCTGCGAGTCGTGCCCTGCAGCGTTCCACCCCGACTGCCTCAACATCGCCATGCCCGACGGGAGCTGGTTCTGCAACGACTGCCGAGCCGGCAAGAAACCAAAGTACAGAGACATCATATGGGTCAAGCTGGGGACGTACAGGTGGGAGGAACGGCCGAAAGCTTCCTGCTCCGGTGTGTATGGCGTAAAGACGTTAACTGCTCCCGATTCCTGTCTAGGTGGTGGCCAGCAGAGATCCACCACCCCAAAAACGTCCCCACAAACATCCAGCACCTCCGGCACGAGATCGGAGAGTTCCCGGTCTTCTTCTTCGGCTCCAAGGATTACTTCTGGACTCACCAGGGCCGAGTGTTTCCCTACATGGAAGGAGACAGAGGCAGCAAGTACCAGAAGAACGGGATAGGCAAAGTCTTTAAGAACGGTAAAAACCTGCAGTTTAGTTGGTTTGTGATGTTTGTTTTTTAGGGATGCTTCCGATACGCATATCTGAAGCTTAGTACCAGCAGGTACCGACCCGATACCGAAAACAGCTGGATTGACTTAAAACGTTTCTCTTTTTTTTTTTTTTTTTTTAAAACAGACATAAATGTACTAAATTACAATAATTTACTAACTACACAAGTACAACTCATTGAAATACACCGACAGCTCTACTAGCTTGGTCAAACATGTATAAAAAACTTTAATTTGTTCAATTTGTGTAATTAGGAGTTGAACAGCCAATGGAAAATAAGTATTATAGTTAAACTGACAAAAACAACAGGCTGACTGCCTTGGTCAGACATGTAAAAATAAACTGCAACAAACTTTCAAATGGCTCAGAAAGAGCAATTAGGAATTCTAAAAATAAAGTAGATGATAAAACAGGACATTGCTTAAGCATAGAATTAGACTGAATAGATCTGTCCTTATGGATCAGGAACATTGTCACATATACATGATTTAGAATTGCATCAATATTGTGACAGATACAAATGATAATATCCACTTGGTGCATCTCTAGGATTTTTCCCCCTTTAAATCTAAAAAAATAAACAACCTTTTCTTCTACCGTGTTCCTGAAGACTTGTAGACTAACTCAGAGTGTTTGTGTTGTTTGGTCTTCAGCTCTGTTGGAGGCCGAGGCTCGATTTAAGGAGATCAAGATAAAACGGGAAGCCAAGGAAGCTCAGGAAAACAGCCGGAAGCCGCCTCCGTACAAATTCATCAAGGTGGGAACCGCTCCAGACCCCCTCTGTGTTTCTGAGCTCCGTTCTCACCGTCCCCTCAGGGCGCGGCTGCGTTGCGGCATTCGGTTTGGACGTCTTCGTGCGTTTCTGCCTGCAGGTCAACAAACCTTTCGGCAAGGTCCAGGTCTACACCGCCGACATCTCCGAGATCCCCAAGTGCAACTGCAAGCCGGCCGACGAGCGCCCGTGCGGCTTCGAGTCGGAGTGCCTGAACCGCATGCTGCAGTACGAGTGTCACCCCCAGGTGTGTCCCAGCGGGGAGCGCTGCTGCAACCAGGACTTCACCAAGCGCCTTTATCCAGACACCAAGATCATCAAGACCCCAGGCAAGGGCTGGGGGCTGATCGCCCTGAGAGACATCAAGAAGGTGAGGAGATCATTCTGCCAGTACCCGAATGTGAAACCGATCTTATCCACCTCTTTAAAAATCATCTGACTGACAGACCCGCCCACCAGGCAGTTAACAGTCGCTCCTCTGTTACCAACTTATCAGTCCCTTCATGTTTTGTTTTTGTAATTGCTGCGGTCTAAAATTGCAAATTCTTGCAGCGTCTTTTTCAAACAGTAGCTAATTTTGTTTAAGCTTTATTTTTGCCATAACATGGTCTCACTAAAAAATAGAAATTGCTGCACATAAACTTCCCGTCCTGTCTCCTTTTTCGTATCCAATCCCTCCTTACCTGAGAAGAGTCTGCATCAGTTCTCCTCCTTTGTTATTTGTTTTTTTTTAAAAGGTCACCGTTTAGTGTCACACATTTTTCATCTTGCAGGTTTCAGCTTTCAAGAGACATTGTGAAACAATAATCTCAAATCAATTCAAAATTCAAAAATACTTTATTGATCCCAAGAGTAAATTTCATGTTCTAACTCACTTTCAAATTCTTCAGTTATTGTAGATAGTCATGGCTGTTGGCGGGAAAGATTGCTTGTAGTGGTCTGTGTTACAGCGAGTTTGACGAAGCCTCTGACTGAAGACGCTCCATTTTTCCAAAAAAAGTTTCAAATAAATGGTTAAAATCACAGTTAAATTAAAAGGAGGCCAAAGGGATTGGTTAAAAATCGAGCCAAGTTGCAGTGATTGGTCAGAAAAGAAGAAAATACAGGTAACGTTAAGGTGATTGGTCAGATTTGTATGGAAGTTGTGATGTCTGGTGAAAATTGCAAGTTCGTGCAAAATTTGGAAATGGTGAATTAGCGATCCCAACATTTCAGGCAACAAAAAAATCTTCCAGCCAAGATGAGAATCGGCAGGCGGTGGTTAAATGTGCCCAACTTAGAACACTTTTTAATTTTTTTTTTTAGCTCTTTCTTTCAACTTCTCAAGTTTGATTGCAATGGACTAAAAGAAAGGGGGGAGAACAAAAAAGAACACAGTCCGGTCTCTCCAAAATAAAAGCGTGGGTATGTTTCCCCAACAGGGTGAGTTTGTGAACGAGTACATCGGGGAGCTGATCGATGAGGAGGAGTGCAGGGCCAGGATCAAGTACGCCCACGAAAACAACATCACCGACTTCTACATGCTCACCATCGACAAGGTGATTAGTGGGGAACCGCCCAGTTCTGGTTCTGGAGGCTCGGTGAGCCCAGCCCAGACTCCTTCTGCTCTGCAGTGAACCAGGGGCGCTGTTCCTACGCAGCAGCGCCCCCCCTCTGCTGGGAGCTACAGGAACTGTATTGCATTGGGAGTGTTGCGCGGCAGACGACTGTAACATTACAGTAGTCGATACTACAAACCGTTAATGACTAAACCTGGTGGTTAGATCTGCGCTAATGACAATAGGAGTGTAACTTGTGATTTTATTTTTATTTTTTTCCCCCCCTCGGTTTGGGCTTTTTAAAGGACCGAATCATTGACGCAGGCCCAAAAGGAAACTACTCCCGCTTCATGAACCACAGCTGCCAGCCTAACTGTGAGACTCAGAAGTGGACTGTGAACGGAGACACCCGCGTTGGCCTGTTCGCAGTCTGCGACGTACCGGCAGGTCGGACGAGTTCGCAGTAAATGTAGACTGTACCTTTCTGTTTTCCTCCTCTCTCATTGCTTGGCTTAAACGTTTCCCCCCCCCTAACGCAGGAACAGAGCTGACCTTTAACTACAACCTGGACTGCCTCGGCAACGAGAAAACCATCTGCCGCTGCGGCGCTCCCAACTGCAGCGGCTTCCTCGGGGATCGGCCCAAGGTGAGCCTCAGAGTTTGCAGCGTGTGGAGGAGAAGCCTGTTCATGAGGTGAAGCGGCCTCAACTCCTCTGTGTCTGCCCTCCAGAACTCAAACGGCCACACGGAGCCAAAGGGAAAGCGCTTTAAGAGGAAGTACAGGAGGAGGAAAAGCGAGGGAAAGAAGAAGTCCGAAGACGAGTGTTTTCGCTGTGGAGACGGAGGGCAGCTGGTGCTCTGCGACAAGAAGAACTGCACCAAAGCTTACCACCTGTCCTGCCTGAACCTCACCAAACGACCATTTGGTGAGCAGAGAACAGATGGAGAATTCTTTTTCCAACATAATATGAGATGGATGTATATTAGATTGGCATTTATATACTTTGAACATTTTACACATAAAGGGCAAAAATAACAGTGGGCATGAGAGAAACTATGAACTATTAATAATAAAAAGGATTAAAAACTAACAAAAAATGTCTCCCATTTTCATGGGGCAGTGGCTCAGTCTGTGGGTGTTTTGGGAACATTGCTGCCATCTAGTGGCGTGTTTGCTGTGCTCAGTTGGCTTTAGTGGGACTGATTTAGTTTCAGATAAGTGTGTGATCTCACATGTTTCAGTCAGGGAAACAAACATCTGCTGAGAACGATCTGTTATTGTGAACTGAGTCTTTTTAAAGGCGCAGTATTGTGTAAAATTGACTTTTTTCATCTTTCCGTCGTGTTATGATTTTATTCCCTCATGAGAAACAAACCTGGAGTGTTGCTCTGATTCTTTCACAAAGAGCAGGAGTCTTTAAAGGGACAGAGGCCCAATGTCAAGGTCTTAGATTACAAAGTAAAATTTCTTTTAAGTTGCATTTTAGAACAACTGAAGGCAACGAAGTTACTTGATTGCACTATAAAAAGGTAAAAACATAGTACTGTCCCTTTAAGGGAGACATGGTTCAACTCTACTTTGTGTTGGTTTATCACGTCACATCTCCCTAAAATGCATTAAAGTTTTCATCTGTAACATGATAGAATATGAAGACATTTATGACGTATAAATATGAACATGTGAAATATTGAGGCTCTGTCTTTTCCTCTCCTGCGCCCCCTGCAGGCCGCTGGGACTGCCCCTGGCATCACTGTGACGTCTGCGGGAAAAACTCGGAGGCCTTCTGCCAGCTCTGCCCCAACTCCTTCTGCAGGGCCCACCAGGAGGGGGCGCTGCGCCCCGGGGCCGCGGCGGGAGAGCTCTGCTGCGGCGAGCACGACGACGCGGAGAGAGGAGCCGGCCAGGCCCGGACTGCCGGCTCGGAGTCCGCCGCCGCCGCCGGCCGCTCCAAAGGCTGCAGGAAGGCGGACGGAGCAGAGAGCAGAACCAAAGGCTCTAAGAGGAAAGCACCGGAAGCCTGACCCGACCCAAAGAGGGGCCCTCCTCCACAGCAACAGTACGCCGCCACACAAACAGAGGCACCGTACGTATTCATCATCAGGGAACGGTGCTGACCTCTCACACGCTCAGCATTGACCTTTAGCCTCCTCCTTTTTTTATTTTTTTTACTTTTTGAACATTTTCAGGTTTTCTTGTACTAGTCTGCACTGAGGTGAACGTCTGTGGTAAAGCACAAAATCAGCTCGGGAAACGCCGCCGCCGGACTTTCCACCGACCGAGCTGCAGCGTCATAATCACTCACTTCTGATTAGTGTGGCCACAACTAGAATCTCAGTCCATTCATTACCGCAAACAGCAGAGCTCTAGTCATTATACATCTATGTTTGTTTATATGAGAAAAAAATTTATAAAAACGAAACGATGAATGCTGTAATAGTGTAAAATGTGAGACAGGATGCAGGTGGATAGTCTTTTTTTTTTTTTTGTAGATCTACAAATGTGCCAGATGGAAGATGGAGCAGCAGGACACTATGGATGGGCCTCTGGTCGTCTTGGTAGCCATAGATCATGTAACTGTAGACAAGTTTTAATTTTACAACCTGTTGTTTCGTTTTAGCTCACTTATTTTATTTAGATTTTGTTTTTAAATAGCAGCACTGGAAATAATAAAAAGAGAAGAAGAAAAAAGGATCCTTTCCAGAATAGCAGAGATTGTGGAAGAAAATAAAGAGAAGAAGAAGAAAACCTGTTAAACTGGTGTGAGAGGGAAACACTACAGGGAGCTCAATGAAGGAACGAGAGCAGAACCAGAACCACAGTGTCACGGCGACGACCCACGGTGCTTTAACTCGTCCTGCTTCGGTCGTTTACAGACAATACTCCCTTTGACCATCATCATCATCATTATTATCTCACATCCTGAAACTGAGGGCGTTGTTGCCGTCGTCTGCTGAGATTTCTGCTGTTGTAAAGATTTGGGTCAGAAAACCTTTTATTTTTCATTAATTATTCCTCAGGAGGTTTTTAAGTCTGACGTTCTCTCTGACTACTGTTGATATTGAAACACCGGCCCCTCGGGCTGATGTGGTTTATTAAAACTTTTTTTTTTTTATAAAAGAACAATTTCTTGATTCACTAATCAGAATTGTGAAAGCAAAGCTGTTAACTGTTCTGTGGCGTCTCATCCCGACTTTGCTTTGAGAGTTCCTGTTTCCGTGCGTCGTCCTTCAGCACGACTTTCTGCGTTTTTCACATTTTTCCTCCAGATCCCGCAGACATTTTTTTAACTGATTTTTTTCAAACCTAAAGATGAATTACATTTAGACGTTTTCAGAGGTTAAAGCGAAACTCTTCAGGTTCGGACCACAAGATTAGATCTGCTGGGAGTTTTTTCTGTATTAAATCCGGTTTTGTGTTTTGGAAAGGTTCCGGTAACGGACTGAGTCTCGGTATTCCTGGAATTCCTATCCAGTTGGTGCTCTGAGCCTTTCTGTCTTACTCCTTGTTACCTTCCGTCGCTCGTCAATCTGAACCTCTGGCCGTGCCGGATTGTTGCGGACCGTAAATCCAACGGCGTATTGGGCCCGTTGTAGATGGGCGGAGGGAAAAACCCAGTACATTTCTGCCAAAAAAAATTCATATTAATCCCGTTTTTGGGGAAAAAGGGCAATTTTTGAGTTTGAAAGTCAAATATTTACGTCTTTTGGAAACTTTCTAAAGTTGAAAATCTTCAACTTTTCTCTAGAAAGCTTGAGATTACTTTGATGAAAACTTTTTTTTTTGCAAACGTTTGACTTCAACTTCTAAAATGTACAAGTCTTTTTTTTCCCTCAAATTCCTGAGATGAATGTAGAAATTTGAGTTTTTATCTGGCAAATTTTTTCTCTTCAAACTAAGAAATTTCTCATTTTTCTTGAAAATTAGAGTTTTGGCAGAAATGTAACCTTTTTTTTTTCTTTTCCTTTTCTGTCTACAATGGCCCCAACGTGCCGTCGTAGGTCAGAGCGTCTGAAAGTTTCTTTTGTACGTTGGAGAGGATTCTGACTTTTTTTTTTTCCCAGAGCTGGTTGGAGCCTTCAGACCAGTTTCAGATCATTAAGTTTATCTTTATTTCACGTTTAATATCTCTCCAATACTTTTCAATCTTGCCGAGGTTTCTTTTTTATTTTTTACACACACACAGTGCTTCCCAGATTTAAAAGGATGCCTTTTTGAATTAGCTGCACCTATTTTGTCTTTAATTTATTTTTCACCCAATGAGGCGAACGGGGATTCATCCACTGGGGCAGCGCGTCCGTTTCTTCTCGGTTCCATCATGCATCCTAACCTTGTGTTGACTGAATGTAGTCCAGCCAGTTGTTTTTCTAATTTTTTCCCCCCTCTATTATTATTATTTTAATATTTTTTTTTGTAAGCACTGTAATTCCCTGTAGAGCTGAAGTGTCATGTGTGTAGACGTTTCATACTATAACTACTGTCATAGCAAACCAGAGACTAATATGTACATAATGTATAAGTGGTAATAGTGATTCATCTATTGTAAATATCATGCAATTTCTTGACCCTTTTTTTTTAATGCAGTGCTGAAACACTTGTGCAGGATCTGTTAGTGAGTCATGCAATAAAGTGATGGAACTATTCATCTTCTGCCTGGTTTATTTGATGCCTTTGGTTTTAGTCAAACAGCTCAGATGTTTAAATTAAGATGTAATTATATTATATGTACTTGAGCAGTTTGGTAAAAATTGAATAGTCATGGTGGCTTAAATACACTTTTACTGTGAAAATCTTATTTGACAAAAACATTTTCAAGCCTAAAAATGCTAAATTATTCAATAGAATAATAGCAAAGATATTGCTTTTAATCTGTTGTTGAGGTTATTGATTCTGCTCCGACATGTTAAGCACTGAAATGCTGTTTTAGCCTTGAATAGCTTTGGTGATAGGCTAACTGCTTTTAGCACAACGGATACAATCAGATGGTTTTTGGAGCTAAAACAAACACTGTTAAAAATTTTAATTTACATGAATATATTTACATATTACAATTAAACAAATACATATTTGTGTGTGTCCCAGGGAGCCACCAGAAGCAGCTTGGTCCATCGCTGCTGTTTGCAGATGTTGCTTGTGCGTCAGATTTACTGGTTCCAGCTTGTGACTTTTGTAACAACAAAAAAATTGAATGGCGTTAAAATCGTATGTAATTATTTAATCTTAACACACTGAAGTCCCAGCCCTCAAATAAATAGTTATGGGTGCACCGATTGCACATTACTGATCTTTTAAAAAGCCTAACCTTCCGATTCCCATTTTGGCCAATACCCATTTAATTTTTTTTTTTTTTTGGTAGGATAAAGTAATTTTATTTATATAGCACATTTTCAGCAACAAGGCATTTCAAAGGTCCTTACATGAATTAGAATTTTTTTTAAAGTCCTCCACAATTATAAACTAATAGGAGTTTCTCCAGATTTTCAGAGCTGTATAAAAATAAATGACCTGGTGGGTCAGTCTGTCAGTCCAACTCTCGCCAGAGAGCAAACGAGGACAGGGGTTGATTTTCAGACCTTAGATAAGATTGGTTAAACTCAGCTTCGCATGTAAAAATAAACCGATCATCGAACTCCCAAAATTAAGGAAGTCTGCACCAAAAAATCAGTGCACCACCACATGAGGTTGTCTCAAAGTTCTGATTACCATCTCAATCTTTAGTCATCACACACATGTGTTTTTTAAGAGTATTTTTTATTTTCTCTTCAAAACAAGCCCCCTCACAAGAACTCCTTTTGCATAACAGTAGTACAGCAGCGGCCGAGGGTACAAAATGCTTCTGTCATTATTTTTCAGTGTAAAAATATCTCTTCTCGTGCCTCCCCCCTCCCCCCCCCCCACCTGTGCCATCCTCTCGTAGTGCAAACGCTTCAAAATAAAAGTTAGGCACATGATGGATACGATCGCAGTTCAATTACACTTAAGTGCTGATGACGTGTAAAACATCATTCTTTGATTTCCTCTGTAGGTTCCCAGTTCATGCGGCGTGACGCCTGCAGTCTGGCGAGACTAAGTATTAAGAAAAAGGGGCGACTGGACTTCCTGGTTTTGGCTGTGAAGATTTGATGATTCCTGGTTAAAAGAAGGAAAAAAACTGAAGACCTACAGAGTTCTACTGGCTGACAGGATCAGGATTATATGTTGGAGCTGGACCGACAAGCGACTCAGTGGACTTCAATAATACTATGTTAAACACAAATGACATTGCAAGCTTATGGTCCCAAGCAACAATCACAACATCTTCCTAGTCGATGCGTTTGCTTGTATATATCTGAGCAAGCGATTTAAGTGGCAACTTGACAAGGTTCTACCTAAAAAAACAAAATAAAAATAAAAAATAAACTAACTAGCTCAAAATAAAGTCAAATATTTCCCAGTTTTACATTATGGTACAAATAAAAAATAAATATCAGCTCTGTCTATTTTTTTTCTTTTCCTCCCTCCATCTAGCCATTTTATGATTTCTAGACAAAATAAAGATACAAAAAGTGACTGTCATTCGTTTCTGATTAGCTCATGCGCTCCATCAGGATGCCAGCACGCCGCGGCGGATAATGTCAGAGCCGTAGCGACGCCCCAGCGACGAGTCGCCCCTCAGCTCGTGGGAGTGGCACCGCTTGAGGCAGGGCTCCAGCTCGCTGTCGGCCGCCTTGGAGTCGGAGCTGTAGCCGTCGGCCTCTGGGCCCGACCGGAGCCGTGTTCTGGGGTACGGTGACTCCGGCGCGTTGGCGAGCGGTCTGAGCAGCGGGTTGCTCGGCTCCAGCTCTTCCCGCTCCCTCAGCGTGGCGCTCGGAGGCTTGTCGGCCCGCTTCGGGATCCGGAACTTCCCCCAGCCTTTCAGGTGTCCGGATGCGGAGCCGTTAGGGGCGTGGGAGCTGCCGTTGGCGGGTTTTCTGAGCCAGCTGTTGGCTTTGGAGGCGTCTGAAACCGAGCTGGGTTTGAACTTAGTGTTGGGGGCCGCGTCCGGCGAAGCGCCGCTCCTTCTGGTCGTGGCGTCGTCAAATAAATACTCGTCGGAGTCAGAGTTCCTGATGTCGACCAGCCGGATGGAGACGGTTTTATCCAGATGCTTGGAGCTGAACTTGTTCTTCAGCTGGCAGGGGACGCTCTCGGAAACGTCGCTCCTCCTCTTCCTCCCTCGTTCCTCCGGCTCTGGATCTTGCTTGTGGCTCCCCGGTACTTCATACTCTGGTCCCGGGGTTTCTCTTCTGGGGCCCTTCCTGCTCTCGGGCTTGTGCAACTTGACTGAGACGTCTTCCTGAAGTACTTTCTGGAGCTTTAGGAAAGGCTTCTCCTTGCTCACTTCAAGCTGGTGAACTTTGGCATCGCCTTTGGACTCTGTGGCCGCAGCCCCTTGGATTTGGGAGTTTTTGCCATCTTTAATGTCCAGCAGGCTGCACGCATTGTCCTTCCTGTGAACGCTTGGCGAGTCCGACAGGCTTTTCCTCCTTTCCTGCTTTAGTGAACTTCGCTTGCTCTTCAGACCAGAGTTACTCCAGGAGGAGCCGGACTGGCTGCCGTCAGAGGAGAAGGAACCCAGAGAGAAGAGCCTCTCCAGGTCCTTAGCAGAGGGCTCACCTGGAATACAGAACCATGCCCAGCTTCAGTGTGACTGCCAGCTTTTATTAGTTAAATATTGTTTGTTTTAGCTCAGTGGGAAGCACACAAACTGAATTCCACACATGTCCAGCTGACCAGCAGTCCTCTGTGCAGACTCTTGTGGATTGGGTTGGAGAGGACTCACCGTTGAGCAGCTCGTGGTCCAGCAGGCGGACCTGCTGCTGGAATATCTGCTCCTGGACTTTACACAGCGAGCGCTTCATCTTCTCCCTCCGGGTCACCATGTAGGTCAGGTTACGCACCTGCAGGGGGAGCAGCAACAGTCAGCGTTTCCACAGCACACACTTCCTCTTCTGAACGGACAGTACGGTCAGGTTAACACACTGTTAAAGCTGCAGGACTTGGCTTTTATTAAAAAAAAAAAAAATTGCTTAAAAAAATGTCTAGCCAGTCCCAGTGCTACTATTGCCATCTGTAGAAATGAATGGCCCTGGACAAAAAAAAAAAAAAACAACCAATCAGAGCAAGGAGGAAGGTCTTAGCGCTGTCAATCAAGATTATGTACAAGCTTTTCACACAAAAATGCTAAGGTGAATTAGCATGGCCACAGATGGTAGCAGATAAACAGTTTTCCTGGAACGGTTAGTTGCTTTTCTCACATCAGAACATTTAGCAAAGCGTACACAGGCATGATTGACAGCGTTAAGACCTGCCTTTAATCATCCTTTGAGATCCCTGACTCGTTTTCTTTCAGAAATTATGTCCTTGGTTGAATCAAAATAATGTTAAACCCAACATGAGCGTTTAGAGTTTATAGACCCTGGTCCGTGTGGACCAAGATGGATTTGGCAATTTCCAAGTTAATAAAGATACTAATGCTAACCAAACTGATATAAGATGTTAGAGACTCCAACTCACACTGCGTAACGTCGCCCCTGTTCCCACTATAAATTACACTGGTCAACAGCCAAAACATTGTCAGCGATTTTTCATCTGTTTTAGGGTCGTGTTGATGAGCGGAATCCAAAAATCTCATTGGTTTTGCTCAATCAGGTCAACTTTCTGAACTATGGAGCAACATGAGCATCAAAATGCAAGACTTGTTCTGACATCTGGATCAATGGGTGATGAGCAGGAGGAGAGATTCCATCAGGACAGAAAAGAGACGGAGAATTTTACACAACGGTGACATAATGTTCAATTTACAGGTACTTACCCTTAGTGTTTATTATTCAATTTATAGAAATCCAAGTTTGTAGCATTTAATTAATGCACTCTGTTAGAAAACAATTTATTTTTTTTGTCCTAAAACCGTTTTTTGGATGAGAAATATTAACGGAAACGAACTGATAATGTCACAAACATTTTATTTAGTCAGAAGATCGGATTGCTCTAAATGCATTTAGAATAAAAACCTGACCTGATTGAGAAAAATGGATGTCATTTTTGGATCCTGCAGTGCAAAAAAAAGTAATTCAGTTGAAAAAACAGACAAATTCCAAAAGAAACATTGTGAATGCTGAAATCTGACTGCTTCCTGTCTGGTGTAAATATTCTGCCAAGCAGAAAAGCAAAGCAGTTTTTCTTCTCTCTCTTCCCGCTCTGGTGCTGCTGTCCCTCTTCAATCTAGTTTAGAACTCACAAGGAACACGTTGTGCTGAAAAGCTTGATTTATTCTGATTTATTTTCAGATGTTTCTGTGATACTTCCTCCTGTTCATAACCCCGCCCCTGCTCCCGGCCGCCCTGTGAGTCTTCGTCAGGGGCAAGCGGAGACCTACCCTCTCCAGGTCCTGCCTGAGGTGTGTGAAGAGCTGCAGGCGCCGCAGCAGCACCTCCTGCTCCCGCCGGGCCAGGCTCTCCTCCTCGTCCTTCTTGGGGGTGAGCAGCTGCTGGTTGAAGTTGGCTTTGCGTTTCAGCTTCCAGTACTGGTAGACAAAGTCCACCACCTCCGGCGCCACCTTCAGGCTGTTGGCCACCTCCTCCACGTCCACGAACTGGTAGAACTCCTCCTCCATCTCCTGCAGCTTCAGCTTGCGGAGGTTGACCCTCTTCTCCTGGTCGCTGTTCGCCCGGCCCTTGCGGTCCCGCGCGCCCTCCCTCCCCTCGTCCTCCGCCGGGTCGCCCTGGAAACCGGAGTGCTTGGGGCAGTACGACTTGAACTTCACCTCGTCGTCCTCCGTGAGGATGGTGTTCATTTCCAGGTTGGCGTGGAGGCCGCAGGTCACGTGGAAGGCGGTCCTGCAGTTTTTTGCCGAGCACTGGAGAGCAAATGACAACGAAACGGATTGATGCCGGAAAACTGCATTCATTCTGCATTAAAACATTTGCTCACTAGATAGACTGAATATCAAACAGATTCAAAACAGTAAAGCATTTCAAGGTAGGGCTGAAACGATTAATCGGATGAATCGTGATTAATCGTTATTGAAATAATTGTCAACTAATTTAGGAATTGATAGTTAACTGGAGCACACAGACTCAAAAGAAAGGCTGAAAGAACAACACAGTCAGAGCAGTAACTAATCTAAAACTCTACAATAAATAAATAAATGTACATATATATATATATATATATATATATATATATATATACACACTTTGCACTTAAAATAAAAACATTTGTCTGTATATATTTTCTACACAGAACTCCTTTTAGCTTCATCTGGTTCAAATTCTGTAAAATACAAAATCTCGCACTAAGACTCTTTTGCTATTCAGTTATTAATCGGTTAATCCAAAAAAAATAATTCATAGATCAGCTACACACTGGACTGATTTTATGTCAAGCAGAAAGGGCAGAGGTGTTTTATGTAGCTGCAGATGATCAAGAGTTTGCTAAAAAAAAAAAAAAAAAAAGAAGCAATTTTAGACAACAGAATGTGTTTATTTTCTTACTTAAAAACCTAATTTGTTTATTCCGATCCTTAAAGTATTTCTAATATTGTATAAAAAAATGCTTAACTGAAAAATCTGCAGAACGGCGCAATGTTTTTGTTCGATTAATCGTCAGAATAATCGACAAAGTAGTCGATTACTAAAATAATCGTCCCTTTAGTTCTTGTCATTTTGATGATTACTGTTCACACATAACGAGTACGCAATATTCAGTTTATGAGAAAATAAGAATATTGCATAGTATGAATAAAAACGGCGGTCAGGCTGGCTGGGTCCGTGTTGGGGGAGGAGAGGCCTACCTGGATGCAGGCTCCGGTCTTCTCCTTACACAGGCAGCAGATCAGAGCCCATCTGTTGCTGGGAATGTGGGACACATTGGTGATTGGCTCCATCTTCTCTGGATTCCCAATGCTCACCTGGAACACACAGATACACACAACCACACGCGAGCGCAAGTGTATGTGAATTAAACAAAAAAAGGTACTAATTACAAAAAAAAAAAAAAAAAAAAAAAAAAAAAAAGACGGCCCAAAAGATGAACAGAATGAGTTGAACTGGCGGAGCTTTCACCTCTGGGATCCACAAAGCACAGCTGACATGAACCCACTTGGTTCCGCTGCGGGTCGGCTTCATGGCTCCGCCCTTCTTAGGACACACCTGGCACTTTGGGAGGATGCCGAGCGCACAGATCCGACACAGCCAGCTGCCTTTTGGGACTTTCTGGATGCCGTAGCACGCCTGGTCAGAAACACCAACCGGAAAACAGGGAGGAACTCAGAACATGAACATGATTAAATCAAAATAAGAGGCAGAAGATTTTACTTTATTGTAATGTTCACCAAAACTGAAATAAAAGCTCCTCTGTGTGATTAAATAACTTCTCTAATGCTGCTAAAAATGTGAAGCTTTGACCACGAATTCCTTTAGTACTGAGGTCGTATTTCAGATTCTGCTTTCTTTTCTAAACATATCAAACATGTCCAGATTTCTTGGGAACATAAAAAGCCTGTTAACAAATAAATGTACCAACATTTAAATACATCCAAAATAAAGCCAAACTTTATTTGACGTTTCCTGTTTCATCCACGCCGTTGTTTTTTATTTTTAACCAGTTATGAGGAATGATGGTAGGTTGTTGCTAGGTAACCACAGAGTGAGGTAGCTGGCCTAGAGATCGAGAGGCTAACGCCTTTCCTCTGCCTACGTGTCCCAGAATGCTGTGCGATACTGGATCCAGAGTTCAGTGACTATTCTATATATTGATTATTCTATCAGTTGTATTATCTATTGATATTGATCATGTGTCTATTACAATATATATTATTAATAATCTATTGTCCAGCCCCAATATAAACCTTGAGGTTGGACTCTGCTTTCAGTGGTTCCAGTGTTGACCTCTGACCTGGTGAACGCAGATGTTACACTTGTCGCAGAACACCATCTCGTTGTTGTCCTCTCCGTCCGGCGACTGACAAACGTCACACACCACGTCCTCGTCGTACTCGATGCCCAGCCCCTCCTCCGTCTCCATGGCGTGGGTCATGTTCTCGTGGCAGCAGTGCTCAAACTCCTCCATGACTCTCTCCATGGTGTTCTCGTCCAGCGGCGGCATGGCTGCAAACAGCGCCACACGCTGGTGATAATCGGCTACTCCTCGTCGTGTGTGCATCTTGGTTTGTATTGGATGTCACGAGAGAAACGGAAACCCATCTAACAGATGGTGAGTTTCCAGCTGACGGACGGGAACAAGGTTCACCATCCATTATTGGAAAGCCTGGACTATAAACAAACCATTATCAGCCGTTCTGCGATAACCTAAGATATGTATATTCACAAATCCCCATAAAAGTGCTGCGTGTGCATACGTTCACGTTTGTTTCTCGGTCATTTATCGACTTTGCCAAAAGGTCTGTAGCCGAAGAAAACTACATTTAAATCGCAGCATAAAATGGATCCTTTCTGTGGAAACGTTCAGATGTTCTTACAGCAGAAAAACAAAATGCAAATATAACAAGTTATTTTAGAATGCAAAAAAAAAAAGAAAAGTGAGCAGCTGGAGAGCAGGATCCACACGATACTGAAATTTGCTACCAATACCGAAACTAATAACACCCAACGCCGTTTCTGATGCGGTGGAGACATTTTGTTGAAGGAACAGGATTCTTTATATTTTGAGCAAAAATATGATTAATTATGTAATATGACAACATTTTCAGTTGGTTATTTAGAGCAAAACCAATAAGTAGGGATCAAGTCAACCCTTGTTTGGAAAAATATGTTTTAAAGATATGTTGAAAAACGGTCAACAAGACAACACTTAATAAAAATATTAATATCATTTATGGAAGTGTGTGTTTTTGATCCATGCCTGCAGTGATTTTTATTATAACTACTTATCTCCAGCATGTTTTTCCATTAGTTAATTTACTATTTTTACTTGTAATTTTACTCATAAGGGACAAATAAAAACTCAATGCAGGCTAAAATGAATTGTTTTCAATCAGACACGGATGTAGCGCAGTGAAAACCAGGGTTATTTTTGCAGCTGCATCAGCCTTCAGTATCTTTACAAACAGACGGAGACGTAATGGAGGTTTATTTTGCTGTTGATTGACATTTTCCTGTGATAATCAGCAGAGCGCAGCGCTGCGTGGTTCAGGACTTCACCGAGGAGAAGCGCATCTCGACAGGGGAGCTCAGACTGTCTCTGAAGCTAATGTTTAACTAGATGGCGATTACTGACGTCATGTGGGAGGTTTTGCTCTGCTACAGCTACTTTACTGTTTGCTCAAATGTGAATCGGTCAGCTGGATCGGTTTTGGGCATCTTTGAGTAACTTTTTTTTTGGTTTTTCATATTATCGATCATACAGATTTCTGGACTGTTCTGTGGCGTCCGCAGCTCACCCATCTGTGCAAACTCCTCGTTGGTGATTTGCAGCCAGGCCACGTCTTCTTCGTTCAGGTCGTAGCGGCACATCCCCTCCGCCAGCGTCCGGATGTCCACGTAGCCCAGCGCCTCCGTGCCCGACGTTCGGATCAGCTTCTTGGGCCTGATGAACATCACCTCCTTCCCCTTCTCCGCCAGAACTCTGAGCAACAAACAACAAGTTATCTACCAAAACGGAAAAGTGTGGAAAAACTACGTGCACGCATGACATAGTAAATGTTAAACAACAACAAAAAAAAACAGTTGAACTAGTTTTCTAATTCAAATTTGCTGAAAACACAATGGGATGAAAGTAGAGTGAGCTTAAAACTAAAATCTGTTATTTTTTTATGCCAACTGATGTTTTTGTTTTTTTTTGCTTGTTTTCTTGTCTAAAAACAAGAAATCATAAATGACAGTAAATATTATCCAATAATTGCTTCCATTTCAGTTATCCCTTCAGTGAGTTGTGTGGCGGAGTATTAGCGCCAAGCTACGAGAAACTTTGCTCAATTTCAAGAATATAGTGATTTAAAAAAAAAAACTTTTCAAAATTTCAAGAGAAAGTTTTTTTAATGAGAAGCGCTTGGACAGTTATCAGGATCTGATGCTGCCAACTCAGTTTGTGCTTCTTTGAAATAAACTCAGTTGTTGGCAAAATTGTTTTTAAAGTTCTGCTACTCATAATAATTGAATGCTGATGTGTTAAAAGATGAAGTATTTCTGTTGATTATTATCTGTAAAACTTATACAAAAGTATAAGATGCTCAACATTCCTCATTTTAGTTGTTTGTTACTTTTCTCGTTGTAGTTCTCAGAAAATTACTGCTCCGTTCTCCTAATGTTATGACTTTATTCTCGTAATTAAAAAAATAAAACTCTTCACCTGGCCCAACACTGCGTTACAGAGCTGGCCTGAACTCAAAGTCCAAATAACCAGAAGCTGTAAAACACGCTTGTCAAACAAGATGGCCGCCCTGGCTGTGCTGACATCACTTTTAAATATAGAAACCCAAGGAGAGCATAAGAGGGAAAAAAATCTAGATTTTCCTAAAATGAAATCTTCAAAAAAGAAAACTTTGGTAAACTGCTAAAATCGATTGATCGCCCAGCCATAGATGGAAGATGACAGATAGACAGAGACTCCCATCAGCAGTTTGCCTACCTGGTCACAGGCTGGGGAATGGACTGGGGGCTCACCGGGACCTGGACACCCTTCTCCCACTCCTGCCTCCACGGATCAGCCAAGACATAGTAATCCTCTGGATTCAGCTGGTACGAGTCGTGTAATTTCATGGCTGTGATGAAGTCTGTCCTAAAAACCTGCCAGACAGAAGGAGAGTTATCTCCTTGCATTTTAAAAAACAGTTTCATCCAGCCCTGGTTTCCTCCTATAGACACATTACAACATGACTTCACGCCTGCCAGATCTCAAAAAGCAGATCGCCGTCAATGATTACCGTTGGTTATGTTGTCAACATTACGCGGTGAATCTTAAATGTATGCGTGATGGATAAAAAAAAAAAGTTCTCTGGAGGCATCACAGTTCATCGGTCCGGAAAAAGTTTTAATAAAATTAAAAGTAGGTCAGTTATGCTAGCTTGACTTTGACAATCTTAACATGAAGATGAGCTGCAGAATTCAGTGTGTTTTGGTACAGTTAAAGAGGGGGAAAAAAAGACATACTCTCTGACAGATCATCGATAGAGCAGATGTTTAAATTAGCTAATTAACCGCCACTGTATTCAGACAATTACTTATTAATATTTGCAAAATAAACATCAAGCCTGAAAACATGAAACCGAAACACACTGAGTGTTATTTATGTGGGAAATGCTTGCATGATTTTTTTGTGTTGAATCCTGATGGAACTTAATCTCTGATCTGTCAGCCAACTGAGCTGTTGGCAGTCAGTTTCTATGGAAATGCATCTGTGTGTAGAATACAAGTTGTTCAGTTGTTCTTCTCTGGTTTTTCGGAGTTATTTTCTATTTGTGGTGGCGCACTGCACTAAATGAATAACACCTAAATGTCCAGGTTTCATTTTGTTAATAGAATTGTTCTACCGCAGCCGGAAAATAAATGAATAGTCTTTTTGCCCTCCAGCATTGTGCGCATGCATAAAATTTCCAGATGGAAACAATAACATGCAACGTGTCTATAGTCCTCTGAGGTGTGACTAGGTGAGCTGATTATAGTATTTAAAACTTGTTTATGTCTCCCAGTGCCACTCTGAGCAAACCTAAAGCCTCAAAACGGTTCAAAACTAAAGCCAAAGTGTTTGAATCCTGCGCTTTGTGGATTAACCAACCAGAACGCTGCAATGGGAGGAGCTATTGCTGTGCTTTAATCCAATTGGCTGTGGCTTGCAGGGAACTAACACTACAGACTGTAGAGCAGATAACAGGAGAAATGTTTCCATGAGTGGGACTCTTCATCTGCAGTGAGTCCTGGTGGATGGCCAATAAAACCAGTGGAGCACAACAGTGTCTCATTTTACTGATGTTTCAATAAATGGCATTATCAAACGCTCCCATTTTGTTGAGTTACAACCACATATGTGTGGATTATTTTGGACTTTATGATAGAATTACAGTAATAAGTTATTCAAGTGGGGTTTTTTTTACTAGTATAGGTCAGCAGATCAGCCAGGTTATAAAATGTATATTGGTGCCTTTCACTGCATTGGGTCTGTCTACAGCAGCTCTGTCTGGTGGCTATTTGTTCATTCTGCTTGCTAAATACTTTGAAGCTCAGTCACATTGGCTTTAGAGAATCTAGAGTGAATTTTTTAAAACGTTAACAATGACTCAATAGGATACAAGTCATATGATTATGTGTCATTCTAACAGTGTATTGCAGGGGTTCCCAAACTTTTTCATGCTATCCATGCTAACAGCATTAGCTTTTGGGTGGAGCATTTATTGTATTGTTTATCAATTATTGTGATAGATTTCTCATGTTAAGAATTTTCATTTATTGTTGTCTTGATAAATTCCAATTAATGATTAAAAAAAACGAGTGTAACCAGAAGTGCTACTTTTCGCTATTTTCTCTGTTTGTTCTATGAAACCTTTAAAAAAAACTTTATTCAATTTAATAACATGATTTTTTTAAAAGTTTACTGTGATACAAATGACACTGTTTTTAAGTAAAAGGCGTCCTAAAGAAGCCTGATTTAAATGGGAAAGTTTTCCAAGAGCAGTATTTATGTTTGCAAAGCTATGCAGTCACAGGCATACAGTTACCTAAAAAAAAAGAAGTAAGAAATAGTTTATCATTAATTTTATTGTTATCATTATCATTTATCACAAAAGGCACTGTGATAAGTCCATGTCGCCCACCTCTTTGAAAACAGACAATGCTAGACAATATGTAAAGAAACATCAACTTTTTAGAATGGTTTTTCCTCACTTTTATTCAGCATTCAGTAATTATTAATGAATAGTGTATGTTCTGATTTTAGCTGGCTATGAGTTTGTAGGTATTTTTGCAGCAGAGTCCTCCGCAGCAGTCTGTTTGTCAGAAACTTGTTCATTTTGTGGTTGAAAAGCGAAGCAGCTTGATGAATCTGACTGATCAGAAAGATGAGCATGTCAAATAACATTTATAATCAGGATTTAAAAATAGATTATATTTTATCATAACAAATGACCTTTTAAAAAATATATTATTATTTCTGACATTTCTTTCTCATCTTTCCTCCAGCTTTCTGAATCCTCCCTGCTGGAACTTTGAAAAGCCCTGCTCTATTTTAAACCACGCTCCAGATGCATCTTCTCATCGACTCCTAGCAGCTTCCTGTGTAGCATGATGCTGTCACTACCATTTGTCACTCTGTGGGTGGTGCGTTCAGGGGGGATAAGCAGTCCAAGTGTTGGTGCATTTAATTTCTATTTTGCTTTCGTCTGAGGAAAACAACTTCTTCCACGTTTGTTGTGCAAACACGACTTCAACAATGGTTTCTTTGGAAAGATTTTTCCACTTTCTCTGTAGATTTCAAGCGCTTATGCATTACTTTTGTTGGTTTATTCCATAAAATACAATGAAATGTATTTGTGTGAAAAGGCCCTATTGGTTTGCTGTAATATGACCAAGCCGTCTTACCTCTGAGGGTTTCTGCCCGGTTCCCCTCCGGTGCTGCGATGAGTGCTGAGACCAGCAGGTAGAATTACCTGAAACATAACAAGGGTTTATGGGTTGGAGGTTTTTCTGCTTGGAAAGCATCTGGATTTCCTTCAGGACAGATCGAAGATGAGCCTTAGCGTCTGTTTGAGCAGCCAAAACACTTCAACTGATATCTCTGTTGTCAATTTGATCTTAACACTGTCTGAACTTAAAAGACGCGAGAGCAAAGAAAGCACTCTGATCGGTGGCAAACTGTTTCAAATTATTCTGTATTCTCTGATAACAGAGGCAAATTGGATGCCCTAACACAGCTAACAATAGAATACTAATAGAAAAAAGAAATCACAAGTTGTTGTTGAACTAATTCACTGAGGTCCTACTGGAGCCTGCCTGCCTGCCTGACCTGCAAGGATGTCTTTAAAGGTCCAAACACGTGTCCTGTTCCTAGTCTGTCTCCTGCGTCTCACGCGGACGTTGTCCCTTCGCTTTGTTTTTACCCGTGTCCGTTTCTTGCCCCTCTTTCTCTTTCTTTTCCTACATCCTGAATACGGAGTACAGACTTACTCTGACAGAAACATGCAAACCAGTAAAGTGGGTCCAAGAGCAACATTGTAAAGGATACTTACGCCATTTCTGAAAGCTTAAGGAGAGGAAAACATGCACCAGCTGACAAATTCTGAATTACTGCAGTTCGTATGTGACTGTGGGTTCAGTAGAAATGTGTGTGTTCATGTGATGAGGCATGAGAGCAATACGGCATAATGGATTTTTTTTTGTGTGTGTAAATGCCAGTTTCACATCGTTTACACAGAACACCCACAGGTGCTAAAATTATATAATCAATTATTTTATGGTTGTAACATTACATAGAAACGCATATGGAAGATGAGAGAACATGCATTAATCAATTCATTTCATGATGAATTAAAATGAGCTACATAATTTCCATCCTGATGATGAATATTTTTCGTAGGGCGATTATCTTTAATAGCCTATTTTATTTAAGGTTTCGGTTGTGTGTGGTTTTTAGTTCCTTTTTATTATTGTGCTTTATTTTTGTATGTTTAAAATGTCTTCTAGTTCTTTAATAAATTAAAGTTTATCAATCTTTGAGAGAGCAAACGTACATCATTATATCACTATGTTACTCAAAACAACAATATTATTGCTAGTCGGAATAATTTCTGGAACAATTTATCGTCCAGCTAAATTTTTTTTATTGTCACCAGCCTGGATAATAGTCACAGTTTCGTGGATTAATATTTCAGCTAAAGAAAACTGAAAACCAAAGATGAAGCTGCACTTTAAATAGTGAGGCAAATTTAAACAAATTTAAACTCTAAACAAATAAGTTAGAGAACGTAAGATCATTTTCATTGTGATAGCAGAAATGTATTTCATGCAAAAGAAAAGCTAATTAAACCAGGAATAAATTAGCAAACATTCTGATTGAGCACATAATTAAATGTAACGCAACGCCTAATATTCTAATGCCTTAAACTGAGATTGATAAGAGGTAAAGTTTTAAAGATTTTTAAGACTCCAATTCTTGCTATGTAAGTGCTTTACTGTTGTAAACATGCTATTTTCACTTACAGGAGAAGGAATAACTGCAAAGTACTAAATAAAATATATATATATTTGCACAAAGGTACTTTTGAGTGAACAGCTGACACTGATGTGCAAGAGACAGCAGAAGTGTTAGCAGCTCTGTTCAGGTGATTCAGAGGAGGCAGGTTTGCTTACTTCCATTATCCGAGTCATCGCTGCTGCTGGGGTGTCTGCTTCTCTTCATGGTCTTCTGTCTGTGGAGCTCCGGCATCAGGACTCTGCACACAAAACCCACCACGTCAAGCTACAACCACACAGAGGACACCAAACAACACTTTCAAAATCTGAAAAGACAAAAACCTGAAAAATAAAATATTTACAAACGCAACAAATATTTAAATTAAACACTCAAGGAACAAATATTAGCAATGCAAAAGGGACCTGCGGACTGTTAGTACGCAATCGGTCAACTAGGCTCCACGTCTACGTTGGTTTTCAATGGATAGTAAGTGAGATTACGCAACATTGCAAGGCATCAAAATGTCAACAACAGGATGCTTCCAGAAGCCTGGCAGATGAGTCCCAGCAGCGCTAACGCCACCCCTCGGTACACAATCACACTTCTACTTACTGAAGGTAGACATGTTAACATAGGAACGTAAAGTGGGGCGACACTGAAAACAAGCATCACATGTTTCCTTGGAGATTACACGGCGTCACGAATGTTTACACACCAAGGTAACTTTCCACACGTTTCCCCGCGCGACATAAACAGCGCAGCGCCGCACTGGCTTATGAACCCAACGTAACGTCACATAGTCGGTAAAAAATAATAATAATAAAAAAATCAGCATTGACTCATATGCCCCGAAAGGTGGAAAAATACCAGGGGGGGTTGCCCAGCGAGGAAAGGTGCTAACCCTAAATTAGCATGCTAGGCTAGGACACCGAAGCTAGCTCCGGTTTGTGTTACGCCCCTTCGTCCTGCACGCAGGCAGCACAACCGACGCTGAAGTTGGCCTCCGATTCGGAGACTCTGGTCTTCCCTGACGGGTCTAAACCGCTTCATTTAAAACCTCTAGATTAAAATCTGATTCGATACAGTTCAGAGTCTAAAACACCTAGGATGATCAAACGTGGACCATCATTACATGATCTAAAAATACAATTTGTGAAATCTGAAAACAGAGAGTCCATCTCAGATACGAACCGCCTGAGGAGATTCTCCCTGCCCACAGCCATCACCATCTGTATCTCTTTGAAGAACCTTGAATTAATTTGAGTTACAACAACAATTAGTTTTGGGATCAATGAAATATTTTTGAATTCGCAGTGAAAAACTACACTACTTACAAACACCAAACCGGAGCAGAATTATTCTAAATTCTGCCACTCTCCATAAAATACAGCTTGTCATCTTTCAAACCTTCATTTAATGTGCAAAATTTAAAAAAGGCTCTTGTCGTTTGTTTGTTTGCTTGCCTGAGAACACATCGAGACGGCTTCATCTGAATTACACTGTTTACATTATAGACATGCTAACATATAATCTGCAACAAACTCGGATTAGAAATAAATAATCCACAAAATGTACAGATTCAATGAAATGTTTTGGGAAATTTATGAAGTCACATTTTAATTTGTCAAAATGTAAAACATTTTAATAGGCGTTTTTCTGTGGTTTCGCAGGCTCATCAGTAACACTATGCTATTAATTACTCTATAAAAATTAAGGAAAAGATCACATCCAATTTTTGAGCAACCTTTACTTACAAAATGGAACCCTAACAAAGGTTTTTAAATATTTTAACCACCTTAAATTGGGTCCTGCTTAAAATTCAATTAATAATAATTAATTCTATAAAGTAGTGGCTGTGATTTGTGTTTTTATTATTCAGTTTGGGTAAACAGAAAAGGTGTGATTTTAAGACATCTCAGCTCAGCCATTGACGAACATTGAAACCAAAAATGTTTTATAGCATCTGTCATTACCAACATTGGGATAGAATAACTATCCAATACATTTTTAATCTTTGCAAGGACTGCTCTTAAGTTGCTTTTATATTAACAGCATTTCATATTTTTACAATTTATAGCATTTTATATTTTATTTTATCTACAACTGCTACTCAGTGCTAGTTGTTATCGTGTCTTGTCTCTATGCTGTAACTGCGAAGTAATTTCCCTGCTGGGATGAATAAAGTACTTCTATTCTATTCTAAGAGAAAATAGAAACAAACAGCACTCCAACATGACTAATTCCTTGTTTTCACAAATTGAATAAAGGTTATACGAGTTTGAACATTAACTATTCTGAGTATTCCAGGATAAACCCATCAGAATAATCCTTTAGTAAAGTGCGGCGTATGAAGATGCCAGTCGGAAGCTAGCTTCAGCACTGTGATGGTGCCAACGTAACTGGCAGCTACATGTAGTAAACATCTGCGTCCTACTCGGTATAACTTCATCTGGCTTGAACATTTGTGAACATTAATACTATTATTGGGGTTACTTTTACGCCATCCACATTTGTTAGTTCTAAACGGAAAATAAATACTGTCGAATACCAGCTTGGTTGCTTTTTCCTACACCGTTATGCAACCTAAGGGCCCACCCACACCCGGTGCATCAAGTGGAAATATCTTTAGGCTTACTGTGTTGTTCTAATTAAGTGCATACACAGCGAGTTAAACCGTGTCACTATCTACATACGACATACAACAAACCACTTCTAATTACGAACGTTTTCGAGAGTGAAAACAAAATTCATTTGGTGCTGCGTGTTAGCAACCGAAGCTAGCTAGCTAGCTAGCTAGCTAGCAGGAGGCTAACAAACGTCAGTTCCAACGCTGTTAGCAGCAAGCCACTGCCACTAGCATAGCTTCCACGGTGCCCCTCATTAAAAAACAGAAACAGCCTCCTATCCGTCAAAGGTTAGGGGTCAAACTTGCACTCAAACATGTTTCTCTGAAGTTAAAATGTGCATATGAATTATGGGTATTCGTTAAAGTAAAGCCAGGGTTTCGTTATTTGTGTGGTTATAAAAGCGGGTTACAGTAAGGTGTGTTTATCGAAGATGAACTGGCTGAGGTTAATCTTTGGCGCCATTTTAAATGACGACGTCGCGTTTTCCTAGCGGACTGCTCATGCGACCATAACAGAAATACAAACTCTGCTAAATGCCCCGATATAAACATGTTTAACAAATGCACGCAGGTTGATATAGTTTACCAAAATAGCACGGTACGTACAGAACACGTCCGAGGGATGCAAGCCGGCGTTTGAGTTTGATGTGAAGCGCAGTTTTTGCCTTGAGTTCCGCTTGACCCGCATTCCACATACACAAACACAGAGAAGCGGCGCCCGGGGAGGAGGTTACCCGGCACGGGCTGCAGGAGCGCATGTTCACCGCAAGATGGCAGCAGAATCCCTTGAACCACTCAGTTATCCATCAGATTTGAGGATTAACTCTGGTACTCAACTCCTTCAATTTTAACCCCCGATTCGCTACGTGCCACAATTAAGTGTGGTTACACTTAATTTGAGCATTATTCTTTTATATGTGTGTATGACACTTATTTTTGCTGTCCTTATATGGCTAGGATCTCAATTAAAGGGAGAGACCACAAATCAAAAACACAACCACCTCTCACACCGCCCTATGTACAGCCAGAATAACAGAACAGATGTTATTTTTAGTTCACACGATTGAAGATTTTCAGCACATTTCCAGAACTAGAAGTAATTCATGTTCATTTCAAATGCTTTCATGGTGAACTATGAACATGGACTGGTTCATTTCAAGCTGGTTGAACTGAACTAATAAGTTATGGTTAAAGATGAACTGGCAAAACAGGGAAGAATTTACTAATTTCACTACAGAAACGTCATAGGACAGCTATAAGCTGTGAGATGACATCCATTACTGATTCAAATAATTAGACAAAATTATAAGCACATAAATTACTAAACTAAGAAGAAATTGAAAATAAAACAATGTTTTTGAGTACCATAATATGGAAAACTAAGAGAATACATAGAGTCGGTCACCACAAAAAAAGTGTTAATGCTTTTGTTTTTTTTAATTAAACCAAAATTATAAAGGGAAATTTACAATGTTTATCACAGCTTTCTTTCATTTCTAGAGGAGCATCTGGAGGACACAGAAACAGTCTTGGAGTACAATATGCTGATGTAGGAAGGACGATATTTGTGACCCATCTGTTGATTTTTCTAATACAGACTCGAACCATTGATGCACAAACAGAATTCACCTCCACTCCTGAAATGTTTTATAACCTTCTTTTCAACATGAACTATTTTGAAGCCGAGACGCTGTAAACCACATGTGTCAAACTCCAGTCCTCAAGGGCCGCTGTCCTGCAACTTTTAGATGTGCCTCTGCTGCACCACCTGAATAGAATAACTAGGTCATTAGCAAGGCTGTGGAGAACTGATCTACACAAGGAGGAGGTAATTAAGCCATTTCCTTCCAGCATTTCGTACCTGTGGCACATCTAAAAACTGCAGGACAGTGGCCCTCGAGGACTGGAGTTTGATACCCCTGCTGTAAACAGTCTTTAAATGTAGGTAAGTTTGTTCGGTTATATAAGGATTTGCACCAAGTTTTACAAAGTAGCACCAGGATGAAGGGACCAAACAGCTGAGCAGAACCATAAAAGCACCTCCAAGAGGCTGGTAAACAGTGTCACAGTGATGAATAATCGGAAATTATTTTCTGAACAAACAATCGACTATATGAGGAACTTGATTAATGTGCAAGTTAAGAAGGAGCCAGGCAGCATCACAGTGAACAGGAAGTGGATCACAGAATGTGAGAAGGTTGAACTATGACCCAAATCCAAGAGCTGGGTAAACAAGATTTCTTTTGACAAAGGTTCAAG
Organism: Xiphophorus maculatus; assembly: GCF_002775205.1. Classification (NCBI taxonomy): domain Eukaryota; kingdom Metazoa; phylum Chordata; class Actinopteri; order Cyprinodontiformes; family Poeciliidae; genus Xiphophorus; species Xiphophorus maculatus. Next base: position 22,432,995 of record NC_036461.1, read on the forward strand.
TTTTACGTTTATGTCTCCTAATCCCCAACACAACAACTCATTATTTTAAATCAAGATTTTAAATCAGTGCTCTCATCATTTCCCTGTCAGAGTGTTTCCGTGCTCATCTGACGGCCAAGATGGCATCATAGGACTTCCCGGTCCGGCAGACCTGGACGTTGCGGAAGCCCGACTTGTTGAGCATGTGAGTGTATTCGGACGGGGTGCGCTCCCTGCCCTGCGTCTGCACCAGCATGTTGAGGGAGAAGATCTGCGCCATGATGGGTCCTCGTCTGTTTTCAAACAGCAGCGCCTCCACCAGCAGGACGCCCCCACCTGGCGGGAGGACGACAAAACGCACTGAGCTGACCACAGCTCCATTCAGTTCCATTGAATTGACAACAGATTCATATAACTCGTGTTACTGTTATGGTGAACCGATTGCAGTTTTCTGGCCGATCATCGATCTTTAAAAGCCCTGATCTGCCGACTCCGATTCAAGCAGATATCAATCTTTTTTTATCTGAAAAGTTGCTAAATATAGCACTAAAGTTTCTAAATTGGCAACATTGTTACCCACACATGTGCAACAGTGTCAAATATCAACCGATCTCCTAAAATTAAAAAAAAATCAGAGACGACTTATCGGCCAGCCAAAGTATCGGGATGCCCTTGGTTACGGAGAAACTCACCCGGCTTACAAGTCTCGTAGATCTTCTTCAGCAGCGCCAGGCACTTCTCTTCAGGCCAGTCATGAATGACTCTGGCCAACACATACAAGTCTGCACTGGGAATTTCACCGCTGAAGAAATCTCCTGCATGCAGAGGAGGGAACAGATCAAAGCAGAAGGAATTTATTAGTTCTTATTTTCTCTTCTCTTTCTTCTTTACTATTTCTTGTACAGTTACACAAAATGTATTCTGTCACCAAATTACTTCATATTTCTGACTGAACATACTATAAAAAAAAAAACATCCAAAATAATGTGAATATTGTAACACATTGAATGTGTTGCACATTTTTCCACAGATTTTCTGCCGGTTTGTGTTGCTCAGGTGTTTTTCCAGCCTTAACAAAAGAGAAAAAGACGACAAAGATGGAGGCCGCATCTTCTAGAATATCCTCAGCTTCACCGGGTAACAGTAATAAGTTCAGTTGCTGTAATACAATTATTAAAGTTTATTTAGTCTTGAGTTAAAAACTGTGACTGTTTTCTTGTGCTGTGACACAGCAGTGCAGTGAAGCATATCTTTGCCATTAAAGTAAGCAGAAGTTAGCTAGCTAGTGAAGCTGTGTTTAGCTTAGGATAGAAAATCCATCCTAGCTAGCTAGCTAACGTTTAACTAGCTAGCTAGGATGGATCTAGAATTTTCCAAACTGGTGTTTGGATTGGTGTGGCGTTTACTTTAGCTGTCTTTCTCAATTTCAATCTATTTTATAAAGTGCTATTTTAAATATTATTTAGCTTCCAAGATGTTTTTGTCTACCACAAATTCCTATTCATGTCTTGGCAAACTTTTATTTAAATTTATTGCTTATGTTGAGATATTATATGTTTTGTTAAAAAAAAAAAAAATATATATATATATATATATATATATATATATATATATATATATATATATATATATATATATATATATATATAGTAAATAAAAAAGAAAAAGAAAACTGAACACTTCAAACCAGAGAGTGTTAAAGTAGGAGGAGTTCAATAATGATCAATATTCTGGTTTACCTGATTGAAATGTAACGCCACTGTCCTCCTGTTTGAAATGTTTCTGAGCCGCTTCCACCACCTCCGGCAGGTCAAACACGGTGACGGACGAGGCGGGGTACGCTCTCGCCATTTCATTGGCCAGAGCACCAGTGCAACCTGGGAGTTTTTGAACACACAGCACAGATTTTTTACAGCCACCGACAACGCAGCAGCGGGCGGCGAGAGTGGACGGGCGCGAGTCCTCACCTCCCAGATCGACGACCTTCTGGAAGCGGGAGAGGTCGAACGCCGTCACAACGTCGTGTCCGTCCAGAACCCAGTGACAGCTCATGATCCCCATGAATTTCAGCATCTCCTCCTCGGACCTGGGGAGGGGGTCATTCTACCGTTACCAACAAACTGGAGATGAACCAGTGAGGCACGTTAATCAGATGAGCACCAACCTGTAAATAGCTTGGAAAAAGTGGGCAGATGGAAGACCGAAGGTCTTTTCGTACTGGTTCCTCCCCTCCCTGCAGGACATGAAGCTTGACTGAGTTTCGTTCTCCCTGACTTGCAAAAGTATTCACACCCCATGAACTTTTTCACATTTTGTCACACCACAAGCACATGCTTCAATTTAAACCCAATGCTTCCCAAAATAAAGGTTGGGAACCCAGTGGGGGTCAAAACTCAACAAGTGTGGGCTCTTCTTCGATTTGCTTTTTGCAACTAAATAAAATATATCGTCAAGTAGATCTAGCATTAAACATTGGATACAAATATATAAAATAATAGATTACACATGAGTTTTTTTGATCTTGTTTTATCCTGTTATCTGTGAAATCAGTTGCCCTAGATTTTTGTTTTATTAAATAACCAATTTGTCATGATAACAAATTTTACTGGACAATATATTTTCCTTTCAATTATTGCGATAGGCAATAATATTATTTTGACACCACTTTCAAGTAATATTTCGACAATGCCATATTATTGTAAGTTTGCCCTTTGAAAGAGCAATACATTTAATTTTTTTATTTTTAAATTAAAAAAACAGCATTTGAGCTGGAACATATTTTAAACATCCAAAAATAATGAACAGCAAAAAAAAAAAGAAAAACAATAAATAAAACAGAAATATAAAACATACATACACAAATGAAACTATAAATACAATGGATTATGATGTCCCTGTAAACAAAATTGCTCTTAAAAAAAAAATCATCAGAATGGAAATGATCAAGGTCATTTTAATGTATCGTGTGCAACACTTTTCAGATTTTTATTTGTGGGTTTCCTTCCATTTCATTCATCTAACATCCATTTAAACCAGAATAAAGTTTGTGGCTGAGCCGAGACAAAATGCATGAAACTGCATGCGACAGGAATGCTTCTGCAAGGACCTGCCTGGTTTTCCCTTCTCCTGCTCTCACAGATAGTTGATGTGACGTAGCAGCGGCCCACTGACCTGATGGCGTCCGCCAGGTTGTTCCACAGCGGGTAGACGGTTTGGGAGCGGTAGATGATCATGTCGTGAAGAGATTTGGCGCTGCCTTTGGCCAGGTAAAGGTTAGCCACGTCTGTGCTGCTGTACAGAGCTGGGTTAACACACAAAGTCACACGGAAAGGTCCGGGCCTGCTGCCGAACAGAACCGAACTCAGACGGAGAATGAAGCTAAAGCTCGCCATTTAGCTTCAGGCTAAATTTAAATCAGGCTAAATTTTCGTTTTTCACTTGGAGAATGAAACCATAATATTAGGAGAAATAAGAATCATTGTATAAACTAGAATAAAGTTATAATAAGATGAAAATGAGGACATAATATTACCAGAATAAAGTTATAATATTACTTATTAGGAGCATGAAGTAATAATTTTATGAGAATTTCTCCAGAAAAACAAATTAAATGAGGAATGTTGAGCATCTTGTGAAGTTTTACTTTGGTTTGGGTTTTACAAATAAGGAAATATGTCATCTTTTAACATATCGGCATCAAATTATCATCAGTGGCAGGACTTTGAAACGATTACGCAAACGACTGTCTATTTTAGAGGAAGAATTATCCAAGCCTTCCTTCATTAAAGCAACTCTTTTTTTCTCTCAATTGCGCGACTTTCTTCCCGTAATATTGCATCTTTATTCTGCTAATGTTGTGATTTATTGTCAGAATATTTTAAGTTTATTCTCATCATTTCAAAGAAAAGCAAAAACATCTCTTAGTCTGACCCTAAAACTCCGACGTAGATCAGGCATCCATTAGGACCTGATATCTGCCTGCTTTTAAGTCTCATCTTACGCACTTTTGTTGACTAAGGCAACAGAGTTATGATCATCTTCAAAACAGATGAAGAAACTGTTCAGTAAGAAACAGCAACAACAGCTCTAACAATAACAACAGGGACATTAAAGTAAAAGCTATCGGTTATCAGAGGTCTTCCCGTTCCTCACCCGTCCCGTCGGCCCTCTCCACCTCCAGGATCTCGATGCCCACCAGGGCATCCAGCAGCCGCTCCATCCCGTCCACGCTGGTGCCCAGTTCCTGCGCCACGTGTTGAGCACTCAGGGCGTCCTGGGACTTCAGCAGGAGGTCGAAGACGCCGAGCTCGCAGGCCGAGAATATCATCTGAGGACACGGACGTAGAGTTCACATCACCTTTTCGTTTCTTCATCGTACAGAGCTGCTTTGTGTTCAGGAACACAGCCAAGTATTTACCTTTCCTCTCAGCCAGCTACGCTTACCGAAAACACTCGATCCCGAAAAAGTAATGAGGGATTTAATCTTAGAGTTCTATTTATGGCGTCCTTCAGGTTCAGTCTTTGCTCGTTCGTAGAAGTGTTTGTTTTTTTTTAACAGTAGTTTTCAGACCTGGTGGAACTGAGTCACACAGCAAAGTGGATCAAAAACATCAGATAAAAAAAAAAAAAAAAAAAGTCATCTAATAGAAGTAAAACTCCTAAGCAGTGCCACAGATGGGACATTATGGCTTAAAGACATCAGCAATATCACTGCTAAAATGGGTAGAGGTTTAGCAACGTTGTGGGGGAAAATAACTGATGACTTTCCATTAAAGATGGATTAAAAATATTCACTACTTGTGTTTTTCTGAAATATTGTTTATAAAAGAACACCTGCGATATTATTTCTAAATATAAATCAGGGATTCTGTTTGTGTGTTATAAGCCTGGAGGGAAACCAGGCTTTACTTGCCCCCACCAGGCTAAGTGTCGTTTGTTTATTTTAAATAGAGTTTTTTTTATACACCAATAGCAGTGACAGTAAGGACGAATTAAGCTAGGTTTGTAGCTGAAGCAGTGAACTGGGTGCTAAGGGCAGGGGGTGAACCAATAGCACCGTTCCTGGGCCTGCCCGTTAGCCTCACATGCTGTCATTTCAACATAATATTTCCTCCAAATTTTTGTCACTTTTTCCATTTTTTTTTTTAACACAAAAACATGGTGGGCTGCTGCGTAGCAAGTTTTGGGGGAAAACTTGCTACGTCTGGAGGTGGGGGGGCGGGGGGGGGGTGTTGGGCAGTCAGCCAGCAGCCCACCATGTTTTTGTGTAAAAAAAAAAAACAAAAAGTTATTTGACAACTACTCGCTACAGAGCAAATTCAGGTAATCCTTCCTCATTGGCAATGAATGCAAATGATTCGGTCCAAGAATCGTAGAATCTCTCCTCGGCTATTTTTCTCTTTTGCTATCCATGGCCCACCAAACACCCGTCGGTTCGTTTACAGCAGCCACCTGCCTCGCGCCCCGCCCAGCTGAAAGAAACGTGTCACAGGCTTTGACTCAAATCTTCGTTGACAGAAATGTTGAAATTTAATATTTATTCTACACATTTTTATAGCACTGGAAAACGTTAAGAATGATTGTGTCATGTTTGTCCTCCTACAGAAACCATATTAAAATAAAACATATATTTCCCACCGCTACCTTTTTCCAGTTTTAAACATTTTTGAAAAACCTCCAGAGAGCCACTAGGGCAGCGCTGAAGAGCCACGGGTTGCTGACCCCCGGGTTAGGGTCATTGACCAGTCAGTAGACCCGCTTGCGCACAAACTTTAACATCCTGGCCAGAGGAAGTTACAGCATCCCTACAATCAGGATGCATCCCCCCGCCCCCCCCAAAGATGCTGCCCTGGGCAGTTGCCCATGTCACCCATATCAGAAACTGCCACTGATCCTGGCTAACGTTTCCCTTTTTTTTTCTCTCCAAATGTAGCAATGAGATCACCCCACAGCACATGACTCCAAAATTAACATGTTTGCCCCTAAAAGGAGTTTGGAAACTGCAATGTGACTTTTTTTTTTTCTTTAAAAAAAAAAACAAAACAAACTTTTTATGGCTTCTTCCTCACTGAGTGGCTGTTTAGTCCAATCATGCAGAGCGTTTCTCTGAAGATACTGGAACCTTTACCAGCGTCAGGCGCCATATGCCTGGTCTTTATTAATGTAACTTTCAGGTTCTTTATGTTAATAGTTCCCCAGTGGAATAAAAACGTCAAACATCATGCACTGTAAATAGAGTGTCTGAAAATGTCTGAGTGCTCCGATTGCAGCACATCGAACGGTAATAAGTTTACCCATCACGCTGTGATTTCACCTTTGACACTCTGAAGCCGTTGAAATACTCCAGAAGTTTAAATGGGTAGTCCAGTTCACTCTGGGAGAGATGTTCTGCCATTGCTGCCCTGATGAAGGAGACACACAAAGACTGTCTGTCTACCCGGAGGAAAACAGGAGAGACAAAAACAAAACACACACACACACATATACACACAAAACAAACCACCCCAATCATTATTGTTCAGAACTTACCAAGAAAATGTCCCAGGCTGTCGTTATTTCGAGGGGGGAAAATTGTAGCCGCTGTTATCCTAGAATAATATCAAGTCGCGTAGTTTGGCTGAAAGCGGGCAAGATGCCGGAGCTGGTGCAGCAGCCGGGAGGAAACAGGTGGCGAGTAAATGATTAGAGGTGGAGGAGAGTCACTCCTGCTCCGGAGCCTCCTGAAAGTTACCCAGAAAGCCCCGTTGGCTTCATATGGCGGTGATGGTCGACGTGCTTTGGTCCGAAGTCGAACACAGACTCCCATAGTCAGTGCAGTGCCGTGTTTAACCGCAGCAGAGGGGAGGGCGCTGTGGAGCTGTGGTTGGTGATTAAGCTACGACCTCTCAGGACGACTTCTTTTCGTCAAGTACTGAGAAAGTGTATGGAATTCCCAACGAGCCAAATAAATAAGTAACTAAATTAATAATATTTACATACAAAATAAAGGTTAAATTTAAACTGCAAACAGATTAAATATATATATATATATATATATAAAAAAATTAAAAAAAATTCCCTTCTCACCCACCGCGGGTGGTTCTTATCCTCTGAGCTCGGGTCCTCTACCAGAGGCCTGGGAGCTTGAGGGTTCTGCGCAGTATCTTGGCTGTGCCAAGGACTGCACATTTCTGGACTGAGATGTCTGATGTTGTTCCTGGGATCTGTTGTAGCCATTGGTCCAGTTTGGGGGTGACTGCCCCGAGGGCCCCGATGACCACAGGCACCACTGTGGTCTTCACCTTCCAGGTCCTCTCCAGTTCCTCCCTGAGGCCCTGGTATTTCTCTAGTTTCTCGTGCTCCTTTTTCCTGATGTTGCAGTCGCTTGGTATTGCTACATCTATCACAACGGCTTTCCTCTGTTGTTTATCCACTACGACAATGTCTGGTTGGTTCGCCATTACCATTTTGTCTGTCTGGATCTGGAAGTCCCACAGGATCTTAGCTCTGGCGTTCTCCGCCACCTTTGGGGGTGTTTCCCACTTTGATCCCGGGGTTTCCAGTCCATATTCTGCACAGATGTTTCTGTACACTATGCCTGCAACTTGGTTATTTCGTTCCATGTACGCTTTCCCTGCCAGTATCTTGCACCCTGCTGTTATGTGCTGGACTGTCTCAGGGGCCTCCTTGCACAACCTACACCTTGGGTCTTGTCTGGTGTGGTATATCTGGGCCTCTATTGCTCTGGTGTTTAGGGCCTGTTCCTGGGCGGCCAGGATGAGTGGATTTTTTTCCCCTTGGCCATATTCTGTGCATGCATCTTCAAACACGTTAACATCCCATAACAGAAAATATTTCCGTCCTCTTATTGCAAAGGTTTTACCTTTTACTTTATTTTAAAACCTACAAATATAAATAAAACAGTGGTGCTTTAAAGAAAACATTAACTCGAGCCCTGCCCCTGTTCATTCTTCAAGATTACTGGACAAGTAATTTAATATTGTCATTTTAACCAAGGTAATTTAAACCATCTCGATTTCCCTTTGCGTTTTTATTTTAAATATATATTTTTAAATTTCTCCTAAAACATAGACTATATTGTCTACAAGGTTTTAAAAAGTTTATCAACTGAGTGTACAACTGATGGTAAGGCTGCTAAAATATTTTCATCCCTAAAAGGGTTTCTGTAGGTTTCACCAACGTAAGTGTATAATGGTTTATAAATCAAATTTCAGACCTGCATCATGACAGAGAAGTACAAAGGAAAATGCTATATTTTATAAAATAGCAATACCAGTTTTTTTTTTTTTACATAGGCTATAATGAATGTAGCATCGTATGGGTTGGCAGCAGAAATGAACGAATAGCAGCGTTGTCCAGACAACAGGCAATAAAATTACTTACCCAGCGGTAGCCGCCTCAACCACCTCAACTCACAACGCAATGAAGAAGCACGTGACTCAAACCTTCACCTGGCAGAAATGTCCCGCGAGAAAAATTAACTACATAGAATATGAGACAAAAATAGTCCCGTCACCATAAAAAATAAGACCGTGATTAACGCATTTAAGGCTAACTTACTTTCTTCCCCCCTACTGAATTTAAAACCTTTTAAGGACGCGGCGACATCCTCCCCATGTAACATGTAACCCGCTTAAAAAGCAAATAAGGAGCAGAAATTTTCCATTATTAACCAAATTGATTTATTATGCATGAACAAATCGCCTCCCGCTTCTTTCACACGGACACAAACACACACACACACACACACACACACACTCTCTCACGCGCGCCTGACATTTTAATACATGTGGTGAAACCTCGGCATAGCTGACTTTGATGTTGCACATGCTTTTAATAAACGATACGATATATTTACAGGATAAGCAATGTCTACGAACAAAACTGCAAGAACAGCTCCCGGTCCAATCCTGCAGCATTTTTGCAACACCTTTAGAATCACTTGATTTATTTTTGGGGGGAAAAAAATTCACCCACATTCAAAATGAACTATAGGAGAGAAAAAAAAAAAAAAGAAAATGGGGGGGTTTTGGCCAATACGACATAGCATTATATGTATATGGAGTTCATCCACTACATAAATATGGCAGTAACACTGAGTAATTTATTGGGTCTATGTACAAAGTTCGTGAAGTGGGGAAATATTACAGTCTCTGCACGGACGACTGATGCAACAAATGCCTTTAATGTCTGAGGGGAGGTTGGACTGAGTCTAGGGGGGGGGGAACGGACACCTCCATCCTTCCGCTTACCTTCTGTTAGACCCGTCGGCGCTGACGCAACAAACAAAATAAGGCACGATTAATTCTTGGACCATTTTCAGGGGAAATCTACAGACTTGCAGCTGGCTTGTGAGGCATGTAAACAATTTGTCAATTGATTAGGACTGCCTTATCACCTTCCCTTTAGCCCCCTCCCCTCCCCGAAATCTGTGATTTAGTCCATCTGATGAGATTTAAAACAAGCTTCGTGTAGCAAAGACCTTTGACCCCACGCCCCGGCAATGAAATATGAAAAGAAAAACAAAACAGTAATGCTGCTGGAACACTGTCCCCTCTATATGCTACTTAACAAATACAATCACATGGTGACAAACGAAGAAAACTAGTAGTGCATACACTACAAACACAACAGATAAACACAAAGCCTGCCAGACTGCCCTCGGTTAGGCCACAGATCTGCCCTCTCATCCAGGCAGGAAGATGGTCTGAACAGAAATTGAGTTGTGTGATTGATTGATGAACTTCTCCCAAAGCTGAAGCGGTTTCGTTTGCTATGTGGCTGAATCAAAGATTAAAAGAGAGAGAGAGAAAGAGAGAGAGAGAGAGAGAGAGAGAGAGAGAGAGAGAGAGAGAGAGAGAGAGAGAGAGAGAAGTGTTTCCTCCCCCCGCCCTGCCCCGCTGATTATCCCAGACCAGACAATTCCCGACTAACCTCCAAGCGAGCTGGTTTCGGACTAACGTCTAACGGCCCCCCAGAGACGTCTTAGCTGTCTAATTAAAATAATAATAATAAAAAAAAGAATAAAGCAAAAGCTCCTCAAAGGCTTTCTGTTGCCGCTCATCTTCGTAGGATGACACGGGTGAGAGAGAGAGTGAGGGAGAGAAAGAGAGAGAGAGAGGGGGTCTGGTTGTCGAGACTTTACTCCTTCCCCTTCCATAACAGCTGCAGCACCAGACGGATTCAGAGTTTCGGTACACAGACAGGGACAAGAAAGAGGAGTGACCGGTGGAGGGACGGGGGCCGGGACGATGCGTGGAGGGGCTCTGGTGCTCCGGGGCGGTCAGATACAGCTGTTTGGGGGCTTCTGGCTTTGGTACGTGGGATGGGGACTGCTCAGTCGTGCTTCAGGTGGTCCTTGATGTCCTCCTCGTCCGTGTACTCTGACGGCTCCTCTCCGGGCTTCAGCAACCTCCCGACGTAGTCGTATTTTTCTGAAAGCACCCACAGAGACGATTACCGACTGCACGCCACTGGAGCTTTTTCAAGGCAAATGTTCAGGAAGTCCAACGATTGGGTTGAATATTTTCAACCAAAGGAGCCTTTGCAGTTTTCACTTCTTCCTAAATAAATAAAAGCTCGCTCGACTCTCAACGGGATGTCGAAGCAGCTAGTGTGGTTTAAAAAGTTCAAATGTCTCTCTGCTCAATATTATTCTGTGATCACCAACCTTCATCGCAATAGTTTTTAAAAAAAAAACAACAAAAAAAAACTTGGAAATCTTACAGAAAAACATTTCTCCGTTTGAAAAGTCGAACAGTTTAGACTTTTGGAAATGTTCTGTGTTTCAAAAGTTTTCCACTTTTCAAATTGAAAATTTCTGAGTTTTTTTCTAGCAAATTTTGAACTTTTTCAAACTCAGAAATTTGCACGTCTTTTCCTGCAGATTTCTGAGATTTTTTTTTTTTTTTTGCCACAAATGTACTTTATTTTTTTCTATCCACAACAGATAGGAAATGTATTATTTATTACAATAAATAAATGGCAATTTATGCATCACAATAAAGAAATGTCAACACAGAAATAAGGATTTCTGTTTGAAACCCGTTTGGACTTATGCAGTGGAAATCAGGAGACGTTTGGACTCGGAACAAAAATGGACGTTGTTGAGAACGAGGGATTTCTACCCATTGCTCGAGTCGCCAATCTAATATTTCCACAACGTCCGCGTGAACGTACCCCGGAACTGCATCTCCCACTCCCTCACGCTCTCCATCTGTACGGCGGTGAGGTCTGACAGGTCGTCGTACTCATCCCTCAGGGCGTCCTTCTCTGAGCAGAAGGTGGCCAGGCCCCTCGAAGCGTCTCGGCCGGCGAAGATGCCGTAAGGGCCGTCTGTGGGGAACCGAAACACAACGGCCACTGTGAAGAACACGTCATGCCTGCCATTTAATAACTGCTTAAATTGACAGGAAGGTTTTAGCCTCTGATACCCTAATAAGGACAACTGAGCTGTTAGAGCTAATGCTGTCGCAAGAAATGAGCTCGATTTCCATTCTGACGATTCATATTTTTTAAAGGGCAATTTCGCTCACAAAGACTAACATAGTTTATGCATGGTTTTGTTTCCAAGTAGTTTTTATTTCTGTTTAGTTTTATTTTGGACATTTGTCTTCCAGTTCCAGAGTACAGTGTTCTTCACTAAATTAAATCAGTTTTTGAGAAGTCAAACTTGCGTTATTATTATTATTAATATATTACTTGAAAATGGCCTCATATACCATTTATTACAATAATTACTGAATTATTATAGAATCAAATGTATTATTGCGACAGACCTAATCAGATTTTTCAAAAGAAGAACAAAATAATTAGAATTTTCCACAATTCTGCCACAACAGACTTATTTATTATTATACCACCTGTGGTTTAATTTCTTATAAAATCACTTGTATCTATTCAAACCTTTTTTGTAAATATGTTTTACCCAGAATTCCTCAAATGGCAGTTTTAACTTCACCTGGTTCAAATTCTGATTAAACAAAAATAATAAATCAAGCACTTTTTCCATTACTTAGATAATCTTTAGTTGCAGCCCTACACAAATATTAACTTTAAACCTGCTTCAGTAAAACTTGGGTCCAACCTGTGACTTTTATAATAATGCAACTTTGCTGTTGCAGGGGCATTTCACTGCTGGGTAAAAAAAAAAAAAAAGGAAGTTAATATTCTAGACCAAATAATAGTTTTTCAAAGCTGTATTCATTTCATTTGTGAATATCTATAGTGTTTTTAGTGATCACTTTGTCATTTTAGACCCAATTAAACATTAATAGATTCAATTAAAACCAAATTTAAAGCCATCTATAGAAAACAAACACAGGAGGAAATACCCCTGGTGTGTTAAGCATTCGTTCACTTCCCTCACCTGTGTGTGTGTGTGTGTGTGTGTGTGTGTGTGTGTGTGTGTGTGTGTGTGTGTGTGTGTGTGTGTGTGTGTGTGTGTGTGTGCTGCATCACCTGTCACTCTTACACATGTTTCTTGCTTAAAGCTGCTTGGGACATTGTGGTGTGGAAACTAAAGGAGTAAAAACCACAAAGTGACACTGACCAGCTTTCAGTGCTATTCAATGCTGAATAGCACTGAAAGCTGGTCACCTTTTCAGATGCCAAAAGGTGACGTTATCTTAGAAAAAGAGGCAGAACCATGACTGAACTGATCTTTATACATCCCTGGTCATGTTATCATATCTGTCTCTTTAAGAAGCCCCTGTTCTTTCTGGAACTCCCGTCTTCAGGAAGTCATCACAACATGGCTCCTCTAAAAAACCTTTAACGTTTTTACCAGCATTGCTCTGATAAGTAGCTCCTATAATGACCTGAACAGATGTGTAGTTCCACCGGCTGTTTGCCAATTGCTGCTGGCTAGTCTGAAGGAGCTGAGCGGGGGGTGGAGGGTTGCTCTGTGAGGTGGAAGCTCTGAAGCATGGAAACTGCAGCTCTGAGGAGGAGCTGTGCCTTGAAGGCGGAGCTAGGTCCAACCAGGCGTTTTGCACAGCTGAATGGTAGCCATGGAGATGAAAAGTTTTCTCAAACATAGATAAAAGAATCAAAGCAACACTCTAGGTAGATTTTTGATGAGGGTATAATATCATAACATAATCTAAAACATTTTATTTTACACAATACTGCCCCTTTAAAACGACAGTTGTATGTCCATAGAGCAGCATGCTAACTACTAGCTAATATTAGCACTTTTTACTCCCGTTGTTCTATAAAAATAAAATTGAGGGGTGGGGGAAACGTATATTAATAAAAACAATGTAATAAGAATATTCACTTCTATTAAAGTGAATGCTTATTCCAGAATTGTTAAATATGTCAGAATATGACACGTATGTCATATTCATACTAACAGCAAACTCACAAAAAAACTGCTGGAATCATATCTGTACAGTTCAATACAGACCCGACAAGATGACATCGTAGTCGGTATTTATTTTGCCACTTGCCTAAACGCTTACGCTACTGAATTTAAAGATTTTGAACTATGTTTGATCTGATGTAGATCAAAATCTAAATCACATTGAATGGTTAAACTTGAACTAATTACTGTAAACCCATCAAATTCAGCCGGGTTTCCACAAACTGAATGAAGCTTTCAGAAATCAATAAGTCCATTTTACAGACTGCCAATACTGTAGAATAATTATGTCAGAATATGACAGGTATGACATATTCTGACATAAACATACAGAATCTGCCCTGTGGTGCTTTAGTCCATGTTAGTTATACACAGATAATCAAGAAAACGCAAAACCTTCATAACAGGACATCACTTAAAAAAATGAATCCGATGTACACCTTTAAGGGTTAATCCTGTCAGTGTGACATGCGCTGCTGCGGAGAGCTCTGTGAATATGCATCATAGTTTTTAGTTTTTTGCATACTGCAATGACTACCGAAAAGAATTTGAGGTCTGCTTTAAATTTCGGACTGTTTCAAAGCTGCAGGGCAGGTCTCCAACCAGTCCTGCACCACAGCCAGATGGGTGGAGGTGGGAGTGGCTCACCACACCCCCTGGAAAAGCCCATCTGTAAACACAGCTCTGGAAGGAGAGCTGTGATAAACACGCACAGGCTGCAGCAGCAAACATTCAAACCAGGACTTTTGTATGCAAGTAAACTGAGAAATCTTGCCATCTGAAAAAATAGCAAATACATATTGCTTGTGATTAGATGTTTTTCTTGTAAGTCATTGCTGAAACTTTTATCGTCTTCCACAATCATCACCTGACTGTCACAGAAAGACGCTCTGGCCCTTTAGGTTTTTCTGTGCTTTAGTGATGCAGGTCTGCTGGACTAACAAACAAACTAACATGAGAAACTGCTGGAATCGTATCTGGACGGTTCAATACAAGATGACATTGTAGTCGGTATTCATTTTGCCACTTGCCTAAACGGTTACTGAATTTAAAGACTTTGGACAACCTTTGATCTGATGTAGATCAAAATCTAAATCACAGTGAATGGTTAAACTTGAACTGTAAACTCATCAAATTCAGCCCTGTTTCCGCAAACTGAATAAAGCTTTCAGAAATCAAAACGTTCATTTTACAGTCTGCCAATACTGTAGAATAATTATGTCCAGCTTTGACTTGTATTAGTTTTCAAACTAAACTTCATTTAAAGTTATTTCAACACACTTCAACCCTTTTCTTTCACTCCTTTGAGTTTTCACAACATTAAAAAAAAGAAAAATCAAAAACTGTTTTCTATAGCCTGTCATTCTTGGAAGGTTGAGCACTTTTCAAAAATCAAAACTAGTCTGTCGTTTCATATGGAATGAATATGAATATTTCGGAGCAGCCTACAGGTAAACTGAGATTTTAAACCTGCAAGTCTGGTGCTGACTTCAGGGTAGTCCTGATAAATAGTTCTTCTGAGTTACGACCTGATGTGTAGCACAACAAACTGGCCTTTTTAGCAGCAACAACCAACCAAATCACATTTTTACTTCATTTTGTACAGAGGAGCTAAATTCAACATTTCCTACATAAATCTACCCCTCACCCGGTCTGATAAAGAAACATTAATGTTCACTATTTGTAGTTTTAGTCACTACACCAAGCGGGGAGACCGACTACACAGCCTAGCTGCTCCGTATCTACAAGCATGTCAACAGGCTAGCTGGCTAACATTAGCATAATAAATTATTACTACCAACATTCAGGTCCTAACATATAACTGCCACTGTAAAATATCACTGCGCAACTGACAGTACGTGCAAACTTGGGGGGAGTTGCTATTGTTACAAGTCACGAACTCAAAAGCTACGCTAACAAGCTAACGGCTGTGATCCCATTCAAAACACACAAAGCCAAGGAGCTAAGCTAGAGCGGTTTGCGCCCAATTTTTGGTCCAGAAAGCCTCACTACAGGCGGCAACGTGTCAACCAACTCCGCTGTTTTAGAGCCAACGTCCGCAACCCCGTCACCTTTTCCGTAAAACTTTCTGCCGCTGGTCACGTCAAAAACTTTCATGTTGACGGCCATGAGGATGCGGGGGTTCTGGACACCGTCGTACTCCTGCAGCTGCTCCAAAGTGAAGTCCCGTCTCCTCATCTTGGTAAGCATCGGGGCCTCGCCGTCCTCGGCCCCGTCGGATACGAGCCGCCTGCCCCACCGCCGGTATACTACTACACAAACCGCCACTACCAAAACCAAAATGCTGATATTCAGCAACATTCCGCCCAAGCCGAGCGTGTCTAACCAGCCCGCCGCCCCCTGCCCGCCGTTTGTGCCACCTAGTCCGCTCCAACTGAGTCCATCATCCGCCATGCTGCCCAGTTTGCGCCTACCCGCCCCTGGCAAGATGAGGCGTTCAGGTGCCGTGGGGAATTCCAGAACCACTAGTTGAGCAAGTGTTCAGTGTCGAAAACTGATGACCCGGGACAAGAGACCACCAGGGACAATTAAGCGCGCGGTATTCTTTCTAGACCAGAGACGGCGGGAATCTTCTCCTAGAAACATAGCAAAAGGAAATAAACGATGCGAATGGCGACACAAAACAAAAAGAACGAGTAGACATTGAAGGGGACAGAGTGGTAACAGAAATTCTAAAATTCCAACTAAAACACAAAAATAACACAGTCGATAAAAAAAAACATACCTACTGAAACACATAAGATTTGAAAGTATACAGCGGACCATTCCATACAAGTGACCATAACAATGAGAACAGTGAATTAGTGACGAATTTGCCTAAGAAAGTAGTGTGAGACTTTTTTTTTTTTCTAATTGAACGTCCTTATTTAAATGTAGCCCAATTTTACAGTTTAATCAGTTTTTACCTGGATGTTTTTTTCTCACTGAAAGCAACATTACTGTTTTGGGATGTCCCAGCAAGAGTATAGATTATTTTCTGATAGAGGCTTTTCAATCTCAAAAGACTTGAAGATCGTCAGAAACTATTCTCAAAAATACAAGTGAAAACATGCTTATAGCTTGCCAGTAATGGCATAAACAAATCACCAAAAGAAGACCTTACCTACAGTGAAACATGGCGGTGGCAGTATCATCATGTGAGGATTTGTTTTTTCAGTTAGAACTAGGGTTCCACATAAAACTTTGAACTGATCCACTTACCAGTGAGTTTTAAACCAAGACCATGAGGTGTGAATCCTGAAAATGATTTTGGTCTCACTTTCAGCATTAAAGTGAGTCAAAGCTTTTATGCAAATGTTACAGAAAAACTAACTGATTGAGGACTTTTTCAGGGTAACGTTGGTGAACACTGCCAAGTCAAAATGTGTTGTGTGGAGGGTTTGTGAAATTCACAAAAACTGACCTTAAACATGTTTATTCACCCGCAGATGTAAACACTCTGTTATTCTGATCAAGACTGGTGAAAAATGCCCTCTGGTGATATTTAATTGAACTAAATCCTCTTCTGCATTCACCAAACGTGCGTTTGATATAAATGTACCGACTGCAGAGATGTGCTGATCGATTTTTGAAAACATTTTGTGATATCTTTGTTACAAAAACAACAGTTTTCTGGCTTGGCCGTGATAACATATCTATGTAAGCATTTCAAATATCTTCTCTGACTTGTTTGTGTGGGTTGAGATCCTACGTCAACAAGGGAAAAGCGATGAAGAGGAGATTAGAGGTAGACGGACAAAAGACTAGAGGGAGATCTACCTGATGACTATCGATCCACTCTGGCTCTGCGCATGAATTTTGGATGAGAGTATGAATACGTATCAGTACAGTCTGCCCGTCACTCTGCCTGCTTGGTGACACCACAAATGTTTATATGGAAATAAATAAATTCCACATGGCCTCTTGCAATTGTAAAAGAAAGCGTATAAACAAAAGGAGTAGATTTTTGCCAAAAAATCTCAGAACTTTTCTGGATAAAGCAAGTACATTTCTGAACTCCAGAAGTCAAAAATTTGCTTGGAAAAGAAAAAAAAATCTGAAACTTTTAAATTGATCTCAGAAAATTTCTAGAACAAAATTGTTTAAGTCGTTGCATTTTACCACTGTTACTTATACTGGCGTGGCGTGATAACTAATAGTTTGAGTCTTTTAGCAATAAGATTCTTCCATTTCTAACTGAATGGTTAATGGAAAAAAAATATGCAATTTAGGCTCCCTCAAGTGGATAAATTCCCATTCAGAAAGAATTGAGTTGATAAAAACTTGTTTTGATTCTGCTGTCTTGAGTGTCTGCAAGCTGTCCGACCGTGACATCTGCCGCGCAGCTGGTGTCGCTTCCTATGGCGCGGCAGGGTTAAATTGTTACTGTCTCGCCATTTGATGCTACCCACCATAAATAGGAATACAGTCTACCAGTTAGCTTGCTAAAAACGAGCTGCTGCGTTTTCTCCTTGTATACAAAAACAAATACACTACCTAAAGACACCACAATCATGCTAAGTTAGCTTACTAGTATGTTTTTAAAAAAAATATTAGCCCAAATACAATCATGCATTAACTGACACGCTATCTGGAGATCACGTATTCACTGACGCAGTTACATGCAACATCTCATTTAGTCATTTTGTTTGCAATTATTTCTCCATTTAGTTATTTGGAACGTGTTCAAATGTAATAGTTTGAGTGACGACACGTAAAAGGACAGTTTTATAAACCGAGAACCAGAAAGCTAGAATCCCCCCCCATTTCTCAGTAAAAAACCCCCAAAACTAATCCAAATGAAGATATTTTGCTGTTTTCATGTATGCATTGGAAGGAAATGTGAATCTCTCTTTCATTCAAACATTGAGGTTTGTCTGCATATTTAAATGTCTAAAAGTTTCAGTAGTCTCTTTTTTTTTATGTTTGCCTATCATCCACTTACATGGTATAACATCACACCTCGGTTCATGTGTTCTTTTAAAGAATAAACAGTAAGTCCAGACAATCAGACTCAACCGACTTCACTGAGGTGTTGCTGGGAAGAAAAAGTTGGTGATCAGGCTCAACGACCTAGAAAAAAGCAACGCAGGACAGACCACACAGAACAAGTTCGTACAATCAAGACTTATTTTATATTTTTTTTGCATTTTACAAGTCAAGAACATGCAACACTTTATTCTGAAACACTCAAAACACACTACTGGTAACAAATCACTTCTTTGAATCAAATGAATAATGGAATAGTAAATGATTTTTTATAGTATTTACATTTTTTTTTTTAATTCAACTCAAACCTTTTATGTCCAATGAAGTAAAGAGAAATTAACATTTAAAGTGCTCTAGAGCACCAAGCCTCAAACATAATATGAAGTAAACTTTAAGCTAAAAAGACACTGTAGTTTTATGACACTAGCTCACACCCATAATTCCAGCAGAAACATTTCTTTTTATTGTTTGTATTATATTCAATGCACAAGCAAGTAAAAACTGCAATGATTGCCTAAGACTATTAATTCAATCAAGTTAATGGAAAAAAAAAAAAAATGAAACAATAAATTAAGCTACCTCTGGGTGTAAAATGGGACTTAAATGTTCCCAGAAAAATAATCGGATGATTTCTGCAGCTTTTTAATAAAAAAACAAAAAAAACAAAAAACAAAAAAACACAGTTTAGATTAGTTGTGATATGTAGCAGTCAGGCTGAGAAACATCTGTTAGCCTCAGGGTCAGTAATTCTCAAATTCATGACTGCACCCGTCAACCTGATTGTCACCATGGAAACTGTAGACGTCGGGGCTGGTGAACTTGTAAAGTAGCGTTGCTTTTAGAGTCCTTCCAACCCCGAACAATAAGAAAGACCTTTAAGAAAAAAGAAAGGATCTAATACACTCTTGACATCATGATGGATCAGATTTAAGGCACACAAGACTATCCGCGGTATCTCTTATCTTGGCAACCTACAATCACAGTTGAACAGCTCTTTAAAGCAGTGGTCCCCAACCTTTTTAGTCGCACGGACCGGTCAGCCCTTCGCAATTTCACTGCGGACCGGGGGGAGAGGAGGGGGAAGGGGATTGTAGGGGGAAGTAGGGGGCGGGGGGGTCGTAAGTATCGAGTAGGGGGCGGGGGGGTTAGGGCTAACCCCCTCGTTTTTTCCGGGGGTTACGTTCCAAAAAGAACCCGCGATAGGCGAAATCCGCAAAGTAGGAACCTTTATTTTTTTTACAATTATTATACAATAAAATACTCCATAATACATTGAAACCAAAGAAAAAAACCTTTTTGCAGGGCCAAACATTTGGTTAACAAATAAAAAGTACTGTATAAACTTTTTTTTTTTTCTTTACAAATAACTACTGTACTGTAAAATAATAATTTTCATATGAACTGAAGGCGGATTCCCGTGCCCGAATTGCGGAGATCAGCACCGCCCCACCGCAACCTGAGTCATTGGATTAGAACGGGGGAAAATAAAAAATGATTATGAAAAAAAAAACAAAAACAAAGTACAGTAGGACAAATAGTGACTCACGTGTATTTCACTGCTCTTCTGACTGAGCCGCTGCAGCCTGACTCCGCTCTGTAGCGTTTTTTTTCTTTTCTTCTAAAGCCCGCGGTGCAGGTGTGTTTTATCGAGAGAAGAACATAGTTATCTGTAGTTGTTGTCGCTCTTTTTTCTTCTGGGCAAAAAGATTCTTATAAACCGACATGCCACCATCGATTATGTTAAATGTGGCAAGCTGTTTTACTATGTGTACATATTATACCGCAACGTTGTTGACACACAGGTAGAGAAGAAGCGGAGAGACTGTTTAGCCAATCAGAATGCAGAACACAATGCACGATGCAAATCCGTGAAGCAGTGAGACCGTGAAAGGTGAACCGCGGTGAATAGCGAGGGTTCACTGCACTCCGATGTTGTTTTGTTACTCATTCTGCTGCAAGTTGGCTTAATTTTGACGCGCAAGATGTAACCGGTAAAATCCGGTTCAGGATTTTCAAAATAAAAGATCCGGAAGTAGTTCATTATTTCTTGCGCGGACCTGTACCGGTCCGCAGCCCGGTGGTTGGGAACCACTGCTTTAAAAGATCCGAGCAGTTTACAGCGATCAATGCACTCGAAGGAGTTTGGCATCTGAGAGAAAGAGAGAAAAAAGGCAAAATGCGGGGAATGCATTTTTTTTTTGTTTGTTTTGTAAACGTTATGAGCTGTCGCCGGGCAAACAAATTCAAGCTTACTGCCTACGTTTGCTTCCTTTTAAAAACTGAAATGCGCCGATAAAAACAATCAAATTAAAGTCGAGCTCGCTCGTTCGCTTCACGTCCATGCGGTTCGCTGTGACCTGAGAGCGGCTGCCGCTTCTCTCCGCTGGCCAGGAGCTTCATTTGTTGGGGGAAACTCCGTCTTTCTTCGCCGCTCTGCTGTCGGGCTTTTTGCCGTGGTTGGACGGCGCCGTCGATTTCTGGGTGCTGTCTTTGGCTGAGCTCTGTGTGGAGGCGGAGGACGAGGCGGCGGTTGACTGGGGGGGCACGTTGGAGGATTTGGAGGCCTGCGCGGGTTTTGAGGTAGAGTTGGAAGGGTGTCTCCGACGCCTTCCTTCATCCCCGGCCGAGGATGACGGATATCTCCTCCTGCCGCCCTCTTCTCCCATCGGAGGCTGCGGGTGAGGATCACAGCTTAAAATCTGTGACGGCTGTGTATTACTGACAGGAAATGAAACTCCAATCAGAAGGAAGAGGACTCAAACACTCACCACCACCCTGAAGTCCTCCAGGTTCCGGAACTTTGAGAGGTGCTCCTGCAGCTTCGGGTCAATGGGCTGGTTCTTTATCCTGGAATACTTCAGGAAGGCCCAGAACTTCTCCAGTCCGTACAGCTGACCTGCAGGGAAAAGACCATTTAGCTTTAAAGGGCCAGTATTATGTATTTTTCAGGGACATGGTGCCATTTTGAAGCACAATCAAGTGACTATGTTAACCTGAGTTGTTATAAAATGCTATAAGTGTGACTTAAGAGATTTTACTCCTTCGTTTAAATTGGGCCTCTGTCTCTTTAAGAAGCTCTCGCTCTTTCTGAAACTCTGCCTTCAGGAAGTGATCACAACATGGCTCCTCTATTAACTTTTTAACAACGTTTTTAACAGTCTATAATGAGCTCAGCAGACAGGCAGGTCCACCAGGTGTTTGCTAATTGCTGCTGGCTAGTCTGAAGGAGCCGAGTGGTCAAAGCTGCTCTGTGAGGCGGGAGCTCTGAAGCTTCAAGGCGGCGATAGGTCTAAGCAGGCGTTTTGCACAGCTGAATGGTTGCCATGGAGATTAAAGGATTTCTCAAACATGCATGAAAGAATCAAAGCGACACTCCAGGCATGTTTTTGATGAGGGAATAACATTCTAACATAATGTAAAGCTCAATAAAGTTGATTTTACATAACACCGACCCTTTAAAGATATGGACAGTTCTGATGCACAACCGCAGCAACAAGATGTAGTTTTAATCAGAGATGCACCGATCTCATATTAGTATAAGGAGCGGCCCTGATATTGAAAACAATTCTAGATCGGGTATCGGTGACAATGATCCCGGTCCATAAGGGCAGATCTATTCAGTCTCTATGCTTTGTGCTCTGAGTGACATCATCCTTGATTAATTTTACATTATATTTAGAATTCCTAATTGTACTTTCTGAACCATTGGAAAGAAGGTTTGTTACAGTTTAGTTTTTACATATTTGACCAAAGTAGTCAACCTACTGTTTTTTATTAGTTTATTATTCATTTTCCATTAGCTGTTCTACTCCTAATTGATTGGAGAAATAAAAGTTGTTCATACATGTTTGACCAAGCCAGTGGAGCTGTTGGTGTATTTCAGTGAGCTGTTCTGGTGCATGTATACATTTGTAATTCAGTACATTTATGTTAAAAAAAATGTTTTAAGTCAATTCAGCTGTTTTGCTGCATCACATTAAAGTCTTTGCCTGTAATGGAACAAAAATGTGGGTAAGCTTTAGTAGAAGGAATATACAGTATGTTTGTAGTCAATGTATTGATGATGTCCTTCACATGTGAAGGACAGCTGTCTGATGAAAGGACGACCCACAGGACAGGACTGGTGACAGATTAAATGTGTAATCAGCTAAATATCCACTATGAGAACGAGAAACAAAGCAGCAGATGAACTTTGATAAGCATATTTCACCTCACTTAATTGAAAGTGAGCTTAAAATATCAATTTCATTCAAATACGTAAATTATTTGGTTAAGATACTGCAATTTATTGCAACACAGACTAGTGAAAAACATTTAAAAAAAACTAGGATGATTTTTTTGGAGATCACTGATCTGACTACATGAAGCCTTTATAATATGCAGCTACAAGTACTTACATGCAGAGGGAAGACTGTCAACAGCATTTTTATCAGCTTTGTCGCACAGCGCTGTTGGATATTTAATGGCAGATCCCTGTACATTTTCAAGATGCATCCGACTGACAGATTTGTACACACCCCATGAGAAACATCCTCATCTTCAGTAAGGAATGCAGTATATTTCCTTTTCAAAATAATAAAAAAACTGAGGCAGAAACTCTAACGGGAAACTTATAAAGAGAACAATAAGCCATCGCGAACAGGAAATAAACAGTTAAAGCCTTTCCTGTTCAATCCCCCGTTCAGTTTCACTCAGCTGAAACGGGTTCAGAGGGAACGTCTGAAACCAGCTTTCACTTCGTTTAAACAGCCACACTTACACAGGGAGGGGAAGATGCTCTTTTCTAAACCGATTCCACATTAACTTCTCTACTGCTTCTGTGTACCAAACCAGGCTGAATCCTCCCCCTCTCTCTCTCTATCAGTCCCCTTTAGGGCACTAACAGCATATAAGCAGAGCCTTTCATTTCCTGGAAAACAAATGAAAATGTTCATGACTTATCCTGCAGTGAAGGGCGTATGCCAGCGGAGAAATCCAAAGAATTCTTCTTTTTTTCCCCAGTACTTCAAGTTGCAAAGACAAAGCGTTCAGTGTTGGGTAAAACCACAGCGTCTAATAAATCCCAACAGCACTCTTTGTCTTTAAAGCAGTTAAAAGTTTATGCAAAACACGTCTTTCTTTTCTTTTAGTGTTGCTATGTGGCTGAGTGCATCTAACAGATTTGTGCAACCAATCAGATTCTGGCGAAACTCGGTTAGCGTTCTTTAGCCGAAGCTAGTTACCTTTCTCAAAGTCTTTCAAGGTCTCCTCTTGGAAGTCTTTGAAGAGATCTAACCTGAATCTCTTCTCCAAACCGTAGCTGTAGTATCTGAAGAGGCATTCCAATCCATACCTGGAGGAGGAGAACCGATATTAGCAAGGCTGGAAGGATTCATCCATTTATTGAAATAATCGTCAACTAATTTGGTAATCGATTAATTGTTAACTGGAGTATAAGGACAAAAAAAAAAAAAAAAAGAGGCAATTTTATGAGTAGTAATGAAACCAAAACTGTACAAAAATATCAAAATTTTGTATTTAAGATTTAAATAAAAAAGTGTTTGTGAATATGTTCTACACAGAAATCAAGTGGCAGTGTAATGTTGCATTATGTGATAAAAATTGTGTTTTAAAATGTCATAACGCATCATTAAAACCGCATTATGTCACAGTCGAAGCAAAATGTAAGAAAATCCTTGAAGGCATTTTGAATCGTTTGGCCTTGAACGACATGAAAGTTGATACTGAGCGTTCTGGATGTTTCTGAAAATGACCAAAAGTTCAGTATTTATGTTCCGGTAGCCAAGCAAAGACATTTTGTTATCAAATTCACCCTTGTGTCTTTGTGTAGTAATAAAGCAATTCCAAGTCTAATTCTACTTTAGAGCTAAACACTTTAGGGACTCTGGGTTGCATTTTATCATTTTTATTTCAAAATCTAAAATGCTAAAGACGGATCAGACCTGTATGGAGTATTTCTACACCAAATAAAGACTCTTTAAAACAATGTTTGGGAGCTTTAAAGCATCTCTGAGAACAAAAAGGGAGCACTTTGAATTGGATGCAGCGAATCCTGTGTACTTTCTGGTGATGAGCCTTAAAACGAAGAGCCAGGAGAAGCGGACGAATGAGTCCGCTGATATCTGTGTGATGAAGGAGATGCGAGCCGTCTCTACTACTAGATGGGTTTGCTATTCCCTCAGACTGCGCGGAGCTGAGCCAGTCACTCAGTCAGCCAAGAATGTGGGTTTGGCAAGTGTGAGGAGGCGCCTCTGTCAGATCCAGCAGAAAGCAGCTTAACCCTGTGCTGTCGAAGGTTGGAGGTCACGCAACGACACAAGCTCAACCAATACAGATCAATCAATGGGAGTTCTGTGGCCAATTTACAAAGACTCGATCTGATCTTTCTATTGTTGATGCAAGGAGCGGCCATATTGAAACGCAAAGTCGGAATTGGAGATGTCAGACCTTTCAAGCATTTCATTTGACTGTTTTTTCTGACTGAGAAGTCAGAATTTCCGAGTTTCGACTACAAATGGAATGCACCATCAACCGTGGGGTTTCCAAAAAGCTGCAGAGGTTCCCAAACGTTTTATGGCAGTGGCTGAAAGCTCAAACTGATAAAACAGAGCCGTGTTGCTTCACTTTTACCTGCTGAATGTCCTGAATAAACAGGAAACACCTCAAAATACGATGACTTCTCACATCTCTGTGCTTCCCCTGACCTCAGTTTTGAATGCAGCACTAATACTGAAAACAGCTTCAGTAATATTCAGCGTTTTGAGAGAAAGCTGATGGCACTCTGCTATGGTGCGTTAGCTGATTGGAAAAAGATCTGAATTTTGATACTCTTTCTGGACATTTTTGCATTTCTGTTTATTCTGTCTGCTTGGTCTCATTTCCACCTCAGAATGTGTTGTGAGAAACAGAACACGGCGGATTTAACCGTTTCATGTCCATCTCACCTGTAATTTTCTTTGGCATCTTCAAGTGCAAACTGTTTGAACTCCTCGTACATCTTTCTGTTGAAGTTGTCCCTGAGAAAGAAGGACCAAAACCTGAACAGAGTGTTCATCTCCTGAGACTGGCCGACCCCCAACCGTTTCCTCTCTAGGGAGAAGAAAAACAAAAACACAACAACAGGCAGTGGTTAGCATGCGATGCTAAAAGCAGAGTGCTGGCTGCTGGCTGCTGCCTGAAACAGGACGCGCGTGTCTCTTTACCGTTAAGGCACCTTCGGCGGTACTTGTGGTATCCCTGCTGGGTGAAGCCGTTGTCTCTCAGCAGCTCGTGGGATGGATGCCAGAACTTGGGCAGAGACTGGGGAGTGCAGCCGTAGCTTCCCGACAGCGGAGCGCCTTCTGATGGAGAAGCGTTGGAGCTGCTGTGGACCCGCCGGCAGAAAAGATTCATGTAACCATAGGCAACGACAACAAGACGTGCCTTTAATGCTACTTTTATATTACGGTTGCCTCAAAAATATTTGTACAGAGCTATTTTTATTGGAACATGTTGCTTTCTGTGATTGTAATAACTGCTGATTGTGTAAATTTTAAAGAGAACCTCAAAAATCTTGAATTGGATAATGACATAAAATTTAAGATTATTTTTCTGTTTTCAACCTCTTTTTGAAAATACAACAGAAAGTTGTTGAATATTCACTGAACTTCCATCCAGAACCGCACAGCATTCTGGTGGATGTAGGCAGAGTCATGGCTAGCTAAGAAAGGTCGGTGGCCTCAATTAACCCCCTAACTATTTGGTTACCTAGCAACAACCTGTTGAGTAACTTGCGCAGCAGCAGTTTCAAGTTTCGTTACCGTGCCTCAAAACTGCTTAAAAATAAAAAACACAATGACAGAGTGAAAACTGTGGACAAACCTGGAAAGGCCACTAGTTGGGTAGAATTTCACATATTCAAAACAAAAAAACTAATCAATAATTACTATTAATTGATATGAAATGCTTATATCATGACACGTTTTTCAGCCATATCGTACAGCCCTAGTGAAACGTCAGCTTTAAGTGTTCTCTGATCCGAGTACAACTCGTGTTATCAGACGGTACAGAAATCACTCCAGTTTTAAGAATATCATATAAGGCAAAAAATAAATAAATACAAGAACAAAAGTTTAATGAATGTGAAAGCTGGTTTTGTGAAAGGAAGAAATGTTCCTTGTTTGTTCTTCTATTGGTTGGAGCTGATAACAAGCCCCTTAAAGGCGTCGTTCTCGTCATTATTACTGCTAGTGAAGCAGCGCGGTCTGACCTGATGGATGCAGAGCGCGGCCGGTGCTCACGGGAGTCCATCACCCAACCGATGTGGGCCTCCTGCGGGGGGTTTGAGCTGTGGCGGGTCTTCTTCTTTCTTGGCATCTGGAACAGAAACCAGACGTTCACATTTATCAGAGTGTTTTTGTTTTTTAGCACTTTGAAGATAAACCCATTCCCTACTGTAGTTTTTTTTTTTTTTTTTAAAGATTGGTTTTCATTTTCTTAACAGGTGATGTGACATTTGCAACTCTAAAGCTTTATTTCACTGGACTGAGGGCAAAATGGCCCTTTGTATTGCAAAGGTAGCAAATCCCCTGTTTTAGATGAAAGCAGAATCTTCTGGTAAAGTCCAGAGAGAAATCCAACAGAATCTGTAGCAAAACTTGGAAATTGATCTTGAGACAGTTTGAACAATGAGATTTACTTTGACCTACACCTGAAACCAAATATTTACATACACTGAACATAAAGACAATCACATTTTTTCTCTGTCTGAAGTTGAATCAGACCAAACCCTTACATGTCAAAATGCAGTTATCCCCGACGCTGACCAAATCTGTGTAATGCCTTGAATTCTAGGAAAGTCACAGAAAAAAAATGTTTTCTGGTATTTATCAAATATATATGTATATATATGTATGTATATATATATAAATATGAAATAATAATTCTAATTGAACTAAGATAAAAGAAGTTTGGTCAGATTTAACTTCAGACAGTGAGAAAAAAATGTGTGTGTCTTTTTATTCAGTATATGTAGGTATCTGATTTCAACTGTATTTGGGGGGGAAAAGGAAGAGAATGAGCAACATATTTGCAACTGTAACTGCAGTAAAAGGTCATTCATTGTGTGTGTGTGGGGGGGTGTGGTTGTTATTTGGTCATGCTTTCTTCCTATAACCAGTATCTCTTCTTTCCTGGAAACTTTTATCTTAACAAACTTCATTCTCTAAAAACAAGTCAGCCCAGCCGCCTATAGTCTCCTGCTGCTAAACAACAACAATTTCTCCTGATATTAAGGAGACTCTGCAAAGTTTAGGAATCAGAATCAGTGAATGCTGCTGACCTGTCCATCAATGGCGCCGCTCTCCTTCATAACGGGGTAGAATCGTGGGGTTTTGTTGGGATCCTGGCGTCCAGGCGTGCGAGGCGTTCTGGGGGTCCGGGGTTGAGAAGTGCTGGGGGATTCTGGGACCGTTGTAGGGAGAGAGCGAGCCAGATCCGATCCGGTCTCCACTGTTAACACACACGCACATGCACCCCCACACACACTTTCACTAGATTAAGTAGTTACAACAGAAGGGAAAAATCTTTCACCCGATTAATCGTCAGAGTAATCGACATGATAATAGATTAGTGCAATAATGGTTTACAGTGCAGCTCCACAAACTCACCTGTCATGGGAGGAGGAGGGACTTCCTGGTTCGGGTCGATGGGAACTTTGGGAGTGAGGGTGTCAAACTCGTCTTTACTGATGACGTTTAACTTCTTGAAGTTCTCCACATCCTGCTGGAGAGGACAAATCGAGTTCAACTCGCATCTTTAAGTGCACAATGGCTGACTCCTCTGTGAGGATAAACAATATGTCAAAAATACTGCATTAAATGTCGGCTAATTATTTAGGTAGCATGCATTCAGGACGCATATGCCTGTATTAAAGGTGGTGACACTGGTTTAAAGGGGCAGTATTGTTTATTATTCAGGCACATAGAGCCATTTTATACTGTAATCAAGTAACTACTGTATGTTACCTTCAGTTGTTAAAAAATGATATATATATATATATAAATTTGACTTTGTAATTTAATGCCTTGAAATTGGGTCTCTGTCTCTTTAAGAAACTGTAGCTGTAAGGAGGAGCTGCGTCATGGAAGGCGGAGCTAGGTCCACCCAGGCGTTTTGCAAAGCTGAATGGCTGCCATGGAGATTAAAGGATTTCTGAAACATGAATGAAAGGATCAAGGCAACACTCCAGGTTTGTTTTTGATGAGGGAGTAACATTATAACATGACGACAAGCTTAAGAGTCGACTTTACATGACACTGCCCCTTGAAAATTAGAGTAAAAAAATAGACCGTAAGGGTAAGAAAGTAGATTTCTTAGGAAAAACTACAGCAACTCTAGTTTACTCCTTCCCCTAGTTGTAACTGAGCTCTCAGTTTGGGCTGACAACAGAACAACATGCGGGTCCAAACAGCTGATAATGCCAGCGGCTGCTGCCATGTGGGCCGGTGTGACACACAACAGATGTGGAGTGGACTATGACCTTTACACGCCTGCATCAGATGTACGATAGTGGAAAAAAAAAAAAACTGCAGCCGGCCTTGGTGTGTGTGTGTGTGTGTGTTCAGGTGGAGGATTTCCCACTTTACTGACAACCTCAGAGCCCAAAACAAGCTGACGTTGCTAAAAAAAAAAAAAAAAACTCCCGACAAGCATGAGGACGACGATTTCAAACCTACTTTAGAAGACATGTCGTGTTTCTACAAACATGACACGTTTTGTTTATTATTACAGAGATGAGCGTTTTGTTTCTTGTGGTTAAAATCTGCAGAACAAAGAAAAATAACGGCTCCAACATACAATCAACTAAAAATTCAAGTGATGAAACAGTCCAAAGTCTGATCAGAAAAAGGCTGGGGACAGTTTTCTGATTATCCATCTGGGTAATCTTGCGATTACAATCTGAGCCAGCACGTCGGACCTACGAGAAAATAGTGCATCTGTAGCTTTAAGAACTTACTGTCCAATGTTTTAAACTTGCAACTGCTTTTAAAAAATTGTGATAGCAGTTCCAGATCATTTTATGCATCAATTTGTTATTTTACAAAATTATGTTTTGAAGTTTTGAAGATGACTTCAGTAACTGCTGCCTATCACAGATCAGCCAATGGCTCTCGCTCTTATTTCCCTTCTGCTTATCTTTTTCTCAACACTTCCCCTCCTCATACAACTCATCATGCTTCTCGAAGAGCTGCAGAAGATCTGCATATTATTTTCAGCTAAATACATAAGCAGGAGGCGGGGGGGGGGGGAAAGAATACAGCTGATCCATTTCAGTAAGGTAATGACTGCATGTTATTCTGGCTGCACAAGAGCAAAGCAGCCAGAATAAAGGGGACCAATCAGGTTTTGTCCCCTTTAAAAAAATGAATTGTTTTATTCAAATGCTTGAAATCAGGAGGTTTTATGGTGCTAACTTAGTTTAAGTAATAATTTTTCAAGTAATTATAGTTTTTCAATAGATAATACTTTCCTACGACTGTTGTGAACGGCTGCCTGCTGGTTTTATCCCATAAATTTACTGCTCCTGCCCATAAATTACGTTGCATCACACTGTGTAACGTAGATCTAATGATCTTAAGTGCACGCTTTCTGCAGACGCAGCAGCTTTTCTAAAAGCCGGTCACTCTGCTCTGGAAGCAGCTGCCTGATACGTGAAAGGCTTGTGCAGAAGGAAAGGTTATTTTAGTCCCTCTGCACACATCATGAAGCAACGGCACTGCCAAAGAAAAACTTTACAGTATGTAAAGTCACCGTGCTCAGGGTGTCAGAGAAACTGGGCTCTGCTTACAACTGTATGATCCCATAAAGAATGTTATTATTTATTTCTACAAAGTTGTTACATTGCTTATTGTGAGTATTATTGAGTTTAACTTATTGGAAAGAAGGGGAAAAGATGGATGTTTAAGATGATGTGTGATACACTCAGAGACAAAGAAATGCTATTTAGCACTAGCTATCAATAATAGCCAAAAAAATGACTGTACCTAAATGTTTCGTGCAGGATTCCAAATCTAAGCGCAACTATCAATAAATTTATTTGCACAATTTTCAGCTCTCAAAAATAATTCTTAGGAGTTATAGATTTAAGTTACAAATGAAATTATTTTCTACCACATTTAAGTTTCTGATGGCTGCGAGAAAGCCAGACTTTCTTCTGATAATCTGGGTCAGACTTTAGAAAGGGCTTACAGGGGCAGTAGCCCAGGGTGCCAATCTTTGGGGCGTCAAAGACTTTTTTTTTTCTTTATGAATGCAGACTTGTGTCATCCAGATTTCGGTAGAAAAAGAAAAACAATAAAATCATGCAAATGGAAACTATTAAGCTTGTTTTAATTTATCATGCCATTAATTGATTCATTGCGACAGCCCTAGCACTAATAAGACTGCAGGGAGCTGTAAGTGGAAGATGATGACTGGCTCAAACATAGAGATGTTGTTTTTATATGGAGTACCGCCTCTAAGTGTACATGTCCAACTTGCCTATGTCTACATTTATGTTATGATGCATTGTCTGCACATGAGAAGTATAAAAAAAATTTCACACAAGACTTAAATAAAGCGGTTAGGCTACCGCTGTCTCACCTTGCTGCACTCGATCTGCTCCTCTCCCTTCCACAGGTCCTGTTCGTAGTAGTACAGCCCGTCGTTGATGGCCTTGGCCAGATCGGCTGTGATCTTGGCCCGGGACTCGTGGTTTCCTGTGCGGTCGCCGCCGGGGTGTTTGCGGAGGTACGGCGGGGTCTGGGTGACGATGAGGATCTTGTTGACGTCTTGGTCGTCAAGCTCGTAGTCCGAGTCGTCCTCGTCCGACCAGTCGGTGAATTTGTTCTTCCTGGGCGCCATCTGCTCCATCTCCTCGTCGAACATGAAGTCCAGCTCCTCCTGGTCCGGTTCGGCCTGGGGAGGCGGCTGGCTGCTTGGAGCAGGAGGGATCTTGGGTTCCCCCTGGAGGGCAGGAGAAGGTTTGGGGAAACATCCGGTTAAGGTGGTAAAACCAAAATCTGAGTAGAGTATCCTGCCAAAGTATCAAAGCTCTGAGCCAGACTTTAGAAAGGGTTTACAGGGGCAGTAGCCCAGGTTTTTGGGGACCCCACAGATATTTGATTTTTTTAATGAATTTATGTTTTGTAGACATTGTACTTAATATAAGAATCATAGAATCATAATATTTTGGTATTTTTATGAATATAAACAGGTTTTTGAAAACTATGAAGTTATAGTAACTTTTTGAGGAGGGGCGATGGGGGCAACATGGAGTTACTGGCCAAGGAACTTAATAAACCTACCATCATCGGTTCATATCTAACTATGTATAAAACTACAGATTAATGTACTTAGGAATAGAATTTTTATTTAGTGGATAGGGCACCAAAATGATTTCCAGCCCAGGGGCCCAAATCCTTGTAGATTCGGCCCTGTTCATACTCTTCAAGCTTTACATTTTATCTAGTTCCAACAATAAACTATTGGGATTTTTCAAACTCTTCCACAAATAAAATCTGAAAAATGTGGCATGCATTTGCTTTTTCCAACCCAATACAGAAAATATCCAAAACTGTATGAATACTTTTCAAGCTTTTTCTGGTTTTTGAACTAAAAATTACATTCAGGCAAAACTAAGTGAAGCAGTGGAATGAATGAATGTCTGAGTGAATGAAAACAAGACATGCAATGAACGAGATGTTAAAGGAAGGAGGACAAACTGGGATGAGTGAAAGTCTGGAGGAAGGAGGAACTCAACTGCAGAGGAGAAGAGGTCGGGTTCGGGCTCTAAGGGAGGAGATGGGCCAGCAGCACACACATCATCGCTGTCATGCTGCTGGCCCAAAACAAACAAAAAATAATAATAAAAAGGAGAATGCAGGTGATCACAGGAGAAAGAAAGAAAAACATGGAAAAACGAGATGAGAGGCAGAAAAGGGAAGATAGATTAATGTTGGAGATGGAAGTTAGTCTTGGTCAAGTACTGAAAAATCTGATTATTCGGTCCTGTTCGTCCAGCAAAACCACGAAACTGAAACATTGGCCTGTAGTGATAAATTTTGAAAGATGATAAATTGTCCCATAAATTATTGATAATATTGTTGTTTTGAGACCATTGTCAAGTATTATACTGATAATGGCATAATAATGCAGCTTTGCTCTACCAAAGAACAATGAAAGTTACATTTTTGAACACTCCGCCCTGCAACTGGAAGACATTTTAAATATTCAAAAACAAAAACAAGAAAAATAAATAAAATGGAAATAAAAAACTATTCACAACTGAAACCATAAATAATATGGATTATTAAATCTCTAAACAAATGTCCCTTTAAAAAAATATCAATCAGAATGGAAATGATCAGGCACATTATAATTCATCATGTGATTAACTGATACATTTTTCTCTCACTTAGGTTAAAAAATAAAATACTATTGACCAGAAAAAGATTGGTCTCCATTTTCTTCTGCTCTGAGCCAGAGCAGAAGTTCTGTTATTGATTTTGTCAATAACAAAATCCAGCTGTTATTGACCTACAGCTGGATTTTTCTGACTTTGTCCCTGCCGTCACCTGCCTTTGATTTTCCAGAGGTCTGACGGTGGCGTTTCTCCACCTGGATCCAGGCGTCCGGGTTGGGGTCGGGCTTGGCCTCGGATGCAGGGCCGTCTTTAGAGTCGTCTGCGGCCGGGAGAGAGTCCTGATTGGACGAGCTGGGATCAGCCGGGCCAATCAGAGGCTCCTTCACGGGCAACGTAGCTGAAAGTCACACAACAATCGGCTTTATAACATCCACTTATACACTGGAAACACCGGAAATGTTTTTAGTTCAAAAAGTGAAACACATTAATACTAAATTGTGGATCGAAATAAAAAAAACATAACTTATCAACTCTCCCCTAACAAAAACTTGAAATCCAGAGATGCGAACAGGGAGCAATACAGGAAATATTTACCGCTTTACAAATTCGAATGACATGAGGACCGGATGAGTTAATTCTGGGGTTTATTTAGTGGGGAACTTGATGAAGAGTTCAAGAAATGTATTTAAATTGCTTTATATGTGTGAAGAGCTTCTTTAATAATCTTACAAGTGTCTGCTTTGTTCTTTAAATTACGTTTCATTTGAGGAAAGCTCAGATGTGGCTGCTGTAAAAGGTTCATCAGATGGAGACGATTCCCAGCTTCAATTAATCCACATTTTCTGCTCCAGTGGATATTCAGGGCAGCAGCATATGGCAGAGAAAGTCAGAATAAACTGAGGTGTGTGTTTCGCTGCTTCAAGAGAATTATGTGTAAAACTAAAGAGAAGCAAATATTCATTTAGGAATTTTTGTGTTTGATTACAGTACTTAAGAGATTTGGGGGGAAAACAGATTTGTCCACAGAACCTTTAGATTGCACACTTTGCCGGTCAGAAACTAAATCATTACTGAATGTATAAAAACCTAGCAGGTGATGCTAACATCAACAGTCTTCGATGTGGAAGTTGTTACTGCAGGAAAAAAAAATCTCAGCTATCAGTCAGATGTTCAACAAATGAGTCAGATGAAGCATAAAAGTCGTTTCAATAACAGGAACCAGTATTTTCTATGGAAGAATGTCAGCAGTTCATTCAGTCTGATGTTAGCAGATTATAAAAAGTTGAAGTTATTACATAAATTGTTTTCTTTTAGTTCAATTCTGTCCATCATGGGATATGTTAAATGAAAAATAAACCTCTCTGCAGACTGTAGACAGATGATCGCTGTTAGCAATGGTAACCGCTAATCATGCTAAATGCCAGTTTGAGATGCTAAAGATTTGTAAGGTTAACCAGGAATCATTCTGACTTTGTTCTGAAATCTAAATGGATTTTATGAATGTTTCACTTCAGAGTCATTTAATAAACTGATTTTCTCATATCGTGTGACATCGCCTCTGGTTCTATTAGAAATAATGAGTACGGCTGAAACAATATGATTCATTGTGAAGAATCTATTATGAAAATCCTCAATTTAATAACTGATTAATCCTAATCCTCAGAAAAATTATATTCACTGAAAAAAACAACACATTCAGAGCAGTAATTAAGATGAAACTGCACAAAGCATGTGTGCATTTTGCATTTAAGATAAAAACATATGTATGTATGTAAATATGTTTTATCCAAAACTCCTCAAGTTGCAAAGTTTTAGCTTCACCTGGTTTAAATTAACAAAAGGAATGCTGTTACTGCATTTTATGCAATAAAATGTTTATTTTCTTAATATAAATAGAAATTGAATTGCTTTTTTGCACTTTTAATGGCTTATGTGGGTTAACGAAAAATCTTATTGTCAGAATAATCAGTAGAATAATAAATTACTAAAATAATCATTAGCTGCAGACCTACTAATGAATGATCATGTTGATAAAGTTGTTTAAATCTATGGTGTAGTTATAGAAAAGAAATGATGCAACAATCCCCTCATATTTTAAGAAGTGCCTGTCTTCTAAAAATGCATATATCCTGAATACAGGAGATATGCAGTAATTCTTTATAGTTGAGGATTTTACTCTACTTCTAAATTTGCTGACAGAAACAGCTCAGTAACTTGGGGTCTTTTTTCTGAATCCGTTTTATTTTAATATGTGGTAGTCCAGTTTTAACAAATGGCTAGAAATTAGTGTTAGAAGTTCATACTTTTGCCAACTTTCCTTAGGTAAATTTCAGACGGGTGCGTCTCTGAACATGCATTTGGACGTAAAAAGGTAACTGAATACTGACCAGCACTGACGGCGTTCAGGTTCTGTCGAGGAACAAACTCGGGGCAGTTGATGAGCTGGGAGAAGTCGGTGCGGGGAGAACCCACGACGGGTGGCGTGGGGATGGGCCAGCGCTCCGGCTCCGTTTTACAGCGTATCCTCTCATCCACCAGCTCCACTTCAGTGCTGCTTTTTAGAGCCTGCAAGGGGAAGAGCGGGGGGAGGGGAATGCATGCGGAGGTTTCAGAAAATCCAGGCGTTGAAGCGATTTCTGAAATATCTCGTGTTTGACCCGTGGCGCATTACCTCCATGATGAGGTTGACGTCAGTGGTAAGAGCCTGCACTCTGTGGAAGCTCGCAATGAGTGAAATGGGGAGGAAGCCCTGCGTGTCCATTTTTCTCCTCAGGAAGAAATCCCGCTCCAGGTTGTGGTTGCTGAAGTAGTATTCACTGGAGGAGGAAGTAGAGGACGACGCATGACCACCATTCGTTTTTGACATTTTCCTTTGATTAGATCAATTGTATCTTCTTCAGGTCCGACTCTTTGTTCCAAATAATAGGAGAATTCAAACTGTTGAAACGTGTCATGATGTTTCAAAATGTCAACGCCCAAACAGAAATCACCAGATTGTTTTACTTTTTAAATGAAAGTTAATTAGAGATCGCATTAAGTTCAATGGTTTGAGTATTACAGAAATAAGTTGTTCGTACTTTTTTAAAATAGAAAAACATTCCTGTAAAGTATCTTTGAGTTTTTACAAAAGCACTACGCAAATAAAATGTATAATAATAATTATTACATCGTCCACCCCATTGGTTAATCTGGATTTTATTTAGGTGTACCAGAGTAAAGGAAGCTGAATACAAATGCATGGCACACTTTTCAGATTAATATTGTAAAAAAAAACTATCCTTTACTTCCAACTTAAGAACTAGTGCGCATTATATCTTAATATCGATATAACTTTGGGTTCATGTTCTTTTAACGTCTGAATATGAAAGTCTTGCGTCGGAAGAAGAAAAAAAATATTGCTTCTAATTTGTAACAGTTTCATTGAAGTGTTTTATTTTTGGGATTAACCAAGAACTGGTTAAAGATGACACTACATAAGATTCAAAACACAAGAAGAAACATTTCTAGGACTTCAAAATGATTTTGTAGTGATGAATATTGTGACTTCAGCACCAAATGCAGACCTCTCTCTCCCTCTCTTGCTCGTCACACCACTTCATGTCTCACCCTCTGACACACAGATATTTGTGTGGAGCTCAGCCTGAGGCAGTAAGTAAGCATGAAGAAAAACGGCTGAACTGCAGGGAGATGAGGAGAGCGGACAGGAACGTCCCCTCTCACTATTGTCTATTGTCACCCCCTCCCTCCCTCATTCTGTCACTCCCTGGCTTTCTCTCCCTCTCTCCTCCTTATCCTTACAGTTCAGCTCTCAGGCCTGCATGTAATTCCTCGCCTGTCCCTTTAGAAGCACTCTGTCTATTTTTAGGAGCTCGGCTCACCCTCAACCTCCATTTCCACTGGCCAGAGTCTGGTCTTTAAAGAGGCCAGGGCTGTCAAGCAGACACCAGGAGCACAGTGCCCCCTGCAGGACAAACTCAAATAAGAGCAGATCATCTCATTCTAAGAGGCATTTCGTAGTTATTCAGTTTCAGTTCTACAGAGCCTGGCCTCGGATGTAATGACTGCAAGTTGAACTCTTGCATGTCTGAAGGCCCTTTAACAGTATGCTCAATATAATATAAAGTCATATGCAATAAATTATTAGATGTTGTTTGTCAGATTAAATGTACCTTTTGAAAATGATCTTTCAACATAATTTCTGTATTAAAAATATTTTTTATTGGTCTGATGTTATATTCTATTAAATGTTGTGCTTTCACAACATTTAATAACAAAATCATCAACGAAATCATTATAATTAACAAGATGTAGGCTATGAAACAGCCTGTGTGTAATAATCTATGTTCTGTGATTCACTTGAATTTAGAACTGCATTACTGACGTAAATAAATTCCTCAGTAATATTCAAATTTATTGAATATGACACACAAGTTATGACATCTTTCAACAAAACAACCTTTGAGGATTTTTTATTTATGCCCTACAGCAACACAAAGAACGTAAATGAAAGATTGTGGATTATTTTCCTTTTTTAATTAAACTCTGAAACATTTGCTGTGGGTTTGTACGTATAAATTGCTGAAGCTCCTTTTTATTGAAATTCCAGCTGCAAGTCCTTTGGTGTCTACAAGTTCTACCAAGCATTGTTGACCCCGTTGTTTTTCCTAAAACAGCTCAAACTCAGTCAGATCAGAACTTCTTTGAACCTCCGATTTTAAGCCTTGGCACCGTTTCACAATTGACTTTAGGTCTGGACTTGAACTGGGACATTTTGACACATGGGTATGAGCTGGTCTAAACCAGCCCCGGTCTTCAGGAATCACTGTCCTCCGTGTTTTAGCCGTCTACCTTATTGACACTCTTTCTTGGCTTTCTTCCGCACAAAGCGTCGACAACTTTTGTTCTCATGTGACCAGACGACGTTCCACAACCACATGTTTGCGGTGTTCCCTCCATGGTTTTCTTAGAGCTTTCTATTAATAATGCCTTTCTTTTTTCCCCCCACTCTTCCATAAAGGTCATCTTTGTCCAGCATATGACTAACACTGGTCCTCTCAAAGGATTCTGCTGCATATCTGCAGGATTGATGTTGGTGCCTTTTTCCTTCCACTTTACAATAATGCATAACTTTGTGTTATTCATTATTATACAACCTAAATTTTCAGGTCTCAGAAAGCTGTAAAACACTTACATTTGCCGCTTGATGTATTCTTTGAGAAGCTTTTCGTCCACTGTATACATTTGGACCTTGTTGCCGTCGTCGTAGTAGTAAACCATGTTGGTACCAAACTCTGTGGGCACCTGACCGGAGCCGTCAGATGAGCGAGCGTCTCTGTAGTTCAGAGAGTATTCGTACCGACCTGAGGAAGAAAGGAAAGTGCAAATAAGCCACTCAGAACCATGTTCACAACGGAAAGACGAGACGTTTGAAAAGAGAAACTTAAGCAAGTGATTTCCTACATTTCAAACTGAAAATAATGAGGTCAACTAAACCAGGATTTTTTGGTATGAAGGAGAGGTGGACCGATAAATTAGCAATTAGCAATAAATCAATTAATCGCATGATAAATTAAAACGAGCTCAATAATTTCCATTTGTGTAATTCTTTGTTTTTCTCTTTTCTTTCTCTCTTTCTACCCAGAACAGAATGTTTAAAGTGTTTTCGAGTTCCAGTGTTAAATTTATAATACAATTGAAAGTTTATTGATCTTTGAGAGTGTTTCCTTGTATTATTATGCCTTTAACATTATATTGCTTGATAATTATCTCAAAATCACAATATTGTCATTTGTCGCAATACGTTCTGGGACAATTTATCGTCCAGCAAAATTTGTTATCATGACAGGCCTTGTGGATGGGTAAATCAGCCTCAATTTCCTTATTTTTGGGAGTTTGGAAATCTTGATTAACGCCTAAACTTGCACAGTTAACAGTCGCAACGCTATCATCACCTTATCAACTTTTCAGACAGAATTTTTTATTTTTTAAATCGGCAGTCTCTTGGATAGATCAACTTTTTAAAGATCGGTGATCGGCCAGAAAACTGTAATCAGTGCACAAATAGCGTGAAGAGTAATGCCCACCTCGTCCGCGACCTCTGCCACGCCCGCGACCTTTCCCCCTGCCTCGTATTCCTCCGCGCCCAGTCCCTCCGTCGCTCCGAATGCTGCCGGTGTCGTCTCCGTGGTCCCGCGGCTCGGCTCTCCAACCTGTTTAAGAGGACGCACATTCTCCTGACTTCGTTTCATACAAGTTCCTCAGCCAACTGAATAAACTTCATAGATCAACACCGAGATAAAAACGTAGGGCTGCACAATATTAGGACATCTTGAAATGATAGCGGTTTTAATTGGCTTTAATAAATCCACATTCTGCCTCATTTATTGCTTCCAACACTCCCTGGACACCAGCATCTGCTGAAGACGTTGGCAGTATTAATATAGTAGTGTTGTGATATGTTGTGCAGCCCTAATAAAAAGTCAGAAATAAACATCTTGTGAAAGTCTTCATACTCCTACAATTATTGCAACTAGAAATGTATTTGTAACTAGTGTATTTGACTGGGATTTTATGGGACAGACCGACACAAACCGGAGTGTGCTTCTAACGTTGAAAGGATTCATGTAATTAGGACTGTTCATACATAAACAGGGCAAAATGATGCACGGTTTTCAAAATTCTTTACAAGTAATGTGAAAAGTGCGATGTGCATTTGTAGCTGCTGGGCTTTGAGGATACAGTGAGGATGGAAAGTATTCAGACCGTTTCAAACTTTTCACTCTTTGTTTCATTGCAGCCATTTACTAAAATTTAAAAAAGTTCATATTATTTCTCATGAATGTACACTCAGCATCCCATCTTGACAGAAAAAAAACTGAGATGTAAATGTTTTTTTGTTTGCTAATTTATAAAAAAACAACAAAAAAAAACTGGAATATCAAACATTTAAAGGGGTCTGAATACTTTCCATGCCCACTTCATGTCTCTATGGCAACGTTCACACAGCAGGTCTTGATGAATTCAGATGTTTGGTTGAAGTCAGATTTTTTTTTCATGGTTGTCCATGCTACTAATTAAATGTAATCGCAAATAGACTTCTGTGTCGACTCCAAAGCGACGTGCACGCGCAGAAGAAAAACGTAGAGGTCGCACAGCAGCGCTCCGTTTTTGGAATAATGAATGGCGCCGTCAATGGATCAGTTTTACAGTTTATTCGGTTGCGGGAGCTGACAGTATCGCCACAAGATTATGACAACACGAAGGAAAACGCAGCTAATAGCAACAGCCTTCAGTGGAGCAGAGACTGAGCTTCTGTTTGGATGAGTAGTCAGAGCTTAGAGTGGTGGGACTGTGATGGGATGTGATGTGATGCACTGACAGACTTTTTCCATGAGTTCAGAATTATTATAATTTTCAGCCATTATTTACTTCCTGATTTACAATAAATCTGGTGCAGAATTATGATGCACGTCTCACATCAATGATGTAAAAGTTGTCTAAAATGTATCATGATCGGGGGAGCTGTGGTGGCGAAGCGGCAAAACACGACCCACGTATTGAGGTCTTAGTCCCCGTGCCGGTGGTCGCAGGTTCGACTCCCGGCCTGGCGACATTTGCCGCATGTCTTCCCCCTCTCTCCTGTCTAACTACTTTAAAATAAAGGCCAGTATAGCCAACAAAACCTTTATTAAAAAAAAATGTATCATGACCGTTCAGACTTTAAAAACTATCGGCTGTGATTTAGTGCCTCATGTGGAAAGGGCACAAATTGGAGTTTTAAGGGGTGAAAAGATTGGAATTGGGCCGTTCAGACTGCCGTGAACGGATATGGACACATTTTTTTTTATAAAAATTGGCTTTGGATTGTGAACGTAGCCTAACAGCTTTGGACATCTATAGACTTTTGCCCATTCTTCTTTATTTCAAGGTCTGCCAGATAAGATGGAGGGTGTCTACAAACATCAGTTTTGAAATCCTGCCAAGATTCACCAAAGGATTTAGGTCTGGACTTTGACTGGGCCACTGTGAAGATGGTATGTTCAGTGTGTGGTGTTTTTCCACCACACAAAATTTTGTAAAATGGGCCAGAAAGTCCAAAAACTACCTGACCAGATCACCTTCATCCAGATGTTAGATCTGTTCCTTACAAGCTTGAAATTTAGTACATCTTTATATTTATTTACATAAGTTTAGTTTGTTGTATTTATTTTGTTACTTGCCATGTTTTTATTTACTTTGGGATTTTTGGAGGTCATTTGTTGTTGAAATGTGTCGTGTTGGATAAAGAAAAATACAAAATAAAATTGCTCCAAGAAAGAAACTGTTAAATAAAGCTGCATTTGCATTTGTATTGCTTCTAATAGTTGTCGATGATTTAGTTGTGCTGTACTTTGTGTTGGTCTGACACATAAAACCCTAATTAAACACACTGTAATCTGTCGTCTTAACATAAAAAAATATAAAAACAAAAACAAGGGGTGTGAATACTTTCACGAGGCACTGTTAAACTACTGCAGCTTGTCAAAGATGTATCCTCTCATGATAAAATCTTTTGTTCACAACCAACTGCATGTTTAATTTAAAACTTTAAAAATCATCCTACAAATTTTTCCACTCTCACAAATTACATTTTTACTTTATTGAAAGAAAAAATAAAAACACATGCAAAAATGAAATAACTCTGAGGTCATGCTGTCATTCAGCCATGCGTAATGGAAAAGAGATCGGTGTAAAAACATGCAGCGGTTGGGAAAAAGGTGGTGAGTAAACACACAGCTGTGTCAGGGGGTAAAGAGCAGAAAGCTGCACAGTGAAGAAGCAAACAGAGGCAGGGGAAAGGGGAAAAAAATAGAAATGAGTTCCTGGCCACTTACTCCGGCTGTCATAATGCGCTCTGTTATCATGAACCCTTTGATTGGGCGACATGGGGTCGGACGAGTCGCTGATGGGCGAAGTGTCCGGCTGGGCTGGGAACCCGCCGGATGTCTTGTCGGCATCGTCCCGGGAAACTTCCTCCAGCGGCAGAGAAACCCACTTACGTTTGTTACCTAGCCGTGATTGCATACCGGAAACAAGAGCTTCAAGAGTTGTGGCCGAACGGAATAGAAAGAAAAATACGTAGCTTGAAGAGAAAAAACTTCTACTGAGTTCTAAGTGTCAGATGTCCACACTTTCTTTATAGAAAGGGTGGAATATAAACATTCATATAAACATTCATGAAATTAGGGAAATTAAAGCTGCAGTGTGTAACTTTTTAACTTTTTTTTAATCTGTTTTTTTTATATTTGTTACAACTGTCACCATGTTGTGACAGTTTAATATAAGACCGATAATCTGTGTCAAAAAAAGAAAAAAGAAAAAGAAAATCTACCTTCTCCCTGACCTACTATTGCTGAAGAAATGCACCTCTCCCAGTCAAAAACAACCAATCAGAGCCTGGAGGACAGTCTTGGTGCTGTGAATCAACCTAGTGTATGCTACTAAATATTCCAAACGTGGAAAAACAACTCACCTTTCCAGGAAAATTGTCAACGGTGGTCATGCCAACTAGCTTTAGCATTTGTGGGAGGCTATGTTGTGGTGAAGTAGCTGTAGCATAGCAGCGTGGACGAGGAGAAGGCAGAGGAGCTACATTTTTTTTCACGGATTATCCGTCTTATGTAATATTGTCATGACATAATGATAATTTGAACAAATATGTTAAAAAAAAAAAAACATGTTTTTTTTTTTAAATAAAAGTTACATACTGCAGATTTTATGGGTCATGGGGGGGAAAAAACCTGTTCAAGCAACTTCCCTAACAAATGTATTTTTAAAAAAAACACTCCATGAAAAATTTTTTGTTCCTGCACAGAGAAATATGAATCTACGTCGTGACATCATTTTGATGCAACAGCAGCGCGGCCTAACAGAGAATGATATCCTGATATATTTCATGAGTCTTAGATTACAGTTGTGATACAAAGCAAAGACAGCAGCAGGAGTCACAGATCCTCGTCTGCAGACATCCTCCACAACGCTGCTCGCCTCTAAGCCACGCCCCTTTGGTTCAACATCACGCTGTGAAAGCGCACTGGGTTTTCACGACAGATCAACTTGCATAATATGAAAGTGACAGTTATTCATAATGGGGGATTTGGTTGTGTGTTTATTGCTGTACTATTAGGGCTAAAACAAATAATTGTGATGAATCAATTAATGTAATAATTGTAGACTAACTTAGTTATCAATTAATTTCAGCAAAAACAGCCTATTTGCTAAAAGAACAACACACTCAGAAGTAATTAACCCAAAGAAATGTACAAAAGTATACACATTTGGAATTTAAGATTATATGTATATATATATATATATATATTAACTTTTGTCTGTAAATATCTTTTACTAAATCAAGTTTTAGTTTCACTTGGTTCAAATTGTGGAAAAGAAACAAATCTATTAAGCTAATTTTGCTATCCAATTATTACATGTCGATATTAGGAGGATTTCTTTAAACTTTTCCTACAAACAATCAAACATTCACAAAAAAATGCCGTTATTGAATTTTAGACAATGAATGAAATTAGTCGATTCTTTCATCTTTTTATGTATTTCTAATATTGTAAAAAAGCACAAGTGGCTAAATGAAAGATCCGCAGTATGTGGTAATTTTTTATCCGATTAATTGGTTAATAACTCAATAAC
Source organism: Xiphophorus maculatus (assembly GCF_002775205.1). Taxonomy (NCBI): domain Eukaryota; kingdom Metazoa; phylum Chordata; class Actinopteri; order Cyprinodontiformes; family Poeciliidae; genus Xiphophorus; species Xiphophorus maculatus. Next base: position 22,476,392 of record NC_036461.1, read on the forward strand.
TCAAAATAACTGGAGTCCATCAAATGCTAAATAAATGTAAATACTCTCAATTGATGTTTTTTTTCATTGTTGAAATGGATTAATATTGGGGCCCTTTAGATAGAAAAAAAGAGTTCGGCCAAAAAGCTCTGAAATTTTTGTTTAAAATAAATAAATAAATAAAATTTCTTTGCTCCAAAAAGTGGCAGCTCAGAAAATTTTCAGTTTTTTTTCCTAGACATTTTCTTAGATGAATCTCAAAGTTTGAGTATTTTTGTCAGAAATGTACTCCTTTATTCTCTCTTTATCTACAATGATCATAATATGTTGTTGTAGAAGGTTTCTTTAAATTAACTACACAATTTTGTAAACGTAATAATCTTTCATAGTAAAAGATCCTTAAGTGACTTCCTATATGTATAGACATTCACAAATTGAATGCACTTCCATCAACAGAGATCATGTTATGTTCTCGTTTTAGACACATTTAAAGCATTGCAGTCAAAAGGCGAGCGCCTTTAATTAACTCTGCTTTGACGTCTAAAGATGAGAGACGAGTAAAAAGAAATGAAAGAAGGTATGATTATTAAAGCAGAGCATGCACCAATCTGCACCAATCAGTAATTACAAACAGAGATCATTACGGTTATTAACATGCCTTTTTATACAGGAAAAAACCCCATGGTCACAAATTAAACCAAACGTGCATCTTTAAATCTTAAAGGCTCTTGACAGCATCTACAATATAATAAAGCTTTTCCTCAGTTTGGAAATAGAATGTCAATGTAAACAAATTCATACATTTAATGTAAAACTTGTACATTTACAGCTGTCAGCAGCCTTATTTAGCTCAACGTTTCGGCAGCATTTGCATGCGTCACAAAGATAAAGAAAGAAAGAAAAACTCACCCTCACCTCCTCTCTTCTTCAGGCTGGAGCTCTTTGAGTCCTGTCCTGGTTTTGGTTCTTCTTCTTTACACGGTTCCTCCATTGGATCCACATGAGCTTCCTGGTTCTCCTTGCTCTCCCCTCCATCATGGCTGCTCTCTGATTTCCTGTCCGGTCGCTCTCTTCTCTTGTCCCTTTCTCTGCGGGAGGAAGGCTTCTTCCCGTTGTTGTCGAGGACAGTTTGCTGCTGCTGAATCAGAGACGCCTGCGTTTATTTACGCTTTCACATATTGTCTATTCTCACTCGCTTTTGATACAATAATCAGATAAAAACTAAATACATTTCCAGAAAGAGGAGGTTCTTCCTTCCTACCAATAATTAGGGATAATAATCACAGTAGGATTATTTCACTGTAGGAAGCTATTTAAAATAAAACCATTTCAAAACACGTTGGCGGTTTTTTTAATCTTGCGAAAAGGCGAGAGAGAGCTAAACTTTACAGCAGGTAACAGGAAGGTTATAAGCATTGTTATGTTTTATCCTTTTAAGCTCTCAAGCTCAGCCATGGAATATGCCAGCGTTTTAAATCTTTGGAAATCTAAAGTTATGCTATGCTACGTTATGTAACATTTTCTGGTGAACACAACAATAACTGCGGTTTGAAATTACACAATTCGCAATTAACACAATCGCTAATGACTGACTAAAGTGATAACTGTGCCACGTTTTAACTTATTAAAACCTCAATTTAGAGCAGCTGTTCCCCCAAACAGATGGCATGACATCACATTTGCCCCCTAATCTAAATATTAAATGACCAGTCATTTGAGGACAGCCAGAAAAAACAAACAATTTGAATGGATTTTTACATTTTCTTATATTTCTTAAAGAAAAAGCAAAATTGGCTAATATTTTCATTGGTTACTGACCATAAAGCTTGGATCTTTGACTCCTTACTGAAAACTCTTTGTAAATCTCAAATCAGGAACCCAATCATGATTCAAGAGGCTAACGGGGTCAAACATTTGCACTTGTCTCTGTACCTCAAAAACTAAAACAATTAACGTAATTAAATATAAATTAATGTAAAACACTTCCTTTTTTTAAAGTAATTGGACAAGAAGTAAAGTCTGGAACATCCCTGTTTTTTAACACTTATCCAAACCTGTAGAAGCAACTAAACCAAACTTGCTACTTTTGAAGAATGTGTAGGAACAATTAAAAACACACTTTCACACACATATACACACAATATGCCATACCTCTTTAGCGAGTTCTCCAGGTGTGGGCCAGTTTGTGATATCACTGAAGTCACTGGACTGTGAAAACAAAAACAACATAATATGAGTGTTTAGATGAGGCATTTATTCTAACATGTAACACTGCGTGTTGGGACAGGTAGAGTCCAGCTGGGAGGCTGGACTTTGTGCTTCCTTTGCTCTTTCTGCAGAGGAAGCACAAACAACAACAAACAGACAGAGGCTCATCCAGTCACTGTGGGTCCTGTCAATTTGGGCAAGCTGATAGTAGATCAAGGTTAAACGAACACAGAGTGCAGCTGGACTTTACTGTGTGTGGAAAGAGGGGGGAAAAAATCCTTCAGTCTCATGGCATCTGAAAAGACAGTCGGCGTTTACAGTGGATCTGGATAGAGAGGAAACAAAGATGAAGAAAAGATTTCCTCAAGGTTTCTGTGACTTTAAACCAATAGTTATTGATCCAGCTCAATATTCTAGGCCTAATCCAAAGATTCGCAGAATAGAGATTTTAGTGATATCTGGGTTTGAAACAATACCAACTGCAGTGTATAACAAATTAATCGTGATTAATCGGTTATTAAAGATAATCGTCAACAATTTAGTCATCTATAAATCGTTTCCCGGGGTATACAGGCACCAAAACAAAGGACATTTACTGAAAGAACAACTTACTCAGCAGTAATAATTAAGGCAAACCTGTACAAAATTATACACGTTTTGCATTTTGATTTAAAAAAAAAAAACACAAAACGACTTGTCTGTGATAATGTTCTGCAGATGCTACAAATGATCAAGTAAACACTAAAGTAATGTTTTAATTATTGCATTTTGGGGCGTGCTGTGGTGGCACAGGGTGTTAGCACGCCCCACGTTTGGAGGCCTTAGTCTTCGACGCGGACGTCGCGGGTTCGACTCCCGGTCCCGACGACCTTTGCCGCATGTCTTCCCCCCTCTTCTCACCCTCCTTCCTGTCTGCCTACTGTAGAAAAAAATACGAGCCACTAGCGCCGCAAAAAAACTCTTCGGAGAAAAAAATGGGAAAAAAAAATAAATAAAATTATTGCATTTTAGGCAATAAAATATCTATTTTGTTATTGAAAAAAAAATAATTCAATTCTTAATTTATTTGTATTTTCCTGGTGTATTCTAATGCATAAAATAAGCTTATGTGGTTACATGAAAAATCTGCAGAAGACACAATTATTTTTAAATCTGATTAATCGATTAATCCTCAGTATAATCTATACAATAATCGATTGTTAAAATAGTGGTTACTTGCAGCCCTAATTGCAATAATAATAATAATAATAATAATAATAATAATAACATTTATAAAGTGCTTTCAAACAAAGTGCTGAACAATTACAAAGAGATGAAAACCAAAATAATAGTTAGAAACAGATAAAATACAAAGCTAAGCAATAAATACAAAAGGTAAAACATATACATGTAAAATACTTATTTTTAAAATAATCATGTCATTTTAATTTTGTTGCTGTGGATTAATACAGCTGGATAAATCCATTTCCATTTGGTTGCTGCAGTTGAATAAAGCTAGTGTCCTTTTAAAGCCGCCATCTTGTTGTGCTCATGTTGTTTTAAAGATTAACAGAGTCCAGTTATGTGACTAAAATGCACTAATGATCACTGCAAGGTGATTATTTGGGCTTTCAACTGGAAAACACACAATTATACTTTTTAGCATGTTTAATTTTTAATTAATAAAACCGTCTGAATCAGTCTTCCAATGAGAAATCGGCTGCTGACGGGATTCGCGAGGCGCGTTGTCGTAGGAAACAAAACATCCAGGCCGCAATACAAACCCTCTTCTATGTAGTAGTTGAAACTGAGGGCTGAAGACTTAAAAATAACACAATATAAACATTTCACTGATTGACAACTAACATGTGTTGCATTCCCTGTCAACAATTTTCTTCGAGAAGCCCCTACAACCATGCTTAAAGATTTCTAACATGCCTAAATAAACAAAAGATTAAATTAAAGGTCCAACATTGACTCCAAAATTACCCTAAAAGGTTAGTAAAATATATTCAGACAATTTGAGAGCTACTTAATATCTATATTTAGGTATTATGCTATGGTGATTATCCTTAAAGCTCTGTAGTGGAAAAACAGGTTGGAGAAGCAAACAAAACCAGAGGATAGCAGCTCGAACCGGTTAATGTTTGGCAGCAGATGGTAATTTCTCACTCTCTGTGTGTTTTAACACCTTAAGTCAGAATTATGGAAATGTAGATATGAGGACTTAGAAGAATCAAAATGTTAATTTATTTGCAAGTTAAAACAGGTGTTCATCCAATACTAACGTAGAAAAAAAGAGGCATGATGTGATAATTACTGAATATTTCTGGAACAATATTTATCTAGAAAACATGGTCAAGTTGATCCTATGTGAAAGTATTTGCACGTGTATTGCAGAAAATGTGAAAACTTAAAACCAAATTTAAAAACAGAGCGTTACCTTGCTGGGTTTTCTCACTCTGGGCTTGCTGGCTCGGACCACTTTCAGGGTGTTTTGTTGATCTGTGCACAGATGATGGATAATAGAAACAGACATCATTAAATGTGGCAGGCAGGAGCAGACCAAAGCAGACAGAAGCTACAGCTCCTCGAGAAATGCGAGTAGAAATCGGTTGCTCAACACCGCGGTTAAAATGTCAACTCATCCACTCTTGCACAGTCTTTCTGTGCCGTTTGGGGAGCATAGAGAAGAAGAACTAAGTATTTAACCCCCGCAGGGAGTGAAGGAGTGTAAGTTGGGGGTGATTAGAGTGCAGACTGCGGTGGCACGCCGTGCGGCTGCATCTCTGCAGGCTGGGAGTGGCTCCTATCGCTCAGCAGAGGATGGCTGGATTGATAAGACACACTTAGCACACACACACAGGCTTTCGTGTGAATGGGTGTATGCCTGACTGGGTCTGTCTGTGTGTGTGTGCGTGTCCACCCACAGAGCTAGATGTACAGTAACCCTGTAAACTGATGCCTAGGCCAGAGAAGGCTGCTTCAAATTTAGCTCCCCCCCCCCCCCCCCCGGTTGCTCTCCTCTCCGCTCTGACACACATTCACAACTTTAGCTGAAGGGGGTTCGAGACCACCGCTTTCACCAAGAGCCTGCTACAGAAGAAACAACACACACATATGCAAAGGCAAATGTTAACTATCAGAATGAAAAGTATTGTTGAGCTCACTGATGAAGCAAACAGGAGAAAGTAGCCAATTTAAAGTTGAAATTCCAAGAAACTCGGCTTCAGATTTGATACATTTTTAGGTCAGGAGATTGAAAATCTGGATACTGACTTTCTCAGACTGGCTCTTTAAAGCTGCAGTGTGTAACTTTTATGTAATTGATTTTTTTTTTTTTTACATATTTGTTGAAACTGTCACTATGGCATGGGACAGATAATGTGTGGGGGAAAAAACAAAACAAAAAAAACAAGCTCCTATGCCTAGTTAGCCAGAGCTAACTAGGAACAACCAATCATAGCCAGGAAGCGCGTCTTAACGCCTTAATCACCACATCCATTCCCTTTGACAATTGCTACACTGGAACTTAGTGAATGCCATGGCTAGTTAGCATGGCCACTGATGATGACAGATAAACGGTAAGTTGTTTCTCCACCATTAGTACATTTAGCAGCATGTTCATAAGAATAATTGACAGCTCTAAACCCCTTCTTCAGGCTCTGATTGGTTGTTTTTGAGGGAGGAGGTGGAGGAGATGGATCTTTTCACAGATTATCTGTCTCATATTCCACTGTCACAAAATGGTGACAGTGGAATATGGAATATATAGTATATATATCAAGATAAGAATATTAAATAAAATATATTAAAAGATAATATAAAAAACCAACATGATTTTTAAAAAGATGAAAGTTACATTCTGCAGCTTTAAGATACTCTTCCACCATGGTGTTTTCAGCAGTCCACCTTATTAACCCCATGCAAATAAAAACCTCTGGATCCAGTCTTAGGAAAATCTTGGGACACAAACAGAACCATTGTACAGAGACGCTTCTTTAACAGAATGTGTTGATTAATTATATGTTGAACTTTGACATAATAATCCCTCTTGCAGTCATATGTGCAAAAAGGCTTCTTTATGTAGCACTTTTACCTTCTTGAATCATCTCTGGCCTCATTTATGCTGACCTGGTGAAGGCTACAGCGCTCTAAGCTACACTGGTGAAAGGACAAGTCCCTGCAAAATGTCTACTTTTAACTTTTTGTCGATTATTTTCTTGTTCTTGTGAGACTGTGAACATTTGTGTACCTAGTTTCAATAATGCTATAGCTTATTTATGTCCATCATTAAAAACACACCTTATGCAATAGTAATCAGTCAAATACATGACAGATTTAGAATACACATCAATAAAAATTCATTACAGTTCATGCAAAATATTGATAAATATATAAAATATACAATAACAAACCATTCCAGTTAGGGCTGAAACGATTCCTCGAGTGATTCGAGTACCTCGATTATTAAAATTCATCCAGAAAAATGTATCTGCTTCGTTAAGTTATATTTTATTATTTAATCCACCGTGTTCCAGCCAGGTTATAACCTGCGTGGCACAGCGCTCTCACTTCCGCCTGAGTTGTTGACGAAAGCTAACTGTTAGCAGCATAACGTCCAGTTTTCAAGTTCAGTCTGGGGGGATTTTATTGATTCATGATAATGTCCGGGTCTTTGTCGTTTTTCGGGGGACCAATAAACGTCCTTAAAATGACTGGCGCGATGCCTGGAGTACGGCAGCTTTTCTCCTCCCGGAGCTGCTGCCTGGTGGCGGTTCAGAGCGAACGGCGGGGAAAGAGCGCTGCCGATAGACTGTACACTGCGGGCGGCTGTGCATTAGATAATTAACGTAAGTGTAGCTTTACGGACAAACCGGAAAATTTACTTCATAACATCCCGGTCTCAACAAATGGGTGACAGCTGGTAGATGTGTTTCTGTGTGTGACGAACAAAGGTGTCAAATCCCGTCGCTAACATGAACACAAAAGCTATAAATGTCTGGGCAAGGTGAGAGTTCATCTATGAAATTCACTGAAGATGAATGCATAAACGAAAACACATTACGAGAGAAAGTGAGACATTCTCACACAAGAGACATTTTTTATAAGCGCATTTGTGAGCTTTCCTCTTTATTATTGAATTGAACATCAGATTTTTGTGTAACTTTTCTTCAGGTTAACTTGAAAAGTGAGCTATTATTGTTACGACTTAATTTTCTAAACTACAGAAAAGTTCTTGTTCGGGAAGCTCAACTGTGAAAAATTGGACTGATGTTGATATGCGATAGTAATACTGCTGTTATGTTAGATTTACCAATGTTTTACTTTCTTTTTTTAACCGATTACTCGTAAGAATAATCGACATTTACTCGATTCCTAAAATATTTGTTTACAACAGCACTAATTCCAGTTATACGTACAGTGCTCCTATAAAGCTTTTCAGCTTCTTTTAAAGAACTTAATTTTGTTCAGCTCCAGAGAGGTAATGGAGCTCCACTCTTTCATTCAGAAATAATTCATTATTTTTAGAAGGGTTGGGGGGATTAGCATCAATTCAACTTCATCATACTTGGAAAAATATTATTGTCCCTCATTGTAGAATTAAAAGAATCTAGAGGAGAAATAAAAGCAGTCAAATGACTTCTTTGATTTTTAAGCTACCACAGTAAAAAAATGTTAAGAATTGATATGAACAAAATTACAAGTTGTGAGGAACTAACTAGAGCCTTCATCTAAAAATAAATCCTTGAAAAAAAAGACCTTTCAGAAGAAGCATCATTTCTGGAAACCTTTTTTTTTTTTTTACATATTTATTAAACATAGAAAATTGCTCTAGGATAAATTGTCCTAGTAATTATTGCGATAAACATAAATATTGTTGATCTGCGACCGTTTTGATGTAACATATTGATAATAGCATAATAATGCAATTCTGCCCTCTCAAAAGTCAATAAACTTAAATTTTGAAAAGAACACTTTAAGGCTAGAATTGGAATAGATTTTAAATACGCAAAAAAAAGCAGAAATAATAAAACAATAAATAAAATGGAAACAAAAATCATGCGCAACAGAAACCAAAAATAAACAGGCTTTAGACAAAATTACCTTTAAAAAAAAATACCACGAGGAAGGAACTTATTGAGCTCATTTTACTGTATCATGTGATCAACTGATTAATTTCTTATTGCGACAGGCTTAAACAAACTAAAGGACTCATGTTTACTTGTGTATTCAGAGTCTTTGCTCTGAAGCTTTAACGTGAGCTCAGGTGGATCCTGTCTCTGCTGCTCTCAATGTCACAGTGAGCATGAACCAGCAGGACTCAGAATCTCAGTCAGAACCTGAAGGTCCATCTATCTGAACTCCACCGTTCCTCTGTGGAGAGGGGAGAACCTTCAGAAGAACCTCCAGCTCCACCTGTATGGTGAAGAGTCCACTCTTTAGAAAAGCAACATGGCGGCCCGTCTGGAAGGGCCCTGAAGGACTCAGACTGTGAGGAACAAGACTCTCTGGTCTGGTGAGACAAAGACTGGACTCTCCGGCATGAAGACCAGATAACCTGTTAGGAGGAAAACCAGGCGTGGCTCATCCCCATGGGGAAGCACGGGAGTGGCAGCATCAAGCTGGGTAAAGCAGTAAGTTCAGAACCTCTCTGTGAACGTCGTGGGGCGGCCAGGCCAGAGTCCAGGCTGGGGTTTGACTGTACATCTCAGGAGAGATCAGAAAATGGCTGATAGACGTTTGATGGAGATGGAGACGTTTGGCAAACAGGAAACTGACCAAGAAAAGTTCTGTCAGCTGGTCATGCCATATGCAAGAAGTTTCTGGCAAAGCTGCATTAAAATAATGAGAAAAGGCTGGGAAGACTTATGTACATGTCATTTCACAGTTTATCGTTAATATATTTGCAAAAAACAAACTTTTGAAGTTATTGTAGGAGTTTTTTTTTTATTTTTATGAATTTAGTCCATTTTTAAATGTGGAAAAAGTGATGTAACGTGAATATTTGCTGGATGCAAGTTAAACCCAGATTAGCTAGGATGAAACTAAAAGCTACTCTAAAAGATGCTGAGACCAAAGTCAACTTCTACTGAGTAGATTCGATCAATATACAGACAGATTGATGTTTATTTAAAAACCCTATTTCATCTTATCATCTCAACAAGCTCCTTGTTCACAGTTATTTTACAAAGTTTATTTTTGTTTAACATTACAAAAGTCACATTTTTTACAACAATACCGAAAGCTACATTTCCTAGGTTATCCAAAAGTCGTTTTGTGGACATTAAAGGTAAACTGTGTATGTGTTTACCTTGTGTGGTAAACCTGAATCTGTTTTACCAGCTGATCAGGCATATTTTTAACATATGTTTTAAGTGCAGCTGATTGTTTTAGATATTTCTTGCAAAAAAAAAAAAAAAAAACGTTTAAAAAAAAAACAACAACCCAACAACAAATGGAGATCCTCTCATGGAATTACTATTAAAAAGATCCAAACACAACTAAAAGTATTACTCAACCTTAAGCCCTAATTTGTCTTTCTACCTGTTCATCTATTTTAAACCTTGATCATTTTCTCCGATTTCAGAAAATTAAAAGCAGAAATTCAATAAATGTCAATATTTTTTAACCATACACAGATATTCTACTTCCAGCAAATCCATCTGTTAAAGCACCTTGTTCACATACGTGTTACTCTCACTAGTGACAGCGACCCGGTGGGAGGAACGGCAGGCTGCCAGGCCATTGGACATGCGAAACGTGCCTTTACAGCAGCAGGAGCTGCTAGCCTGCTGGCTTTAGCCTCAGCCAGCGAGACGAGCTAGCTGCTCGAAGCTGAAGCGTCGATTTTAGCTCAAATCGAGTAGGTTTTGAGCTACTACCTCCCCCCAAAAAGCAACAAAACACTCCCATCCCACTGCCACCGACATCCCTTTGGGGATCGGAGCAACATAACAGCTAGCTGCTGGTAGCTAACAGAAGTAGCAGTTGTCAGCAATCAACACGTGGTGCTCATGAGCAACCCGAGCACGGGGGGGGGGAGGGGGTGAATGTGATGCTAACATTTAGCTGACATCCTAATTGTTTAATTACATCTGACTAAAGCCACCGTGAGATGAGCTGGCAGGTCATCTCACGGTGGGTTTCTCCGCAGTGAAGCGTTCAGAAATGCCTCGACAACGTGACACATTTGCTGCGGACCGCATTATTCACTTTCGCCCCCCATCGTCTGTAAAACATGGGAGCAGCTCACCTGTCTCCTGGGAGCCGGAGTTGATGTTGTTGACCGGCACTCTGCCCGTGGTTCTTTTAGTCCACGGGTTGACTTTCGGCGGAGGGGCTTCTACAACTTTCTTCTTCGCCGCCTCGACAGCCGAGTCAGCGTTGCCGCTCTGTTCGTTCTCTTTATCGTTTTCTTTGCTTTTCTTATGCGTGTCCGCTTGGCTCTTGGTCGACTCTTGCTTGTGGTCGTCCGCTTGCTGCTTCTCCGTGCCCCTCTGCCCCGGCTCCTCTTGTTCTTTGTGCAGGTGAGCCCCCTCTGACTTGTTTTGGTTTTTGTCCTGCACCCCGCTGGAGCCGCTCGCTGTCAAACCCGAGTCAACCTGGCTACACTCAACCTCGGTGGACATCCTGCTGGTTTCCTGACAGCGCGCGGTGTCAAAGCCAGTGTGGAGTCTTGGTTCTTGTTTTCCTTGCAAAGAGAAAAGTCGTGAACAGCTCGGGGGGTGACCACATCCACTCGAGGCAAACAAAATTTGGGCTGGACCTCGCTAGCCCGCTAGCCGAGAAGCTGCAGCAGCTAACTGTTAGCTAGCCTGGGACCATGCAGAAGCCAGCGAGCCCGAGTCAGAAGCTTTTTCCCGCGATATTTAACAGTTTCATATCATTTAACAGTTTCCTCCGACTGTGTAGTTAGCTTCCATAAACGCGACAAGCCCTTGTTTGGTTCTTTGGGACTTTTAATAACTTTAGAGAGGGGAAAAAAAAAACCCTACTACAGCGACCTCCTCTCAGTGTCTAATTTCACCTCCACGCTACCAGCAGCCAGCTCGTGCAGCAAACTCTCCTAATTCTGTAAACACTGACTCTGCTGCCCCCATCGGCCGTCACCGGCAACTACAGACAAACGTTTACAACTATTTTTGAACACGGAATACGTTTACCGAGCTGTGTCTTTATTTCGTCTATTTATGGTCATGTATCAATTTTACTAACGTGCATAGTTTGAGTTAAAACTGCGACATAAGTGAGTATTAAAAAAAAACAAAAAACAATTGGCGTAAAAGTAGGCTATTGCATATTCACCATTATGAACTGCAGCGAATTCAAATTCCTTTTGGGAAAAATTGAACGGCAAAACTAATTTATTTTATTTTATTTATTTTCACGTACTAGTACTTGTGCCTTTGTTGTAATTACTTTCTGAAACCAATTTAAATATAATCTAATTAAATATTTCCATCTAAATACAATATAGCTATAACATTATCTATAAATGTTATATAATGTTAATAGATAATAGTATCTATTTAAAATATCTAATAGTTGAATGTATTATTATATAATATATATTATAATATGTGATATAGCTGTATTATAATATAGATATTACTATATTACACATATACATGATATTGCCTATTATATCTAAATATAATAGATATATATTACATATCTATCATGTTAAAATATTTGATGACAAAAACAAAGAGATCTGTAATTGGTAGTTGTATGTTGAGTAGAATATTGACTGTCTAAGCTCATTTCTTTATAAAGAAATGGCAACAGATAAAACACTATCACTATGTGCAGAATAAAACTACCGCTGCACCTCACACTGCCCATGTCTTTGTCTAGATGAAACACGGTGGTGGTATTATTATGCTGTGGGGATGCTTTCTTCAGCAAAGAAAGTGTCATTAGTAAGAGTTAATGGGAAAATGGATAAAGCTGCAAAACATACAACCAGAGATACCTACACTGGTTTAGATTAAAACAAATTCACTTTAGAACGTTCGGCCCTGAACACAATCGAGGACCTTTGGGAACATTTGAAAATTGCTCTTCTAGATGATGTCAATCCAGTTTGAAATTTTTTTTTTTTTTTTGCAAAGGAAATCTTCAACACTTTCCATTTCCCAATGAGCAAAGTTTCTAGAAGCGCATCCTAAAAGTGCCACAGCTGAGTAATGACCGGAGGGGCCGAAGAAAAACGCACGCAGCTGCCATTGATCCGGGGCTTTTACAATGAAGGTTTCCAGTTTTTATTCGCGCACCATTTTGAAAGCGACAAATCATTTTCACTCAAATTTAGAACAATGCACAACTTTACATTTATAAATCAATTGACAATAAAATACATTAAAGTTAGTAGTTGTAACATGACGATGTGAATGAGTTCAAGACACTTCTGATTTGTATTTAAAAAAAAGAAGTTTTTCTTATTGAGCGATGAGTTCTTTTTCATCTTTTCTTAAGTGCTTTTCAGCTATAGATATGAAGGGAATCAGACACGCGGGCCAGTTCGACTGCTTGTGCTTCACTCTGCTTGTCAAATTACACACTTTAAAAATCTGAAAGCAGAGTCATCACTATCGGATCAGATGACATGTTTCTAAGTGTGGGACAGATGCAAACTGCTGGAGAGATGGAAAAAGATATGTCCAGTCACAATGTGTGGGAGCATTTATCTCCAGTATATTGTAAGCGTATGTGAGCAGTAGAATTACACCTCAACCTTCCACAAAATATCAGAACGGAATCATAGAAAAATGGGCAAAGTTGTATTTTCTTCAGATCCCATTGGAAGGACAAAGCAGTGTCAAAAGATATTTGCCAAACTCATGTCGCTGTTGTTTTCTTGTGACGCTTAAATGTTTTCAGATCTTCAGTCAAAGAGTAATTGCAAGTTTGCTTTCAACTGATGATCTTAATTATTAGAGGGTCAGTGTTATGCAAAATCACATTTTTTTCATCTTTCCATCATGTTACCATGTTATTCCCTCATCCAAAAAAAAAAAATATATATATAGTTTTGATTCCCTCATCAAAAACATACCTGGAGAGATTCCTTGATTCTTTTATGCATGTTTAAGAAATGCCTTAATTTCTATGGCAACCACTCAGCTGTACAAAACCCCTGGGTGGACCTAGCTCTGCCTTCGATGACCAAGCTCCTCCTCAGGGCTGCAGGTTCCAAGCCTTCATGCTTTGAACCCCCCCCCCCCCCCCCCCCCCCCCCCCCCCCCCCCCGTGCTCCCTGCTCCTCTTGCCTCTTCAGCTCCTTCAGACTAGCCAGCAGCAATTAGCAAACACCTGACGGAACTGCTCATCCGTTGAGCTCGTTATAAAAACTACTTCTCAGTGCAATGCTGGTAGAAATGATGTTAAAGGGTTAATACATAAGCCATGTTGTGATGACTTCCTGAAGGCGGAGTTTCAGGAAGAGTTGGGAGTTTTTTAAAGAGACAGAGGTCAAAAAAGCCGTTAAAGAGACGTTAAAGCATGTAGTCAAACTTAAGTCGTATTAGATGTATACAGCACTTTTATAACAGCTGAAAGTAACAGTTTCTTGATTGAGCTATAAAATGATATTATATGGCTAGAAAACACATGATACTGTGCCTTTAAGGCAAAGCAAGACACATTTGTCTTAGCATTCCACAGAATATTTTCCACAAAGTCTTAGAGATCATCAGGATGGTTTTTCTTTCTTTGGTAAACGTGAGCTTGGCCTGTGTGTATGTTTTGGTCAGCAGTTGTATTGGCTTTGGATTTTCATATGGAAGGCATTTTAGCCGGTCTCCTTTTTACTGTCAGATCATGGACACTGAAGTGAATGGAGGAATCATAGACCTGGAGTGGTGGCGCAGGGTGAGATCGATAAGCTTTTGGAGTCATTTGGTAGTTTGGCCACCCCTGGGAAAGTTCACCATGTTTTTTTTTTCCTCAACGAGATACCAGTTCTCACTGAGGTTAACTAGCTTTTTTTTACCCCTTTCTAGACTGATGCATGCCAATCACTGTTTCTCACCCGTTTCTGAATTTCTGAGGCTAATGGCTTCCTACTCAGTGAGCGGCCTTTCAGTCCAATTTGATACAGTAAGTGTTTCACTGTGGGTAATAATACTGCCTAACCCTTCAGCAGCATCTTCACAAAGTTTTTGGCTTTTGTTCTGGGGTCAATCTGCACATTTTTGACCGAAACCCGTTTATCTCTGGGACACAGGGTCCGTATTCTTCCTGCTATGATGGTTCCCATGACTCCCATCAGGTCTGTACTCGAAAATAATTGTTTGAACAGATTAACGCTGCACCTTCCAAGCATCTGGAAGCATTTATTTTGACATTTTGTTTGACTTTCCCATGATGCCAAACAAGAAAGCCGTGTGTTGGAGGTGTGGCCTTAAAATACATCCACAGGTGAACCTCCAGTTAACTCACATGTGCCGGTCAACCTATCAGAAGTTTCCAAAGCCATGACATCATCACCTGGGCTTTCCCTTGTTGTTTAATGAGATAGTAATCATTCTTTATTTAAACCTCTGATTCTGAAAGCAATAATAAACAAATCTCTGGCATATCCTTTCTCTTACTATTGTGGCATTTAGCAAACAGAAACAATTTTGGTGATTCTAAATAACCCAAAACATGAAAAGTTTGGTTTGGTTCAACTTCTGACAGTGAGAAAAAGGTTGCATACTTCTGCTTTCTACTGTAAGTGTTATTAATTACAAAGGAAATAATACATGGCTTTCAATATTGTTTATAAATAAAAATATCAAAAGTGTGGTGCATTTGTTTTCTGTCCTCTTTACTCTGGTACTAATAAAAATAAACCAATCTGGCTTTTATATTATTAGTTAAAAAAAAAACACAAATAAAACTTCCATCTTCAAGCTCAATTGTGTTTTAAATAATTCACAATTAAATACATTATGACTTCAACAAGAAAATGAACAAGCAATCTAAGCATATTGTTTACTTCATACTGCTGCAACAACCACAACAGTAATAATCTGAATAATAATAACTATTATGATTATAATAACTATAAAAATGATTATTATTTTGTTTTGTTTCCACCTCATGTGTTTTTCATTGTCACCGGGTAGATGTCGTGGTGTTGCCATGGAGCCTCTGGGGGTCAAATGTTGACATCACTTTTTTTTTTTTCCTTCTTCTTCCTCTCATCACTTTTCTTCCTACTAAAAGTAAACAAATGGATGCTGCAGCACTCTGCTGTAAAAACATGAAAAATGTGACTAAGCAGCGGGAATTACAGCGACGAAAATGCCCGGACAGAAGAAAAAATACAAGGTGCGGTTCCCTCCGGTGAGTACTGCTCTCTGTGTTAAATATCAGTCGTTTAAAGTCAAACAAAACCAGCTAACAGCTAGCTCGCGCAGCATGGAGCAGAGGGGCACGGGTTGTGTTTGAGGACTACCGGATATGTCGGAAATCTTGCTACTATATAGAATCAGACCATGATAAGGCAAAAAACAAAATAAAATAAAAAAACAACTGTTTGGACTTAGACTTAGTTTCGACCGCTATTTATGTGCATTTGTTGTGTATTTTACACAGACGAAATCAACTAGAAATTTGATCCGTGATAAAGTTAGAGTCCAGTGTCGGTCAGTAAACCGGTGGCAGTTGCTATGTAACTTCACATTCACATTCATTTGAACAATTTGACCATAAAATTGCTTTTAGCAGAGCTCCAGCAAACTAACGGTTTGTATGAAAATTGTTCTTTTTTTTTTCTTAAATCTTTGTTATTGTTTATAGGGTCGCATCAAAAAAATCATGCAGAAGGACACAGAAGTTGGGAGGATAGCGACGTCAGTTCCGGTGATCATCGGTATCCTTCAAGTTGTGGCAAAAATGAAGCAGAAAAGAAAACTCACTCAGTTGTCAGTTTTACTGGTCTTTCAGGTGTCCTTTAACTGAGCATCGGCTTTCATCCCTTCTAAGCGATGGGAGTTGTAGTCCAAATACGTAAAAAGCTTCCTCACCCGGGTTAGACGTGATACTTTCTCCCTACAGCTTACAAGTTATTGGTTTAACTGGTAAAAAAAATAATAATAAATGACAGACTCAACACAACAAACTGATGCACTGTGTGATAAAAACCCATATTTAAAATCAACCAAGCTCACTTTAGACATAGTTCCTCACCTATAAAAATAAATTTCATGTTCATTTTAAGTATTTATTTGAATTTATTTAGTATGTGGTTAATCAATCAAAATTAAACCTACCCTTAAACAAACTTACGCTGCCGTATTTTGCTGACATCACAGCAAAGACATTGGCCAGGCTTTCTTTTGTGCACATCTATTTGCATATTCTTTACTCTCATGTTTTTTTTTTTTTTTATAAACCTAATTCTTCCTTCACTTTCTGTGGCATCTATTCAGAATGACTTTAAACTTGATTTGTTCCAGTTTTATTTCAAATTCGCCTGAACACAAATGAATGAGTAACATCTCAGATATCTTGAGTTGGGTTAGAAAAAGAAAGAAAGAGAAAAGATCTCTCCTGTAGAGCTGCGGATTCCTCAGCTGGAACAAACAGCCCGGGCTTTGGAGATGTTCCTGAAGTCTTTGCTGACCAAAACCTGTTTGATTACTCAGGCGAAGTTCAACAACATCGTGTCTGTGGCTCACATGTGAGTATCTCTACATGTTAGGAGTCTATTTCTGTTCATCTTGACGCAACATGGCTAACAGCGAGTGAAAACTCGACGACTAGAATACTACAGACAATCAAAGTAAAAATGACCTTTAATACATAAATATTGCGTTTTGGGCATTTTGTGACCTACACAGTCACGGGGAAACTGTTTACTCAACGCCCTCCAACAGGAGGGTGAGCCACACAAAACTGTGACTGAAGAAGATGATTGTTCACAGAGCGTTGTCTCCGAAAAAAATCAGGGGAAAGTTGGGTGGAAGGAAAATGGATGGTGGGAACAGGTGGATGGGGATAAACGTAGGTTTTGGAGGACTGTGAAGCTCAGCTCTTTCAAGAGTTTGGGGAATTTTGGTTTAGATCTGAATTTGTGTGCAGTTGGACAAAAGTGGGCAAAACCCCCCCCCCCCAAACATTTATGTTTCTTTTCTTTTCTTTTAAATTTAGGAAGCAGTGCATAGAGTCAGAAAAATTGTTTCATTTTCTCAAAGACCTGGCAGAGGGAGCCACGTCTACAGCAACCCAGAAGGACAAACGAGGCATGAGTATTTGGCCTCCCTTACACGGGTAGGTCAGTTACACTTCTCATGTCTGAAATGGCCGTTTAATTATATACACCCTTTGACCCTTTGTTGACCAACACCAGCTGGTTTGCTGGATCTCACTTGGTGTTGAGGAAGATACAGACTTTTAATGAGCAAGTGAACAAGTGACCACATGTTACTGTGTCCTGACCTAAACAAAAACATCATCGATGAAGGATGTGTGGGAACGTTATCACCATGTCATTTCTTTTCCAATTGTAAATCTTTTAAAGGGGCAGCATTGTGTGAAATTGACTTTTTTGAGCTTTACATCATGTTATAATGTTATCCCTTCATCAAAAGCATACCTGGAGTGTTTCCTTGATTCTTTCATACATGTTTGAGAAATCCTTTCATCTCCACGGCAACCATTCAGCTGTGTAAAATGCCTGGGTCGACCTAGCACCGCCTTCGAGGCGCCGCTGCTCCTCAGAGCTGCAGCTTCCAAGCTTCAGCTTCACAGAGTACCCCTCTCCTGCACGGCTCCTTCAGACTAGTCAGCAGCAATTAGCAGCCCAGTCCCTTGTGGGACTGCGCATCTGCTGAGCTCATAAAAGGTACTTCTTCATAATAAAAACGTTATTAAAGGCGGAGCCATGTTGTGGTGACTTGCTGAATGCGGCGCTTCAGAAAGAGCAGGAGTTTTTAAAGAGACAGTGGCTCAATCTCAAGGCATTAAATTACAAAGACAAATTTCTTTTAAGTCATATTCGACACATATAGCATTATGACAACAACTGAAGTTAATATAGTTACTTGATTATGATGTAAAATAGCACCATGTGCCTGGAAAACACATAATACTGCCCCTTTAATAGTGTTTCGTGGTCAATGTGGATTTGTAAACAAAGTAACCGATATCTGTTTTCACCATAAATGTAACATTATGCAGTTTATTGTCTTTCAAGGAACAAAAAGAGCAACATCGCCGCTAAAAACCCATCTGGAGCAGGAGAGGCTGTTCCCCAATGGAGCCACGGCCCACACGAAACCGACTCAGGCTCAAGTGTACGTATCCGGTTACTGAACACACAACGCTCACACACTCAACCAACAGCTTAGGAGGTGGAATTGGTGTTTGGGGGACACACGGGACCAGTGAAACGTTTAGATGCGCTCATCACGGGTGTGACTGTCATGTTTAATTTTGGACTTTTAATGCCTCATTTGAACAGTTCTTCCTCCCGGGTGGAATTCACACGACTTCGGTGAATTTCAAAAGCAAAACTGAGGGGCAGAATTTTAACTTCATAGTGGATTTATTTATTTTTTTCTGTGCTCCACCTGGGAGAGCAAATTATAAATCCTCAGATATATTTATAGGTGGGTAGGAAGAACTAGTTATGACCTTGTTGTTTTAACATGATGTTTTATCAGCCGAGACATTTGAAGGTCAAGTGAATTTGAGGTAAACGCCAAATATAGTCTGGAAGTACTTTACCCTATTCTAGCATATATATTACATAATATAAGTATTGGTTTCATAAAATTTCTATTAGAAACAGATTGATTTGGGAAAGCATTTCTGCTGCTCAAAATCTGTTGTTTTCTAATTGTATTTGTGTAAATGTTTTAATGTTAGTCGTTCAATTTCCCAAACTTGCACAAAGCTGTCTTGTATTGTCTGGCTGGTGACATCATTGTAAGATATTAAATCAGATTAGTTACTTAAGTAGCCTTTTTTTATGGAATACCTTTTTACTCTTGAGTAAATTCCTGGACTTCTACTTGAGTGAAAATATGCTGAAGCAGAGCTGCTCTACCCACCTCTGACACCAACTACTGCTAAATGGACAAAAATGTCCCTTTGCATGTTGTATCACATGCTTTTTTGTATCCATCAACAAGCGTCTGGACAAATTCTGCTTGTTTTTTTTTTTCACCTCCGCTCTCATCGCAAACAGAAGAGGACAGTTAATACGTTTTTCTCCAGCATGGCTTTTTAAGCGTAGCTCACCAATAACTGACAGGGTTGAGGTCATTCCAGAGGCTTAGGCCTAGGTTATTTATTCCTAAACCGGTTTGGATGTGCATCTGCCCGGTCCAGTTGGAACAGAGTGGCTGCGTCCTCGCCAGGAAACAATAAACTGAAATACATTTTACCATTTCTGACAAGCGGCCCGGTCTCTGCTTGCCAGAAATATCTCTGCGACTTTTCTCCGCGACCTCTGAGAGCTAAGACATACTTACATCAAATATGCTTCGTTAAAAGGCCAAAATTAATGATATTCATGCCCATTTTAAGTATTTAACCTTCTTATAGGCACTCTGAATTCATATCCGAGAGTAAATGCACCCTCTGTAGTTATGCTAGGGTATTGCACGTTGGTGGAATTAGTAACTACTCTATCTTTTTTTTCTTTTTTTCTCCCCCCCAGGAGTCGGAGCTCTACATTTGCTTGTAACGTGGACTTCCCAGCAGCACATCATTCCTGTTCACATGTCATTAGGCTTTGCAGTGACTCCGCAAAAACCCCCCCAACAACCTAGACAAAAACACTCTGTTCACTACTGGGACACTATAGCCTATATAAATATGACTGTTTTTGGACAGTAAGAGGGAAGAAAAGGGATTTACGCAGCAGTTTGAATCTGTACCAACATGCGAAGCTTTGGTAAAGAACAGAACGTCCATGCAGGACGGATTTCTGCTGCAGGAGTTTTTCTTTTTTTTGTTCTTGTCCATAGATTTGAATACTTAACAGCCTGCAGTTTTCTGTTAGGTTTTTCTTTCATTTTTAGCTTGTCTGCAGATTTGAGGTTAGCGTCATGAACTGTTTAACCCCTGTAGCCCTCAAATGATTGATTTTTCATTTTGTTTTGCCGTCTTTGTTGATTACAAGTGCTTATTTTTTAATAGCAGCCATCGTGGTTTCTATTTTTAAAGCACTTGTAAATATATCTATATATATATATATGTTGGTTTTTTTTAATGAAATGTGTAAATAACTCAAGGCAGGAGGTAAATAAAACTAAGCAAGAGCTTACAGCAGTTTGTTTATTCCAAGAAACTATTTCTTTAAACACGGTACTGGGCTGAAGTGATGAATAAATAGAGGAATTCTGTTCTTAGAGCATTTTTTACTGCATATTTACATTTTTGAAGCCATATATGGTCCAACATACGCAGCTGTCACCGGCTTTTTTTTTTTTTGGAAAAAAAAACAACAAAAAAAACAAAAAGCTGACGCTGACAAACATTAGTTTTAATGTTCCAGCTTCAAGTCTCACTGATGCTGGTCCTGTAATGTACATGAACACAATCTCACCGGATGAGGCTGTAATACACACCGTCTGAGCTCACACCCCGCGCCCCCCACAACATTTTTTAAATGAGACATGCATCTTAGTTCAAATCAACTTTACTACAATGACTCAAGATAAAATACATACAAAATAATTTTTTGTTTTGAAGTGTCCTGGCTTCTTCGCGAACCGAAGCCAACGCCAATTGGAAGTGGTTCACCGGATTCCTCTTTTGTCCGACACGTTTTCTATTCGGCCCCGGAAGGGCGCGGTCCGCCTACGCTCTTTTTCGAGAACCGAGCCGAACACCGGCGCGGAAAAAAAAACTCGAGAATGAAATATTTCCAGCGATTAAAACTTTTACACGCACGGCGACAGAGTCGTTTATTTCATTAACTCGTCCTACGAGTGTAAAGCTGTTCTGTGCCAAAAAAACAGGGAGAGGGCTGGGGGGGTGAGGGGACAAATACAAAAAAAAAAAAATAACAACCATAAAAAAACCCCCAACAAAACCCAAAAACAAAAAAAAACAAGTTATTACAGTACAGCTTCTTCAGAAAAGTCGCGCTCCATAGCCAAAAGTCTGTTTGATAGCTTCAAAGTAGTATCTCTTCCAGCCGCCTTTCGTCTGTTCCTCTTCGCTGTCGGGGACGCCTCTGCACTCCACCTTCAGCTCCGTCTCGCTGCTCCGGTCCAGGAACATCAGGGTGATGGTGGCGTAATGCTCTGTGGTGCAGAGAGGCAATCAGTTTCCAAAATTCAAATAGAAAAACAAAAACAAAAAACAATTATTTGACAGAAAAACCTGGAATGTGATTAAAATCTTCACAGTGTGGGAAAATTTGCATCTTTCAAACCCCCACAAAAAAAAAAGATTGAATAGACCTTCTGCAAAGGGAGTACATTTTTATATACAATGTTTTTTTTTTTCAAATATTTGTGGAAACAATATGTAAAACTGTTGCTGTCTTGACAGTGGAATGTGACGGAATCTGTTAAAAATAATAATTTAACTCTAAAATAACCAATCAGAGTCAAGGGGAGGACCTTAGCTCTGTCAATCATCCTTGTGTATGAGCTGTTCTTCTCCATAACATAAAAAATAATCTAGAATATAAAGAACCTACCACAGGGCCAGTTGTTAAACCTCCACTTCATTACTATTTTCTCATCAGGTACCTGATGGCAAGAGGATTTGTTGTTAGTCGTCCACCATTTTCTACACGTGTTGTACATTATACCTCAAATAAAACATGAGTTTTCAGTGACGTTTTCATTATCGTTGATGGAAACGTCAGCCTCACCAGCTCCGTGAATTCCCCAAAGACGTTTCCTTCGAGCAGGCGAAACTTTCCACCCCTCTCTCCGTCCACTGTCGCGGGACTGCGTGTGAACGCCTGGACCATCTGCACACCCAAAGATACCACACTGTGACATCCTGGCCTCCAGCTAGATGGAGTAAGAAAAAAATTTATTGTCCACCAAGGTGGACGTTTGTCCACTAACGCACACAGGAATGTTTTTTTTTTTTTTTCTTTCTTCTTCTTCCCTAAAACGGATTGGCGTTTTCAAAAACTCTCGCGTTCACACAGGACCGTTTTCAGAAATGTTTTTTTTCACACAGAAACACCCAAAATGGCGTGAAAAAATGGCTATTTTTTCTTCTTAACTCCCCCACACCTGTAAGTGGCGCTAAACAAGAAGAATGGAACATGTGCATAAATCCTTCGCACAAGATTACCAGTAGACTCAGGGGAAAGGAAGAAAAAACACAGATGGTGAACAATAACCGAGTGTGGAGTCTTTTGGAGAACTACTTGCAACTGCTGAAGGCACTACGTGTAATCCACCATTGTTGTTGAGTGTGACATGTTTGCAGTTATAAGTCACTTCATTTCTTTATTTTATTTGAGCAAAAATAAAGACAAAAATTTGACAAAAGAAAAACAAAAGATCAGAATGAAGTAAAACTCGTGTCCCTTCCCTCTCTTAGAAATACAGCTCGTGGAAAATACAGTAATTTAGGCTATATACAACTTTTTATTTATTTGTTTTTATTATTTTATGCCTTTATGTGACACATGTAGGTATGAATGTTGCAAGATGGCTTTTTCTTTCTTTCCATATACTGAATTTTGCATTTCTTTTAAATTGATGTTCTTTTCCCTACAAGCTTTAATTTCCTCCCTTTAAGCTATTCCATATATCTACTCCACAACTTCAACTTGTAATGCACATTTGTTTGACTGTAACATCAGCTCATTGTTTTGTTTTGTTCAATATTCCTCTTAAGGCAGGTTAGAGGTCGGGCTAATACGTCAGTGTTTCCAGAAACTAAGCATTTCTGCTGTCCAAAAATACCGGAAGGTCTTTTTCTCTCAAAAATTTAACAAGACATTTTGTTTAGGGATGTGCCGATTCCCTTTTTTCAATTCCGATACAGATATCTGAGGTTTAGTATCGGCCGATACCAATCCAATACAGAAGAATGGTGCTGAATTGACTTAAAACTTTTTTTTGTTTGTTTGTTTGATTTTTAACAGACATAAATGTGCTGAATTACAAATTTATTTGCCAACTATCTCACACTTAAATACATATTGTTACAGATACTAGGCAACTCTTTAAAATAGTCCTACTTTACAAAGAGGAGAAAAGAAAAAAGTGCCTAAAACTTAGTCAGATAAGAGAATAAGCAGGTGAGCAAACGGACGCGGAACCTGATTTGGTTCAGCAGCAGCAGGACGGACTCACCTCCTGGTTGAGAAAGACTCTGTAGAGTTCAGCTGGCGAGGTGAGAAACGTGTCTCTTATGGTGAATTTACAGGTGGGGATTTTGACACCAGTGTTGACGGGAGCTGCCGTGCTGCTTCCTGAGGAAACCTGGAAAAAAAAAAACAAAAAAAAACAACACGGCATTCTCATCAGTCTAGCTCTACGTCGCGTCTCGACTCGTGCGCCGGGTTTTAATCCAGAAGCATTCTGCCGTCTTTAAACACAGACCTGAGTTTTGTCCTGCTTGGCTTTGGACTGAGAAGCTGACTGAGGCTTGGCCACGCCGTTAGCGGTAGGCAGGATCATCCCTTGCGTGAATTCTGCAAATTTTAAAAACAATAGATGAATAATAAGAAGATAAGACAGTTTTTTTTTTTCATTATTATTATTGAAAGAGCCAAAACATTGGTGATTATTAAATCGCTGGTTTTAATTTCTACTCGGGTCGGGAATGGTTTTTCCCTGATCTTTACAGACCTGTTTTCAAAAAGCCCACGTAACTCCCCAGAGCCTCCCGGATTTTCTCCGCTCCTTTAGTTTTCATCAGGTGGACCAGGGGCGTGTCGGGCTCATCCTTGTTCAACGAAATGGAAATCTGAGGAACCGGGTCACAGGGACATGATTCAGTGCGCCGCTCCACCACCACCACCGCCACGCAGTCGGGATCATTAAATCATCCGTTCGACTTACATCGAGATCCTCCATGTCATTCTCATCAGACAAGTTTGGAACTTCGATTGAACCTTTGTATTTCACTCCGGTTTTTGACTTTCCTGTAAAAACACAAACCCCCCCCCATCAAATTCAAGTCAGTTTTTGAGTGAAAAGTCACTGGATGTTTGTGGGACTGCTTCAAATAAAATAAAAAAAACCCAAAACATGACTAATAAATATGTTTTCCTTGTAAGAAGACAAGGGGTGAAACAACTTATCATGATTCATCGCAATTAACTATGTTAATCATGATGATCACAACTGCTTGATCAATCATGATCAATCACGATTACCTGAATTAATCATAATTAATTGATTACTGAAATAATCGAAAACTACTTTAGGAAGTGATAAATCATTAAATGGAGTATACAAACTTAAAAAAACGTCATTTGTTGAAAGAAAGAGTAGTGATTACACCAAAACTGTGCAAAATATGCATTTTGCATTTAAGATAAAAAAAAAAAAAATCCCTTTGTCTGTAAATCTTTTCTGCCCAGAACTTTAGCTTCACCCGGTTCAGATTAACTGCCATGTTATTGCATTGTAGGCATTAAAATGTGTATTTTCTTGTTTTAAAGAAAAAAAGAGAAAAGAATTGAATTATTTTGCTGCTCTCATATTTTAATGTATTTTTGATCAAAAGTAGGCTTTAGTGGTTAAAAGAAAAAGCTATAGAATGATCCTTTTTAAAATTCAAATTAATCAAATAATCATCAGAATAATCGATTACTAAAATAATTGTAAGATGTCGATTTTTTATCGTAAACTCCTCCACCCCCTATAAAAAAAAAGTCTAACTCTGCATCTGAACTATTTGCTGAGGGGGAAAGTTAATTGTTAACCATTCTTCAGCTGTGGTCAGGGCCACACAAAATGAGTCCAAAGCCCTGTCGTCGCCACAGACACTGCCACCTACTGGTCAGCCGGTGCAAGTCTCTAAAAGGTTCTTCAGTCTCCGTGTTTGACCGGCTCGTGTGTTTCGTGTTTCTCTGTGTTACCAACAGTCGGTCAGAATTAGGTTTGTAAATCACAGAGTTCATCGACGAGTTGTTCGCTTTGTAAAAGTTTCCCCATGCGAAACCGTTAAGATACGGTTTCACAGAAGAAAAAGAGCTGAATGAGAATGATTAAACATGTGGAAAACTAGGGGTGGGTAGAAAATAAAATCTATTTTGTGATCCATCAAGAGGCAAAATGTTACCTTTTTTTTTTTTTTTTTTAAATACGTGCAACAAAAAAAAAAAAATCATCTCTTCTTATTCCTAAAGAACACTGAAATGTTTTATTTTCGACAGAATAGCAAAGGACAAAGGACGATTCATGTCACTTTAAGTCGACAAACGGAGCAGCCGCTGCGTGTCGCGCTCGGTCCAAACCCGGCTTTTCCACTCACCAGTCCAGGTCGCTTTTAGGTTCCATTCATAGAAGAAAATAAGTTTCCCTTTGCGGTTGTTAATCGAGGCCTCTCCGTCCAACTTGCTGACTTCCGTCACCTCACACGCTCCCTCGTCATCCTCCACGCTCAGCCCGAGCAGCAGAGACTTCAGCTTATCTGAAGACCAGTTTGTTGCATCTCTTTCAGTCCTGAAGATTTAAAAAAAAAAAAAGAGACGACCATGTTGAGCAGACTGCAGTCCTGTAGTCATGATTAGAGGGTAAAAATCTTTTCTCTTGACCTCTGAACATTTTCGCACATTTTGGAAGTCGCATCGGTGTGACTGGCTTTGATGGTAAAAGTATCATATTCCACAGTAACAACTATGATGAATAAAGTGACTATTACGATTATAAAGTGACTATTACGAGTCTGTTAGCTGGGATTTATTTTAGCCGTAAAAGGGGAGATCGTGCCAAGAGCACCTGTTGAACATTTTAGGGGAATATTTTAAACAATTTTAGGAGATTTTGGAGTCGCAGTTTGTCACATTTTAGTGTAGATTGGGGCAAAGGAAATTAAAAATGTAACTTTTAAATCTAAAACTACAAGCATGATCTTGGCATCATGTAAAAAGTCATTTTATGATTTTTTGTTGTTGTTGGTTTAGATAAAATAGTCTGAACTTCAGACATTTTTGCTAACACAAAATTTATGAGCCACTTGCTAGGAAAATCTAAGAGCACTCGTTGATGTATTGATTTCAAACGCAACAAAAAATGAACTGGTTCATAAAAACAACAATGTGGTTCTCCATAGCGATAAATCACTGCAAGGGACTTCACTAACAGATGAAAGGCGATTATCTATTCGGAGATCAGAAGTGAGGGTAAGCAGTGGGATTCATCGGATTTTTCTTCGAAGTAATAAAAGTAATAAGTAACAACAGCTTGTTTTCCACAAGCTGTGCAGGATTTGCGGTCACGTTGCAGTCTGGAGTTACATTATGAGCACAACCAACATGGTCAAACTGCGATACTGAATGTAACGGCAGCAGACACAGCTTTAGCTTCGGTGAACCGCTAACGGGTAGCTACATGTGACGCTAACTTGAACAACGTTAGCAAAAGCTTTACTGCTAAACTAAGACGTTTTGCTGTAGTTCATTACGGGACTGATAATCTCTCCTGACCGCAAGAACGTGACACGAAAAGCGGTTTGGGAGGAAAAAGCCCCGCCGCGAAGCGTGCGGTTAGCATCGGCTTCAAGCTAACTGGCAGCAAGTGCCCTTTCCTGTCGTCTCACCAGTGCCAATTGTTGACATTCGTCGCGTCGGCTCTCTCCTCAACGATCCAGCGAGGGTCTCCTTCGCCCCACTTCGCCATGTGTGCAGATAAATAATAATCACAGTAGGATTTTTGAAAGCGGAGCGGAACGCAGGAGGTCTCGCTGTCTGTCTGTCAGTCAGCCGGTGGATGTCCGCTGCACGCTGCTGCTTCTAGAAACCTCTGGCGGTGCTCCTGCGTTTATTCTCCGAACATAGAAAATGCTCGAAACGGAACTTTGTAGAAAGAGGTAAAAAAAAAAGGTTCCCCCCCCTTCCTCCACACACACACACTACCGGAAGTTGTGTTTATGAGCGGTAGTTTTGCTTCGGGAATGTCAGACTTTGGATATTAGCACTCTTGTTTCTTATATCCAGTTTTATACTTCTTCTGTATGTGGGGGGAATTTATTTTCTGCTATCACGTGATTTTAATTGCCAGAAGCTGCCCATAAATATTTCTTCAGTATCTTCCTCTTTACTGGAAGATGATTTACAAACATAATTTCGACCCTCACTGTCCTCCAATGTGGAATAATCAATTCATCCTTTCTAATAGAACATGTGTTTTCATGGATGAAAGGTGTCTTTGTCTGTTCACGTGTTATAAATGACAGAGAACATTTTTTAACTCATAAAAACGTATGTTAAAAAGGTGATATTATATATTTTCCAGGAAGATGATACCGTTTTATTCCACAATCAAGTAACTACGTCACCTTTACTTGCCTATAAAAATGCAGTACATGTCAAGCATAACTTAAAATAAACTGGACTTTGCATTTTAACACCTTGAAATTGACCTCTGTCTCTTTAAGAAGCTCCGGCTCTTTCCGACACTCTGCCGTCAGCAAGTAATCCCAACAACCGGAGTCCCCCGCCCACCCTCTGAGATTTGATTGATAGACCGCCCACATGATTGACATGTAACAGCACTGGGTCACTCCTATAGTTGGAATCATTGCAAAATAGGGAACGAAGAAAAACAATGATGAATCTAAAAAGAACGTGGGGGAAACTACAGAAAGTGAGAAAATGGAGAAATATAGAAATTGTCCAAAGGGCATCCACACCAGCAACAATCACCTGCAAAAATAAAAAGAACAAGGAATAGTAATAACCAAAGTCATGTTTCAAGGGGGGGGATGGACCCAGTGTTTTGTTTTTGTTGTTGTTTGTTTTTTAAAAAAATTCGTCAAGAAAGGTCAAATATTGTTGCTATTCCAATAAAGCAGCACAGGCTGAAATGGAGAGTTGGGCATCAGAAAAGCAGAAGTGATGTTTGATCTGCAGGCCATAGGTTTGCAGGGTTGAATTAACATGTTTTTAGTCATTTAACAATGCTGTGTTCTGACTTGTTAGAGACACATGTCTGCATGTTTAATCATTCAAAGATCCTTCTTTGAAGTTTATTCTATACCTCAAGTGTGCAGCACAATGTACATAGTTAATAACTGTATAGATTTGTATAATTTTTGTATTGAAGTATTTCTTGCAAAACTGTAGTTTTAAGGGTTACATTTTAATAAAGATAATGAGCTGAACCTAGACTATTTTAACAGATGTGGGGGATTTTTTGTTTGTTTTTTTAAGCCGTAGTATTATGTGAAATTCACTTTTTGGAGCTTTTCATCATGTTATAATGAAATTTCCTCATCAAGACAACTGGAGTGTTGCCTTGATTTTTTTTTTTCAAGCATTTTTGAGATATCCTTGAATCTCCATTCAGCTGGTTGGACCTGGCAACATCTTCGAGGTAGCACAGAGCAGCCCTCCTCTGCACTTCATTCAGCTCCTTCAGACTAGCCAGAAGCGATTAGCAAACACCTAGTTCTAGCTACTTCTCAATGGTAAAAAAAAAAAACAACAACTGTTAAAGGACTAATAGAGAGAGAGAGAGAGATGCTGTGATGACTTCCTGAAGGCAGAGCTTCAGAAAGAGCAGGAGTTTTTAAAGAAACAGAGACCCAATTTCAAGGCATTAATTTCTTTGAAGTCATATTTGATAGGCATAGCATTTTTATACCGACTGAAGGAAATATTTCCACTTGATTGTGTTATAATATTTTCCTAGATGTGTACTTTTCTTCCAATTGAGGTTGATGAGGTGAACAGGGCCAAAGTGGTGGATTGCTCCTGAAAGCAACTGAATAAACTGGATTCATTTAGTGGTATCAGAATATAGGGGTATGAAAATAAATGCGCGACATCTTTTCATGTTTTCAGTGGTAACAAAAGGGATAATCTCGTGCTTTCCTTTTTCATTTAAAAATTACTTAATTTATAAACACAAACTATAAATACACAATGTATTTATAGTTATAATGAAACGTAGGAAACATCGGGGGTGTGAATACTTTTACCGGGAACAATACTTTGTAACTTACCACTACATGACATACAGTATGTCCGCACGGTTCTTCACTAATGTTTCCTAAATGTGAAGTGGTTTCAATCGCGGTGGAAACGGATTCACATGAGCAAAAGGACCGCTAAAATGACTCAGTGCACGGCTTTAAATACTTCACAAAACAACAACAACAAAAAGTAACAGTAGGTTTTCGATTGTTTGTTAAAAGCGTCAATCGAGGAGAAAAGCAGGGAGAAATGATCAGAGAGGAATCCCAGGCATATGGCTGGCTTTTGTCGGCTCCCCTCCCCCTCCTTTCTCTCCCCTCCTGCCGTCCGCTCCGCAGCAGCAGCAGCAGCAGCAGCAGCAGCAGGACGGAGGTACTTCAGTTTTTGAAGCCGTGGCATGAATGATCTCATCTGAACCTGATCTCCGCTTTCTCTGCCGTCGATCCTATGACCGAGACGGGAATAAAATAACACAAACACGAGGTGAGTACGGCTACCCAACCACCGGCAGCGGCGTTTTTAAGCAGGCACTGGGGTGAGCGGCTGTTATTTTTTAGGAACTTTACAGCCCAGTCGCGGCGAAAACTCTTGTTTTCGGCCAGAAAGGAGGAAGGACCGAGGAGGATGGCTGGGTAGGTGGGTGGGCGCTTTTAGCTCATTAGCTTTCCGTTTCCTAGCCTTCTTGCGTTGGAGCGTTTATTTGCGAAATGGATCTAGGCGTAAGCCAGGAATTTCGCAGCGCCGTGTAGAGAACTTGTTTACAATGTGAGCGAACAGTTAGCTTGGAAGCACTCCGTGAGCCCCGGTCCAGAACCGCGGGCTAGCTAGCCGGCTGTTAGCTCCCAGCGCAAAATGGCCTCGTTGTCGCTCGGTGGCTCTGATGCTGGAAAGACAAAGCATGCGGCAGTCACGGCCAGCAGCGCTCAAACGTTCCTGCATTAGCCTCTACCGGCTCTTATTGGGTTATCCGTTAAGAAAACAACGGGTAGTTGGCAGGGAAATGAGAAAGCACTTTAGCTGCCGTATTCAAAATCTCGTTTATTGATGCGATACGGCGGTATATGAAAGTGGTGGTTTTTCAGAGGGAGGTGGGGGATGGGCCGCGCGAGGAGCCATTGACGTAAAGCGAGGCTGTATTTTGTTTGGCCCCAAAGCGGGACACGACTAAACACTTTCATGTTTACTTTCTAAGCCGTATAATGCTGTTAGTCACAAATCCAGGCATCGCCGAGCTGCTATTGTCAAAATCAAGCGCTATAGGTCTTGTTTAAAGAAGTTCCTGGTGCAGCGAGAGTGCTGTACAAGTCTCCATTTTAGGGTTAAACAGTTAAAATCTTGCGTGAAGTAACCGCAGTTGTATATAAATCACTTGTATGAAGGTGGTACTCAAATAAATGTTAATGAAACTGTCATGTAAATTACCTTGATCTTAGCCACCCAAATTAGGCATTTGTAGTGGAGCCTATTCAATGTAACAGAGGTAAAGAATAATATGTGCAATTGCTTTGTGGTTTTTCTTTGTACGTGAAATATGTTTAACATAATAAGTTGTCTGGAAGTGTCTTTACCAGTTTTGCTTTCAGTATCGTCAGTGGTGAAATCCTTTTAAAGAAGTGCAAATTTAAATACCATGAAACAGTTTGGACACCATAAATGTTGCTGCCAAGACAGGCAGCGCCCAAACTTTTTTCATTTGAGCCAAAATCATCAAGTCGGTGTTTTAAAAAACAAAATGATTTGCTAAAATTGGCCATCAGTATTTAATTAAGAAATTAAAGTAGTCCTGAATGGGAGGTGCAAATCATCATAGCTCCAAAACTTAAAGGGTTTTTTGCGTTTAATGTAATGAAGGCTCCGAGATTTAAGTCTTTTGTTTTGGACCGAAATGAAATACTGTAAAATTTAGTCCATTCTGAGTTGTACTAAAAGTAGTACAAACTTAGTTAATTTGTTTGACTAAGTCTAACAAATGAGTTAAAACTGCTTTCAGTGTGCCAAAGTCCGATTTGAATAAAAGTTACAATTTAAATTAACAAAACAATTAAAAAACAAATACTTTGTGTTCAATTTAATATTTTACATTGAAAAAACAATTTAATATCTCTGTAACAATTTAACTCTATTTAAAAAATAAAGAAAATCTCCATTAAAACACCTGTGTTGGCTGGTCACGTTTGAGTCGTTTTTGACTTGCAGTCGGGGGCGCGGAAAACAAAATTTAATGAGTGTTTGATGGTTTTTCTAAATGTATTGTATTAGAACAAAAACAAAATCGGACTGTATGTTTGTCTTCTACTATGTCATCTTGTGATATTAAAATGCAGTGTAGCGCAAAGCGCAATCTAGTTGCTGTTTTTATCCAAACTATTATCAAAAAACCACCAGTTTCAAGATCAGTGCCTTAAACTTCACCTCCTGAGAGTTAGGACTCTTATTTTGAAGTAAGACAGGAAGTAGCTCTGATTATGGTGGTTGTGTGAAAGACATGAATAATAAAGATGTCATCCATCTTGCTGACATCACCCTCTTACTGACTATGCATGGGTAAAGACTCCATAGGTACTGTGCCTAGCTAACAGTTAGCCTGTGCTAGCACTAAGTTAGCATCTGCTTCAATTTGCTTTCGTTGCTAAACTAAAGTTTTTGATATTAAGAATCTAGACTTTTTTAAACGGGTTTCTTTACAACACAATTTAATATTTGTGGAACCTTTATGAAATG
The DNA here is from genome assembly GCF_002775205.1 of Xiphophorus maculatus. Taxonomy (NCBI): domain Eukaryota; kingdom Metazoa; phylum Chordata; class Actinopteri; order Cyprinodontiformes; family Poeciliidae; genus Xiphophorus; species Xiphophorus maculatus. The sequence goes on from NC_036461.1 coordinate 22,508,358, forward strand.
AGAGAGCAATTTTTATTGAGTTGCTTAGGACCATTTTAGAATTATACAGACAAAAATCCAAAATATATCCAAAAGTCAAACTTAGCTGGTCGGAGGGATTTAATTGTTAGTTACCGTGGTAGTGTTAGCAATACAAACTGATAACTGAGCGAGTTTTAACAGTAATACATGTGGGGCTGATTTCATGTGGTACAAACCATCGGAAGTGCATTTTAAGAGTCACGGCGACTTTAGCAACGGGGCTTCCTGGTTGTCTTTGATTTCTGTTTACATTTCTCACACATTGTTGACCTATTTTGCTAACACATCCATGATTATTTTCTCAGTGTTTGGGTTTTAGCTCTCTGGTTATCTTTCTAAATGACTTTTATCCTAATCTTGTCTATTGCCAGGAAATGTCATTTTTTTAGGCAAGGATGGACTCAAAAGGCCTTTCTTTGTACGTTGGAGCCATTGATGTAAATAGATTATAACTAGAGATGCACCAATCACAGAGCTGAATTCTGATTGTTTTTTTAAAGCTTAATGTAGTTCTCTTTAAGAGCTGTACCTTCTTGCCATGTGCCAGCATTAATTATTTATATTGGCAGCAGCAGTGACATCCCACTGTGTGACTGAGAGAGAGAGAGAGAGAGAGCTGTTGCAGTAAATATGGGATTTTATTAGATTTTAAAACAAAGATTTTGAGTCAATACTTCAGGCATACTTTAGCATTGTATGTTGCCGTATTGTGGTTAGCATTACTAAATGTAAAAAGCAGGTGACAGACAAAAATAATTGTTTCTGAATCCTTTTAAATCTGTACTCCTTCTTATTTAGTGTTTGAACGCGTCACTAATATTAAAAAGAACTCATTTTGGCATTCTTTTCCCAGAGTAAGCTTGCCCATTCCACAGTTCGGTAGACTTAGTTTGACTGGGATCCAAAACTGCAGCATTTGTTACATTTTCAGCTGCTGCTGTTCACTGCGTCAAACGAACCAAATCTTTGAAAAAAAAAATCTGTTCAGCTCCTCACCTGTGGTGGCGCTGCACCAGGAACCACAGAAGGAAACAAATATGAAAACCTCTAAAGAAGACGCGGAGTGCAACTTCCTTCTTCGCGAAATGTAAACAGAAATGGAGTGGTGTCAAATTTTGGAGGTTGTAAGCCCTTTCTCCTGTCAGCGCTAGACTCACACGTCTGCTTCAGTTGTATTTACCCAGAAGGCCCTATGCTATGGCGCGCTTCCTGTTTTGGAGTGTTTTCCGGTCCACTTGGCGTTCAAACAGAGTTCACTTCAACCAGACCGAGACCTAAGCTTTTAGGCGGACCAAAGTTTGCAATTTTTTTAGTCTGCATCAGAGGTCGGTTACGCATTCACACCTCCCCAAACGAACCAGACTTTCTAGGCACACAGACTGGAGTTTGATTAAAGCGGACTAAATGGGTCTGGTTGTTCGTGCAGACTGGTTGTGCTTAGGTATGTGCTGGGAAATATTGATTTCAGAAAAACTAATTAAAAAAGAAGCCTAATAGTAACCAGTTGATTTCTGGGTGCATCTCTAATTATAACTTGAAATATTGCTGATTCGGCTCACTCACTCCGATCAGTGTCACGCAGTGATATTGTTTTTTTTTTATTTTAATGCTGTGTGTATCCATTTTATTGGTGTAATTAGAGTGAAAGTTTGTGGTTTGTGAGTAGAAATTAGGCTCTAATTCCATGTTTTCTTGTATATTGTCGTTTTAATTTGAGGTGTTTGCTTAATAGCAGAATCGTGGCATCCCATAATTAAAATTTAAAGGTAGAAAGAGCATGCTGCTTGACACACAGAGTTGTGACCGTTACCATGAGAGCAGCAGTTTGTAGAGAGTTTTAGTTTCACTTTGCTTTCCGAAGAAAGTCCAACTGCTGTGCTTTTTCTATATCAATACATGCGATTTTACTGAGAAATATGTTGGTTTTTTTTTTTTTTATGGTTATTTTTTAAAAAGTATCATGAATGGAACATTAGCACAAGTGGCTTCATTGACATAAATGCCCTACCCACAGGTTTTTACAGAGGAGACACAGCTGGACGCTGTTTTTCAGTCTGGAAAACTAAAACGCAGCTCAGAGCTCAGCCTTCTGTTTGAGTCCGTCGTGTTCATTTAGGAGTTCAGATGGCGTTTTTAAAAAAATATATTATTATTATTTCTGGACAGTGTTGATTTCTTCCTGTAAAGAAATGTGTTGAAGTGGTATTTCAACAAGGAAGTTGATTTTTTTCCTGTCTCTGTCTCTCTCTCCCTTTCCCTTTCCACCCCCCCATCCCCTCCGTGAAGAGAAAGTGAAAATCTTGCTCTGCTAGTTTTAAAGCCTTGGCGTGTGTAGGCCTGGAAACCCGATTCCCCTTGTAAATATCACTGAGTCATGGTGGTGTGTTGTACAATAAATTACTAATGTCTTTATTTTTCATGTTCTGTCTTTTTACTCATTTGACGCACCGTATTGGACCAGCAGATAAATACCTTTATTTTGTTTCTTCCTGATCGCAGGTTGCCATGTGAACCAGTATCACTTCACGGATACTTGTAACCTGAGTGCTGTTTGTGTTTACTGACAAAGCTCTCTGTAGTCTGTGCTTATTTTGATGCAGCGTCCGCATTTAGTCGGTAACCATGCTATTTTCGGTGGCTCAGCGGTCTGTTAAAAGTGTGGTTGTTCCGCCCAGCAGGAGTCTTGCTTCAGACTGGCCTAAAATGGGCAGAAATGGTGCTGAACAAAAGCTGCTTGTCGCGCGTACAAAAGTACTTGAAGCGCTGCAGCCGGGACCGAGCTGCATTGCTATTGCCTGTGCCTCTCAACAGGAAAGGTATAGCAAACTTTTAAGGAAATCCCAAACCCAACCATTTACTTGTCACTGTAGTTCAGAGTTGCAGCTTCTTCTTTTTTTTTTTTTTGCAGGTTATTTGTAATGTTACAACTGCCTTAAGCAGATTTCTTCCTGTCCACACAGCTATTACTACACCACGCTAACCTCATCACATCTGTCACTAATTTGAGTAATTACATGACACTTACAGTACCTCATGAAAGTAATCACACCCCTTGAACTTTACAGGTTTTTCTCCTTTTAAAGTATTTTATTGGGATTTAATGTGAAAGAGCAAGGCAAAGTAGGGCAAAATTGCATAATATTGTTTTCCAAATGAAAATTTACTCCAGTTTCAAGATTTTTGCAGTCTTTAAAGGGTTGGTGTTATGTAACATTGACAGTTTTTGAGCTTTACATCATGTTTTATTATTATTCCCTCATCAAAACATACCTAATATGTTGCTTTGATTCTTTCATGCATCTTTGAGCAATTCTTGAGTCTCCCACTGCAACCGTTTGAGGGAGCCTGAATACTTGTTCTCACAAAGCTCCGCCTTTTTACCCATAGCTCCGCCTTGGCGCATCCACAGAGTTTATTAGATGAACCACTTCTCTCCCTAAGAAATGGTTGTAAGCAGCATAATAGAGGAGCCATGTTGTAATGACTTCCTCAAGGCGGAGTGTCAGAACGATTTAGAGCTTCTTAAAGGGACAGAGGCCCAATTTCAAGGCGTCTAGTTACAAAGTCATATTTCTTTTAAGTCATGTTTTATTCAGAGTTATATTTTATTGATATATATAGCATTTTCATAACAATTGAAAGCCACTATATGTCACTATATGCCTGGAAAATGCATAACACCGCCCCTTTAACAAGGTTTTCTTTCTGACCAGTTTCCCTCGTTACGCTAAGGAAAATCGTCCCCGCTTCATTACTCTGCCACCACTATGTTTCACAGCAGAAGCGATGTGTTCAGGTTGGGATGTAGTGTTAGATTTTCAACTTTTATCACAACATTTTTAGCTATTTATTGCAAGAATAATACAAGTGATGTTCCCCCCCCCCACCCCACAATTATTGCTGCAAGCTGTCAAACACAAAAACTGGCCCCATTACCAAATTGGACACTTCAGTTCACCAGTGACATTTAGTAAACCAGTTGCAGTTGTACTATAGTGACGCCCTTTAATGCTCTCATGGAACGTGAAGTAGTTAAAATAGCTTCACTTGTATCTAACAATCCCAGCCATAGTTCTGGTTAGCAAACATCATCAGCTTAATTATCACAGATGTTTGCAATTTTTTTATCAAATAAACATAACTATAACTACCCGTCTCTAATTCAGCCTTCATGCGGAATGGTTCACATGCAGAATGAACTCTGCATCCCCCTTGAAGCCGTCTTTACTGGGAAACACGGTGGCAGCGCGGTGAAGCTTCTGCAGCCGGGACAGGGAGGATGGGTGGAGCTATAGGGGAGGATGGGTGGAGCTATAGGGGAGGATGGGTGGAGCTACATGTAGGGTAATCCTGGAGGAAAGTCTAATGCGAAAAGCTTGAGACTGGACAACCGTTAACATGGCGAGCTACAGTGGAACAGTTTAGATCGAAGCATATGCATGTTTTAGAATGGCCTAGTCAAAGTCCACACCAAACTCTAAAGAAAGAAAGGTTTGAAAATTTGAGTTCAAACGTTCCTGAACCAGTCTGACGGAGGTCGGACTATTTTGTGAAGAAGGAATGAGGAAAACTTCGTTCTCTAGATCAGGGATGGAATGATGTGCAATCTGGGCCGATATCAATATCCGATGTCAATACTGCCGTTAGGCCCGATAACTGATATTTACACTTTAGATTTAGACGTCACTACCATTTTGACAGCTTGAAAAAAACAAAACAACCACAGTGCTGACTTCACCAGTTAAGTTAAACTCCCCACAATCCTTTGCTGCATCACTCTCACTTTCACACGACCAAGCAAACGCGACATCACCAACCTCCAGACACAGACGGCAACAAATGGAATTAAATATCGGTGGTTAATATCGGCCCTGATTTATTTATTAGTCCAACACAAATATTTTAAGTGGTTAATATCGACAGATAAAGATACCGTAGAATAAATTACCACAATCCCCAGACGCGATGAATCTGGGGTTGATATCGTGCAACCGTCGTCTCGATGTTCAAAGTTGTTGGAGACGAACCACAGAAGAGTTGCAGCTCTGTTTGGAGGGAGAGTATTGACTGGTAATGCTGAAAACAAATGCACAGTCTTTAAACGTTTCTACATTGTTCTCAGATCGGTTCTGTTCTGCTCCCAGTAAATCCCACTAAAACTCTGAGGTTGATGACAGTAACGTGATGAAGCGTGAAAAAGTTCAAGAGGTGTGACTACTTTTTTCATTTTTTTTTCTTTTCAAAGCAGTTTTCTCCTCACTTGTATTAGCTAGTGCAACTCTGAAACACTTTGTGGTTGTGAATTTGTCCCTAATGAGTTCCTGTCAGTAGTTCTCACTCTGCGCTTTCTTCCCTCCCTTCCCGCAGCAGAGAGACATCATGTTCCCGAAGGGCACCAAGCGCAAGTTCTCCGACTCCGGAGAGGAGGCGGCGTGTGGCGGCGGTGATCAGGGCCCCTCGGCCGCACCGGCCCCATTCGCCGCCGCGGCGCGGACACTGTCGTCGTCCTACAGCCTGCAGCGGCAGTCGCTGCTCGACATGTCGCTGATCAAGCTGCAGCTCTGCCACATGCTGGTGGAGCCCAACCTGTGCCGCTCGGTGCTCATCGCCAACACGGTGCGGCAGATCCAGGAGGAGATGACGCAGGACGGCACCTGGCAGATCATGACCCAGGCCCTGGCGGCCGCCCAGTGCCCCGCCGACCGCCTGGTGGCCACCGAGGTGCTGTGCAGACAGACTGAGGCGGCGGCGGCGGCGGCGGCGGCGGTGCAGGCCGGCCAGAGCCCCAAACCCTTCTCCGTGTCCGGGCTGGAGGAGGGCTACCACTCGGAGGAGGTGGTGATTGACGGGGACGCGGAGGCGGAGGTCGCCATGTCGTCTCTGTCGCCCGTCTCACCTCAGCTGTCCTCGGCGTCCTACCTGGCGGGGCCGTTCGGGATGGGGCCCTGTTGGGAGGACGACGAGGAGGACGCCGACTGCGACGAGGATGAGGAGGAGGACAGCGAGGAGTGCGCGTCGGAAGGCGAGGACGGCGAGCGGCACCACCTGAGAGCGGACTCCAGGACAGGGGAGCAGGTCTTCGGGACTTTTGAGATCAAGCACCCGGCGCCGCCGCCCGACCCGGCGCTGGAGGAGCTGTTCTCTGACGTGGACCCGTCCTACTACGACCTGGACACGGTGCTGACGGGCATGCAGAGCACCCCCAAAATGGGGCCTTACGACCTGCTGGAGAGCCTGTCCTCTCACGGGCCGACGGCGCTGAGCTCCAGCGCCACCTGCAGGTCCGACCTCAACGAACTGGACCACATCATGGAGATCATCGTGGGCTCCTGAAAGCGATCCCAGACTATGCACAGCACAACGTGCATGTTGGTGGTGATGTTACAGATCCTTCCAGGTTTTGGGAACAAGGTGGAGAGCAAGGAGGATGGGAGGGGGCTCACGGAGAAGATCCGCTTTCAGACTGTAGAGGAGTGAATGACTTTTGGGTTTTTATTAACCCACATGACCAGGGAGCAAAGTTAGTGTCCCGCTTTGTCAAACCCTCCTGCGGTCTTAGGAGACGGGTTCATTTGGATGCCACAAGCTTTTTGTACCTTGTGCGCGGTCACACTGACCCCGTGTGCGCTTTTGAGGTTTTTTTTTTCTTTCTTTCTTTCCCCTTTCCTTCCCCTCTCTCCAACCGCCAACATCCTCTTGTGCGTCGTGCTAAGACCGCGGGAGGGTTCATAAAAGTCCAAAACCTGCGACTGTCTGTGAGAAGGCAAAGATAATTACCTACACCGCGATGCATTCTGACTTCCTGTCGTTTCCGTCTCGTTCTAGCTCCTTCTGGTCCGACTCTTGCCTTTTTCTTTTTTTTTTTACGTCCAGCTCTATTTATTGTTACATGGACCAAGGAACAACTCGCCACACTACATGCACCGAAACAGAACAAATTGTAAATCCAAATCTATGAATCAATGCATATTTTCCTAGAGATTTGAGCAGTTATGAATGGATTATATGTAAATGTACGTATGTGTATATAGAAATATATTTTTTTGCATTATACGGCTTGCTGGGGGAGGGGTCACGGGGTGGAGGAGGGAATTTTGCGAGCATCACTTGATATCCTTATTTTCTGTCCCAAGCGGTTTTTAAAGGTTTTAATGTAGCCGGACTGGAGACGGCGTCTTCCCGTGGACTGTCGACGCGCCGCTTTTCATTGCTGCCGAAGCTTCACCGCAGAGCAGGAACTCACTTCCAGCCACCGAACCAGACGTGGCTCAGGAGCTTTTTTGTTTGTGTTTTTTTTCCCCTTTACTTTTTTTCAGTTTACAGTATCCAGAAGTGACAAATGAAGTAGTTTGGCTGCTGCGCTTTTAATACAGACCCAATAATGGTAAGAAGCAGCTTTTCTCTCTCTGTCTCTTTTTCCTAAAGCATCTGGGGGGAGAACTGCATCGAGAAGCCATATTTCTTTTTTTTTTTAATTTCTTTTTATTTCTCATTTGTTACTACAAATGACGAATCCTCTGTGTTAACCCATCTAATTTATTGTTTATTTATTGTATTTATTTTATCTAGGTACAGACATGGCATATTGACGTATCAATTCAACCACCAGGCCCGGTGAAATTGTATTTATCGGGCAAAAAACCCCCATCTTTTCCCGGTTTTAAATGCAGTACCTATTTATTCCTAAAAGCAAAACAATAATAACCGGGTTAATAATAAAGTTACTATGCAGCTCTGTCATGTGTTTCATAATGACCGTATAACTACTCAAATGTCCTTAAATTCCATTATGCAAACAGTTCTTTCTCCAAATCTGTAGAAAAACAAAAACCGTTTCTTTCTTCTTTTTTTCTTTTTTTCTTTTTTTTTTTTCCCCAAATTGCTTCTTATGGTGAATAAAACATGAACTCAGGCAAATGAAATGTATTGATTGAAATACAGTATTACAACACGCTGAATACCTTACCACAACACTCCTGAAGGATGTCACTCTAGTCTGAATAGGAGCTAGAACTTCAAAGACGTAACTATCTTTGTAAAATGTATGCATTTTTATATCGGAAAAAAAAACATTGTAGCATCTTTGTACATATTTTTTATAATAAAAGGTGCAACTATTGAAGTGCGTCGTTTGCTTTCTGACTTTTTTCCTTTGCAGCTCCACGGCAGGTGCTTGTGCTGGATGTTAAAAGTCCCGCTTGAACGCTGTGAGGTGTGGGAAACGGTACGACGGCACATTGAGGCCGTCAAGAATGAAAGGAGCAACTTTCCACCGAAAAACGCCTCAAATTTTTCAAATCAATCTCAGAAATTTTCTAGTTAAAAACTCTGAAATTTCAGAGTTTGAAAAGTTGGACATCTGGAACCCCTCCTTCCCTCCTCAAATTTTGAGATTCATTTCAGAAATTCCCTAGAAAAAAACTTCTGAAATTTGAGGTTTGACATTTTCTGAGGTTCAAAATGAAATGGGAGCATTTTCAACTTTTCAAACTCAGAACTTTGTCCTTGGTGTTTTAGTTTTATAAACTAGTCCTGCTGTAAACGTCTAAAGAACTTCTCCTTAGTAATATTCCAGTGGTTTGACTGGATCTTATTTAGAGTTAGCGGAGTAAAAGTAGCACACCACATAGCATCACCTTCCTATAATGACTGCCTAAATCATATTTTTTGCCAAAAATTATTTTGGCAGAAAAAAAAAGTAACCACCTGTTTTTCTCCCAGATTTTTTTGAAGGATATTTTAGGAAGGTGATGATATGCAAATTTTATTCATTAAAAACACAAAACTTCACAATCATACACTGCTTTACAGATCCATTCAATGAACTCAGATATTGGAAAATCCATTTATTTCAGGAACTTTATCACTAAGTGAAACAGAAATTATACAAAGATGGATGTTTGAAACAATGTACTTCGGTTTATTGTGATTATTTCCCACTTATGGCTAAAGAAAACATCACTTTTAAAATGAAAATATCACATCAGACCATTAATTTAAAAAAAACCCCCATTCAATGCAGAAACGTGGGCTTAACGAAAACAATGTTTTCAGGAGGCTATCATCTGCCTCGTCAGCATGCGTGTTCTAGTTATGAACTTGAGGTTTTGATGTCGCAAAATGTGGAGAAAAGATCAAGTGCCAATACTTTATCCGAGCCGCTGAACGTGTAACCTCTCGACTAGGACAATTACAGAACTTGCTCTACAATAAATCACAGACAAATGATTTGATTGCAGCCACTTAAAGGGAACTTGATCCTGAACACCGCTCCAAAGGTCTGAACGCTCTCCTGAAGTCAGGACGAGTTGGAGCAGGAAGCTCCAGACCTTTGCCCTCACGTGCCGTCGCGCGATGTCGGACTACGACATGCTGCACGAGATATGCAGAGGATCAACAGAGCAGACGGCTGACCTGCTCACTCAGCGCTCCACACGTTCACGGTACAGGTGAGGCCCGAGACCTCGCCGCTCTGAAACCGGGAAGGAAGTGGCATCAGCGTCCCTCGGCACTGAAAAGGCACATTTGTTCATGAAATTACATGATGCCTTCGTTCGCTTGGATTTGCTGCCTGGGTGCAGAAACAGATAAAAGGCCTCTTGATGAGTCAGCAAAAAAAAAAAAAAAAAAAAATGACAGCGTGAGGAAAAACCCCATATTGGAGCAGAACAAAAGCGCTGGGATATCTGGAAGCGCTTGGTCTTATCCCTAAATTTACGCAAGGTATGCAGTCACATCCAGTTGTGCTCAAAATGACAGAACAAATAAGCATAAAAATCTTTATGGCGGTCAGCTCCACGCACACGTTGGGAGCAGAGCTCGAAGAACGGAGGAATTTGATCCCACGCCTCAGAAAGTGGAGGGAAGGGGTCACCAGGCTCTTCAGTAGACGGCTGTGTCTGCATTCTTTGAAGAACGAAACCCCAAATTGCCCTTTCTTCCTTTACTATATCTAAAAGACGAGTTTGAAAGTTGGGCTTTTTGTGTGTTCATGAGGAGGAGCCGCTCCTGAGAGCCGGGCAGAGGTTTTCCAGCTCAGGGTGGAAAAAAAACAAACAAAAAACAACCCAAAGTCCGCTTCTGGCTCGGGCCGAACAAGCGCACTGAATACACCCCGAGACGATACACACCAAGGTTTGTGCAACCACATACCAAACAGTAGGTCTTGCACCAAGACGCAATTAATAACTCCTCACAGACAGCTAACAAATTTCCTAATCAGGAATGTTGAAACAAAAGGGCTAATTATAAAAGCACTCATTAAGTAAAGCTTGGTTCTTACTGATGTGCAGAGCAAAACTAAAGTACTTTTAATAAATGTTAAATTGCAATCTTTTGCACATTTTTCAAAGGTGGGAATTTTTTTGAAGTTATCTTGCTTATAGCTCGGTGTCATAAACGCGACATGTTATTATTACAGTAGTCACTAAGTATAAACCTGCTCTGATAACCAATTCAGTCTGTGGCAATCCTTCCATCAAGTATTTTATATTGGAGTATTTGACATTTCCCCCCAAATCTTTCAGGTCTTTTCTTGTGGTGCCATTTTGAAGCGTTTGAGGTCATTTTCTGCTCTCATTTTGTTTCCTTTATCTGCTATAAGATATATATATATATATATATATATATATATATATATATATATATATATATATATATATATATATATATATATATATATATATATATATAAAACATATTCTGAACTGTTCTGGTCCGGCGTGAGGGAAAACGGCAGCTAACATCTCTGCAGACCCCACATATTCTGGACACATGCTGTTCACATACGCTTACCTTTCGGGTCGGCGCAGTTTGCTGAAACCGGCCGCCACAGACTCTGAACACAACGAACACCTCGCAGCCTGAGCAGCCAGCTACTCCACTGGCAAACAAAATAAGCGCGTTTGCAAAGTCACACTACTTTTTTGCTTGAGTGATGTTATGACAACGTGTCTCTGCTCTTGCTTGAGTCAAATTTCTGGATTCCCTAAACCTCGAATGAAAAACAAACCATGTTTTAACCAACACAGAGGCACACCCGCAGTTTTTGTTAAAGTTTCATAAGTTTCATAGGGGAAGAAACTGATTTTGAAAAAAAAAAGAAAAAAAAAGATTGTGCCTGATTTGGTCATTTTATATTGCGTATATGAATTATTGTCTTTCTGGTCTTTGGAAACTTTCCACTAAACTTTATATTTTGGTCCACCTGATGATGTAATTTTTAAACATGAAATGATTGATAATTGGATCAGTTACTCATTACTTGAGTAGACTTTTTTTTTTTTTTTAACCAAATATCTTTTTACTCGTACTTGAATAAACATTATGTTGAAGTAGTGTTACTTTTACTTGAGTTAAAGTTTTTTTTTGCGTACTCTGGTCACACATTTGGGTAAAATGTAGAAATTTGAATAAGCAGAGATCGAAAAGTGTTTTTTTTATTTTTTATGTTATTTTTATTTTTGCAACAAAATCCAACCGATATTTAACGACTTGAATGACCCTGACATAAATAAAAGTGAGATATATTTGTATTGTTCTTTTTAGGTTTTCATTTCTGTCATACGATTAAACCGGAAAGAAAGGCAAAATACCAGAGCTGCTGTGATGTTCAGGCTTTCAAATGTCTGTATTTCCTTACAAAAGTAAAATAGGCAACAGCTTATAGTCAACAGATAGATCAGAGAACCTAACGAGGAGGGAATAGCAGAGGTGATAATGTGATGAACCAGAATTGCCTTATTTGGTGAGTGCCTTTTCCTGTTATTCCGGTCACGTCCTTCCTCTTCCATTCTGAGTCATCTGTCTCTTTAAAATGCTGCGTTCAGGTGCTCACTGCAGCATTCTAAGGTCTTTTTCCAACGCGGTCATTTCTTAGTGAACCGATTTTGGACGCAAATGTTTGAGTGTGTTTCTTAAATTAAATTTATAATTTTAATTGCTCACTCGGTAAAACGAGTTTCTGACCGGAAGAGCCGTTATTGGACTCTGAATAAGTCTGCGGGTTCATGAAATGGACGGATGTTTAAACTGGTGTAATGCGCCTGTACTTTTTCTCCGTCACTGCAACTCTTCGGGTTTTCAAGTTCTCTTCTTGCACAAATGAATGATTTGTTTCCATGTTTGTGCCTATTGTAATTTTCCCGTAAAAATCCCGTATTTCGCCGCCCTCTCATGATAGTTTCTCTCCCTTCCCGCTCTCACGTTAGTATATAGCCTATCTTACATTAGTCTCACCTCTTCTGATTCTTTAGCCCTGATAGATGCCGAACTTATTCGCTTAAGGGGCTTTGCAGTATTTTATCCAAAGGTGGTCATGGACCCCCTTTAGGGACGCCCCTGTAGGCAACCGAGAGGGAGTTTGATTGACTTTACTTAACACTTCTAGCGCGTAGCAGTACTAGAATAAAACGTCGGTAGGAATAAAACGAAATAAATACTAAACAGCTCATAATAATAATAATAATAATAATAATAATAATAATAATAATAACAATAACAATAATAATATGGTTTTATAGATTGTTGTCTAGAGATCTAAAAAAACGTATTTAACAATGTAAAGATGAAAAAAAAAAAAACAGTTTGACGAGACCGCACACGTGTGGCCCGACATGAATTATATTATTTCCGAGCGGACGCTGAAGGCATCAGCAGTCCTCCCCGCCTCACGCGCCGCCGCACATTCTCTGCCCCGTGAGTGGCGGAGGCGGAGGCTTGTCAGCCGTATGAGCGAGTCGACCTCCTCCGCCCGTGAGTCCCGGCGTCCCGCGGCCCACTCCCCGAAGCTCCGCCCCCTCCCCCGCTACTGGGGATGGACCGCACATTCCTCACACTCCGGATCTCGGTAGTACCGAATAGCCGCGGCGGAACGAAAAGGAGCCGAGGACACGACGGATTTGTACGGCACATGAAGAGTGTCAAGGGCACGTAAGGTTGTTATATTTAAAGATTCATTTTGCTACAGTTATTAGCAAATTTTGCTGCTTTTTAAATTTTTTTTAAATTTTTTTTAACTTGAATTTCAAGGGGAACCAGTGTGTTCTCACTAAAGTGGGGAAGGGGTCAGCTGTGTTCTCACTGCGTTCTGGGCAGAAAGAAACGGGCTGCAGACCAAACTGGACTCACTTACAGCTGATACGTGTAAATAGTGTTTTAAATATCAGGCTTCCCTTTATTTCGATGTCGTTTTTTACATTTTTTTTTTTACTTTTATTACTATTATTATCCAAAATCAGCCCACAGAAACGTGAATCTTTGGGGCTTGGGGCGCCAAAGTATCACTTACAGCGGGAGCTTCGTGTAATTTGTAAAAGCAAATGAACGGAGGGAGAACGGCGGATGACTGAGGGATGAGTAAAGTCTGTCAGCCTGCAGGGTGTCTGACAGTGAGTCACAACCTTTCAAACGTTCTCAGCAACACGTCCAGCCTGGAGGAGACGCACACGTCCAGCCCGGCCACCGGGACAGTTTGTTCACCGGTGGCTCGTGTGCAGCAGCAGAAGCAGCAGCAGCAGGTCAGATGTTTGCACATTAGCAAGAGCGCCTCCGATTTAAAAGACAAACTGTAACGTGCCTGGCTGGGACTCTTACGTAAGCTGGATGCAGAGCTCAAAGTTTGTGCACCACTGAATCTCATCCGTGGAGCCTCCACATCCACGTCACATGTATTCACACCATTGGAACTGGTTTTTGTTGTCGTTTTCTTCTCACATGACAACTACTTCTGTTGGGATTTTATGTGACAGACCGACAGGAAGTGATGCGTAATGAAAGCAAAAAGGATGACCTGTTTTTTTCCCCCTCCCCTCTTTTTTGTGTGTGTAAATAATAACAAAAAAAATATAAAATAAAATAAAATCCAGCTCCTCCCTCAAAGCCTTCTGCAGAAATGCACAGTGAGAAAAAAAGCCAATCAGAGGCAGGAGGAGGGTCTTAGCGCTGTCAATCAACGTCACACACAGGCTGCTCAATGAGCTAATGGTGAAGAAACAACTTAAAGACCAAGGAAAACCGTTTATCCGCCGTCATCGGTGGCCATGCTAACTAGTCTGAGCATTCAGGTCAGGCTCTGCTATCGGGAAGACACAGTAGAGTAGCAGAGAGCAAGGGGGAAGGTGTGGGTAGCGCATACACAAGTGATTGTCAGAGCTAACACCCTCCTCCTGGCTCTGATTGGTTATTTCTGTAGTTAGCACTGGGAGAAGGCAGAGCAGCGCGATTATGTGTCTTATATTGTACTGTCAAAACATAGTGACACTTTTAAAAATATGTAGAAAACATATTTTTTTTATAAAGTTACATACTGCAGCTTTAACAACAGTCACCCCACTGTTGCCAACTTAGTGACTCTGTTGCTATATTTTGCGACTTTTCAGGCAAAAAAAAAAAAAAAGAAAGAAAAATCACTATGGGTTAAATCTATTCTACTGTAACTTTGGTGGAATGTTTTTAAAGTAGGGAGGATAAACTTCACTTCAGTCTCAGTTACTATGTTAAAAGGAAATTTGAATTAGGTGTGCTTCTACCAGTTTGGAACAAATCAACCAGGCTGCGCAAAGCGTCATTTTGTTAGACGTTGACGCTACGTGTGGCTGTAATAAATAAGATGTAGAGGTTGCAAGTTACACGATTGAACCACACAGCTCAGAAAAATGGAGAGAGAGTTCTCCCCTCTGAGCTGGAGGTTTGGAAATGTTTCCGAGCCGTTCCGCCACCACCAGTGGATGGGAGCGTTCCACCACTCCCAACCCAGCCTGGAGTGCCTCCAGCCAGCCACGCCAGCCTCACCTTCCCCTCCTCCAAGCTGGAGGTTTGGAGTTTCATGCCTCTGGTAAGGCACAAGCCCGGCAGCGGATGGGACAGTTTGCTACATCGGAACATCGTGTTTCCCTCTCCCCTTTGGCGCACTAACTCTTTATGGCAAGAGCCGTAAGCAACCTCTTACGAGCGCAAAACCCATTTTGGATGATTTCGAGGAAGTTATTTCGCAGCACTTCAAAATGGGCATAAAAACATTGATGGAAAACGTGGCGAATGTTTGGCAGTTTCCATCGTGTTTCCGGGTGAAGTGGGTGCATGTTTGGGGCAGTTGGTTAAATTACACAGGGGTGAATTGTTTACTTCAGGTAAATGTTCATGTTTTTCTACTTTGTCAAGGAAAAACGTGATGGAAATCGTGATTTGTTGTTACAATGCTAATCTCTGAGTATGTTAGTATTGACAAGATTTTAGCTTTTGCTGCTGAGTACTCAATCAACTGTAGCTAATTTGCTACATTTGCCTCTTGGATTCTAGGCAAGTTTTGTTTTTATATATTACGCCCGTTTATGAATTTAGTGCATCATAAACAGACATAATGTTTGAAAGGTATGGTGATCAAAATTCGAGGTCCATTTCACAAATTTTAGCAGAACACTGACGAATGGAACTGCTTAATGAAGCACGTTTTTTGACAGGATGTTTTAAACTACTGAATGTATCACATAGGAAAACCTCAGAAACCACAGCAGCCTGTCGCAGCAGAAAAACTAAACTTGTGCCACTTTATCTACAATAACTCTTTGAAGAAATTTTGAATTAATACGAGTGATGACAATATTTACTTACCCTTTGGGACCAATGAAGTATTTTTTAATTTGAAATGAATTTGAATTTTGGCCTTGAGAAGATAGACACATTAATGTTTAGCTGTCTGGCTGCACATATGGTGATGTGTTAGCATTAGAGGTGCACCGATTGGATTTTTCTAGCCGATCGCTGATCCTTAAAATGCCTGATCTGTCAATTCCCATTTTGGCAGTTCCTGACTTTTGTGTCTGAAACGATGGTAAATATTGAAATAAAGTTGCTGAGTTGTCAACAGTGGGGTGACTAACTGCAAACATGCAGACCTGGTGGGTTGATCTGCCAGTCTCTCTCACAGCAAAAGAGGACAGTGGTTGATTTTCAGACCTTTATCGAGGTAGATAGGATCGGTTTCACATGGAAGTACCGGCCGATCCCCCAAAGTTAAGGGAATCGAGGCTGATTTATCGGCGGACCCCCAGTCAGCAAGTTGTTCAAATGCTTTGTCCCTGATGATGTCTCTATAAATCGCTGCAGGTCAATGTTGGGTCGAGGTGTGAAGCGGAAGTGGAGCAGCCTGGAGGGTTCAGAGGCCGAGCAGCTCCCCGACGCCGCAGCGACGGAGGACAAGAGGCTGGACGCGGCGTTGGAGGACTCAGAGGAGGAGGACAGAGGGGACCGACGGTCCAGGACCGACGCCGGCCACCTGCAGCAGCGGCAGCTGGTGCTCAGCCTCTGCCTGAAGAAGCTGCAGCACTACCAGGCCGGCGTGGAGCTCAGCCTGCGGCGCTCCGTGCTCCTCATCAACACGCTCAGGCAGATCCAGGAGGAGATGCAGAGCGACGGGACGGATGTGCAGCTCGGCGGCGTGAGCCGCGACGCGCGCCTCCTCAGGGACGACTTCAGGGAGGACGAGTCGGTCACGTGCCCCGGCTGCACGGAGGGAGACGCGGAAAGCCCGTCTCCCCCGCCGTCCCCTGAACCGACAAACACCACACCCACTGACCTACATAAACCCCTGCCCAACGTTGTCGGTCACACCTTTAGCGATGCGGGAAGCGCCATGGGCTACCTAAGTGACCTCGCCCTGGACGATATCTTCGAGGACATCGACACGTCCATGTACGAGTCTTCGGAGCTGCCGTCCGCCTGGGCGGCCGGCTCCCTGTGGCCGGTCAGCGTGTCCTTCTGGCCCAACGACGACGACGTGAAGCTGTGTTCCTCGGCGGGAAGCCTCCAGTCGTGTCTGCTGGACCTGAACGAACTGGACCACATCATGGAGATTCTGGTGAAGTCCTGATCTCCATGACATCGTCAGGTGCAGCCGGTTGGTCAGGGGTGTGATGGTTCTGGATTCTGGACATTTCACACTCTGAACATGTGCAGACATGAAGCTGAATGACGCTCATCCCTCGTTAACGAGGAACCACATATGCACTTATTGCTTGTGCCTCAAAGTAGACAAGAAATATTTATCACAACTTTAGTATAATTTGCATATGAATGGTAGATGCACTGATCCACTTTTTTCACAACCGATGACAATGCCGATATCGATACTGATATCTAAGGTTCAGATCCGATCCGATGCAGAAAAACAGCTGAATTGACTTAAAATGTTTTGTTTTTTTAAACACAGAGATAAAATGTGCGGAATTACAAATGTATTTGCTAACTCTGCACCGGTACAGCTCACTGAATTACACCAATAGCTTGACTAGCTTGGTCAAATATGGAAAAACATTTGTTCAGTCAGTGTAATTAGGCGTGGAACAGCTGATAAAACTGATAAAAACAACAGGTTGACTATTTTAGTCGAACATGTAAAAACCAACTGCAGCAGACCTTCTTTAAAATGGTTCAGAAAGAGAAATTGGGAATTCTAAATATAATGTAAAATAAATAATAAAGCAGCAAACATAGAATTTGACTGAGTAGATCTGCCTTTATTGATTGGGCACATTGTCCCTGATAGCCGATCTAGAATTTTTCTTTCAATATTTGAACCGATATGGATATTAATGTGGGATCAGTGCATCTCTAGTATGAACATTTATGTACATGCAGGCGTTGGCTTATATGGGAGTCTCACAGTATGTTAACCTTGAACAGAACAGTTGAACAGTTTTATGCGGTTGTGACGCTCCTTTATGTTTCCACATGCTGATTGTTCAAGTTTTACGTGACTGGAATTATTTTCGAAAATCTGAAAATGTTTTGTTTTTTTGTTTGTCTTTTTTAAGCGGTGGAAAATGCAGTAGCCTTCTGTTAGCCAACAGTAGGGCTGTGTTCAGAAACAAGTGGGGGAGGGCTGCAGGCTCTGTTTCGCTCTGCAGTACAGTTTTGACCGGAAACATTTGAACATTTTGGACTCGGTGTCAGGTTTTCGATTTGAGATCAGCAGATTTGTAGGCGACACTATCCGTGAAGTCGAACTTCTTGTAGCAAAGCTCCTGTTCCGCCTTTACAAGCGGACCAGGAGCTTCTTCACCTTGACAACAGATTGTTTTAGCAGTGAGGCGCACCAAAGACTATGCCATGTTTGTGTTCCTCCACTCAGACAAAGCGTAACTTTTCGGAGATCTGCTGTAGTGAAGCTCTGTGGGTCAAACGACAGCTGTGGACGAAGGAACCCGAGTGGCCATGGAAGCTGCGTCACTCAGTCTGTCAGATCAGATCTGGGTTGATAATTAATTAAAGTTCCTTCAGTTACTCAAGAGGCTGTGCTTCAGCCAGCCAGGAGGGCAAAGGCCTGACTTTCCTGTTAGTTATGGGACTGAAAGCTTTCTTTTTATGGAATGCCAAAAGCGCCACAATTAAAAAAAAAAAAAAAAACCTTCATTATTGTTTATCTGTCATGTTAAAAATCTAATTGAAAATAGAAACATCATCTGAAAGATTATTTAAATATACAACAAACTTGAATAATTATATTCACATGTATTTTTTATTTATTTATGTTAACGCTCCCAGGGCATCAAGTGCATAATTTAATCTGTGATGCTAATCAAATAAACCTTTGCATCTGATTGGTCAAACCTGCACACCAGCTAAACACACCAATAGTACTAGAGTTTTTAAATTGCTGTTGTGTAAAATAACAAAAACAGAAACTATGAAAACAAATGAACTTTTTACATTTTTAAAATTATATTTCACAAATAATATGTTTGTGTCTGAATTCATTACACTTGTCATTTAACAATTTATTTATTATTTTAGTTGTGGTACTTTCGGACTTCCATATACTACACCAACTTGAGCCTTTTTGGAAGAAAAAAAAAAGAGTTGCAGCTGTGTTGTTGAGTATTTTACTACAATCATGTGGTTGAAACAAAATCCAGATGTAATTTTTAAAAAATGTTTATTTTTTTGCATCAAAAATAATAAGAGTTTTTCTTCTTTGGTATGTAAAAGGTGAAAAATTGGGTTTGTTGGAATGTTTTAATCTAATGTTATTTTTTTTATTTATGACTGATAAACCGGCCTCAAACTGCAGTAGATGTGCGAGTTTATTGTGTGAGTGTAAGTTTAGCTTATAATGTTAGTTTGTTTTGGTCTCTTGGTGCAATGGCTGCTGTTGACACAAACCTAGCAGTTATTGTTATGGCAGCTTGTGTTTTGGGAAAATCCAGCATTACATACAAGCAGCAAAATCATGAACTGTTAATTTTTTTTTTTTTTTTAGAGAAAAATGTAATCCCAGCTGTGATTGACAATAGGAAACTTAGCCATGTCCTAAAATTGTAAATTACAACATTTAAGCCTATGTACTCTTAAGGCCTTGTGCTTTTTGTATTCCAGCGGTGGGAGTTTTTTTTTTTTTTTTTTTAACAGTTTTGTACTCGTTTCTACCTGAAACTGCAATCTTGTGTCCAGGAAAGGGGGGGATGGGGGCCCAGGGAGCGAATCACGACCTCGGTCTTCACTATTTGCAGTTTGCTACCACCGCATATTAGCGCCTTTGCAAATATAGGGGAGAAAAAGTCGGAGTGGATTTCTGAGACAAAAACTCAGAAATTCTGAGATTACTCTCAGAAATATCCGTGCTTGAAATGTCGAAAATTTCAGAAAAGAGATTTCTAAAATTAATTTAGAAAAAAAAAAACCAAACCCCTCATAAATCTCTTCAGTTTGAAAAATCAAAAATGTCTGAGAAAAAACTCAGAAATTTGGGCTTCATGTCAATTTCTGAGGCCGCGTTTTTTCCGGAAATTTACTCTTTTTTTTCTATCTAAATTGGCCCTAATACGCCGCCGTAGTTTGCTCTTCTACCTCGCGTTCGTTGCTAGTTTACCTGGACACTCCTGCTTGACCTGCGCTTCGCTCCTCAGAACCATAAGCCGTTTGGCACAGACTTTTTTTCTTTCTTTCTTTATTATTTAAATTGTTTTCTAACTCAGCTCTATGCTCTCCGACCAAAGTAACACCCTCCCTCCTCGTCTCTTGTGGGAAATGTGCCTTACTGCTGAACCGAACATGTTTATTTGTGCGGAGCTTTT
The DNA here is from genome assembly GCF_002775205.1 of Xiphophorus maculatus. Lineage (NCBI taxonomy): Eukaryota > Metazoa > Chordata > Actinopteri > Cyprinodontiformes > Poeciliidae > Xiphophorus > Xiphophorus maculatus. Next base: position 22,528,448 of record NC_036461.1, read on the forward strand.
TTTTGAGCTCTCTAAGCTTCTGCCTCAGCGTAAAGAAACCGGAGACGATGTTATGTAAAGCACTCAAAAGCAGGGACTGTTTTTCCCCCCACCCTCATTCTCCTTGGCCATTCTCTGCGCTCGCTGAATACTACAAGGCATATGAGCTTAATGGATCCTGACAGCGAACTAGCTGACGGAGGAGGAGGTGCGGAGGGATAAACAAGAGGAGGAGGAGTGAGGAGGAAGCAGTTTTTACGTCAGCGGCTCATTAGGGGGCGGGGGGTTTGGAACTTGTTTTTTTGCCCAGACTCAGACCAGCGACCAATCACATGAGATGGGCGAGGAGCTCCAGCAACTTGTTGTTTTTTGCTCCCAATGTTCAGCGTAATACAGCTCGATTGTAGCTTATGAAAAATAATAATAATAATTTAAAAAAAAAACTGCTTTCCGTCTACCTAATCTGAACGCAATAAACCCTGAAGTTATTTTTTATAGCATCAAAGTACATGACGTCACATTAATCTGTAAAGAAAAAGCTGTATTTTGATGCTGATCATGGTATAAATGTCACAGAAGGAAGTGTTTTCGCTTAATAATATTACAATTCTTTTATGTATTTTTGTAGAATGTTTTATAAACCCCCCCCCCCCCCTCCTCCAGTAATACAATAAAAATCCCCACAAACTGCTTTTGTGTGTGTGAACAAACGTGATTTATTAGTTCATTGTTAATCGAAAAGCAAAGTTAAGTTTTTATTTTCTGAATTCCAGAATAATAATAAAGCACATTTTTTAACATAAAAAAAAACAAAACAAACCCCCCTCACCCCCCTCAAATTAAGAGGTGCCTTCAAACAATTTGCTCAGAAGATGACGTCACGACGTCACGTAAGGATTGGATAGGTTAATTCACAATGCTTGACCTGCATGCAGGGACAACTGTGGATGATTGTAAGGCAACACTATTTTTGGCTGCAATATACATGAAGGTGCTGTTCATGCAAATATATGGAAGAATATGAAAATCATTAAACTGACCAGGAAGGAGATCAGTTTTGTTAAAGAGAGATAAATGGGTTTTGGTGCATATTTAACATGCATTGTGAAAATGCTAGCAGCGTTATCCTCAGTAAAACGAGATCTGTGCCTCCATTGGCCACTGGGGGGCGCCTGTGAGCCTTAGCGCTCCATCTCAACTGTAGAAGTAGAGGTGGCAGGAGGTTTTTGGTATTTTGCTGAAAGAGGGACTGGTGCACTGCACAATATGGATGGCATCATAAATAAAGAACATTACATGGACTTATTGAAGCAATGTCTCAAGATATTGGCTAAATAGTTCAAGTTATAGGGAATGAATTCTTAGCATGTAGCCACATCAGTTTAATGTCTTGCATAAAGCGTAGGCTTCAATCATAAGCACAAGTGTTTGGTTGGTAAATTATACAGTATGTGGGGGAGTAATAGAGCACATGTGCATCTTAGCTGCCTCTATTCAGATTCGAGATTTAAAATTAAGTTCATTACTCAAATCGGTAAAAAAAGAAAGAAAAGGTTTTTATCTACGCAAACCCAGCAGATTGCATTAAGTCACCGATTCGCAGCTTTCACTCCTCCTGGACAATCACATAGCGACAGTCGCTAGCGCTGTGAATCACAACACCGCTCAGCTGATACAGCTCTCCAGCCTTTGGTGGAAACTTTTAACTGCAGTTTTTGATTTTCCTGGCTGTAAAGAATTGCAATAATCCATCTTGCACGGTTTTATTTTCTGTGTGTTGCAGGTACAGCACGCAAAAGACAGATCCTTGATATCACATCGATCATAAACCAAGAATAGATCCTTGTGGAACTCCTGTAGACAGAGAGCATGATTATCTTCCTTCAATTCTGCTGACTGCTGATATAAAGTGTTGTACTGTGTAACCAGCCACGCATTAACAAGGAGTTTATCCTAAAATTATGTGTACTTATAGACATGCTTCTCTTTCCCACCCACAGAGTTTTATTTGGTCAGACAGGCAGATGTTCCTCATCATTATCAGCCCCCACACCGGCTAATGCTTCTACATTAATCTGAAGTATTTATAGGTTACATAACGAAGAATCCCAAGCAAAAAAAAATAAAAATAAATAAAATAAATAAAAATCACAATACATGTATTTGATCACATGTAACTATAGTTCGAAAGGTCACAGGTGGGGCTAGAATATTTCTTCTTTCTTTTTACCTAATGTCGGGTATGAAATAGAAGCCAAGTGTGCCCTCTGGTGGTCACTTCACAACACGACACGTTTCCATTTAGAGTCAGGATGACAGTGCACGTTGAAAAAAGGAAAAAAAAGATGTTGTTTTCCAGTGTTTGTTGTTGCAGTGTCTTTGCGGCTGTGTGTTTCCAAGCAATCTGATCCTTGTGCAAAAAGAGTGTGTTCCAGTGAGGAACGACGGTTTCTGGAAACAGACAGGAACACGTCTCAGTTACAAGATTGATAGCGTAGCTTATATTTCATGTATGCTGTCGGAGCGCGCAGGTCTGCAGCATCACACTCCAACCTCCTGTACTGGGTTGGCCCAGTTCAGCTTCATCTACAGGGGAGCAACGGACTGGCACCACTAAGGACTGTGAAAGGCCTTTCCACAGGCCAGGATGGAAAACTGAAGGCCATAATAAACAGAATATAAGCTCCTAGTTTGCATTTCAGCAACAAGGCAGTTCAAAATGCCTTATTTCATAGAAACATCACACAGTCACCAACTGTGAAACAAGCAACGCCACCGTCAGAATCATCAAATTACATCACAGAAGCATCATACAGTCACCAGTTGGGAAACTGGGGAACATAAATAGGTTTCAGAAATGTGAGCTTAGCTTCATTTTTTTTTTTTTTATTATCAAGTTTTGTTTCTTTCTCAGGTTCAACGCTTTGGGTTCCTCTGGATTCCAGCAAGCAGGGTTTGTGTGGATGAGAGGCCGCCGCCGCCGCCGCTGCAGGAATTAAGGGAGTGGCAACAGCCGCCGCTGACACGAAGCCACACCTATCCTTCCATCTATCGATGCAGCGCCTCAGTCTGGGTTTACATTCTTTTTTTTTCTTTTTTTTATCCCAGCACACATCAGCCTAGTGTGGTGCAGTGAAGTACTCAGGCTTTGGGCCCAGTAAGCCTCAGTGTGTCAGGCTGACTCAGCACACTCAAAGAGTAAACAAGCCGAGCTGCTGCTGCTGCTGCTGCTGCTGCTGCTGCTGCTGCTGCCGCAAAACAATGGGATGGATCGGATGGACTGATGTTCATACGGACCCAGCAGCACTTAGACAGAGATGTTAGATGTATTTATTTTTATAGACGCAGCCAACAGGATGAAACATCTCAGCGGAGCATACGATGTGCCGCGTCGACAGAAATGTACGGCAGTTTGTCGTTTTAAAGTGCTTTATATCTTACTAATAAATACCCAAAACACTATGTAGCAAATGTTCAGTATAAACACAATAAAAAGTGTGAGACTTTTTACTTTTTCTTTAAGAAAAAGTACTTCATAGTCAAACATTAAATTAATTGATCATATTTACACTGACCGGACAAAACATTATGATTTAAAACTGTGTAACCAGCTATAGCCAAGCACAGACTGACTCCCTAAAGCTGATTTGATAGAGCAGACGTGGTGTAACCCATTACATTCAGATGTCACCAACTTAGTTTACTTCTGTTTAACTTAATCTCAGACTTTTTAAATACACAGGGTCCCTGCAGGTTTCAGCAAGTCAAATGTAAAACTTTTTAAGACATTTTTAATGCCTTTTTTGTTGGTTTTTTTTTTACCCCTCCAGGGTTTTTTTGTGGGCTCTAGTGTCCCTTATATGACAGTAGCTGACAGGAAACGGGGAAGGAGAGGGGGGAAGACATGTGGCAAATATCGTCGGGTCCGGGAGTCGAACCCACAACGGCCGTGTCGAGGACTCAAGGCCTCCAAATATGGGTCGCGCTAACCGCTACGCCACCACGGCACGCCCTTTAATGGCATTTTGAATGAAATTTAAGACAAAAAAAGCTATAAACATAGGAGATTGTTGGGGAAATTGTTGAAGATTAAACATTTCAATCAATCGTAGGAAAAACTGAAACTCCAGCGGTCTGTGTGGCTCTTGGCAGCAGCTTTGTGCTTGTCACTCAGCATATGGCTCTCTACAGCCTCAGCAACGGCAGCGCCAAGCTTAAAAGTTTTTTTTGCACTTCACCTCGTGTTGATTGGCAAAAGAAGAGTGTGTTCCTCGCTAGCTAGCAAAAAAGCTAGCTAGCGGGGGTATGTTAGCAGCTAACAATGGCCTCAACAGACATTGACGTCTCAACGTCTTCACAAAACGACGTGAAGACGTTTGATGTGACTCAAACTTTTACCTGACAGAAAAGTCCCACGATAAAAGAAACTACATTCACATAAAACCTCATTAAGATACTTGTCAGTATAATGAAACGGTTGCAAACAATGTGACAAAATGTGAAAAAGCTGAAGTGGGATTGATACGTGGTGCGTGTTGACGTAGAACGTCCCCACAGAAGAATGTGGAGGCCAAGTCAACACCTTGAACATGTGTTACCGGAGCGACGTGGCAGGACCGATTACCCTGCTGGAGAAGGCCACAGTCAGGGAATAATGGGGCTGTGCTCTGTTAGCAACGCCATTTAGCTGGAACGACTCAAAGTAACATCCACATGACTGTCAGGACTCAAGGTTTCCAAGGAAAACATGACCCAAAGTATTTCACTGCCTCTGCCAGCCTTCTGTCTCCTCTGAAGCTACAGGAAGAGAGAAAGAGAGAGAGAGAAATAAGTAAAAGAAAAGGGCAGAAGAAAAAGAGACCTAAAAGTTGGAGACTTTCCACAAACATTTCCTGTTTAGTTTCTGATCGTCTAAACAAATATCCAGCCTTCTAAATCTGACCTGTGCTACATTGCTCAATGATCATGTATTTTCTAGCATAAAGTGCCATTGATTGTACAGCACAATCAAGTAACCATGTTAACTTCCGTTGTTATGAAAATGCTATTTATGTCAAATATGACTTAATAGAAACTTGGTTTTGCATCATAGCTCTATCTGAAATTGGCCTCTGTCTCTTTAAGAAGCTCCTCCTGTTTTGGACACGCCCCCTTCATGCGTTTCTCAGGACTGTTGGACTGAGAAGAATAGACACATTCAACAAATTAGAAAGTTATTGATATATCAATTTATCTCAGGAACTTTATCAAAAAGTGAAACACATGATTTATAGTAATAACACATACTGTACATACGTAGATGTTTTATAGCTTTTATTTCTGTTACTTATGATGATTTTCTATTTAGAGTTAATGAAAACATGACATTTAATTTTGGAATATTACATCAGACTAATAATAATAAAAAAACTATCTTTAAAAACAAAAGTGTGCACTCAATGAAAAGTATGTTTAATACCTGCATAATGGTTATTTTTTAAAGGTACCTTTAGTCTGACAAACATATTCTTCACATATTCTAATGTGATGAATATGACTGTAGTTTGTATTTTGAGATCAGCAGACTGCAGTAACACCAGGCGTTTGCTAATTGCTGCTGCCGCTAGTCTGGAGGAGCTGAATGGTTGCCAAGGGAGATAAAAGGATTTCTCAAACGTGCATGAAATAATCAAAGCAACAATCCAGGTATGATTTTAATGAGGGAATAACATGATGTAAAGCTTTTAAAAGATTGATCTAGCATAAAAGAATGACTGAAGTCTTGCGGCTAATCATGTTTTGACTTCTTTCCGATTACAAAAAGATGTGGGGAAGTTTCTGAAAGGTCCATGACGCTCAGGATCAAATTTCTGTCTGGAAGGGACACATGAGGTTCACTGCAAAGCGTGATAATTTAAATACAGGCTGTGAATCCTGACCTGAACTCCCGAGTTCGCGGGGAAATGGATTTAAACCCGAATCTTCTGACCAAAGAGGGCCCTGTTCAGACTTCATGACAGAACAAATTAGCTGCTGGTATGTTGTTTTTCTCCACAACGTCCAATGACCGTCTGTTAGAGCGAGACAGACCCCGGTCAGTGGAGGATGTATGTCTAATTGAAACAGGAAATAAGGGGAAGTCACTGACCAGGTCAACTGCAGACAACCACAGGAAAGCAAGTAGTACAGTAGAGCTGGACCACTCTTCTGCTCTTTCTGATTTTTGTTTGTTTGTTTCAGAGAAGCAAAAATATCAAATCATCCTGAGAATAATTTTTGAGAGAGGTTTGTCAGAGGTTATGGCTGACAACATGTTGTCAAAAAGTGGACAAGTTTAAATTTACTGTGTGTTTTCCCAAACATACAGAATTAAAGATACAAATACAGACTCAATGCACAGCTACACCCAATAAAACCAGCCCAAAAGAACTGTGCAAGTTCAACGGCTGCTTAGGGGCCCCACACCACCGGGGGCACCCAAGAGCACCAAGCCAGCATACAAACTAAATGCTATTACACATGGAAAAACAATTTCTATATTATTTTTGTTATAGTTGTTACACAAATAATAGATTGATTTCTTCCTACTGTTGTTGTGGAAATATAAGATATCAAACTTGTTAACTTATTTACTGTAAATGTGGTGTTTATCTGCTTGTTTCACTTTCAAATAGTTAAAATAATATGGCACACTTAAATAACACTCTCTGTTTCAAATCCAAATATTGTTTTTAGTTTGCTACTCCTATGAGGTTAAGATCAGCAGCCGTAATAACTGTATGATGAAAGCTGAGGATAATGAAGTAGGCATTTTACATACATAAAGTAGCTCATGATAAATCATCCGGTGTTGACATGATAGTATGGGGGGGCCCAAATGAAAATCTGCATTGGGCCTCAAAAAAGCTTGGGCTGGCCCTGGGTATGCCCCAAAATAGCTGGAAAATAAAATAAAACGTCCCGTAGCAAGTTGGAGAGAAATATTTTTTGCAGCTACTCGCATAACTGAATGATAAAGCACTCTGAAAAAGAAGAGAAGAAAACGATATCTGATTAAAATTGGTTTAATAGGTTGATTTCCTACCTTTGCAACACAGTGCTCAATCTTAAAAAAAGGTCGATAGCAGAACCGTTCCATTGAATTTTAATGTTCTGGAAATTATTGTCCTGCTAGAACATGTGATTGTCCACAAGTTTAAACACGCTAGCTGTTGCCCTGAGATGAAGTCGAATAATTTGAACGTAGCTCTCTGTCTCTATAATCATACCCACTTCAGGCCGTTTAGCAGTAGCTGCGTTTCCACTCCAAATGTGCGCACAACTTTGTTGATATTTCGCAAATGTTGAAAAAAACCCACCTTTTGGACTTTTACTGATACGTTACTGTTTTTTGTTGTCTGCTTCAAAAACCTCCAGAATGTGACCTCAAATCAGCAGCACATTTGCTCAGTTGGTTTCCCCGCTGTACAAAAAGCTTTGTGGTTAATTTACCGTCCAGAAACCACTTGCTGCTTTCCTGTTGGTTGTGCAGGAAGCTCCACTTCTGCCTTTCACTTAATCAACCCATTATTCTAAGACGTGAGACATACAGAACAGAGAAAAATTATTTTAAATTATTTTTAAAGGCTGACACTGCTGACGAGACCAATAAAAATAATGATGAAGGTGACGGAACCGGCTAAAATACCGAAAGACGTGAGGAACTTGCTGTACGGCATGGCCTCCGTGGCTCCACAGGTCAGTCTGATTTTCACAAATGCAGTACAAATGTCACTAATTAAAGGTGCAGTACACGCTGTTAGTCGTGTGGGTGAGTTCACGCATGCAGCAGATGTGCTTTCGTGGCGACCGCCTGAATCGGTGGGGTGGTTCAATGGACACGTACACGACCTGAGAGCCTCCCATGACCACCGCTAACCATCTGTTGCCGTGGCAACCATAAACAAATGAATCCATGAAATGTGAAATTTCTTGCTGGTTGGAGTGTTTGTTAGGGTCCTTTTCCTACACATTCCGACGATTTCACTGATAAGGACTATAGAACTGCGGCTCCCCCCACAATTATTTGATTGCATATTTTTGGATAAGAGTGGAACCGGCCTTAACGTGACATTATTTGGGGATTAGTGCTTTATAAATAAACAGAACTGAGCTGAATAAATTTTAAATTTTCACCTACCTTTCCTGGATACTAAACTAAAAATGATTTGATTTTCACTTTGGTAAATTTTGTATTTACAAGAATACAGTGGTTACCAAGGAAAGTCTTCAGTTTCATAGTCATGTTAGCGGGCTACAGACAGATCTTGAGCTAGCTAAGGTTTGAATTATTGTTCTTACTGTACGATTGAGCAGGTTTACACAATAAACAGTTTCATTCAATAAATTAGAATATTATTGAAAAGTTCATTTATTTGAAACATATTACGAGGATTAATTACACAGACTGATGTTTTCAAGCCTTTATTTTTGTTTAAATGATGATTTTTCACATACTGTGAATGAAAAGAATTACGTTTAAGAATAAAATATGACATCACACTAATAAAAAAACATTTATAAATGTGTCGATTAAAAGGTATGTTTAATACCTACTAAAAGGTTGTAATTTTCAAAAAGTACCTTTGTTCAGACAAACGAGGCTCATCGAAACAAATATTCAAATTGACTATGAACGTATTTTGTTGTTTTTTGTGGCTGTTGTCTTGTCCAGGACCAATGAAGATCGACACAACTGCTTTACTCAAATGTTCTGTTGTCTTTCCCATTTTTTAAGGTTGGAGGAGAGAAATGTATATCCCCGGACAAAAAGATATGACGTATAACAAAATAAAACTTTCAAAAATACTGTGATTAACCTGACAAAAGGGAAACAAAGTTTTATTATGTCACTAACATTCAACTTTGGTAAAACTGCAACCCTGAGCAAGTCGTCAGGCACTGACTCCTCACGACTTTATGTCTTGGTTTTAACTATAAAATACAAATTCAACTATATCAAACTGTATGAATGTACACAAGGAATCATCACTGGGATTTTTAAAAATAATTTCTTTCAATTATTTGACAAAAGGAACATTTTTCAAAACTGTTGCTTCAGTTCCTTAGGTAACAACAGGTACAACACTGAAAATAAGAAAATAAGCTAATAAAATATAAATGTTTTCCTTTTGTAAGTTATGGTGCTGATTTTCAACAGTAAAGGTTAAATGACAAAAAGAAGGAGTTTCCAGTCAGGGAGTTCTTTGTCCCAACTGGCTTTGAGTTTATGCAAATGGTCCACAGTGATGAAGTCTATTAAAAAAATTTACATTATTATTTTTTATACATATACAATCATCACTAAAGTCAAAGTGGAGCAGAGGCTGATGAAGTGAAAAGTGAAATCCCTGTATGAAGCAGAACGGGAATCCTGCTCCCATCCTGGAGCGAACTGGTTTGGTTCCGATCTGCTGAACGTTCAGCGTGGCGCGTCTCTCAGTCAGGTTCAAATCAATGTGACGCCAGAGAATGAATCCTTCACAGTTTTCAGTCTTACACATGAACATGAAGGAAAAAGCTGTGGACCAGAATCTGCTGCATGAAATCTGTGGGCCGTGTCAGTATGCGCGCTATGTGCACGGACACGGCCGCTGTCCCGTGTGACGCTTGCTGTGGAGTCATCAGATTTGTGTTTCACACTGCGTGGTGTGGAACTGAAACACTCACCGGGTCGCATTTCTGGACTCACATGATGTCACGCTTTCACAAATTTAACTCAGAGTAAAAACAGGTCTAAAGTCTTGACTTTACTTCAATCAATCAATCAATCAATCAATCAATCAATCAATCAATCAATCAATCAATCAATCAATCAATCAATCAATCAATCAATCAATCAATCAATCAATCAATCAATCAATCAATCAATCAATCAATCAATCAATCAATCAATCACAAAAAGATTATGAATTACAGAGCTTTGACTCAAGTTGTCTTAGGAAACGCAACACTTTCACTAAGGCTACATCTACGTACTTAAAGGGGCAGTTATATATATTTTCAAGGCACATAACACCATTTTATTGTACAATCAAGTATCTATGTTACTTTCAGTGTTTTTTAAAAATGCTATATGTATCAAATATGAATTACAAGAAATTTGACTTTGTAATTTAAAAAAAGTCAGTCCTTGAAATTGGGCCTCTGTCTCTTTAAGAAGCTCCTGCTTCTTTCTGAAACTCCGCTTTCAGGAAGTCATCACAACACGGCTCCCCTATAATACCTTCAACAACGTTTTTACCAGTGTTGCTCTGAGAAGCAGCTCCGATAATGAGTTCAGCCGATGCGCAGGTCCTCCAGGTGTCTGCTAGTTGCTGCTGGCTAGTCTGAAGGAGATGAGTGGAGAAGCTGGGAAGGAGGGCTGCCCAGTGAGACGGAGGCCCGGCAGCTTAGAAACTGCGTCTTGAAGGCTCAGTGCCACCAAGCATTTTGCACAGCGTAACGGTTGCCATGGGAGATTAAACAATTTCTCAAACATTCACGAATTCACTGCAGGATGGTTTTTGATGAGGGAATGACATTATAACCTGATGTAAAGCTCAAAAAGTTGATTTTACGTAACACTGCCCCTCTAATTCCAGTAGTGGGTGACTGTGTGCCGACAGGAAGAGCAATATTTATTGACGGCTCCAACTTAAAAGTGGTTTGAAATGTCATAAAGTTTATGAAGCTGGAACATCCATTTAAGAAGCTGTGTCATCAGTTCTAGTTGTGAAGTGTCAGGATAAAGAAACATGTTGAACACATTTATGTTCAACGCCCTTTAATGTGATGCCCTTAAATAAAAACCACTCAACAGGCGTCGCTGAACTTTTAAACATGCTGGCATTATAATCTCCACCCTCATTCCTGTACAACGCTCTAAAACGATTCTGAACTTGTGGCAAATCTTTAACAATCAATCAATCAATCAATGCTTGTGTAACTACAGTAAACAGAGGGTTTAGGAACAGATGCAGATGTTCGTGGTGCCGTTTGCAGAGTTACACAGTAAAAGAAATAAAACCAATATTTCGGTTTATTTAGCCCGTATTAGCTAAAAGCATGTTCACCGTGTTATTCATACATTTAGAAACTTCAGAGTTCCAAACTACACATTTAACTTGAAAACTAAATATTTAGCTTCAAAATTCAAAATTTAGTTTTCAAATTAAATACTTAGTTAGGAAGCTAAATATTTAGTTTGCACACTAAACATTTAGTTCCAAACCAGATGTTTAAGTCTGAGCTAAATCTTTAAAGTTCAAACTAAATAGTTTACAAACTAAATATCTAGACCCAAATTAAATATTCATTTTTGCTGAAGTTATATTGAAAGCAGCATAAGTAGTGATGCAGTTTTTCACACTTTTTGACTTCAGCCTCTCTGCAGCCAGCTTTACATTCAGAGTGATTTTAACTGGAGCCAACACTAAATGCTGTGTCATTTTATATCCTCGTAATATTTTATATCCTTTCCCATCCGAGAGGATGGAGAAAAACCAACAGAGGACTGGTCTGGCCCCGTCCAGATTGCAGATCCATAAATAACTGTAATAAAAATCATAATATACATGCCTGCCACTGGCAAAAAGAAAAAAAAAAAAACAAAAAAAACAGACAGCTGAGTCAGAAATGATCAAATTAGTTCAGCGGATCAGTGGCTGAAAGGACAGTGGACATGTACTTTTCTCCTAATCAGGTTAAAAGGTGGTCAACTTGAAAATGATTTCCACTGGGGAAAGCCTGATGCTGCACCTAAATATATATCAGCACACACCAGTAGATTTGCACGGCTGCATTTGAAGCGCTGCCAGATAAATGGGAAACGTGGGAGCAGTCACGTTTCCTCTCACTTCTGGAAGGTTAGACCCACAAAACATGAAGCAGCTTCATTTGCTTTGTCCCACAATAATGCTGCCTTGCATTTCTCCTGTATTGATCCGAGTGCCGGTTCCTCCAGCACTAACTCCACCGCCGGCGCAGCCTCGGCGACTGATCAAAGCATTAGAGCGCCCAGACAAGAAGGAAGTGCAGCCATTATTTTTTTTTCCCTGTTTTGTGAGGTAATCTGTCGCAAGCAGACGAATGACCCCAGCAGGTCTGGGAACAGAGCTAGCTGCTGATGGCAGACGTTAGCCTGTGAGCCACCATAGGAGGGAAAATACGGGCAGAAAGTGACCTCTCCCTACTAAAGACAGAGAGAGCGTTTGGTCAGCGGCCACGCCCTCGTTGTCCTGAATGCAGTTATTATTTGTTCCTTTAGTTGATTCAGGAGAAAGCACATCCTTTGTTTTCGCCTGGACTCAAATGTTAGAACAGCTCTGGCTTTTAAATCGTAGCTTAGTTTTGTTTCGTTGTGACTTTTTGTTAGTGTTTTTGCTAGTTTGTAATAGCTATTGTTAGTCAGATGCCGTACAGCCTCGGTTTAGCTTTTATTAGTTATGGTAGCAGTTTTAGTATTTTTAGAGTTTGGTAAAAAAAAAATTTAGGTGAAGAATTCAAAATATTCAACGGAAGATGCTATTTAAAAAAAAAAAAAAAAGATTTCACTCATTGTTGAAAATGACTCTGGTGTTTTCTCCCAACTTTTGTAGTCTCCATTTTGCGGACCAGCATTAGCACTGCCAGCTGGAGTATGGAGCTGACGTAAACAAAATCTGTTTCACATCAGTTTGAGAGGCTGGAAAATAGATTCATAAACACAAAAATGAAGGATATTATATTGATCATTTCTGTATGTTTTTGTTGGCTTTATAAATGCACAATATGGTCACAGTTTGTTATAATTAGATTTTCTCCATTAACTGCAATTTTTATTTATTTCAAAAAATTTGTTCTCAATTTCAATTTTCTTTATTTCGTGACTTTTAGTTGACAATAACAACCCTGGTTCTGACCGTCTAGAATTGAATGATTTGGATGAGTTAGCAAATCCTTTTGGCAATATAAAATCTGTTGTGAATGCTAAGGCTAGTTAGCATGGATAAACAGTTTTCCAGTAAACATAATTTGTTTCTGTGCCATTAAAACATTTAGCAGGTACATGAGGTTGATTGACAGCGCTAAGGCCCGCCTCCTGGCTCTGACTGGTTGTTTTTGACTGGCAGCGGTGCGTTTCTTCAGATGGTAGTAGCAGCTCTGGATGGAGGAGTTTGATCTTTTCATACAGTTTTAATAAATATGTAAAAAAAAAAACATATACTAAAAAAAAAAATGAATAAAAGTTCCGTACTGTAGCTTTAAGAGGAAAGTGGAGCAAACAGATGTGAGAAACCAACGAGTTCATCTGCGTCAGGTTTGAACTACGAGGCTCACACACTTTCTCTTATCTGGGTTTCAGCCTCATTTATTTAAATGTAAACAACGACACAAGGTCACATGTGTCACCTGTTGTTGATCCTGACAGGTTTCAATTACTCAATTTGAGAAACCAAAAAAAAAAAAATCTAATAATCCTTATGCTATTGTCATTTGAAAAATTGGAAGCGAAACAAAAACATTTTTAAAACGAGGAATGCCAAACAAAAATGCAACAAATTCAAATCAGAACTTTCAGCCCCTCAAAACCAACAATTATGACCCTTTTTTTTCTCTCTGCATATTTACCTCACCTTCCCCACTTTTCAACATTTGTCAGCTTTCCCATCAGCGTCAGAAGCCATAAATTATTTCAAAGAGCCCAAATTAAACCTGCTATCACTGTTTAAAACCTGTGTCCTCCATGCATTTGTGCGGGACTTTCTGTTGGACTTGTTGTGGGTAACGAAATAAAACCTCCCTGCCCTGAACTCCGAATGATCTTGTCATGCAAATAAATCTCCTGATTGCTTAAGACAGTGTATAAACAGATGTTCATTTCCACAGCTCCCAGTCCACAATGAGGGGCTTCAGACCGAGTGTACTCAGCAGCAGATTGAGTTAAAGTCTCCACGTGAGAGACGTTGGATCGTCCCCAGACTCTGACATCGTGATCGTCCTTGTCGGATTAAGCAACTCAATCGGACTGAGTGGGAAAGAAGAGGGAGACCGAGTGGACGAGAAGAAAGAGAACTCTGTTGGGGGGAGGCGGGGGGATGGGAGGCAGCTCCACCCATAATTAAGTTACCCCCGCTGTCCTGAGGGTCCGTGTTTATGGCACAGAGGAGGGAGTTTCCTTCACTCTGTGGACAATCAGAGCAGAGGAGCGAGTTCTGAAACTCTCCTCCGGCTCTGGCTCTTCCTGCGGCTCATCGCCCCTCACTCCGCCGCGACTGACTGACCCGCAGCACTGGCAGCCTGAAGGAGAGGTGGAGGGAAGAAGAAGAAGGAGCAGTTTGTAGTGGCACCTGCCCAAGCCTCCATCCCCGGTTCCTCTGCTGCATCGGCTGCCACCATGTGCGACTGTTTCCACCTGGCGTTCCCCAACTGGCACGTTGCCCCCTCTGGGACGGGTAGGCTCTTAACCCCTTCCTGTTTCTTTACTTTATTTATTTTGATCCCATATGACATTGTCTCTCCTCTGAGGAGCGAAGTGGCCGAGCAGGGCAGCTGGGAAAGGGAATGTTTGCGATGGCGGCGGATGAGTCGGAGGCAGCTGGTGCTGATGCTGTGTGTTGCTGATGGGTGTGTCTGCAGAGTGCAGCGGACTGTTTGGAGATGTCATCATCAGAGAGAGTGTGTGTGTGTCTGCGTTTCTCCTCTCTGCCTTCCAGCAGAGCATCTGGAGCTCAGACTCAAAAACTCGTCGATTAGATCAGAAACCCGGCGGACGGCAACAGATCCCTGTGTTAGAGACAAAAACGACAGCTGGAGACCGGAAATAGAAAATTGATGCCAAAAATAGAAAACGGCAGTGCAGGGATCAAATGAAATATTAAAATCATCATCATCATCATCATCATCATCATCATCATCATCATCATCATCATCATCATCATCATCATCATCATCATCATCTTCTGGTTTTATAAAGGAAGAGTAGAAGTACTCAACGTCAGCTTCCTAAAATAATTGCAAAAAAAGAGAAAAGAATCAAATAAATAATAATAATCTTCACTTTTAATTAGATGATATAGGTATAAAAAAATCACTTTCGGCCAAAAAAAGAAAAAAAAAAAGAGAAAAAGAAATGACGTAGGCCATTATTTTATAAAGGTGACAATAAGAGTCCATGTTCCTTAAAAAGTAACAAAACTAATCCAACCATGTCTTACTTAAATTCTATTGACTCTGTATCAACTATATTAATGTGCAACATATGTTTTTTTCATTGTTAAATTATGAGTTTAACAAATTCTATATTATTATAAATTATTATTATTATTTTTTTTTACAAAACGTCTGGATAAAACAAAAAAGAACAGTGCAAACTTAATTTATCTGCTGGGCTTTAAAAGCTCTGCAGTTAAACAATAATTATTTCCAAACAAATGAAACCGTCTCGAGCAACGTCCAGCAGAAATCCGTCCCGCATGTTTGTGATGTTTTCCCGGTTAAAAACACCTGGACTGATATGATGGAGAGTTACGTATTTCAGCCATTCGAATGAGAAGGTTTAAGGGCAAGGATGCGTCTAGAACATGGAGGACACAGACCAATCAGGACCAGAGATCGCCATGGTGACTCCGACATTAGAGCTGAGGTTTTTTAAGGTGCACCAACGTTTCCCAATGCAGCATGACGCAAGATAAGCACAGCGGGATTCCACGAAAAGATAAAACTGAGCTGTTTCAGAAAACAGCTGACAGTAACAACTTCCACACCGAAGAGTGGCGTTGTTCCTGCGACCCGTAGCGCTTTAAATTTTTTTTTTTTTTATAATCAGAAATGTATTTATTTATTTCCTCAGCACCAATCAGAGCTGGTCAAGCAAAAAAAAAAAAAAAAAGAAACGAAAAAGGCGTTTGATTCCAGCTTTCAGTTGATTTCTTGGTGCATCTCTGTTCAGGATTATTTCAACGACTTTGAAAGTTTTCTAGGAGTTTTTGATGCTGTTTCCCTTTAATACGTAGATAAACAATGCAACCAGTCAAAATGCTGTCAGGAATAATGTTCATATCACCGGCTGCTGTTTGCAAAGTTATACAGTTAAAAATCAACGGCAAATTATTTTGGTCCACACTAAATATTTAGGTTTGAGCAAAAGTTTAGATCTAAACTATATATTTAGATTGCAAGCTAAAATCTTAGCTTGGACCTAAATGTTTAGTTTGGAGCCAAATATTTTGCTCCAAGCTGCATATTTAGTTTACAAACCAAATTCTTAGTTCCAGCTCCAACCTAAATCGTTAGGTCTACACTAAATATTTAGTTTGGAGCTAAATTTAGCTCTTTTTCAGGAATAAGCTAAGACTTAGCTCCAAGCTACATATTTACTTTGCAAACTAAATTCTTATCTGTAAATACATAATTAGCTCTAAGCTAAATATTTAGGTTCACACTAAATATTAAGGTCCAAGTTAAATTTAACTCCAAATCACACCATTTAGTTTGGAAACTAAAATTTTAGCTAAAAACTAAATATTTAGCAGTTAGCTCAATATTTAGCAGCTAGCTCAATAGTTAGGTCTGGTGTAAATACGACTTTGAATAACAAAGCCTATTTTTGTTTTTCACTTGACATGTTAAATAACCCAAACTATTGTTCTTAAGTTTTGACTGTGTAACTTTTCAAACGCATAAAGAAACTGAAAAGATAAATGTCAAGCAAAATAAAGTAAAATCCAAGGTCAAGTGAAGGGCATGGTTCAGTCAATCATGGAGAGTGGCGATAACAATGTACTTATACGTAAATGTACGTATAAAAAAACAGAAGTAAAACAGTTATTAAAACGAACCCCAGGTCTGTGGTGACAATGTAAAATTATTTGTACCCCATCGTCATAGTTACAGATGAATCTCAGGTCTTTGTTTTGCTCAGGAGGTTCTCCTCTCTCGTTTGGCTTCAGCTTGATTTATTCCTGCTCATGAGCTGCAGAGTGCAGCTTTAAGACTATCCTGAATTATTTATCCAGGCGTTCTGACGGGAATTATGCTTCCATCAGGCGTTCTTCTTTCCTATATAAAATACATGACCTCCAGCTGATATGGTTCTCTGTTCCTAGCAGTCGGCTGTGCCTGTGCAGTGGAGCTGGTCCACCTTCCCGTCACACAGTTCACAGACCAGTTCATGACTTTGAGCCTATTTGAGCTATTTTTGTTTCCATTCAACAAGCTTTATGTGTTTTCCATAAGTCTTACAGTGACCGAAATGAAACAGGCCTAATCTAGCCAGCATAAGTATAGATTCATCTAAGTTAGGTTAGAGTTATTAAGCTTTAAGTCACTAAGACCGTTTCCATGATTAGGAGATTTACCTTTTTATTGTTATTAAGATTTGAGAGTGACTGTATTTTTATGTGAACTATGCCCTCTAGTGTTCAATATCAGAAAAGCATTTATTTTTTAGAGACGAAACGTTTTCTGCAGAAACGGAAAAATAAAAATAATGATAAATAATAAAAAATACTTTCAGCAACTTCCTTGTCCAGTTGTATAAAAGTTCTGAGTGAACCTCCTCTTGTCTGATGAAAGGGAGCGGTTCCTCTCTAGGGTGAGAGAAAACGGTGCGATTTCATTTAACAGGGATTTCTTAGATAACTTAAAAACCTACTGTTGTTTTATTCTAAACTCTAGTTTATTATAATTATTTTTTGCATGCCGGTTGAGGCTATGTTTGGATTGTATATTTGAATGTACTGGGTTCATTTTGAATTGAACTGAGTCTAAACTGAACTAGATTCCATTTTAAGTAATACGCTTTGAATCTGGTTTGTCTCTTTGGAGTTTGGTTCCTCTGAAATAAGCTGATATAAATTAGTGAAACATTCCCAGGTCAGTGAAGTCAGTAGGCAGTTCCTCGTCACTGCAAATACAGAACTGTCTAAAACTAACGAAAGGTATTGCATAAATGTTTTCAACCGGTAGAAACATATTTTAACTGGACAGACAACGTTCTAGTCAGTCTCTTCAATCGAATGCACTTTAATTTATAACAATAATGACAAAATACTGACATAATAAGGTGATTTATTGACAGTGCTGCTTGTATTGTGGCATTATGCTTGTATTGTTGTATTTTGGAGTGCAAGCACAGAAATGTGTCTTTTAATTAGAAAAGTCCTGATCAGGATTTTTTTTGTATTTAGCACTGATTCAAGGCATTTAAAATTAGGCATCGGCTAATACGCGTACCAGTTTGATTAATTAGTCTAAAAAAAAAAAGAAGAATTCTGTGTTTCAACTCAATGATTTAATAGTTTTAAAAAGCTGTAAGATGACATGCTACATTTCATCAGCGCAGTAAATTCACCTATGATTGCAGATTTTGCAGTATCTATTTCCTTTTTTCTGATGGCGATAGATATATCTTAAAGGATAACTGAATAGGACATTCTTTCTTTTCTAAAGACAAGAAGCAGATTAGATAACAGGGTGGAGACAGAGAAGGCTGTACTTCGGTCTGATGCGTTAACTGTTATAAGTCTGAAAATCCAAGGTCAAGTCAAAGTCTGTTCAGTCTTTTCTTCTGGCATCTGCTGGGGTAGCAGCTTCAGAACGATGTTCTCACATGCCTCTTTTTATTTTATTCAGGGGTATCCAAAGTGTGGCCCCAGGGGTCATTTGCAGGCTACAAGTACAGATGCAGATAGACTCTTTTATCCCGTTTTCTATTATTGCTGCTGAGATAACAGGGGAAAAAAAATCTTCTTGCCCAAAAAGTGAACAATTGAACCTCTAAAATTAGAAATTAGAAACTACAGGCATGTCTGATAAATGTGCAGCACCTTTTTCGTCACATAACCATTTTCTTCTTAAAAATGTTATTTTTGTTACTTTCTGCTAAAATGAAAGTATAAAACATCAGCACAGTCAACACTTCATAAGCAATATGTTAATAACCCTAAAATATCTCAATCCAGGATCTTTTTTAACAGACATTTTAAACATACAAGCTCTGTTTGGTCTGTTTGGAGCTTAACTTTAAGTATACAGTTTCATAAGAGTTTCACAGCCAAAGTCTTTGATAAACGCAAATACATTTTTTGTGAATGTCATGACTGTTCCTTTCCTGAAGTTATCTTATTTGTTCTCTACGGTGGCCGACAGGTGCAAATGCGCAGCAAAAGAGAAAACATGCAAACAAAAAAGAAGACACCCCCGAATGAAATGCAGCAAACAAAAAGAGAGACGCAAACACCCCCGAATGAAATGCAGCAAACAAAAAGTGTTGAAAACGGAAGTGCTCCAGACCACTAGGGGGAGTCAAAGAAAATAGTATTCATTTCTATGGGACCAGATGCAAGATTCAGAGAAAGAAATTTGAAAGAAAGTAAAGGTATCTCTCTGAATCTTGCATCTGGAAAGTGTGATTATTGTGAGAAGTCTGAAACAATAGAGCATGTTATTTTAGAGTGTTGTAAGTATGAAGAAGAGAGAAGATGCATGCTGAGAGAGTGTGTAGGTATTAAAGAAAGGTTTAATTTAATAGAATTTTTGAGGAGAGATTTCGGGAGTAGACATATTCAAATAATTATTCGGTATCTTAAAAAAACAAAGCTATTTCATAGGATATGAGTAGAGCAAGTTGGGTGTGAATGTGTAAAGAATATCAAAGAGGGGTATATAAAGCTATAAGCAAGTTGGATAATATAAGCAGGTGTGTATGTGTGGGGGTATGTTTAATCAGGAGTTAATGGAGGGAAAAGGTAGAAAGTGAAAGTTTATAGACCATCTCGAACCACACTCCATACTGGTAAGTGGCGGTAATGCTACTGTAAGTTTGTTGCCAACCGCCAATAAATACCAAGAAGAAGAAGAAGAAGAAGAATCTTGCATCTGGTCCCATAGAAATGAATACTATTTTCTTTGACTCCCCCTAGTGGTCTGGAGCACTTCCGTTTTCAACACTTTTTGTTTGCTGCATTTCATTCAGGGGTGTTTGCGTCTCTCTTTTTGTTTGCTGCATTTCATTCGGGGGTGTTTGCGTCTCTCTTTTTGTTTGCTGCATTTCATTCGGGGGTGTCTTCTTATTTGTTTGCATGTTTTCTCTTTTGCTGCGCATTTGCACCTGTCGGCCACCGTAGTTCTCAATGTTAAAACGAAAAGCAAACAAAAAAGGTTTTTGATTAAGGCATACTAAGATAATATTCCGACACGGTTGCTTGGCAACCCTTTTCCTGACGAACACCGTCATTCCTGGCCAACGGCTGCTTCAGAGTTAAAAAGCTAAACTAGCTAGCAAGTTTGTTTCGGGCGTTAGCACTGAGGCTAACGTTGTTTAAAGCTGGATACAAACTACAATTGTTTCTTCACTACCAGTTACGTGTATTATTAAACTTTTATGAAGTTCATGTATTCTTTATAATACAAACCATATAAATATATCAACCTTACTGTTTGCTGCTGGACACCGAAGACTGCGAATAAAAGGTGAAGACTTGTTGCTGAATTTGTCTTTACTGTCATTAGAATTTAATCATTGCTGAACTTTCTATTTACAAAATAATATGTTTGACTCACATTTCATGTCCTGCAGTATTGAATAATGTAGGCTTTTAAGAAAATTAAAATAAAATAGAAACATCCATCTTCTGTTCACCCTTTGTCCCTAATGGGGTCGGGAGGGTTGCTGGTGCCTATCTCCAGCTACGTTCCAGGCGGGAGGAGGGGTTCACCCTGGACAGGTCGCCAGTCTGTCGCAGGGCAACACAAAGACATACAGGACAAACAACCATTCACACACACACACACCCCCACACACCTAGGGAGAATGTAGATAGACCAAGTAACCTAACAGTATTTTTGGACTGTGGGTGGAAGCCGGAGTACCCGGAGAGAACCCACGCATACACAGGGAGAACATGCAAACTCCATGCAGAAAGACCCCGGCCGGGAATTGAACCCAGGACCTTCTTGCTGCAAGGCAACAGTGCTACCAACTGCGCCACTGTGCAACAATGAGAGATTATTGTGATGGCTAATAAAGAAACATGGGGTCAGAAAGGCTGTAGGATCCACATACATGCTGTTAATGTTTTCCACAGTTCTCTGAAGACATTTTTAAAGCTACCTGAAGATGAAGATATTTTTGGTGCTCTAAGGTAGAGTAGCACTCAAACACACGGAGAAATACAAGGGGAAAAAGTCAGACTGGGAACAGACCCTGAGACTCCCTGAGTCATTGAACAGGCTAAAACAAATGATCTGGATACATTTTTAACCCATCAGTTTTGGGAATAGAAATCCTGCTCTGACATCATCTCTACTTTTTGTAAAATTTCGTAACTGCTTGTTTTTCCTCTATTTGTGAATTATGCTTCCACGAAAAAGAGCAATTAACAGCCATTATGCTTCACAATTAACTAGGAGTGGTGATATGTAAGCCTCCTGTCCACAGGGAGGAGAACGTGTGGTTTTAAGTCCCAGAGCGAAATTCCGTGAATCAGGTGTACGGAGCCTTGTGCCAGAAGCCCATTAAAATGCTGTCTACATCGTTTTAAACTGTGTGATTGTGAGCGTGAGTGGAAATAAAAGTAACAATAGGTATTTTGTTCCATATAACACAGTAGGAGTGTAACAGCTAAAACCTTCTATGGATGCAAACTCCACTAAAAACCCACCTGTTTAGGATTGTATTTGAAACATAATCAATTACAAATTTATTGATGGAACCTGACTTAATGTTGTGTTTTGATTGTTGATTCTATGTTGCATTGTGTTTCTGTGTTTGATATGATGTAAAGCACTTTGAAATGCCTTGCTGCTGAAATGTGCTAAAATTTGATTGATTTGATTGATTGATTTTAAGTGTTTCTCTCACAAATGTGCTACAAGTCTTGTTTTACACTAAGCCTCTTTTATTCTCATAGCAGTTTACCTGTAGGATTTTCTTTTCTGGTTTTATTTTCAAAAACTGTTGTACTTTATAGACGTGGACTGCCGCTCGTCTCTGGTCATTGTGTATCACATGTCACGGTGACCCTGACAAATTCAAACACAAATTCCAGAGCTGTGATGAAACTCACTGTAAGTTTGCAGGAGATTAATAGATTGAAAACATGTGCTCTCGCTGTCTCATGTCCCTGCAATTTAGGCAGAAAATTCTATTTACTTCCC
Source organism: Xiphophorus maculatus (assembly GCF_002775205.1). Classification (NCBI taxonomy): domain Eukaryota; kingdom Metazoa; phylum Chordata; class Actinopteri; order Cyprinodontiformes; family Poeciliidae; genus Xiphophorus; species Xiphophorus maculatus. Next base: position 22,550,564 of record NC_036461.1, read on the forward strand.
CCCCTCTTCACTTAAATCTCGTTAAACCGTCCTAGACTAAAAGCAGCTTGTGTGTGTCCGTTGTACAAGAAGTGAGCACAAATAATAAACCATGTTGTGTTACATGAGCTTAATCTCCAGGAAAACCTCCCAGTACTTTCACACAAGAGACTCGAAAAAGAAGTGATTTTTTTTTTTTTTGTAAAGAACGAAATTTAGATTTTTGACATTGAGTAAGATTCTAATATTTGAATTAATATCCCAATTCCAGCCATCATGTCCCCGTATTAGCACACAATAAGTGCCTGGAAAAGTGCTTTATCTTTTACCTTTATAAAGCACTAGTAAGATTCAAGATTTTCACCTCATCTGTTCAACAACTTTAAAGGTTGAAGTCTCGGAATGGGTTCCAAATATAAACCTGATCAGACAACATTTTGGCTCACGCTGGCCTGGTGCCACGTTCCACAAGATGCTACACGGTCGTATGGACCGTGTTGTGCTCCAACATGATGCTTGTGATGGACAATCCATACGCAGCACAAAGGTCTGACAACAAAACAGAGCTGTGATTCAGAGCAGGAGGTCCTTTCTCTTGATCACACCTCTTAAAGTCATTAATGACCACCCAGGTGGTCACTGAAGTCCCCAAGAGCACAACTGAATCCCTGAGCAGCGTCCGTCAGTCAATTCTCATGAGTCTGTTTTTTCCTCTGTTGGGCTCAGTTCCATGTTTATTGGGGAGAAACAGTATTTTCATACCGATACATCTATATTGGTCTGCCTTTCAATGTAATAACGGCCTGTTCGGCGTGTAGGCCGCCTCTCACCCAATGACCGCTAGAGACCGGCATCAGAAGAAGAAAGTACATCGTTTTTCAATTCTAGTTTTTTTTTTTTCATTTGAGAATGTCGTAAATATAATCTAGTCTTCACTAACTCCCTAAAATGATTTGAATCTAAAACCGATACTCCATAGTGTATCGTCTCTATAAAGATGACAAATGCACTTAGTTCATCAATAACCGCCCATTGTGGCCACCTTTATACAAGCAGGAGTTTTGCTAATTTGTTGGTCTGAGACAATGCCAAAGACGGAGAGACATAAGCAATGGTCTCAGAGAAGTGGCTATGTGTTGTATTGCTGCACATTCAGAGAAAGATGAACGAATTTTAATGTTACCTCTCCAATAGAGGCTTGTTTTAAAGACAAGACAAATCCAAACGAACCAGATTAGGTCCAAAACTATACATCTATATTTATGCGGCAAAGCCGGTTACGTATACGATTTTCAGCCGATAAATATGACGTTTCAAGCGTTCTGTTACTGGACCAGAATAAAATGGGAAACCCTGACAGGTGACAAATGAATTCAGAATGTGACACACAACTTAGCACAAGGTATGACTGGAAGCCAAACGTGTCCCGCCTCCCAGCATCCCAGGGTGAGCCAAACACTTTAGCCGCTTTGGCAGTCACACACAGTGAAGGACTGCTTGGGGACAGATAGAAACAGCTTCTTGTTAACAGTAGGCTCGCTTCCAGGCGCTCCACAACCAGCAGCCGTGGGTAAGTGGGCTTTGATTTTGATGAAAGGATTCTGCTACTTCAACCTGGCCTAAAATGTAGATGCAATGAATGCATTAACGTTATGGCGTGGGCAGCTGCAGATTCTTTTTTTCCTTTCTTTTCTTTTCTTTTTAAAGAATCTTTTGAACTATTAGGGACTGCGGTGTGCTTACTCTGAATTCACAGTGTTTCAACAATGTCTGAAAAGTTAATTTTTATTAGAAGCCACAAAGAAGAGGAGCTTGTAATATCATTGAACTGCTCTGCTTCAGCTTTCTTGTCTTTCTCAGGACAACAACACAACCTGAGAAAGACGCATAGTTCTGACCTGCTAGCGTTAGCTGTCTTCTGATGCATTTACACAAACTAAAAGACTTTGCCACATGACACACATTACGGTGAGGCGGAGGGCGGGGAGAGGGGCTGGGTGGGAATAGACTGCAAAGGCACATCTGCAAATACTACAGCTTTGGAAGGAGATACTTCAGATAAGTGCACATATCTTTCCATTTACTATCTCTGAAAATTTTTTCTTGAAGCCTGGAGATAAAGCTTGCCCTTTTAGGTCAAACATATTCAAAACTAGTTTTCTCAGCAACCAAACCCATGTCAAAAGTAAGCAAGGCATTAAAAAAAAATGTGGGTGTTACGCTTTGAAAAATACCCTTCTCAAAGCAAGTTAAAATATAGGAAGCAATATATTTTTTTCTATCTTATAAGTGAAAAGCATCAGACATTGGAACTAGTACTTTATTTTTAATCAATGGTCAGAAATGATTGAGCTCTTACATCTTGCTGAAAAGTGACTTCTAAGTTAGTTTTGGCTTATTTCAAACATATTGACATATTATACACTAGAAACTAGACCAAAAATACTTGGTAAGATTTTGTGTGTTTTTCTTTTGTGGAGTGTTCCCTATCATGCTTTGGTTTGTGTTAAATGTTTTTGAGGTTAGTTGTTTTAAGTTAATCAGTCAACTTTTCCAGTCCTTAATGTATCTGAAACCTTGGGAAATTGAAATAAAACGAACGATTGCTTCACGTTAAAGTACCGTCCATTCAGACGAAAAGTAAAGAGTGGTGGTTTTAATCAGAATTTTACTGTGCTCACAAAAATCAATTGTAAGAAAAAAATAATCAATAATAATAAAATAATGATAATAATAATCAGGCAGATCCTTTTCGACAACCAGGAGGAGCCAGCCTACAAGGCTTCAAAGTTTAATGCGAGAATCAATAAGGTGGATCACTTAACAGATGGAGGAGGCAGCAGCTCCCTGAGGAAATCGTTGCCAGGAAGAACTCTAAATAGTTTCACCGTCGGCTCCGGTGTCGGTCTGAACCTCAAGATGAATCCTGGGAGTGAGCCGACTCCATCTTTTTAACTCAACGTTGTTACATCGCAGTTTTCTGCGCATCAAGAGTAAATGTTTGGATTTGTGTCGTTTGTGGAACGATGTCAAATATTCCACATTCCCGTACGTTCCCGTATCTCATGTAGCGGTTTGGAAGCTCTGGTGAACCCTCTGCTTCTGAGTTGGTTCTAAACGCAGGCTGGAGGCAGGACCAAGCAGAGTAAAGCAGTAGGTTATTAAAAAGACGCACTCACAAGAAAGGTATGCGGAGCAGACCAGGAGAATCCGGTGACACATGGGAATGGCAATACGGGGATCTGGCAATGGATGTGAGAGATATGGGAGTGTACATGCACAGTGAGGAGGTGATTACTGGTGCAAGAGCAGGTGGAGCTAATTATCTGAATGTGCAGCAGCTGTGGGAAGGCACGAGCCGAGGCAGTGAGGGAGAAAATTTGAAGAAAATGAAAAAAAAAAGGATTAAATCACATGAATCCACCGAACTAAAACAAAGTGACATTGTGTTGGTTTGTTCATTAAGCATGGACATTAGATTTCTTTCGGTAATATTTTGGCTTGTCTTTTTTTATTTTTAAGCAGGGAGAAGACTGCGAGCGCCAGAACCTGCCACACAGGACAATTCAGTGAGTAACTGGAGCCTACCGGAAAATCCCACTCTATTATTTCCCTAATCTGCACCTTTATCTAAACTTACTCCACAAACATGATGTACGTTCGTAGTACGAATGACAGAAATAACTTTGTTTTCATGTTAACTGACTTTGTTCACACAGATATGTGAGGAGCCGACTCAGTTTGCAGAGGGGGAGAGACCCCGGCCACAAGGATCGTCTCCGGTCCAGGAGTATCCTGAGGCGGCAAAATACGCTGACAAAGAGGTACAGAGAGCAAAGATACAGCTGAGCTACACTGACATGAACCGTCCAGGAAAGGAAAGAGAAATTAGCCTGAGTTGATTTCCTTTCTCAGCCGAGTTCATTTGAAACTACTTTAACATTTTGATTCTGGATTTTATTTCCAGAGTCCAAATTTGTACAATGAGAAATTGTAGAAATTTGAAATTGTAGAAAATTGTAGTAAACATGAGATCTGCCAAAGCTCACAGTGGGGAAGTCAGTGGTTTCTCACTTAGGCCCTGTTTGCATAACAATGTTTCCAAAAGCGTTTTTTGTTGCACATCTGACAGAAATTGTGTTTACACACAAGCGGGGCTGGAAAAGGTGCAGTGTGGATTTCAGGCCAACAGGAGGCGGTGAAACTTTGTGTATTTTCTGATCCAGAGGCGTGTTTATGTAATCCTTCTGTAGGTCTTGGCTGACTGCATACTTTTTCCACAATGAGCAGATTTCACTTTTTTAGTTTTATTGTTTTAGATTTTGCTTTAACATATCACGTCACCTGTAGAGGTGCAGCAGAAAAGAAAGAGCACAGAGAGCCACCATTGTTGTAGATTTGTGCCGTGGATGGGTCAAAAGTGAGTCCACAAGCACAAGATGGGGTGACTGATGCCATTGTTTCCATAATGTTTTCACTTTGCACTTAGAAAGGATTTGATTCACATTTCATTTTTAAAAAGTTTCACTCTGGAGCCCCTTGTCAACCCTTTGCGTTTTTTTCCGACCAAAATGCTGCTGCCATGGACACAAGAGGCCAAAACATTTAAATTTTATTGTCCTGGTTAAAATCCAATATGGCTGCCAAGTGTTTGAAACTGTTACGGCTACAGTAGCAAACTGTTTATTTAGGCTTTTATCTCTCCCAGAACCGCACAACTGTCTTCAGAAAGCATGTTTATTCCTTTAGCTTGTTTTGCTAATAGCAGTTAGCTTGTCATTGAGCACAGCAACTAGCAAATTCCAATGATTTTCCTGACTTAAACTTGTACAGGTTTAACACAGAGACAGCCCATAATACTACCAGAGATACTTATACTGCAGCTTAGGAGACATTGTGAATAAAGCTTAGAAATGTAATAGAAATGAAAATTTTTTTCTGTTTATATATCCGTATGTATGGTAGGCTAAATTGATGTTTCAGCATTTGAAAAAACAACAACACCTATCTAACACTATTTTTCTTAGTGCGAAGAACATGATGCAGACCACAAAGCTGGGAGTGGACACAAAGGTAAAAAGTCTGGCCTCGGCTTCATCTTCGAGAGGACCTCCACTCCAAAAATGAGTAAATTAAAGGTCCGACATTCACACCATTCACCCGTCACGTGTAGGAATCCATACAGGCTGTGAACCTGCTGATGGTGCAGTTTAAGGAAGAACATCTGTCCTCTTTTTTTCGGGTGTGTCTGTAGGAAGCTCCCAGTCCTGAAGGTGGCGTTATAGTGAACACAGCCCAAGATGGATGTGCAGAGGGTCTGGTTTATGGCGGAGGAGGGAAAGAGGGGATCTTCATCAAGAAAGTAGTTCCAGAGTCACCAGCTTCAAAAAGCTTAAAAGTCAAAGAAGGTTATTTATTCATTTTATTATGAACACTAATTAGATATGCATAATTATTAATATATGCAACTTCAATGTTACACAAATTAACAATGAGGTTAATTTGTACAACAAATTAATTTGTTGCACAGGTTCAAAACAAGTTAGAAACTTTATTTATGTAATTGAAGTTAAATAATTGTAATTTCAATTATTTTCTCCATAGTTTGTTCCACTTATTTCATTGCAACAGATTGAAAGTCGGCTCTTCTTTAGAGGATTTGATCATTTTTTTCCCCCCACTGATTTTTTTTTGTTTTTTGTAGGAGATCAGATTCTGAGCGCCACAGTGTATTTTGACAACATGTCATATGAGGACGCCATTCAGATTCTGGAGCATGCTCAGGCTTACAAGTTGAAGCTTTGCCTGAAACGTCAGCCGGACTTCACAGAGACGGAACCAACCATCGATTCAGACGTTATTCCTGTAACTATTTTCAAACTGCGTCTGCTAATATTTTTTTTTTGATGAATGTAATTTGATATTCAATGTTTCCGTTGCTCAACAGGAGGAAGAAGTCGGTTCCACAGAGATGAGGGAGCAAGGAAAAACCAGAAGGCGTGGCGATGCTCGCATCTCGTGGCCAAAGTTTCCCTCCTTTGGAAAAGGACGTAAATCTCGTTTCACAAGGTCTCACAGTTCGTCAGAAGCAGATGAGCAAAGAAAACTTGAGCTTAGTCCTACGACAAGTGACACAGAGTCACCTATAAAATCTCAGGATGCCCTGAAAGGAAAGAAGAAGCATAAAATAAAACTCTCTGGCCTAAAGAGGAGAGGCCGCATAAGTTCATCTGAAGACCAGGACACGGATGCGCCAACATCTGGGCAGATGAGTAGCGACGTTCAGCAGAAGCAGGAATCAGACACTCTTTCACCCGAGTTCCCTGAATACCCCATAGCAGAAACACCAGAGATCAATGAACAGGCAGGGGAAGCTATGGAGTCTGACCCGGTTCAACACAAGGTGGAGCTCGTCAGTGTAGACGCTACTTTGAAAACCACAGATCAAACCGTAGCACTGGGCGATGAGGAAGGCCAGTCTGGAGCTCCAAAATCCCCAGACGAGAAAAAAAAGAAGAAAGAGAGGTCAGAATTAAAAATGAAGATCCTAGGGAAGGATAAATCGCACAAAAAAGACGCCAAAGCAAAATCCTCTCCCAAAAGGCTTAAGACTCTCGGAGCAAGTGTTGACACAGAAGATCTTCCTGAAGCAGGAAAATCTGCTGCTATCTCAAGCTCTGAGTCAAAAACTAGATTGATGGGAGATCAATCTACGGTCGGCGTAGATAACAAAAGCCAAGGTGAAGAGAGTTCAAAGCTAATCTCATCCAAATTCATTACATCGCAGATAATTTTACCAAAGGTGGAACTTGACATATCATTGAGAAAATCTCCCAAGAAAGGTGATGACAAAACACAGAAAGGAAAGGAGACGAAACAGAAGCAATCCAAAAAGTCCAGTCCAAAACATAAGCAACTTGAATTAGACATGAGCAATGTTGCTAATGCAGAAGAAATGCAAACAGTGAACGATCAAGAACCCACAACTACAACTGGCCGCGTTTCCACAACCCAACTTCCCAAACGTGAAGACATCGAGATTCCAGGAATGGAGGACATGTCTGTGAAAACCACCGTGGCTGATTATAAAAAGCGCAACAAAGAAAGCCAGGCTGAAACAGTGCAAATGTCAATTGATGTTGATAGTGTGAAAGAAGCTGTTTCTAAATTACCTGGATTTAAGCTGCCTCAGCTGGATATATCTGGGGTGCCTATCCCAGAAGAAATAACTGTCATAGATGCTAACGCACAAAGAATATCTGTAAAAACGCCCACCAAAGTCGCAAAACCAAAACAAGAAGAGCATCTGACAAGGTCTGACACAACGGCATCTTCAGAAATCTCCAAAACGATCTTTTTAACTGACAACAAGTTTGATTTTAAGAAATCTCAAATGGAAGACGATACCAGCCCACCAAAGTGCAAAAGTGAAGAGGAAGCTAAAGAAAAAGAATTTGATACAACAAACGGAAAAGCAGCAACAGAAGAAGAGCTGAAGACATCCACTAGGCCAAAGATAACAATGCCAAGCTTTGGGATGTCAGCAAAAAGCAGAAGGCTGCCTTATATTGGGATTGACATGCAGAAACCAAGCTTCATTCAGGAAAAAGAGCTAACAACAGAAACAAGGAAAGATGAAAGACAAACTGGAGAAGTCATATGTAAAGTCAAAATACCTGAACTTGATGGTATTGAGTACATAGACTCAGCGGACGAGTCAGTCAAAAAGGATGGTGTCTTGACAAATTTTAATGCAAGTACTGACACAAAGACAATACTTGCCATTTCTTTAGAAAGTAAAGAAACATCTGATAAACCAGAAGATGAAAGGAATAAGCTGTCCAAAGTTAGAATATCTCCTTCGGGCAAACCCAGTGGAAAAGTGGATATCTCTGACAAAGGGACGACAAAACCTCTAGACAGAGATGGAAAGAGTACATTTAAATGGCCAAACCTGGACATTTCAGTGCCAAAAATAAAAGGAACAACAGTTGATATTAACACATCTAAGAAAGACGCAGCTCACACAGTAGCACTGGCTGAAGGAGGGCAAATCCCAGGAGGCCCAGAGAGCGATACAGTCCTCAAGAGCTTAGATGTTCCTAAAGAAATGGCAGAGGCAGAAAACCCTCAAGTGGAAATAAAGCCAACTGAAACTGAAGGTGAGTTTGATTGGGAAGCAAGCAAATGTACAAAGTTTGGAATTAAAACGCCAAAAATCAAAGGCCCAGAATTTGACTTGAGTTTGTCAAAGAAAGAGGCACATGGCAAAGCTGCAGGTAAACTCCCAGAAGCATCTAAAGCAGAAGTTTCTCCTGGGAAGGGAAATGTATATTTTCTAAAGCAAAAGATGCAGTTAGAGAAACCTGGAGAAGTTAAACCTTTGCAGTCCAAGGGTGAACACGTACAAGGAGGCAAAATCAAAATCCCAAAGTTTGGAGTCAAAACAACAAAATTAGCAGGTCCTGAGATAAGCTTGTCAAAGAAAGATGCAGAGGTTACCCTGCCAGAGGCTAAACATGAGATCAAACTCACTGAAGGTACAGGAACAGATGTGAACAAAGATAGTGTTAGGTCAGAAGAACAGAAAGGAATGGAAAAGTCTGATCTGAAAATCAAAACACTGCAGAAGGAAGGTGAAGCGAAAGGACACGGACACAAGATCAAAATGCCCCAGTTGGGAATTGCACTGCCAAAAGTTACAACGCATGAGTCAGATTTAAGCCTATCGAAGAAAGGTAAAGATCTGACACTGCCTGAAGTTAAAGGAGAAATCAAAGATCTTGAGATTGAAGGAACTGGATCATCAACAAAACTAGATGTTAGAGCTCCTGGAATTAAAGTTGAAACAAAGGATGTTGAAGGATCGTTGTCAAAATTCAAAATGTCCCCTTTTAAAATTTCCAGATTTGGAGCTGCTACTCCAAACCTCAGCGGTGAGGTAAGTGAAGCTTCTGAAACACACACATTGGAATATGGGCCTGGTACTGATGTTACCATACCAGACAGTGATGTAAAAATTATAGCATCTGAAATTGATGGAAGAGCAAGTAAGTTCAAAATTCCAAAATTTGGAATATCACTCCCGAAACTAAAAGGTTCTGAAACGGATACAACCCAATCCCAAAAGGTTAATGTAGATGTCACATTGTTTAAAGGTGACACTGAAATAAAACTCACTGATGCTGAGCATGAAGAACCTGGTATCAGGCTGAAGGGCAAATTTCCCCAGATTGGAGTTCAGCAAGATGTTGAGTACTCAGCACCAAAACCTGAAATACCAGTACCATTTTCTGATGCTAAAGCAGAAGTCAAGCTGTCGCAAGTTGATGGAGAAAAAATCCACTTTTCATCTCCTGTGGTCCTTAATGAGACACCAGAGCTGGAGATCCCAACCACGAAGGCTGAGCATCACCTTGCCGGACAAGAAGAAAAGATGAAGTTGTCAAAGATTGGAATAAAAATGCCCAAAATTAAAGGACCGGAATTTCAACTTGGACTCTCAAGTAAAGACACAGATGTCATGGAGACAGAAGGCAAAGTGGACAATAAAACTAAGGTAGAAGTCCCAGTTCCCACAGATGTTAGTCTGGGAAAAGCAGAAATCTTGATATCTTCTGGAAAAGTGGAAGTTGGAAAACCAGAAGTGCAAACTCAACCTACAGTTGAAGGACAAGGAGGCAAGTTCAAAATGCCAAAGTTTGGAATCACAGTGCCAAAAGTCAAAGGACCTGAAGCAAAGAAGGAGGTAGAGGTGAAACTTACTGAGACCAAGACTGACATAAAAATACCTGATGCTAATTTTGAGGCACCAGATGTGGAACAGTCACCATCAAAATTTAATATGCCAACTTTTAAATTACCAAAATTAGGACTGGGCACTTCAGACAAAAATGTAGAAGGAGATGACATTGATAAGGACATTCCTGATGAGGTTCTTGCAGTTACCATTGTTGCACCTAGCTCTGACCTCTCAAATATTGATGTCGATACACATCTTTTTGAAAGCAAAACTGAAGTTGCACTTTCGAGTGATGATGTGAACAAATACTCCATTGAAGTAGAAGCTACACCTACACAAATCAAAGTGCCAAAAAAAGAAAAAGAAGGGTCACCATCCAAGTTTAAGATGCCGACATTCAAGTTACCAAAATTTGGGCTTTCTGTTCAAAGTTCTACTGAAAAAGAGCCTCCCCTGGACAAAGATCTCAAAACAGGAGAAGGTCAAATTACAACTTCTGGAGAGATTCTTTCAACAAGTCTAGAAGCGCCAAGAATTGACGTTAAGGCTCCATCAGTAGCTTTAAAAACTACAGGAACTGAGAGTGAAGAAAGAGAAAGAAAGTTTAAACTGCCAAGTCTTGGTTTTTCGGCATCACAAACCAAAGGTCCTGATACTGACATTACATTACCAACAACAGAAGTTGATGTTACAGCACCAGAAGTCAAAGCAGAAATCCAACTCCCTGAAGAAAAGTTTAACAAATCTTTCGAAGTGGAAGCTAAAGCTCCGGAATTTAAAGGTACAAGAAAGGAAACAGAAGGGTCACCATCCAAGTTTAAGATGCCGACATTCAAGATGCCAAAATTTGGGCTTTCTGGTCAGAGTTCCACTGCAGAAGTCCCTCCTTTGGACAAAGACCTCAAAACAGGAGAAGGTGAAATTACCACTTCTGGAGAGATTCTCATAGGAAGTCTAGAAGTGCCAAGAATTGACGTTAAGGCTCCATCGGTAGCTTTAGAAACTACAGGAACTGAGAGTGAAGGAAGTGGAAGAAAGTTTAAACTGCCAAGTCTTGGTTTTTCGGCATCGCAAACCAAAGGTCCTGATACTGACATTATCTTACGAACAACAGATGTTGACATTACATTACCAACAACAGAAGTTGATGTTACAGCACCAGAAGTCAAAGCAGAAATCCAACTCCCTGAAGAAAAGTTTAACAAATCCTTTGAAGTGGAAGCTAAAGCTCCAGAATTTAAAGGTACAAGAAAGGAAACAGAAGGGTCACCATCCAAGTTTAAGATGCCGACATTCAAGATGCCAAGATTTGGGCTTTCTGGTCAGAGTTCCACAGCAGAACTGCCTTCATTGGACAAAGATCTCAAAACAGGAGAAGGTGAAATTACCACTTCTGGAGAGATTCTCGTAGGAAGTCTAGAAGCGCCAAGAATTGACGTTAAGGCTCCATCAGTAGCTTTGGAAACTACAGGAACTGAGAGTGAAGGAAGAGGAAGAAAGTTTAAACTACCAAGTCTTGGTTTTTCGGCATCGCAAACCAAAGGTCCTGATACTGACATTATCTTACGAACAACAGATGTTGACATTACATTACCAACAACAGATGTTGATGTTACAGCACCAGAAGTCAAAGCAGAAATCCAACTCCCTGAAGAAAAGTTTAACAAATCCTTTGAAGTGGAAGCTAAAGCTCCAGAATTTAAAGGTACAAGAAAGGAAACAGAAGGGTCACCATCCAAGTTTAAGATGCCGACATTCAAGATGCCAAGATTTGGGCTTTCTGGTCAGAGTTCCACAGCAGAACTGCCTTCATTGGACAAAGATCTCAAAACAGGAGAAGGTGAAATTACCACTTCTGGAGAGATTCTCGTAGGAAGTCTAGAAGCGCCAAGAATTGACGTTAAGGCTCCATCAGTAGCTTTGGAAACTACAGGAACTGAGAGTGAAGGAAGAGGAAGAAAGTTTAAACTACCAAGTCTTGGTTTTTCGGCATCGCAAACCAAAGGTCCTGATACTGACATTATCTTACGAACAACAGATGTTGACATTACATTACCAACAACAGATGTTGATGTTACAGCACCAGAAGTCAAAGCAGAAATCCAACTCCCTGAAGAAAAGTTTAACAAATCCTTTGAAGTGGAAGCTAAAGCTCCAGAATTTAAAGGTACAAGAAAGGAAACAGAAGGGTCACCATCCAAGTTTAAGATGCCGACATTCAAGATGCCAAGATTTGGGCTTTCTGGTCAGAGTTCCACAGCAGAACTGCCTTCATTGGACAAAGATCTCAAAACAGGAGAAGGTGAAATTACCACTTCTGGAGAGATTCTCGTAGGAAGTCTAGAAGCGCCAAGAATTGACGTTAAGGCTCCATCGGTAGCTTTAAAAACTACAGGAACTGAGAGTGAAGGAGGAAGAGGAAGAAAGTTTAAACTGCCAAGTCTTGGTTTTTCGGCATCGCAAACCAAAGGTCCTGATACTGACATTATCTTACGAACAACAGATGTTGATGTAACAGCACCAGAAGTCAAAACAGAAATCCAACTCCCTGAAGAAAAGTTTAACAAATCCTTTGAAGTGGAAGCTAAAGCTCCAGAATTTAAAGGTACAAGAAAGGAAACAGAAGGGTCACCATCCAAGTTTAAGATGCCGACATTCAAGATGCCAAGATTTGGGCTTTCTGGTCAGAGTTCCACAGCAGAACTGCCTTCATTGGACAAAGATCTCAAAACAGGAGAAGGTGAAATTACCACTTCTGGAGAGATTCTCGTAGGAAGTCTAGAAGCGCCAAGAATTGACATTAAGGCTCCATCAGTAGCGTTAGAAACTACAGGAACTGAGAGTGAAGGAAGAGGAAGAAAGTTTAAACTGCCAAGTCTTGGTTTTTCGGCATCGCAAACCAAAGGTCCTGATACTGACATTAGCTTACCAACAACAGATGTTGACATTAGCTTACCAGCAACAGATGTACATGTTACAGCACCAGAAATCAAAGCAGAAATCCAAATCCCTGAAGAAAAGTTTAACAAATCCTTTGAAGTGGAAGCTAAGGCCCCAGAATTCAAAGGTACAAGAAAGGAAACAGAAGGGTCACCATCCAAGTTTAAGATGCCGACATTCAAGATGCCAAGATTTGGGCTTTCTGGTCAGAGTTCCACAGCAGAAGTGCCTCCTTTGGACAAAGATCTCAAGATACCTGGAGGAGAAATGACAATGTCAGAGGAGGTCATTGTAGTTAGCACAGAAGAACCAAGTGTTGAAATTGGGGATTTATGCCTAGAGTCAAAAAAAGAGGGAAGTGAACGTGAGGGGAAAGGAAAAAGGTTTAAGATGCCAAGTCTTGGATTTTCTGCTACACAGGCCAAAGTGCCAGACACAGATTTTAGCTTGAAGACAGGTGTAGATGTTACACAACCAGAAATCAAAGCTGAAGTCAAATTTCCTGACAATGAACTGAAAAGAATTGACACAGAAATAGAAACTAAAGCACCTGAATTTCAAGTCGAAGCAAAGGACATTGAAGGATCAACATCCAAGTTTAAAATGCCAACTTTTAAATTACCCAAATTTGGGCTTGCCACTCAAAGTTCCACTGAAGAAGTACCCTCTTTTGACAAAGATGTCAAAATCGGTGGAGGTGAAACCACAGGCTTAGAGGAGGTACTTACAGTTACCACAGAAGGACCAAGCGTTGAAATTAAGGGGACATCAGTAGATTTAAGGACTGAAGGAAGTGATCTTGAAGGAAAAGGAAGGAAGTTCAAACTGCCAAGTCTGAGTTTTTCAGTACCTCAAGCCAAAGAGCCAGAGACTGATTTGAGCTTAAGGACAGATGTAGATGTTAAAGTACCAGAGGTAAAAGCTGAAATCAAACTTCCAAGCAACAAATCTGTTGAAGTGGAAACTAAAGCACTTGAAACCAAAGATACAAAAAAGTCTACAGAAGGATCACCCTCAAAGTTTAAAATGCCAAATTTCAAGTTACCAAAATTTGGGCTTGCTACTCAAACTTCCACTGGAGAAGTACCTCCATTAGACGAAGATGTAAAACCAATTAAAGGTAAAATCCCAACTTCAGAAGAGGTTATTGTAGTTACTACAGAAGCACCAACCATTGAAATAAAGGGTCCATTATTAGAGCTAAAAACTGAAGGAATTGATCGTGAAGAAAAAGGAAAAAATTTTAAGTTGCCAAGTCTAGGTTTTTCTGCGTCAGAGGCCAAAGGGACTGGCAGTGATTTAGGGTTGTCAAAGACAGAATTAGATGTTACATTGCCAGAAGTAAAAGCTGAAGTAAAACTCCCTGATGACGAGAACCTGATAAAAACATCTACTGCAATAGAGATTAAAGGACCTGAAATCAAAACAGTGACCAAGGACACTGATAGTTCACCATCCAAGTTTAAAATGCCTGCATTCAAGTTACCAAAATTTGGGCTTACTACTCAAAGCTCTACGGAAGAAGGTTCTCCTTTGGAGAAAGATGAGGAAGATGGTGAACCTAAAAACACTGTCACTGCAATAGAAACTAAGACGCCTGAAATAACGGTTGTGTCAAAGGACACTGATGGATCGCCATCCAAATTTAAAATGCCAACATTCAAGTTGCCAAAATTTGGCCTTGCTACCCAAAGTTCAAACAAACAAGTACAAGATGTCAAAACAGTGAGAGGTGAAAGTACTACTTTGGAGGAAGTTCTCACAGTTACAACAGAAGAACCAAGCATTAAAATTAAGGGTCCATCTGTGGATCTAAGGAGTTCAGAAATTGATGATGAAAGAAAAGGAAGTAAATTTAAACTTCCAAGTCTTGGTTTTTCATTATCACAATCCAAAGGACCAGATACCAACATCAGCTTACCCAAGGCAGATGTAGATGTCACAGCACCAGAAGTCAAAGCTGAAGTTCAATTTTCCAGTGCAAAAGTGGAACAACCTTCAGTGCAAATGGATGTTAAGTCTCCAGAGATCAAAGCTGATATCAACACTACATCAGAAGTTAAAATGCCTAAAATTACATTACCTAAATTTGGAGCCGTAACCCCACATGTCAGTATGGAAATACCTAAAATGACCAAAGAGAAAAGGGGTGATGTGGACCTTCATGTTGATACTGATCCAGTAGATTTGAATGTTAAAGAAGGGGAACTAAAGAAATACGAAGTCCAGTCACCAAGTGCTGAGGCAAAAGGTGAAGATGTACCTACAGTTGAACTTGAAGGTAAAGTAAAACGACTAAATTGGACTTTTCCTAACATCTCATTTTCAAGAACTGGTGGTAAAGCCCCTGACGTCGATGTCAACATGGAAACTCCTAAAGCTGGTGTTACGTCAATGGAGACCAAAATCTCAGATGTTGACATTAAAGAATCTTCTGCAGTAGAAGCAACCCCAGCTCCAGAACTTGACCCAGGCTTAAAGAAAAGTAAGTTTTCACTTCCCAAGTTTTCATTTTCAAAGCCGAGCTTGAAAGAGCATGAAGTAAAAGCTGAGCTTCCAGATCACGGAATAGAAGTTGAAAATTATGAAACCGATATGACAACAGAGATCAAACTCTCTGCAGATGAAGACAAAAACGTCCTGACTGCTTTTGAAATGACAACTTCTGAGGCTGAAGTCAAGTCCAAAAAATTTAAAATGCCAACTCTGAAAATGCCAAGATTTGGCAGTGTGTCTTATGAGGTAACAACAGAGACGCACATCTCTGATAAAACAGCTGAAGATGATGGAAGTCAGTTGGGAGAGGGTGCTGCTGTTATCATCAGAGGTCCAAAGACTGATTTTAAATCAGATGCCTGCAAATCAGAACAACAGGATCAAGAAACCCTAAACACAGAAAGTGATAGTGTGGTTCAAGGATCTCCAAGTAAATTCAAACTACCTACCTTTAAAATGCCACGGATGGGTCTTTCAAGATCCAAACTTGAAGATGAATCCGTTCACTTTGAGTATGAAAATAGTGAAGATCAACTGGAAGTGAAGACTGCGCCAAAAGAAGAAGATCTATCACAAAAACTGACTTTAACATCATTTGGTGACATTCTTAAGTTGATTGATGTTGACTTTGACGTTCGAAAAGTGGACAAAGTTGATCAAGACGTTGAAACCTCAAAGCAATCTCATGAACCAGGTGAAGCCACCACAAAGCACACATCGGCAAAAACCAAGCACGATACCACCAAAAGTCCGGAGAGCTCGAGCTGGTTTAAATTCCCAAAGTTTGGCCTGTCGTCCCCAACAGAACAACAAAAGATTCCTGACAAAGCAGAACAAGTAAAAGATAGCAGCCCAGTAGGGGAAACCAAGGACGAGGAAGTAAGTCCCACCCTTTCTGTCCAGTCATCAGATGCTTTTGCTGATGTAAGCTCTACGATCACAAGTGAGCCTGTTGACCCATTCATACCTTCCCCAACCAAGGTGACGGTCAAATACTCTGACGAAAGCGCAGGTCCTGAATTTGAAGAGATGCACAGTGACATCATGACTTCCACCACGAGGACTGAGCTGATCACAGATGTGCCCACCTTGCCGGAGAAGGTCACTATTTTGTCTTCTGGTGTTTCATCTTCTTCTGAAGATACAGTAAGACTAACGTCAGGAAAAATACACATCATTACATCAAACGTACAGCCTACTCCTGAGTCACAGCATGCCAAGATTCTGTCTGCTGTCCAAGTCCAATCAGGGGAAGGCTTTGCTTTACAGTCGGAGGGAGATGACGCTCCACTGTGGACGGTCCAAGATGCTCGAAGTGCCACAAGGAAAGTCAAACACTTAGTCCAAGAAACAACAACTGAAAGAAGTGAGAACAAGGAGACTGTGGTTATAACCAAACAAATCACCCATATATTTGGCCCCACAGAGCCCATCTCAGGGGAGACAGCGTCATCTATTCAACGTCTCAAAGACTCTGTGCACACTGAGAAAATGAGGTTCTTTGATGAGGCTGAGAAGTGAAAAAAGAATTTGAATTTGCGCTTAAAGATACAACTCCTTGTTATGGTTCGCCATAAAAGAAGGGCATAGAGTTCCACCGCCTGAAGTTAAAAACAAAATGGCAACTGGATGAGGGACCAATCTAACATACCAATCACTGAAAGTTCTTTGTTAGCATCCAGGTATCACCATGGCAATGTGATGTGGAGTTGCATGCTTATTGAGCTTTATAGAAATGCACCGCTGTAGCAAATGACTGTTACATTTATATTGTGGTCAAGATGTTAATAAGCTGGTTAAATGATTCTCCTCATTGCATAATATATGTTTGCTTTATAGCAAACAATGTTTGAGTTATGCTAGCATACACAGTGCCTTGCAAAAGTATTGATACCCCATACATCATCACATTTTATCACATTAGAACTACAGCATTCATGAGGTTTCATGGGGATTTTGGATCCCAAAATGGTGGGAAAACACCGTATGGTATTTAAATTAAGTGAATATTACCAATATTCTTGAAGAAAAATCTGGAAAATGTGATATGTGTGTAAAGACACACCCCTCACTAAGTTCTCAATAGATATTAGAATTACGTTTGACTGCAAATCCCAAGGGTGCATTTCTGGAGGCTTTGTATATCTAGACATAGGGAATGTTTCACATTGATCTGTGAACCTTAACCTTTAACCCTTGCCACAAATTCTTATTTGGGCTGTCCTCCCTGAAGAATAGCATCCCCACAGCATGATTATCCCAGCACCATTAAAGGGGCAGTATTATGTAAAATAAACTTTTTTGAGCTTTACATCGCGTTATAATGTTATCCCTCATCAAAAAAATGCCTGGAGTGTTGGCTTGACAAATTAAGCTCCATGGCAACCACTCCTGGGGGAACCTAGTGCCACCTTTAAGATGCAGCTCCTCCTATGAGATCAGCTCCTTCAGACTAGTCAGCAGCAATTAGCAAACACCTGGTGGAACTGCACATCTGCTGGGCTCATAATAGTAGCTGCTTCTCAGTGAAACGCTGGTAAACAACAACAACAAAAAAGTTAAAGGGTTAATAGAGGAGCCATGTTGAGATGGCTTCCTGAAGGTACAGGTTCAGAAAGAGCAGTAGATTTTAAAGAGACAGGGTCCCAATTTCAAATTTCAATATATAGTATTTTTTAGTAATTGAAGTTAACATAGTTGATTATGTTCAGTTTATTATGCCATAAAATGGCACATATGCCCCTTTAAGCAGAATTTAATTATTACCACCACTTGAGTTTCAATACAGCTTTCCAGTTCTCTTAAATTTTAAATAATATGTGAAACATATTAACTTTTAATTAATGTATTATGAAGTTATCAAATCAAAGTTTATAGGATTGTTATTCTCAATAAAATCTAAAAATCGTACCTTTCTGGTGTGTGTTAAGATTGAAACATTATGGCTGTTAGGCTGTTCTTCTGAACAGCCTAATGGACAAACATTTTTATTTGGAAAAAACAAACAAACATCAAAAGTTGTAAAAATGCATTTTTTTCCCCTCCCACTTTACTTCAGTCCTACTTTGTGTTAGTCACATCACAACCAAACAATATGTTGAGATTTTATTAAAAAAAAACTTTGAGGGTTATGAATTTTTGTTCTAAGACACTGTTCTGTCAGTTTGTGCTTTTAAAATCTGTTCAAGTCACTTTGCATAATTACTTTACAGGTCGATGACCAGAGCATTCAGTAAAAAAATAAATAAAAGAAGAGAGAAACAACGTTGCTGATATTCCAGAGTATGTTCACAGCTAGCGCTTTAAGCAGAAAAATATTTACAGCAAAGAAAACTATATAGAAGTTAAAAAACAGCAAATGTACAGGAAATATCTATATACTGTGGCTACAGTGGATGTGTAAAGAAACAATGCCATTGCAAGGCTGAAGTGACATGTTTCCTGTAAACTCTTAAAGTGCCCTGCTGCAATTACACTTGTAACAACTCACTGTGCAGAAGCTACTTTGCTATGATGTGCACTAAAACTATTAAGTATGTCTTCCTTTAGGAGAAGAATTACTGACCCAGCCATGTAAATAGCTTTTGGAAACCATGTTATTTTTTTGGTCACTGCCCTTGTTTTTATCCTGATAGGCTATAATATAACTGAATGTATTTACAAAGTCATACGCAATAAATAATATAAAAATGAACATGAAACTTTTTCCAGGTTTGCTGATTGATTGTCTTTCTTCTTTTCTTTCTTAACGAGAAATCTTAAAAATAAATGAATCTTTTATAATGGATTTAAAAACTTGAGGGAAATTTAAACATCAAGTTTAAATTTAAATCTCGTGTTAATATTTTTGTCATCTAAAAAAAAAAATCTTTTGATCTTCTTTAGTGTCAGAACATTATTGCAGTTATTTAGCTGATTGTTGTTTTGGTGACCACTGTTGTTTTGCATGTATACTATGCATAAAGACTCATGTCTTAAAGGAGGGTCCTTTCCCCCTTGATGAATTAATGGATTTTTGTGACATTTATTTTGATAGATTATGCTACTTCAACAGTAGAGGCATTTATTAGAAAGGGCCGGTTAATGTGGAAGGCAAAGCTCAAGCTCCGTCTTTGGACTCAGCTTCAGGAACTGTAACTGCAAAGATATTCCACTAGAGGGAGACACAGTTCATATTCTTAAAAAAAAGTGTTCATTTGTTACCTGGTGTAGTCCAACTATGACTATTTCCTCATTACAGTTTTTGTTTTGCTCTAGTGTAAGTCTGTCAGTGACGTAGAAATCCAATCACATGGAAAAGCATAAAATAAATTCACATATTCAGTTTTAAACATTTAAATTTCATCAAAATTGGGAAAGTTATTACCCACCTGTTAGCAAAAACTGTAAAACCACCAAGTTAAACACTCGGCAAGAAAAGTTCTGATCATTATTACTCTTCAGACCGGCTGTGGGAATGAAGATGACTTGATTTAAAAGAAAGAGTCATATCTAGAATGTTACAGGTGGCAGAAACAGAGACATCACCAGTGGAGTGGTAGGATCATCAGGTCTGGCAGTTAAAAGCCTTTCCAGAATCTGATAGAGTTGGTATGGATTGTTCTGCTGGGTGTACATGGTGTACAGTAGTAGACCAAAGTTGGAGCAAGTTTACCCATACATGTTGCGTCATCCTGCATGGTTATGCCTTTTGCATGCTGGGTAATTGCCCCAATCCAGCCACCTGGCATCATTCACACACATCAACTTCTGGTGATGCTTTTTAATGGATCTGCAAGAAATCCTCTGTGGCCTGTGGTTGCTTACTCGTGTTTTTCACAGACTGTTGGGTGTAACAGCAACTTCCTGTAACGCCATCTCCCCTGCACACTCAATGATAACGGATAACCCATCTGGTGCACCTCAGCAACACCATCACTTTGTTTTGGCAGGACCCCAATAGTTACCAGGTAGTTTCAGGGTCTCTACCTCAAATGATTTACCCATAAGCTGCAGCTGTTTGATTGATTTGTTGGACAGACCTGTGAAGACGCTGTTGCAGTAATCAATACGACTGAAGATGAAGGCCTGGATGAGTTTCTCTAGATCTGGCTGAGACATTAGTCCTTTAATCCTGGAAATGTTCTTCAGGTGATAGAAGGCCGACTTTGTAACTGTCTTTATGTGGCTCTGGAGGCTCAGGTCAGAGTCCATCACTACTCCCAGGCTTCTGGCCTGATCGCTGGTTTTCAGTTGTAATAACTGAAGCTGTGCATTGACTCTAGATCTATAACTGTAGATCTATAACTCTAGATCGTTCCTCTTTAGGTCCAAAAATAATAACTTCAGTTTTATTCCTGTTCAGCTGGAGAAAGTTTTGGCACATCCACACATTTATCTGTTCTAAGCATCTGTTCAGTGATTGGATGGGGTCAAAGGTCACCTGTTGACATCGTAATGTAGAGCTGTGTGTCATCTGCATAGTTATGGTAGCTAATATTATTTCCTGTTATAACCTGAGCTAGTGGGAGCATATAAACATTGAATAAAAGGGGCCCTAGGATTGAACCTTGGGGTACCCCACATGTGACCTTTGACCTCTTTGATGAAAAGTTTTCAATTGATACAAAGAAATCCCTGTTCTTTATGTAGGATTCAAACCAGTTTAGCACTGGACCGGAGAGTCCGACCCAACTCTCCAGTCGATTCAGTAACATGTCAAGGTCAACAGTGTCAAAAGCTGCACTGAGGTCCAACAGAACCAGCACTGTGGTTAACACTGTGGATCATTGAACACTTTTACGAGGGCGGTCTCTGTGCTGTGGTGACATCGGAAACCAGACTGGAAGGAGTCAAAGAGGTTGGTTATCATTAGGAAGCTAGTTAATTGTTTAAACAACTTTTTCAATAACTTTGCTGATAAATGGGAGGTCAAAGGTCGGCCTGTAATTCTGCATTAGTGATTTGTCCAGATTGTTCTTTTTTATCAGTGGTTTGATTACTGCTGTTAAAGCCTGGGGTAAATGAGTTTACTATTTGGGTCAGATCATTAGCAACGACAGGCAGGACTTTCTTAAAGAAATGTGTGGTTAGTTGACTCCTTCGGTTCAGAGGAGCAGCAGCTCCAGCTCTGCCTGGATAATGACATTTTTCTCATTTTACATCATAATAATGTAGGATTTTAACAGGTGTGTTTAGATTTTTGAGAGAATCTGTAACAACTTATGAAAGTCCTGTGTTACAGAGTTATGAAAACTACTTCCCTTACAAATATGTAATATTGTAATATTGCAATTCTATGGTACCTGTTAGTGTCTAGAATTTACAGGGTGTGTTACGCGCAGTGACCCTCAGTCATTCTCCTCATTGTTGATTTTTATTAAATAAAAATGTAATAAATGAAAACAATTCCTAACATTTGATTGGTCTACCCCTGCCCATGACAGGGTTAGTTATTTTGTAGGTGGACGGCACGTTTGTGGGATTAAAAGTACCATTTGAAAATAACATTAAAAATAATTAAATGTACCTTTTATTAAGCAAACATTTCTGTTTTAAGTATGTTTTATTTAATGATTTGATGCGCTATTCTAATTTTGTGTTTTTTAGTTAACTGTAAATGGAAAATCATCATAGTTGACGGAAATGTAGGCTTTCAAGAATCCATCTGTGTGTAATAAATCTGTACGATGTGTTTCATTTAGTGGTAACGTTTCAGAAATAACATTATTGTATTGAATGGACCTAAATTACTTCAAAATATATAAACAAATAAATATAGAAAATATGGTGTCATAAGTGTAAAATTTGAATTAAGAATATCAAATTTTAATAACGTATGTATTTCTCATCTTACGGAAAATAGTTGTGTTAAACAAACAAACAAGCAAACAAACAAAAGCAGATTTATTTATTGACTTACACGTTTCGAATTTTATTTAAACGATCACACGTACCATCCAGTCAGTGAATTTTGTTTATAAGTGAATTGTTGCCCTCACTAGGCAACTAACGCGCGCTGGGAAACCGTGCACAGCATCGTCCCCAATGGGTTTACACCTGACTTTAAAATCCCCACCTTTCCGTATTCAGTGAAGGCAGCACCGGTCACGCTCCACTGCGCAGACTCGAAACACTTTCGTACGAGCGGTAACTTCACAGAGAACGTTCTTCGCTCCTCCGCCTGTCGCCCACATCATCATCATCATCATCATCATCATCATCATCATCATCATCATCATCATCATCATCATCATCATCATCAGCCGCAGCAGCAGCAGCTGAAGCATCATCGGCAGCAGGATCAGTGTGATGAGGCAGCGGAGGAGGGAGACCTTTCTGCTCTGAGACTCTGGATCAGCCCGCAGACAGGTAGGAGCGCTTCTTCTTCCCATTAAGACAAAAATAATAATAAAAAAAAAATTAAAAATAGTATTACTCTCCAAGCTCATTGTAATAGTTTATATATATATATATATATATATATATATATATATATATATATATATATATATATATATATATATATATATAAAATAAAAACAAGAAAAAAATTGTCGACATGAAAAATTTTTTTAAAAGGGGGATTTGAGTGTTTTCCGCATGTAGTGGAGCTCTTTCTAACACCATCTACCTGTTGTTGTGCAGGGAGTTAGTTTAAACTTGCGCTAAAACAGCCAGTCTAGACATTTACGTACATTTTTTTTTCTTTCTTTCTTTCTTTCTTTCTTTTTTTTTTTTTTTTTTTTTCAAAGTTACGCGCAATGCTTTGCAGAAATATAAGCTTCTGTGCCTCCGAAATATCAGGGGACTGGTGAACTGGGGCAACAAGCAGGAGGAATCAAACTGAACTTCAGCTGGAGGACAGCAGCGAGGCAGCGAGGCGTTTCACAGCCAGAGGAAACGGCGCTCCGGTTTTTGAGCGCAGCGAACAAATGTTCTTTTGGCCCCAAATCTCACAGGATTTAGGGGGGAAAGTGGCATTTTGAGACGGAGTTTCTGTTTTAAAGGGACAGTTCTGCATTCTTGAAATTAGATCGCATTGAAAGGCAGCATGCAGTTAAAGTGCTACAGATTCTCTGTAGCTCTGTGAATAGTTTTTATTTCTATGCGCGTCTGTTGGATTTTTAGTTTTTATGTATTTACTTTTTTCAGTGCTCCTGCTTCCTCTCAGTCTGGAAACACGACTTGTTAGGTTGATAGGTCTCTCTAAGTCGTTGCCAGTGGTGAGTGTGTGTGGGGTTGTGTGTGTCTGTCCTTTCTACCTGGTGTACTTTTGGACATTAATAAAGTGTCTCATTTATTTATTCGATCTTACGCTATTCAAACTCTGTTGGTGTCTTCATTTAGTACAAATCCAACTTATTTGGTGCAGTCCAAAACAGGCCATGATTGTATTCGATTTCTACATTTTCAGACAGTTCCAGTCCCAGAAACGTTCAGGGGATTCACGCTAACTTTATTTTGCGAACCTTTAAAATGACGGATGCACCGATCGGCAGTTTTCTGGCCGATCAACGTCTGACCCCGTCGACTCCGATTTTTGGCCAATTTAGCCAATTTCTTCTTTTTTTTTTTGACTGAAAAGTTGCTAAGTAAAGCGACAAAGTTGCTATATTTAGTAAACGTGTTAACAGATGTGACCTGGTGAGCGGGGTTGTCCGCCAGGCCCCTCACGGCAGAGCAAAAGGTAACCGTGGCCGATTTTCAGACCTCTGCAGAGGAAGATGCGATCGGTGGATACGGTCGGTTTCTCATGTAAGTATCGACCGTTTACCGAACTCCCAAAATAAAATAAAATAAATTACATTTATCGTTGCAGCCATATGTTTGCAATGAGCTGTTATTTATGCAGAAGCCTGTTATTATTTATAAAAAGGAAACGGAAACTGGAGGTAGTAACTGGTAACAGAACCAAACTTTTACAGTACAGAGTAACTATCTGACTACTGATAACTACTGATCCCAGTTATCAAACATTAAGCTCAGTTATGTATTCAAATGAGTTTTGTTCACAAAATAACCTGAGTAAATGCAAAATGCAGTTTCCAAATAAGGATTTTGGTTATTAAGGGAAGAAAAGCCTGAAAAATAACAGTTGTTCCTCCTGTTCAATCCTGAGCTGGTTGTGATTAGCAACATTTCATTTTCTGGAAAGCTGAGAACTACAGGAAAGAGAAATCATGTAAGCTGATCCGGTGCAACAACATGAAGTGGAGTGAAGTGACAGTGAGTTCCATGATCTGTTTTGCATTTTGAACCTTGTATAATATCATTTTTTATTGATATCTAAATGCCTCACTGGGGACAGATATAGTAAATCATCTCAGGCTAAAATATTAAGTATCTGTTCCTACTGGAAGCTTGTCTCTACGCAAATAAACTAATAAAGTCAAATTCAGCAATGAAAAAAGAAAAACAGGGTTAAAATTGGGATTCATGCGAGAGCTCTAAGGCAAAAACCAATGCTGAGAAAAATAAAGAACATTTTTCCGTTTTCAGAAAACATATTTCAGCGATCCCGAAGAGTTTTGACAAAATGGTCTATAGACTGAGGAGACAAAAGTTGAACGTTTTGAAACATGTCACACCTGACAACAAAACCTACACAGGATTTCAATCTGGAGAGACTCAGACGGAAAAAACAGCGATTAAAAAGGTTTATTGATATGCATGAATTTAAAGTTCTTTGGCGCTCGGGCCCCGGCTGAGGACATCCAGCTGTGAATTGCAATAAGCTCGGATGAGCATTCCCGATGTAGGTTAGGAATGTCATCCCCCGGGACCCGACACTGGTGGTGGAGGTCGGTGAAGGACGCGAGCCTGAAGAGTGGAGGTGGAGAAGGGGTGGAGGAGAGTTGAGCGCAGCTGGAAAGCGGAAGATACCATGGATGGAGGTCCTTATCAACTGGGCCTTGGTCGGTGATTGGATGTGACGTGGCTTGGTCCAGCGTTGATAGGTCGGTGGCGATGAGCGGGACGCGCCGATTGGATGATGCAGGTGGGGCTAAAGAGTCTTTCAGTTTGAATTTGCGCCTAGGCTTCATTTCAGAAAAAGAACGTTGTTGACAGCAAAGCACAGCGGTGGTGGTGTTATGATCTGGGGCTGCTTTTCTGTTCCGTTCAGGACCTGCATAGTTTGTGTTAATTGTTTGATCCATGAATTCTTGCTCTCTACTAATAATGTCCAGTTAAACGTTGATGCGGAAGCACAGTTGGCTTCTCATAAACCCTCCAGTGTGACTTAATTAAAACAATGGAGCAGGAGATTGGGCCAAGATTCCTCCTCAGCGATGTGAAAGACTCGTTGCCAGACATTTGAAACGCCTGATGGCGTTCAGTTGTTGTTGTCAAAGCTGGTACAATCAGATACTAGGCTGAAAGAGCAGTTATGGTTTCACATAAGACCTGGTTGGTTTGGAAGGCATTTCCCTTAATAAAAGAAATCGCAATATGAAATCTGGATTTTGTGTTTATTCAGGACGATCACGGATATTTTTTATCCATTTAAAAAATATATTTTTTTGCGTGTAAATAAACGACTGTAGGCACGTGAATGTCTTAAAGGTTTCATAAGGTCCCATCGTTGTACCGCTTTAAGAAAAATGTGAGCGTTATCTATTGCAAAGTAAGATACTGCCTGCTTTAACAGAACCTCACTTTAAAAATGAAGAACTTTCCCTTTAGTTGCTAAGCTGAACGTGTTCGAGTTGCGGCGTCAGTGATGTAAGAGAGAGTGGAGGAGTCGTTTTCATAGTATCCCCTCAGCGCTCTGGATCTGCCAAAGAAAAGTTGTGAAATCAACTGGCTGCCGAAAAGCCCCAAAGGCTCTCCGCTTAAAAAGTCTCGACTGTGTTAAATCTGCTGATGGGCTCAGGAAAGAGGACAAACTGGTGTGTGTGTGTTTTTTTTGTGTTTGTGTGTTTTTTGGTGTTTTGAAAAGCAAAATGTGAGGATTAAGCGTAAGACTGTGGGTGATTTTCTGAAAAGCGCTATGCCATGCTCTTCAGTTGAAAACTGCTTAAAATGGTTCATAATTCACTCATAGATCAGAAGCTTCTGGCTTCAGCCTTAGATCTGTGACTGGTGGTTCTCTGCTATACGGAAGAGTTTTAGAGATTTTTCTTGGTGCATTCATCTTCGCCTTATCGTTTACTCATCAGAAACACCAGCAAATCTGGCGACACAATAACATATTTCAATAAATACAAAGCATTAAGTCACCCATATGGCGAGCAGTGGCCATTTTTCTTATTGAGGTTGTTTTAAGACGACAGTTAGCATGCTATCTTCACCATGTCTCTTTAGCAGCTGACCATGGGCTATGTCAGAAAATATCCCGTTCAATTAACAATCTGATGCTATTTTTTAAAATATTTATGTTAATATATAAAAAGCACAACAGCAAAGTGTTAGCATATTCTGTTTAAAATGTGTTTGAAAAATACTAGAAGAGTTGGGAGCAACACGCTGGAGACCTTGCAAGGATATTCAGGTAGGAAGGGTAGGAAATGTAGTAAGTGTTCTTTTGCTGTATGTTAAATTTGGGTGATATGTACAAATAAATATGATTATCATGATGCGGTTTCAGATTAAAAGAGGCAGTTTCCGACACAGGATCTGTTACCACGCAAACTGAAAGAACAAGTATTATAAGAGTCAAGTTTTTCATGCTGTGACAATCTCATAATGATCTGGGGCAAAATATATCCAGTCACACTTTTGCTAATTCATGTTTGAATCCTGTTTGAATTATTAGGGGTTTAACGGTGTATTTGTCCTGAAAGGTCATGGTACAGACGTCGCAATCAAGTGCATGCAGTTGGACAAAGAATGTATTAGCTGCAAAGGATCGCAGCTCTCCTCTAGGAGACGATGTGCGTTGGTGTTGAATTGCTCTGGTCCAGGCTAGGTGCTGTGGCAGAAACTGAATAGATGAACTACCAAACCAAAGCAATTCTCACGGTTCTTAGTCACCCAGCTCTTTTGTCACTTTGCATTTTTGGAGATTTGGCCTCTTCGCCCCAGATACTTGTAGGCACGGCCCTTTCGCCCCGATCTCAAGTATCAGACTGAAGTCATGTCCCGACCAAGGGTTTTTTTTATTTCCTGGTATCTAACTTGGTGATACCAGGTTAGATACCTTGGTGGCTGCACTTTTTGTCTTGTGCTCACCTGCAGGGCCATTGAAAGCACAAGAATTTTGAAGCAAATTCAACCCCCCCCCCCCCGGGAGCCGGCGTAGTGAGGACAGAGCCGGGCGGATATGACTGTATTTGCTTGATTTGGCGAGAGGTTCGGCTGAAGAGTTCTGTAAGGCCGTGATGTAACTGGAGACTGACAGCTGGCTCATGCCTAGCGACTACTAATACCATCCATTTCATTTGTCACTCAGAATTTGAACACCTGGCTGAGTACAACATGTTCATTTAGGCCATTTTTTTCTTACAAGTCTGTGCTATAAGACATGCAAATACAAGATTGGTACTTGTTATGGTGAAAACATAGTGCTAAGTGGACTATGTTTGAAAATCTGGATTATATTTTGCTACAGCAAACTTGGAGTGTGTTTCATGAAATGTTGACACACATGCCCTTTATGTAGACCTTTTAATGTTTTTTTTTTTTTTTTAGAAACGTTTATTAGTTTTACATTACAGGGAGATGTGATGACCCATATTTACAATTTATTCAGAAATGACTGTACTTACTTGTATCTCCTCATCTATCTGTATTGTACTGTGTAAACAAACAAAATGTTATCACACCTGTGATGTCTTTAGCTTTAAAGCTAACCCCATAGCATTCATTGTTATGCTCTATTGTATGTTTATTTGGTTAAATATAGTAAGTATTTTCACAGTATAATAATATCCTTAAAACATCGCCTTTAAAACGATACCATTAATACAATATTTATTCTCACCATATCCAAATACTATACAATTACTGTTATTTTGAGTTTTACACATATAACAATAAAAAATATAGAATAAACACTTTGTAAATGTATTAGTAATTTCTTAGTCCTTTGTGGACTTTACTACATTTTTGACACACTGGAAGATTTCTGACAATCTTCCAGTGTCATAAAGTAACACTGGAAGGATAACAAGCTAATATTAGCTAGCTAATTAGCTGGACCATCGGCTCCGGTAGACAACCTGGAGTCAGTTTCTGATTAGACACGCTGCTGTTATGAATTGTCAACTGTAGTTTGAAAAGCATACCTTATTTAGACACCACGACTGTCTACTTGTTTTGCTTTTGGAAATATTTCCAAACAGACATTTCTTCTTTCTTTTTAAGCAAGAACAAAAAGTGTTAGCTTGTTTTTAGCCAGCTGGCAGCAGTGGGCCAGGTGGAGTGCTGCATCACTATGTACACTTAATGTGTATAGTTAATAGACCCTTTTCACATGACGTCACACAACTTCCGTTTTGGCTCGAAGCTGTGTATCCTTAGTTCCGGTGTACATAGTAAGTAATGATAAAGTTGTCTATTTCATATATATATATATATATATATATATATATAGAGAGAGAGAGAGAGAGAGAGAGAGAGAGAGAGAGAGAGAGATGTATAAATCTGACAGCATATGTTGATCAGACAGATCACCGGAGCATGGAGTTTACACAGTCTCTAAAACATTTGCCTAAAATAAGATTTGAAGATATATCACGATTTGCAAACCAGTTCTCTCTGACAAAAAAATCTAAATTAGACAAAGGCTACAAATTCTTCACCGAACAATACCTGTTTGACTATGAAGGTAGGTATTTTTGTTTTGCGTAACCGTTAGCTTAGCATTAGTGAATTTTGTTAGCTAGCTAACTACGTGACATAACTGTTCCTTAACCAAACCTTTTTACTGTTTTTGAACTATAACGTTTTAGGCTCTAATCTTGATCAGATTATTAAATTATAGACTGGAGTTGCCACTCATCCCATAAAATAGGGATTTGTTTGTTATAAGCAGAGATGTCCGGTGCCGCCGCTGCTTTGTAATGCCTTTAATCGGACCACTTTTTCGGTAACGAATAATCTAACGAGTTCGTATTTCAAATCCAGTAATCAGATTAAAGTTATTTATCCAAATCATTGCACATTAATATTTTCTTGTGTATTTATTTTTATTCCTTCTTTGCGTCTTTGGGAGAGACTCTGTGACAGTTAGCAGTGACAGAAACATGAACAGTGCATGGAGATGCGCATTTTGTTGCTGGAAAAACAGAAATATCGTCAAGCCCAACTGTTATTTGTGGCTTTTGTCTTGTTTTTATTTTCCATTAATACAGAAAACGAACCTCTAAACGTTACATCACTGACAGGCGGCGGTGTATATGTTTCCTAACTGTGGCTAAAGCTGCTGCTAGCTGGTTTACTCATGATCGGAAGCTGGTTCCTTTGAATACAGTTGGAGAATGGTAAATTGACAATGACTGATAACGGTTATCTAACACGTAAACACCGTTTTATAAAACACAGAAAGTGAACCTCTAAACGTTACAGCGCTGACAGAGAGTATATTTTTCCTAAATGTGGCTAAAGCTGCTGCTAGGTGGTTTACTCTCCGATCGGAGGCTGTTTATTTTATACACAGATAGAGAATGGTGAATTTACAATGATTAGTAACAGCTATCTAACACTTAAATGCTGTTATTATTAAACTTACCTTTTATTATATCCTTAAGATTATGAGAATGCGGGAAGTTTTCAGCTTGGTTCCCAAGGCAAAATCACACCGGAAGTAAAGATACCCAGTTTTGAGTTATGGCGGCCATTGTCTGACGTCACTGTGAAAAGGGTCTATTGAAGAAGAACCTTCTGACACACATTGAACTGTGTGAACTTGTCAACAGACTAGCTGTCCATTTTGCAGTATGTTATTTATTTGACCTCACAAACCTGCCAAGTTTTGGATTTGAGAATACGGGAAATGTCGCCATCCGGCGGCACTGTCACAGCGGGGGCGGGAGCGGAACTAACGTACGAGCGGCGGGGGCGGAACTAACGTACGAGCGGCGGGGAGCGGAACTAACGTACGAGCGGCGGGGAGCGGAACTAACGTACGAGCGGCGGGGAGAGGAGCTAACGTACGAGCGGCGGGGAGAGGAGCTAACGTACGAGCGGCGGGGAGCGGAACTAACGTACGAGTAGTGATGGGATTTTCGGCTCCTTTTCGAGATGCGGCTCTAATGGCTCTTCTTACTGTGGAGAGCCGGCTCTTTCGGCTCCCAAACGGCTCCCCATATATATTTTTGACATTATTAATTAATTAATAGCTTAAACCTAGTTTTATAATATTTTGTTTCATTATTGACATTGTTAAGCACTTATGATGAGTAAAAGTGCCGCATAACAATGCTATAGCAATACCGATGCGTGTGATGTCCGCATGTGGCTGTGCAGGTTGTTTGTCGAGCCTGCACGATAGGAAATGCTGACTTTGCACAGTCTGCACTCTGCCCTGGAGCTTGATGTAGCATTAAAATGAGTCCAAATCTTGCTCCGTTTTCCGTCACTCATTTATTTTCACCTATTCAGTTCTCACACTGACTCCCCTTCTTTCTGTGCTTCTTGACCGCTGAGTGAGTGTCTGTACATAAACACCTGCCGACGAACGCTATACAGCTTGGCCAATTGCCTGCCGTTTCCACAAAAAAAGTGGAGATAAACTTTTTTTTCAGTATTTTCCCGCCACATTATTAATTGCCACATTATTAATTGAAACTATGTGTGATTGGTCAGATGTGTGGAGCACACGCTTGACATGAGGGCAGTGGACCGACCGAGGGAAAAAAACTCTCCGCTGTAGCACTGGCAGAAGAGCAAAACGCGCAAGGAGAGGGAGAAGGGGGCGGAGAGACAGCGAGGCACCGCAGGACAAAAAAAAAAAACAATGTGGGGAAAAACTATCGGCTCTGGCACTTGCAGAGCACAAGCACAACGACAGGGAGGCGGAGAAACAGCGATATACTGTAGAAAAAAACCCGGCTCCCAAATAGGATCCTAAAACGGCTCCCATTGTGGAGCCGGTTCCAATCGTTCACTTCAAAGAGCCGGCTCCTAGAGCCGGATCGTTCGCGACCGACACATCACTACGTACGAGCTGAAGGGTCCGGACGGCGGGTCAAATACGGGACATGTACGGGAAAATAATAATACTAGAGCACGGCGGGAAAGGGGAGTAAAAAAACGTCAGTTTCCGGGCCAAAACAAGAGACTTGACAGGTATGTGTTACATGGACAAATAATGAAACAAATCAAAGCACTTCACAGGGAGGCTTTAATGAAATGGAAGCTATAATGAGAGCTACAACAAGGTAATAAATTGAGCAAATAAGGACAGGTGGTGTAAACACCAATTTAAAACAAACAGGTGCATCAAACATCACAACCCTTTTTGCCAAATGAAATATTTTTGAGTGGATTGATTTGCATTAAAGTGCCGCACATCCATGACCTATCACCTTACATTTCTTTTTTATATATATATTTTGCCTTTTTACAGTGGAGCTTACATAAAATGGCTAAGAATAAGTTCTTCTTTTCTTTAGTTTTTCATGTTTTAAATTCTAAATAGCCATGAAAGCATTCCTGAGCTCTGACATGCTAGATCTTGGTAACGGCTGGTCGTTTCACTCCTTTTGCCATTTAAAAAAAAAACATTTATTTGTTTTGTTTCTGACATATCGTTTTTTAAAAAAGGGTCCACCTGTCATTAGTTTATGTCAAATCTCAAATGCAAAAGCCGAATGTAATGCAGCAAACTTCCTGTTTTATCCTTTTAAGCTGTAACCCAAAAGAAATATGATGGAGATGGAAATATTAGCATTTAAAAAAAAATCTCAAGGTTAAGTGTCTACATTTGTTAGGGAATAGTACACACAGAGACTAATAAAGTTGGTAATGCTAGCTATGCTAATCATGCTAATAAAAGTCTCTAAAACACAGTTGAAGATGTCAACTTTGTAACCAAACGTAGGTTTTCTCTTACATAATGTGACGTCTCTTCTGCTTCTTAGATAAATAATGCATAAGTACTTACAGAAAATATTTTAAATTATGTTTATATATACCTCCTAAAAGTAAAATTAGCTGAAACCGGTACTGGCAGGTCAAAGCTTTGTAAAAACAATCTCTCCATCTGTGACACTAATTGAGTCTCTCTTTGTTTTTAGATATTTTCATCTATACAGTCAGAATAGAAACTCCCATCATTTGGTGTTTCTTTGGATATGCAACCTTTAGCTAGGTTCGCTTCAAGCTTTTAAGGCTTGTGTTAGATCCTCTCTCTGCCCTGATAGTTTTATACTTTAGTCTCAAACCAAACAAACACGCTAGAACAACTTGGTTCGAGTTCAACCATTCCAACAGTACCCACGAAGCGCATTCATTTACCTAAATTTAAATTCGGCAAGCACTTAAAACACTAGCTGCTGGAATGCAGCTCTATCCAAGAGGTGAGCAGAAAAGTGTTTTCACATTTCCCGTCTCTGCTGAGGCGCAACAGAAGTGGCTTCCTGTGAGCACGAACCTCGCCAAAAAAAGAAAGACAGAAAACGTCGTCTGCCGTGTCATGCTTGGCCTGAACATTTAAATTCTTGAGTCTGTTTCGCTCCGTGCCACCGCAGAGCTGCGGCACTTTGCGGAAACATGATCGGACTGAAGCTCTGCCCCCAGCCTGTGAGTTTGCTGCCTCCTCAGCGGCGGAGCAGAGAGCCGGCAGAGCGGCCGCGGCGCCGACTCCCTCCCCGGCCGAACAATACCGGCCTCTGATGAGGAATAAAAGCTGTATTGTTTCCCTCGCCGAGAGATGATGATGGGGATGAAGGGCAGAAGCAATTCCAGGTTTCACAAAGACAATCTCAGAACAACACGACCCGCGACCTGGCGGTGGTAATTGCAGCGTCGCGGCACACATGAATACCCCCCAAATCAACCCTCGGGCCTCGCGCGTCCGAGCAAAGTGCACCACTCAGACAATCAGAGGCATTAAATCTCAATCGCTCGTCCCCATGGCAACAGCAACTGCTTGTCTGATTGCCGCAAAGTGGGGTCTCTGATAACTTGTCACACGAAAGGTCACGCTGTTATTGTCTGCTGTTTTCTGGAAGTACGGTTAAGTGTTTTATTAATATCCGTTTAACCGCAGCGTTCATTAAGCAGCGTGATGGGAAAGCAGATATGTCTTCTCTTTTTTGATGAACTAACCAGAACAAGGTCACGGGGTCAGGATGATGCTGCAGCTGTCGGTGGGTATGAGAGGAATCCACCATGATTCTGATGTGGAGAATATTGTCGGAAGAAATTCCTCAAGTTTAAAAGCTTCAGTATGAGAAATCATCTGTGACGCTGCGCTCAGTACCAAGGGATGCACTTAAACTAAAACAAATAGCTATATTTGCAACAACCCAGAACAGGAATCAAACACGGAGAAGCGACATTTAGCTTTATACCTTTAATATTGGAGCAAGAGCTAGAGGAACTCCTGTTAGTTTACCGACCCAAAACAACTGGAACCAAACATTTAGTTTAATACCCCTCCAACCTTTTGTCTTTCTTTTGGTTTAGTTGTTTTGTCTGTATTCATTCTAATTCGTGTGAATCACTTTGAATGGCCTTGTTGCTGAAAACGTGCCATATCATTAAAATGATCTTACCTTAACTTATCTATATATTTGGGTTAGTAGAGCTTTAAAACTAGAGGTGCACCGATTGCGGTTTGACCTGCTGATTCCTATTTTGGCCAGTTTTATTTTTTATATCTGAAAAGTCGCTAAATAGCTCAGCTCAGCTGGGTGACTGCTGTTACTTTGGAGTTTTTAAGAATCGCTGGATCGGATTGGTCGAGGCAGACGGCTTGAAATTTCCCTTCCATCAGAAAAATGTTGAGTTTCGGGTCTCAATGCATCAAGTCAGGTTTATTTGTGGAGAGAATCTCAGCAACGAGGCAGTTCAAAGACACATAACACAGCAACCGGTTGGGAAACAAGCAATAAACATTACATTTCAAATGCCATCATCAAAATCATCAAGCACATATCAAACATGTTGACTGACGCTCCAGGTTTTATGAACCAAAGGCAGCTGTGAACAGGCGGCTTTTTAGGCTTGATTTAATGCGTTTTGGCGGTTTTGCAGTTTTCTGGAAGTTTATTCTAGATGTGTGGACATAGAAGCTGAAAGCTGCTTCTCCATGTTTGGTTCTGGTTCGTCTAAAATCCTGTGTTGTTTTTCATTAAACATTTACTGCTTTTTACTTTCTTTTTTTTTTACTCGTTCTTGGTCTCAGTGAAGGCATGTGGATGTTTCCCACCGTATTCAAAAACCGACTTCAATGCTTTTGAAAGCGACGCGTTTTTCTACGCCTGTTTGATGTTAGCTGATCAGCGGGTCAGAAGCCGCGGCTTTTTGTCTGAGATATTTTTTAGCCTGTGCCGGGTCTGCACTGCGACCAGGCCAGTTATTGTTTTGTTCTCACATGGCAGGAATCCACAGGAGATTCCTATTCTGCTCTTTTTTTTGCTAAAGTTCCCCGCCGGCAGCTGAGGTGCTATAAAGGCAACAAAACACCCATATTTAGATCCAAGTCTTTTTGTCTTTCAGTTTGCTTCTCGTACTTGGAGATCCTGTTTTTATTTTTTTTTGTTTGTTTGTTTTTTTTGTTCACTGTTTCAACATATAAGCAACGAGGCGCCTTGAAACGCCTGGAGCTGAGGCTGTTACATGCTAATGCCCGCGCTCTTCAGGCTGGCAGCCGGGCTGTTGTTGCTCCACAATTCTGCGCCGCTGATTGACCACCTCCCGTCGCTTCTGTGGTGTGTGTGGGATCGTTGGCAATAATAGGCCATTGTTGTCGGCCAATCAACGGCGGCTATTACTCCAGGCCTTCCTGAGTAGGCTTGTGAACAACGATGTCAAAATGACTCCTGAATAATAGCAGCGAATAAAATGAAAAGTATCCTGAACTAATTGAAAAAGCCGCACACGCCTCGGACATAGATCCTGCCGCTCGAGACAGGCTGAGTACGAAAACATGAATATGTGATTAAAAACTGATGATGTGCAATAGGTTTTTTGTTTTCTTTTTTTAGGATGGCTGATGTTATGAACTCCTTGGAGCCTGGGACGGAGGACTTCAGCGGAGGAGGAGCAGTAGGAGATCAGGACTCAGTATCCTTCCTTGTGTGTCTGTTGGTTTGTGTTTTTCATTTCATTGGCTATAATAACAATAAGTTACATTTGATGTATTACAGTGAAATAAATACAGTGGACCTGATAGGTTTTCTATTCTAGATTCAATATTGATGTCCTTTCTGTGTGATGTAACTCCAGATTGTTTGTGGAAATTTTTACTTTTCACTAATTTGGTTTTTTGAGCACGTCTAAAATATTTGAAAGAAAATGAGGCTTGGGAAGCTGAAACATTACCAGCGCAGTGAAACTTCACACGTTATTTGCTGGTGTTTGCAAAGCAGCCAATCCAAGAGCACTATTTATTTTCCTTGGTGCTGATTGGCTGCGCCTCTATAGCAGGGATAAGGAAGACTGCAGATGCTAGCTAACAAATTAGCAGCCCGACATCTATTTTGATTGAAGACATGCTAAGTACAATAACTGCATCTTCCATCTTGCCTGTCCGTATAGTGGGCTCCATGTAAATGCTACATGTGGTGAAAAACATCCCATGTAAAACCGGTTACTTTTCTTCAGCAGGAACGGGAAAACGTAATAAAGTTGAAAGCGTCTTTTAGCAGATCTGTGTTAAAGTGTATTCTGTCCAGTAGAGCTGACATTAAGCCGTCATTCAGTTAAGTCATTGTATGAAAATGAATCGGGCCACGTACAGAAGCCCCAGAACATCTAGAGCCTTAAAAAAAAAGACTTGAGACTAGAATGGAGATTAAACTTCCAGCAGGTCCACCACCCTAAACATGCAGCTACAAGAGTAGCTAGCTGCATGTTTAGTTCAGATTGAAGCATGTTCACACGGTCATGGTTTCTGCGGTTGAAACAATTCGTCCTCCAGTTCTTTTGGTTGGGGAAGGAAGCGCTTGCTTTTGATTGCATTTGAATCTGTTTCCACTGGTCACATGGTGGAGCTGGGCCTATCGCGGTTTCTCGTTCAGCCACTGCCTGCACCTTGTCACACTTGATTACTCCCACCAGTGCTCCCCCACTTCACAGCCCCGCGCAGGACTGGCTAGGAAAGCTTCAAAACATCGCTGGGTGACGAAGTAAATGAGGACAGGCTGTTTTTGGTCCAGGCCGATATCAGTGAAAACAGGAAGTAGGTCACAGCGCTTCTCTGTCTCCTATGACAGTTGCTGTGTCTTTATTTGCCTGGGAGCAAAACAGGCAGTTTAATCAAGTTCAGCCAGAGCGCCTGAAAAGTATAGCTTCAAACAGAACTTATGAAAAGCATAAAAATATAGAGGTGAAAAGTAATGTCGGGTATTGGAAAGAGAAACAAAAAAGAAATGTGAGTTTCTTGAAGCAAAGTAGAGCTATCAGTAATAACTCCCTTACTTTGTTGTAGAAACATGTCGTGTCGTAAGCTGCGCTTCCATTACATATGCGTGCAAAACTTTGTCAGTATTCTGCCGATCTGTAAAAAACCCACAATTTCGCAACTGCGGCATCTCCATTAAATAAGAAATGCAATTAAAATCACATGTGAATACATTTGTAAGTCAATAAAAACATCCTCCATCTACTTCCTGTCGTTTTTCTTCTCCATGGTTTACGCTATTGACAACATCCGGTTGTTGATCATGTGACTGGTGTGATGCAAAAAAAGTGTCCCCAATACAGCTTTGTGGAATGAACCAAAAATCCCACCTTTTATTGAAAAATTAGTTTGTTTGTTTGTTTTTTTAAATTGGCACATTACATTAAGCAAATTTATGTTTGAAATGTCAATTTGCGCCACGAAAATTCAGCTTTAGTGAGTTTTTACAAACGTAAAGAAAATGTCAGTGCTATAGAATGTTAGCGACTAAACTAGCCCTAGCCTTTCCAAATCATTGTAAAACAATGATTTAAAATGCTACGAGATAATCAGCAGTGTACATACCTTTCTATGTCTGGTATGGCACCAATGTGGCAAACCAGATTTTTGCCACGTTGTTGGCCTCAAATTTGACGTTGGAATGAGGTCGCTTTAATTCCCCTGGCGGTAACCTTACATAAGTTTGGAACAGATCTTCCCAGAAACACACGAGAGGTTTCCGAAGCTGTCCAAGAGGCTCCCTTCCATTGTGGTGGAGCCGATGGATGCGGCCGAGGTGGAGAGCGGCGAGCTCCGCTGGCCGCCAGACGATCCCGGATCCCCAGACGCCCAAAGTGAGAGACGGAGAGCTGGCGATCAAACCGCAGGTGAGCAGGACACAGAGGCTGGTCTGGCGGCCATCTTGTATTTGATGCAGAGTTACTGTGGAAATCAAAGAATACAACAAATGGCTCAGTAAATTTGTCTTCATCTCTGGTCTCAGGAGTACTTGAACCCTCCTATACTAATACGTATAATATTTATGAGTACAGGTTAAGTTTGAAGTCTAGTGCCTGGATCACACGGCAAGATTTTTGTGTCGACTTTTGTCTTGTTTTTTCCCTTCCAACAATCTTAAGCATGTTGCATGTCATGCGTAGCCAATCAGAAAGCAAGGTGGCAGAAACACGGAGGAGAATTGTAAACAAAGAAAGCAAAACAACTACCATGGCGCACCATGAAGTCCGGTGGATGTCAGCAATGTCTTTTTTTCTGTGAAATACAGTCCCCAATCTATCAGCACTGCTTCTTCCCAGTCGGCCATGTTTGTTTACTCTGAACTCGCGTTTCATCTCGAGAGATTTTCCAAGGTTTCCCATCTGTCATCTGAATGTTGGTTAGCGAAATTGATTATGGTGTTCTACTGCCGTGTCTCTGGATACCACACACTGTACGACCAAACTTGCTAAAGTTTGTGGTCTCAGGTTTTGACAACGGTCTGTCATTTTGACCACTCAAAGTACACTTACTTATACACCGATTTGCAGAGCAATAGCTTCCAGGAGGAAGCTGGAATAGAACTTACAACCTTTTAATCACAAGCAAAGCCACAGTTTTTAAACAGAGAGCAAACAGAGTTATGGCAACATTTGCTCTATTAGTGGCTTTGTCTGGAGTAGAAACACAGCTAACCAGGATCACAATCTCGATAGAAAAAGTACATCCACCTTGTGACAGCAGTTGCTCCTTCAACAGCTTTGAAGTGTCCTGAAGTGCGAGTTGGGTGAACACAAAAAGATCGGGTCGAGTGTGTCATCTGTAGTGATATACGCTCAGCTCAGCCGGCAGCCCCTCCAGGAAGGTGACCCGGCTAAACACAGCGATCACAGCACTGAGTGAGAAACTACAGAAAGAACATGGAGGTTATGAAAGCGAGAGTTGTAAATGAAAACATAAATGGAGAGCAGCAGGAGGTAGGAGAATAAAGAAAAGTGGTCAGGTTGTCCTCCCCTATAGCAGCATAACTACAGAGACAGCTCAGGATAACCTGAACCAGTCCACCAGCTTTATCAGAACAGCTTTAAAAGTGTTTTTTTAGCCTTAAAAATACCTCCAGTAAACCTGGATGCTGGCTGTGTTTCCGTTACAAATGAGCACCAAACTTTGTCTATATCCAGCTAATGTGGAAAATACACAATTTTATAATTGCAACGTTTCCATTAAAACAACGCGGGTAGGTTTGTTCATAAAAAAAAAATTAGTCAAATTCCTCCAACTACTTCCTGTCGTCTTCTTCTTCATGGTTTCCACCAGAAGTAACATGAGGTTATCGATCATGTGACCCGTGTGTTGGGGAAGAAATGTTTCCCTTGCAGTCTTGAGAAATAAATCAACTTTAATACGGCTAAAGAACCCCCCCCCCAAAAAAAACGCCTCATGCTAGCGCCTAAAACTTTTTTTCTAATTTTTTTTTCAAAATTCATGCATTTCCATTGAGGAAATTTATTTTCAAAATGTCAAATTGTGCAATTTTATGTTCAACGGAAACCCAGCTACTGAGAGCCAAGTGTTCTGGTGGAAACGATCGGCTTTCTTGTATATATAATGGAGCTTGATTATTCTTTAAGAGTAAGAAGACGTAAGAAGAATTGTGAATAATTTTAGAAGTTTTAGAAGGAGGATGTTCTGCCTCATCTGAAACAAAATCCTCTCTGTGTTTGTTACAGGTGAGGAGAAGTCAAATGCCGGAGAGAATGAAGAGGCTTCAGGGGTAGAGATGCAGGAGTCAAACTGAACAAAACCGTATGAAATACACTGTTACTCTACAGAGCTGAATAGCAGAGCGCCTCATGAGGACAGAACCTGACAGGAAGGTGAAATAAGGCCGGACGGCCGACAAGCAGATTTTTAAACGACAGCCTGTTGGGCCTGGAGCCAGAGTTGAGTCAACTTTTATTCTAATTTATGTTTTACAGTTTAAAAGATTTTATTTATGGGGAACCAATATTATGTTCAGCTAGTTTCCATCACTCTGCTTAAAAGTAGGTAAACTGTAAAGTTGTTTGCTTCAAAATGATTATATATATATATATATATATATATATATATATATATATATATATATATATATATATATATATATGTATATATATATATATATATATATATATATATATATATATATATATATATATATATATATATATATATATATACTATATATATATAAAAAATGCAATAACTCCAGGCAGCAATAAATACAAAGACTTTTTTTCTAATTAGACTCTTGCTATTCGTACATATTTGTAGTTTAAATTTGAATCCTCCTTCCTCTGGCTCCAAGCCCTCTTCGTCCAGATGCCCATCATCTTCGTCATCATCATCAGCACATCTGGCGAGGGCGGATGTCTCTAAATGCTTTATGAAGTATTTAGCTCTTGTGTGCCATATTATTACTTATGGTAGCTGCTGTATTTTGTGCAGTTTTACACTCTTTAGATAAAAATGAAAGTCGTTGTCGCGTGCTGACTGCTGTGGTAAAAACATGGTGATTTTGGTCTCACTGTTCACTTTGAATGATAGCTTTGAAGATAAATATGTATCTTTTATTGGATGTTATGCCATTCTGTAATAAATTATATGTGTAAATTCTGTCTCCCTTTAGCGGCTGTTGTATGAATGCGCATGTTGATCTGGTGAGATTAGCTGAGACGTTATTCTGACCTGGTAGGTTCACAGGAGTTCAGTTTTATCTGACGGAGTCAGTGAAACTGGTGAAGGCTGACCAAGAGTTAAACCAGACTCACATAAATCAGAGATTAATTGAGGCTGACCCCCAAAACAGCAGTTCATTAACCCAGTGTTTATGAAAAATAATAGTTGTTAATCTGCTTTTAAACCTCAGTGCATACATTTTGGAGGAAAAACACATTAACAAAAAAAGAAATGGAAAAAAAATCTAGCAATAACATAAATCTTGCAATGACATATATAAATATATATTCATATATATATTTATATATAATCAATATATATATATATATATATGTACACATATATTTGTATCAATCTATACAAATAATCTATACAAAAATGGATATATTGGTATATTTTTTTCAGCTTTTTTATTTTTTTTCCGGTAACAGCTACGTTTGCTTTTTAATTTCCAACTTAAAAGACAAGTTTATTTTTATTAAAATTGGCTGTTCTTTTAAAAACACCATGTGAATGTAAAGAAGTTAATTTAGTGTTCTGTCAAATTGTGTCTAATTTTTAAAATCAGTCAGTCAAGCTATTTATTATGAAGTGAATTCTTTATTTTCCGAAGGAACCAACATTCCTACCATAGATTTCAAAAGTAAAGTCTAGCACGTATTTGTCAATGCTATGCTCATATTATTTTTTTTTATCAGAGACTGAGACGAGTCATCTAAAGACTATTTCTGAATATGGGTGTTTGGGCCGTTGCCCTTAAAACTGGGTTACTCTGAAGATGGAGGCAACAGGCTCCTGTCTGACAAGACTTGGATGCTTAAAAGTGTCTGGGTTCCTCTTTTAAAGAGCTACTTCATGTCCTTAAACAAAACAGAAATTTATTGTACAGAGTGACGTAATCACAAATAGCTAAAGCCTAAAAAAAAATCCTAAAATATTTAAAACTCATAAAAAACAAACAGTTTGAGTGCATAACACAAAGAAACCCTGGCTGCATCTAAGATCTGCAGGCCGACTCGCAGTAAATGGTGAATTTAGATTTTCTGCATGGCCTCAAATGAATGTAGAAGAAGTAATGTCACATTGTGAGAGTTATATATGCTACACAAGTGATGGCGAAAGAGAGAGTCAGTAAATCCAGTGGAGTATTAATGAGAGCTGTCCACGTTAGCATGCGCTGCTGCGGCTACTGGCTCCACGCACGGCTGAGAAATGCGACACGCTGCTCTCCCTAACAGCTACGAGGTTGAGCAACAATAAAACACCGTAGCGGTAGTTCAGTGCTCGTGAAAGCTGGAGCTGTGTGTTGAAGACAGCAGAGTGTCAGTTTGCAGCGCAGCTGTTCAAAGTTATGTAATAACTGGACTTGACAAGGATGGGACTGTTAAGATAATATCTGACAGCTGATTGGTTGGACAACCCTCCAGGTGAGGGCGTCCAAAACAACAGCCGCCAAACGCTTCGTGTTTCTAAAGGATTGTTGAAGCGTGACTCAGCATTTCGTTCAAACTGTGAGAGTATCACGAGTCCGATGTGTCGAATTTGAAAAAAAAAATGCTAAGAACATTTGAAGAAAGTACAAAAATACACGGACGATGAGAAAGTTCTAGTATTTTACAGTCCAGGCAGCCAAGCACTGTTTGATGCTTGTGACCTTTGAGCCCTCAGGAGGTACTGCTTAAGAAAATGTCACACGACTCTAATCAATAGCTACATGGGCCCGGGGGTGTTGGAAAATCATTGTCACTCAGAGGAGCAGAGCTGGGGGCTGAAGCTGTTCTCAGGGGGCGAGACGTTACAGCAGGTCTGAGTGAAACTCTGCCAGACTCATCTCAGACGGACGGGGAGACGGCGGACAGATGGCCTGTGTGCAGACCAGGCTCTATTGGGAAAATGGTTATTATGATTATTTGTCCCGAAGATGGGAACATGAAATGCTAGCACATAGCATGGCATGGCAGCAGACGCTAATCTGTAAAGTTTTGGAGACATTAGGAGAAGAATTTACTGGAAATGAAAAGAAACAATGATTAATCTGGGCTCTGTCTCTGTGGGTTGGATAATTTAGTTCAGGGGTGCCCAAAGTTGGTCCTCGAGGGCCGGCATCCTGTATGTTTTAGTTCCCCGGTACCCCATACTCCTGGAGAACCCCCCACAGGGCTCCCCGAGGGACACGGTCGAACACCTTCTCCAAGTCCACAAAACACATGTAGACTGGTTGGGCGAACTCCCATGCACCCTCCAGGACCCTGCCGAGGGTGTAGAGCTGGTCCAGTGTTCCACGACCAGGACGAAAACCACACTGCTCTTCCTGAATCTGAGGTACGACTATCCGATGGACCCTCCTCTCCAGGACCCCTGAATAGACCTTGCCAGGGAGGCTTAAGAGTGTGACTCC
The DNA here is from genome assembly GCF_002775205.1 of Xiphophorus maculatus. Classification (NCBI taxonomy): domain Eukaryota; kingdom Metazoa; phylum Chordata; class Actinopteri; order Cyprinodontiformes; family Poeciliidae; genus Xiphophorus; species Xiphophorus maculatus. The sequence continues at coordinate 22,593,308 of NC_036461.1, forward strand.
CCTATAATTGGAGCATACCCTCCGGTCCCCCTTTTTGAACAGGGGGACCACCACCCCGGTCTGCCAGTCCAGGGGAACTGCCCCCGATGTCAATGCAATATTGCAGAGTCGCGTCAGCCAACACAACCCTACAACATCCAGAGCCTTAAGGAACTCCGGGCGGATCTCATCCACCCCCGGAGCCTTGCCACCGAGGAGCTTCTTAACCACCTCGGTGACCTCGTCCCCAGAGATTGGAGAGCCCAACCCAGAGTCCCCAGGCTCAGCTTTCTCAATGGAAGGCATGTTGGTGGGATTGAGGAGGTCTTCAAAGTATTCTGCCCACATCTTCCTGAGTAGAGGTCAGCAGCACACCATTCCCACTATAAGCAGTGTTGGAGCCGTACTGCTTCCCCCCTCCTGAGACACTGGATGGTGGACCAGAATCGCCCCGATGCCGTACGGAAGTCTTTCTTCATGGCCTCTCCAAACTCCTCCCACGCCCGAGTTTTTGCCTCAGCAACCACCCGAGCTGCATGTTGCTTCGCCCGCTGGTACGCATCAGCTGCTTCCAGAGTCCCACAGGCCAAAAAAGCCCGATAGGACTCCTTCTTCAGCCTGACAGCATCCCTCACCGAAGGTGTCCACCAACGGGTTCGAGGGTTGCCGCCGCGACAGGCACCGACAACCTTGCGGCCACAGCTCCGATAAGCCGCCTCGACAATGGAGGCACGGAACACGGTCCACTCAGACTCCATGTCCTCCACCTCCCCCGGGACGTGTTTGAAGTTCTGCCGGAGATGGGAGTTAAAGCTCCGTCTCACAGGGGATTCTGCCAGACATTCCCAGCAGACCCTCAAAACACGTTTGGGCCTGCCAAGTCTGAATCCACATTTATCCACTCAAACTAAATATTTCGGTTAATCACATCCTGGAAATTATGGATTTTCGCTGTGGTGCATTTCTTACATCACCAATATCATTTGCACAACAGCAAATTCATTTATCAAAATAATTAGCACCCAGTTGATATGCGCAAAAGTGTTCAAAATGGAGAGTTCAATCCTCAAAAGAGAGCATTCACATCAATAACAAACTTGGCACCTTGTCTATGAACAAGACAGTCAAAAGGCTATGTCAGTCGTTAAGCTCACCAAATATAATTAGTTACATATTTCTGTATTTAGTGAGGTGAATGAGTTCTGTACTTATTTGGTATCATATCGATTCAAAAATGGCAGCTGCAGCTCAGGGAGGAGGTGGAGGAGAACCACCTCTACTCAGACGATCTAAATCATAAAAACAAACTGTCAAGGCATGGTGACAGCTTAGCAAATATGTAGAAAGAAAACATACAAATATATTAAAAAGTTACATACTGCAGCTTTAAACTTTTAATTTCCCATTCAAACACAACCGAGAATCCTGCAGTAAACATGCCAGCCTGCACAAGTTTCTCTTCCAATAACCGGAGCATCTACAGTTAAACCCATTTCAATCCAAAACTATTCTCATCGGAGGTATTACAGGCATGTGCTTATTTTCAAAATCAATAAACCTCTCATGTCGTGAAATGATCTTTCGTTAGATGCCTGGAGTAAGCCTTTGGAGCGAACAGTTCCTACAGAGGGACAGAAGCCCCAACGACCTGGGCAGGTGTGAGAAATATGTGAAAAGACAGGAGAAGTGGACAATCCTTTCAAATCATTTCACAACATTTTGGCCAATAATCAATTCTGTAACAACCAAATTAAAACAAAACAAAAAAAACTTTTATTGGGACTGGATTCATGTTTGTTTACCTGACATTTGTTGCTACACAAACATCAAAAAAAGGGAATAAAGGTGCTTCACTAACATTTCAAAGTGAGTTTAGCAGTTCTCCGTCTCTCCTCCTCTCCGTGTCGCTCGCACACGCAGATGAACAGTGGACACAAACGCGGCTCCCACATGCTCTCTGATGGCTTGTTGAGGTTGATCCACTGCTAAAGGTCAGCCCGGTGTCTTGATCCAGACGGCGAGATGGATGGCCAGATCGCCCGTCTCACTTCGTCCCCGCGCCCCGTTCGCCTCTCGAAATCTGACCTTTTCCGATGACAACCCTGTGAAGTGCACTCCATCGGAGCGAGCGGGGTCACCGCCGGGGAGAGCGAAGAGCTGCGGGGAAGGAGGCAATGAGGGGGAATGGAGAACTCGGCGTCAATTATCTCTCAAATGTCACAAGCTGTTTTTCTGAGAAAAGGAGACTTGCTCTTTCCTCTCCTCTTCAGACGGACAGGTCGAGTCGTATTTTACATATTCATAGCTTTTACGTTTGCTGGTGTGGCTACAGTTAGGAAAACGTTACTGATCAGTAGAGGCGAGATCAAATGATACTTTTGAGCCAAGTTCGATGTTTTGTCAAGGTTCTGGGTGATTTTTGCTGTTTTTTGACATTATTCCAGTTTGTCACAATTTCCTAAGAAAATTTGGAAGTTGTTCTTGTTCACAGAATCTCAGTCTTACTGGAGTAGACGGAGCCCATGCAGTCATGAACTCGCCACGCACACAGACTGTACCACTTCTGATGAGCTGTTTGGGTTTTGGACCCGGCAACATTCACCGTTTACAATAAGCCAGAGAAAGCTTGTCCATATTTATTTTATGAAATAAATAAAATAAAATATAAAATGAGGAAAATCAAGCATCTCAGAATGAATTATAAGATTCGTAAACTTCAAAATTTGTTTCAATTTTATACATCTAAAAAGATTAAAAACATTTAAAAAGCCTGTCTGCTTTCTGTGTGTATATTATTCACTTTTATCCCAAGGAAAAATTAAATGTAGTTTTTAAATGATTTCCTTTATCAAGGGGGTAAAAAACTATCCAAACAATCTGACTCACTTAGGAAGGTTTTATTTTCACCTGGCTCTAAGTGAAAAAAAAGAAGAAAAACATAATAACTTTATGTTACCATGACTTACAAATTAAGAATGGATTTATTTTCCAATCAATGTCCAATTCTGTAGGAAAAGTTCAGATTCAAAATAGATTCTTGAAACTAAACCAAATTTTCCTCCATCGGACATAAAATAAAAATAAATTCACAAGGATTAATGTGTGCTAGCAAAACTTGGAAATGAAACTTCTGACATCACTGAGGGCCTCCTATTGGGCCCTGTGGAGTGAATTTGAAAGCTGATTGGTTAAAAGAAAACATTGCCACTGGCAACACACAGAGAGTGAAATCTGATTGGACGAAGCACAGAAAATACACATCGACATGTCCGGGAAGCAAAGCAGCCCGAGAACCACTACAAGAAATAGAAGAAACCATTGAACGTAAATTACTAACATTTAACGGAATAAATGTTGTAATTTATGTAGTTAATATGTTAGGGATTGTAATGGTGTTTGGGACAGATGAGAACTGTTGAAACCAGTCTGTTGACTTAACAAAATATGGGCTAATGAACCTGTAAATAAATAAAGCTGATTTAATTGAGGGAATGTTCCATTATCTGTCCTCACACAGTAAAGACATCCAGGACAGGAAGTGTGCAAAAAACAAAAAGTGATGGCGTTGTAATTTACCCCCTTCTTTCCAGAAAATCCATACTAATGGATCTTTGTCCATTTAACTTGGTTCTCATACATCCTAATAGTGTGTAAATTCCTACACTTGTGAAAACTCAACTCTCCTACATTTTGGCAGGTTTCCTCTGACGGTTCAGTGTCATTTTTTTCCTGCCCACTTGTGTTTAATTAACACAACTTTGACTAAAGCTGAAAAAAACTAAACGCATTAGCTTCCACGGACGTTATCCGCCCGGCCCACCTGAAACGACCATCATCATCCTGCTCCGCCGCGTGTCCTTTGGCTGCTCTTCTGTTTCATTACATGGAATTCATTCATGCAGGCTTCCGCCACAAAGAACACTCAGACAACGCTCCTGGCCGCTTGTAAATGCGTGTATTTAAAAGTACCTTTTAACACAACCATTAGAGCTACCGAGCGTCGCGAGCGGAGTTGTGTTTTGATGATGTCAAAGTGTGCCGCGCCAGGACTTTCATCTCCCGCTCCCGCTGGCTTCAAACGCCTCTTTTCCCCGGCAGCCCGACGTGAAGCACGCTCCCTGCGAACGGCCCGACGCCGATCCTGTAGCGTTCCACCAGCCCAACATCGGTCCGTTCAATGTTCTCAGGTCAGTTTATGTTGGGAACAAATTCAAAGGAACAAAAATGACATGAAAAGCTCTGAAGAAGGCACTGAGCGCAACTTCCGTCTTCGTACAAAAAAATGGAGTGGTGTCAAATGTTAGCAGCTGTAAGATTTATCTTGTTTTGGTAAAAGACATTTCTCCCTCTGGCATTAGACTCTCGCATTTGTTTGGGTTGTATTTACCCAGAATGCCCTGGGCTACAGTTCACTTCCTCCTTTCGGAGTGGTGTCCGGTCCGCTTGGTGTTCACATATGCACCAGAGTTCGTTTCTAGATTTGTAGCCGGACCAGAGTTCGCTTTCTTGGTCCATTCAGAGTTCAGTCACGTATTCCCACCGCCCCAGACAAACCGAACCTTCCAGCGTTCGACTAAAGCGGACTCAACAGGGCCGGTGTGAATGCATCGCTAAAAAGCACAGCTCACTTGTAAACATAGAAATTTTGCCTCAAGCGATTCTGTCGCCGCGTGGAACAAACTCTGTTGCTTAAATATATTTTACAATGCACGAGGCGACGCACGAAGACGAAGGATTTCCTGAAAGTTTGGGCCGACGAACGACATGAATGTGGTGAAGCACTCGGACGCACGTCGGCTGAGTGAAAGAGCGGCGAGATGCGGTGTGTTTGACTTTTATGAAGGGCTCTGACGTCGTGGACAGCAGCCAGGAAGGAGCTTTGTCTCCTGTGAGGCCTCTCAGCCTTCCAGTTGGACGCCCACGCGGCAAAAACACCACTGTATTAGAATCAGAGCTGCCAAGCACGACGCCGTGATTGGAGCTGTGGAGAGGAAAAAAAGCACATCAAGTGAAGAGACATCTGCCAAGCTGTAATTGCTGCTGTTTCAGTGGCTTAAGCAGGACATGTAATTATTTCAACTCAAACTGAGCTTGAAGTTTTATGATTTTTTTTTTTTTACAAAAGATCTGCTTTCAAAATAAACATTTTATAAATGTACAACAAATATATTGCATAGAGGAGAAATTGTACTCGTATACGTACCGCTATTTTAGTTCCGCATGAACACAGAACATAAACTGAAATCCACAAATACTTGACACGCCAACCCCTAACCCTCTAAAAATGCTTGCTTTAATAGTTAAACACCAAATATACCTTAATATGCATTAATATGAACAGTGGAAACCGTCTTAGTGCTAAAAGAGAAGCTAATAACTGTGGTTTTCCTTATCTCTCTCTCTTGGGGGCGGCAGCCAATCAACAGCAAGGAAATTAAATGGCCCTCCTGATTTGGCTGCTTTGAAAACTCCAGCCAATAGCGTGTCAAGTAGCAATATCTCCTGCATAAGATGCATTGTTTTATTATTTCTTAAATATTTTAGCGATGTTCTATGAAGAAAATATGTGTGGACGAATTTTCTGCCAATAGAACAACAGTCGTGTTCAGAGAACAATCAGCAAATATTGAACCGCTGTGTGGTTTTATAACATTCTTTGTTTTCTGTTGAATAAAGTAAAAGAAAATGATACATTCTGATTGTTTCTTTTACTGAAACGTGCAAAACCCTGACTTCAAAACTTGACTTTGGGAACTTTGTCTTTAATTACCAGGATTTTATGTTTCTTTATTCGAGAGACATTTAGTTTATTTTAACCTAAATTAACTAAACTGAACTAGTCGGAAATGCTCTAAAACATTTATCCCGGTCAAAATTAGATGAAGCAATTCTTGCCTAAAACAGATCAGTTAATAATTTACGTTCTGTATTTTATCTCTTGAACAGACCAAACCTATTTTGGATTTTTTATTTTATTTATTCATGTTATAATCCAGATGTTAATTTCAACATGAGAAACGATGCTGAGGAAAACCCCCCCAATGAGTATCGTTGGAACAATTATTTCACTGTGAGTTTTTGATTTCTCTTCTTCTAGAGCAAAAAAGAACTAGAATGGTTAAAAAGTAGAAAATGTAATAATCACAAGCAACATGAAGAAGAAGAGTCGCCTCAGAAGCGCCAGTTGTCAGCAGGGCACTCTGAGCTGGATCCTCCTCTCTCTCCCCACAAACCAGGGAGTGGCTACATGTTGATAATCAGACGAGGAACAGCCTGTGATTCTTAAAGAGTAAAATTATCATATCGGCAGCTTTAATTGAATCCCCCCTGTGGCACCTGAGACCGTACAACCTGCTAACGTTCCCCAGGTAAGAGAAACGAAATGTGTGAGCATGTAAAAAGTTAGGACACCCCATGAGACACTGCTGAGAGACATTCACGTATCAATATCTGATATTATTATGTAACTTTTCCATGTAGAAAGTCATGGAAAAGTATATATATATATATATATATATATATATATATATATATATATATATATATATATATATATATATATATATAGCTTTTTTGTTAAACAAAAAACAACAAAACTAAGGAATATCTGGCGTATCAAGAATAAATGGATTTCTCAAAACTGCGCGTCACCAGGGCCACATGATCAACAGCCGGATGTTTACTACTGGTGCGCAAAGGACGAAGAAGACGGCGACAGGAAGTAACAGGATGATGACGGCTAGTTTTTGTTTGTGTCATTGTGCTGCTGGCTCCAGCAGAGCTCTCACCGCATCACACAGTTCATTAAAAAGCTGTGTGTCATTCCAGCCTGTTGAATAACTCTTCTGTAAAATCACCAACTACAATTTTCCCAAAATGTTCACGCGTAGCCGCTGATAAGTGGGCGGGGCTTGTCGCTCCAACGCCTGAATGAGACGCCAACGTCTCCTCTGATTGGCTGATAGGTTATGGACGCTTCCACAGTGACCGGATGATTATGTTTTACATTATTGTTGACATCCATTGCTGCCATGACTTTTAACGACGTATCACCTGAACTAGCTTATTCATGCATGATTGTAATTTCATTTCTTATTGAATGTACACCTGGTGATGTGATATGCCTACGTGTGGGTCCAAATGTATTCCTCACTAAAAAAAAAAAAAAAAAAGAACATGGTGTAAATTAAATTTGACCAAAAAAACAGTAAAAGTATTTGTTTGTTTTCATTACTTGATAATTATTTGTATTACTTGAATTTTCAGTGCCGATAAAGCTGATATTAAACATACACACGTTCAAATATGTTAGGAAAGCACATTTTTCTGAATGACAGTCGCTGAAGGCTCATCAGTTTTTCTGAGCGATGTTGAGCGCTTCAAAATGAAGAGTTCAAATGAGTCTAATCTGAATGCAAACTGTTCAATTAGGGCTTTAGTTCATAAGTTTCTGCTTGTTTGTTTTGCTTGTGAAAAGTTATAATAGCAACACTCAAAACACTCGTTAACATTCCAGGTAAATATATAACCAGAGAAAGAGACACGATAACGACCCCAGACAAATTCAAGACGTGTGTATTATTCCTAATTACACAACCAATTTGTCATTCAGCCAGCGGGACACGGTTGTTCAGCGAACAATCTGGCGATTTGTTTGGGAGTAATTCTCCACTCAGACATGCAGCACAGCACAGGGTTACCGTGGTAACCTTTCCTATGAATAGTAAATGTCACCATAATCAATTTTAGATGGGGCGGCTCTGCAGGTGGAGCCTGGAAAGGGAGGGGCGGAGGAGGGTGGTGTTAGCGGCCTCCGCCTACTGAACCAGATGTCTTTATAAAGGCTTGGTGAGAACAACAATGATCCACTTAGCTTAAATATAAAGAGTGTGATAAAACTGGCTGCAAAATGGAATATTTAGGGAAAGAAAATACATTTTTGGTGGAGGCATGTGAAAATTAATTTTAAAAAATCCACTTAAAGTTTATGTTAAAACTCTGTAATTTGTCTGTATAATAATCAAAATGTATAATAATGTCCAGAGTATTTTTTTTTTAGGATTACTTTATTTAACATGGACAAATGCAGGAAATGTTTACTCATTATGTATTTTCCAGTAATATAGAACCATTTTATAGCACAATCAAGCAACTATGTTATCTTTAGTTGTTATAAAAATACTATTGATACACAGTACAGACCAAAAGTTTGGACACACCTTTTAATTCAATGAGTTTCCTTTATTTTCATGACTATTGACATTGTAGATTCACACTGAAGGCATCAAAACTATGAATAACACATGTGGAAATATGCACTAAACAAAAAAGTGTAAAACAACTGAAAATACTCCTTATATTCTAGTTTCTTCAAAGTAGCAACCTTTTGCTGTGATTACTGCTTTGCACACACTCTGCATTTTCTTGATGAACTTCAAGAGGTCGTCACCTGAAATGGTTTTCACTTCATAGGTCAACCTGCCCTGTCAGGTTAATAAGTGGGATTTCTTGCCTTATAAATAGTCATGAAAATAAAGAAAACCCATTGAATTAGAAGGTGTGTCCAAACTTTTGGTCTGTACTGTACATCAAATATTACTTAAAAGGAACTTAACTTGTCAATTTGACACCTTAGAATTGGGCCTCTATCACTTTCAGAAGCTCCTGCTCTTTCCGACACTATCTGAGTATTAGAATGTGGGCGGCAAACTAAAGAGTGGACATTCTGGCCATCAACAGATCAAAATGTCGTAGTCAACCTAACCCCCCTCCTCAAAACAAACCTGTACATGTCTTACAGGAAGAGAAGGAAAACCAAAGAGAAAATGTGAAACCAAACCCACTGGAATTAAAGTCGTTACATTTAATTTGGCCTTTTTTTTTCCTTCTTCCTTCTCCTCCTCACTTCTTCAGTCATTTTCTCTCCACGGACGAAAGGAGGAAATATACAACTTGCTCCGACGTTTCAGCATATCCACTCGTCTGACAGCTTCAACCGTTTTTTTCTAAGAGACTTTGGTGTGTCTTTGAGTGCTGTACACAATGCGAGCTATGATGCTAGGGGGGTTAAATGTGTATGGTTGATTTATAAATATATATTGGGAAAATAAAACCATCCATCCATTGTCTATACCCACAGCGTCACAGTGCCTGACTGGTCACTGGGTGGAAGTTGGGATACAGAGATGTAAAGGACAAACATCCATTTAGATGCCCAGTCAGGTAGCAGTCATGATTTTGGACTGTTGTAATGGAGAACCCATGCAAGTCAGAACAGGCCGGGATATGAACCTATAACCTTTGTGCAATTTAATGCAGTGGCAAGACAAGCAGATCAAAGGCAAAGCAATACAATTCCTCCAACCAGCTCAGCATCGTCCCAATGGCGATAATCTACTGTCCAAGAAAATCTCTGCTAATTCACACACAGTTGTACAGTTGGACGCTGTTACCACAATAGTTACACATTCTGGACTCGTCTCAGGTGTTGTTAGCAGATTACCAACTATTACCTTCGGGTAAACGCTACAGAGCCATTTGATGCTAAACCAACCCTTTCAAATGATCCGTTTTCCCAACTTCAACCTCTCTATTTAGTTCATCTTGATTACTTATTTGGTTGTTTTTAGGGTAAAGGGATATTTTCCCTAAAATACAGGGTTATTTTCCCTGTTTATCAATTTGCTCATTTTACATAACTGTTTAATTTTATACGCCAACATCTATCAAGTTGTGTTGTGTTGGGACGCGCGACACGTCCTGCTCATTTACTTTTGGTGTACGTTTGTTGTCTCTCTTGTCAGATGCCATGAATTACTACGCCTATGAAATGTGTCTACATTTTAATATCTTATTTTAACTTGGTTATCATGATCATGGAGCAGTATGTTGTTGTTTTTTTTTTACTTCCTTCATTGATTTGTTTTTGGTTTCACTCAAAAAGCTGGTTTCCTTTTAAGAAGCTTTCTGGCCTGAACTTGACCATAACATGCCGTCACTTTCTAAGAGGGATCATTTTGGAGGTTGCCGTGGTGACCTGTTAAATACAGATTCATCTCTTCCACTGCCAGACCGAAGCTCATTCTGGGACCACAAGGACGTCAGTATTCATATCATGGAGTCAGTTTAACAGTCCGGCACAGACTTCCCGTTCATACATCGGAGCGATCGCCGCGTTGCACTGAACGCTCGTCTTACCGAGTTCCTCATTTATGATTTAACGACAAAGAAGGAGATAAATGGGTCCTAATGGTACAATGTGAATTGGTGGGCGTTCACACAGAGTTGCTCAAGTGTCAGATTTTGCTTTAATGTTGAAATGTTCCCCCATCAGAGTCTTTGGTGACACAGAGCTGATCACATCTCATGTAATATTTAAAATCTATCCAGCACCTACTGCTTTGCACTTTAATTGGTTGCCTTTTGAAACCCTTTTGCAGAGTTTCGTTTACATCTGTGCGTTGATGCGGATAGGCAGGGTGAGAAAAGTACAACGATATTCATTTCACAAGTGTTTTTTTGTTTGTTTAAGAGTCCTGTCTTATTGTCTGTTTTTAGCTCTCCAGTCATAAGTAAGAAACCAGTAGAATGTTATTTGTGGTTAAAAAAAAAAGACAGAAAAGAAATCCTGAATAAATGCCTGGAAAAAAGGAAGAGTTTACGGTTGAAACCAGCTATTAGCATACCGTGTATGTGTTGGATAAATTGTATTATTAGTAATTATCAAATATTTGTTGTATCATGTAGTCTTGTAGTTACATTTTAGATAATGTTTCTGTGTGTTAAATAACTTTGATTCTATCCTGAGACTGCCCTGGGAAATAGGGGTGACAGCTACTCTCAGCAGCTGTTGCCCTGCAGGACTTCCTACAAGACAGAGGTGTTAATTGCTCCCAGCAGAGTTTTACAGGCCTGACAATAAACTCTGCTCTGTGCTGCTTTGTGATACAAAGCCGTTGCTTTGAAGCTATGCAATGTGTCTTGTTTCACACCGGGCCTGGAGCAAGAAAGATTTAGAGTATAGATAACATGTGTCTAGAAGTGAATGTTATTTAGCGCTGCAACCATGTGATGAATGCTTTGACCCCACCCCATAGGGTTGCAGCGCCCCTTGTGGCAGGGTTCCTAAAGATCAATAAAATAGAGGGAGCGGGAGATGTGTTTCCAGAGTAGGTGGAGATTTGTAACTGGAAACATCTCTCTGTCTGCTCTCCTCGCGAGTATAAAAGAATCTAACTCTCTTGTCTTTCCTGTATTTGTTTAATTGTCTCTAATAGGTATTTAGACCTGACATTATTTGGTCCTTCGCAGCCGGATGCCAAAATACCGGAAGGATTCCAGCGGGCATGGTGGACCCCAGTAAAAGACCGTGCGCACGGCAAGTTTCCTAGTGGAAGCTTATCAGAACCTGTTCAAGGGCTGGCGCTCTGCCTGCCTGCTGGGATCTTACGGTTGACGGCTCTGACGGGAAGACAGGAGAGGGTGAGTAGATTCTTGTTTAAAAGTGTGGCGAATGACTGCGGGTCATTGCGCGAATAAGAAAACCCTGGACATTCTAGACTCTAACAGGTAAAAATAAAACATAACATCCGTGAAGGGCGTCCGAAGTCCTTGGCCAAAATTTCGTGGAAAAACAACAGGCGCACGGAGCCTAGTATGAACCTGCAGTAAAATTTAATAAATTGGAAGATAAAAAAATAAAAATAATAAAATTTAATCAATTAGCCGATAAAAATAAAAATAATAAAATTTCCTCAATTCGATATATAATAATAAAATTTAATCAATAATAAGAATATTTAAATCAGGCATTAAAATTGTAATTGGAACGGATGGCGGAGTCCGGCGGAGCAGGCGCTTAAGTTCCGCAACAAACGTATGATTGTGAGTGTGATTGGAGATATAAATACCATTTGGTGTTTTATCTCATATAAAAACAGTAGGATTGTAACCAGCAAACCTCTTGAGGATGCAGAGGTAAGAACCCCCACTCGAAAGAGTTGAAGCGTGGGTTACCTCAACAGGTTGTTTCAATTGCTGGCCTACTGAACAGAACCCCAGTTTTTAGGACTCCCTAGGCGTCGACAAACTGGGCTAAATTTAAATATAAAAAAAATAAAAAATGGGCAAAGTATAAGCAAGAATAAGCCAACACACAGGTTGAAATCAAATGACTGGAAATATGTTGAAAATTAGGATCCGCATAAAATAAAATATTTAGATAAATGGTTAACAAACTACAACTTTGACGGCCGTCTAAACTCACAGAAACTAACAGTATTGCAGGATAAAATAAAATAAAAACAAAGTCAAACCCACAGAAATCAAAGAATTTGATGTTTTATAGAAGGGAGGATGATGAGACAAGTTTCAGAAGTGTGAAAAGGCAGGCAGACGAGCAGGAAGCAGCAGGAGGGGGAGGGGACGTAGCTGAAGTTACCAAATACCAAAATAACAAAACAGAAGGGGAGAAACAAATAATACAAAATGCAAAACTATACCCCGACTTGCCCTCACCCCCACAATATGAGGAAAAAGGTAGTGAGGGACCTATTACTAGATCACAAAAAGCAAACTTTAAGTGGTCTAAGAACTGGGGAGAAATTTTGGTGCAGGGAGCTGTAGCTCCCACTGGGCTTTTTCTCCCTCCCCCATGTTGCCCTTCAGAAGAGGCAAATAGTCAGCCACACACGACTGATCTTTACCCTATGATACAAGTAGCAAATCTTAATGCAGGAGTAGATGGAGCAGCGCCCACGATTCTAGTATATAGAACGTGGACCCTGGAGGATATAAAAAGGCGCTAGAAGGGATCACACCTCTTAAAGAGGATGTGAACCGCTTTGTTGAAGACATGAATAACATACGTGAATCTTATCATTTAAATGGAAATGAGGTTCAACAAGTCTGGATGACTGCTTTAGGCAGTGATTGGCATCATGTTCGAGGAGACTGGACCCCATTGTTAGCAGGGAACCCTCCTCAAGTTCTTGCACACAATAGTAATGAATTAACAAACAGAGTTAATGCTTTAGCAGCAAGGACAGTTCAAAGATATCAACGCAGAGCAAACTACACTGAGATAAGCAGAGTCAAACAGAAGGAGGAAGAATCGTTTGATGAATATAGCCTGAGAATGACAAAAGTATTTAAAACACACAGTGGGTTAGTGGAAAATAATGATGACAATGGTCCATATAAGCAACAGCTAAAAAATGCATTACATGCAGGGTCAAAAGATGCGATTAGAGCGTGGGTAGCTAAACATTACATAGGATTGGGGACTGGAACTTTAGACGAATACATTAACCACGCTATACACGCAGAAAAGGTCTCAAAAGAAAAGAAAAAGGTTTCAGGAGCCTTTTTCCAAGATGAGGAGCAAATATTTTATCAAGAAAGGAGAGGCAGAGGAAGCTTCAGAGGTAGAAGTCAAAACCCCAGAGGACAGAGAGGGAGAATGGGAAGAGCAAACTACAGACAAAATAATTACAGACAAAATAATTTCAAACAAAATGATTTAGGATGTTGGTGTTGTGGGAAGGAAGGACACATAGCCAGACATTGCCCAGAAAAATACATAGATCAGTCAGCATGACTAGAATCAGAAAGTTTAGAGAGTTAAGAAGTCCAATTAAATCTACAGGATTTATTATCTATGGATAGTGTAAGACCAGAAATAACTCTTTTCATAAATGGTAGACCTGTAGTTTTCCTTTGTGACACTGGTGCATGTAGAACAACATGCAGAGAAAACATTACTGGGGTAAAGATTAGTGGGGAAACTGTCGTCGTGAGGTCAGCTGGGGGAAAATTAACGCAAGTCAATGAATCAGAGCCAGTTTGGCTTAGAGATCCACAGGGACAAGCTTGCCAGTTGTCCATTTTGATGCTCCCAGAATGCCCAGTAAACTTATTAGGCAGAGATGGCCTTATACAGCTAGGTTTAGCTCTGATTCCAACCACTGATGGGCACATAGCAGTTAAAAGGCAGTCAGAAATGAAAAAGGGAGATTTCTTTGTTGTTAAGGGTAATGGCAATCCGCACTATTGTTATACATTAGAAGTGCCCTGCAGACCCCCGCATAACTTTGCTCAGGCACTCCTGACAGAGGGAGGTAAAGCCATCTCTGCCCCACAGGATCAAATGCCTCCTGACAATTTACACATAACCCTTTGGTTCAGGAATGCGGCTGAGCCTGACAAGATTTATGAAGACAGGCTCAACAAGGTCACTCCAGCTAAAATTACAGTGACCTATCTGTATACAGATACAAAACACACAGCCGTTGCAGCTGTTGCTCTTCCTGATGATTTGAAATCTTTAGACAGAACGTGGACCTCCCCGCATGTATCGCTGTTTAAACAAAGAAATGAGCAGTGGAATCATTTAGGTAATCTTGTTGAGGAAGGAGAAGCAGCTACCGATTGGGTAACTACTTCCTCAAACATAGAAACTAGTGCTTCCACTGGGTTAACTAGAAAAGCATTGTTCTGGACAACATGGGTGCAAAAGGGGACAACATTTGTACTCCAAACAAAACTGACAAATGTTTCTTACAGAAGAAGAGGAAGTCCTTTTAAAAGACGTTCCTGATAAATTATGGTCAAAGGGGCCCACAGACGTGGGTCTTGTCAAAGAAGCTCTGCCAGTGCAAATTAGACCCAAAACAGAGTTTAGACCAAAAGTTAAGCAATATCCTTTAAAAACGGATGCACAGGAGGGTATAAAACTAGAAATTAAAGATCTTATTGTGGCAGGAGTCATAGTGCAGTGTGAAAATTCTTCATGTAACACTCCTATTTTTCCTGTTAAAAAAAACAACTTGTATAAGTGGGCTGCTATATTGAGCCATGGCGTTTTTGCATGTCTCAACTGGGGGGATGGTGAGATAGATACATTAACATTACTCTATGTATGGAGATACATTAACATTACTCTATGTATGGATTTATTTCTTTTTCAAGAACTTTTAATGTATTACAAAAGGTCACTTCATTTCAAAAATGCCTACAGAAAGAAGAGAGGGCTGCAAATGAAATGAGGAAATGTGATTATTTTTGATGCTTAATACAGTTAATTTTAAAAGGTATATGGAACACTCTTATTTTGAACAGGTTTGTGTTAAGCATTTAAAACTAAACCAGAGGGGTAAGCATTCAGAGACGCAGGAACCAAATGCAGATTATGGGAGATCTCTCAATGGGACCCCCACTGTGAGGCCAGGCCACAGGCGAAGCCATAAAATTTGCATTTTCCTTGGGAGACAGAGACTTTAGATTTCTCAGGTATCTGTGAGGTCTTATCTCAGGTCGTTCTGTACTCAGAATGACCGTGGGAGCCACGGGGGGTCAGGGCCAGCTATCCGCTCTTTTGTTTCGGTAGAAGGCAGATGGCCCTTTGATCTTTGCGTAGATCAGGGGGAGTTTCCAGTTGGCCAACAAGGGGAATGCCTAGAATGCATAAATTATATAGAGAAACAGGCTCTAACTGTAAGAGGCATTGCTCAGATAACAACAAACTGCAGTATGCAACCGATTCTAGATAGTTTCACAATCGGTCTTTTTAAACTGACCAAAACTTTAGGATAGATAAAATATTATTAAATCTACAGGACAGAATAAAATAGAAGTAATTCACTTGTTGACTAAGAAATTGATTGAATATAGAAAAAGTTTGCTACACTGTACAAATTTGTTGTTAAAGGATAATATTAAGTTTGAAATACCTTATGGGTTAATGGTAAAGATAATAAATCTAAAAATATAAGGATTTAATTACATAAGGCAGGATTGTGCTTAGATTTAGTGAAACATTTTCTCTTTAGTGTAAATAGTTTAAGCAAGTAAATACTTAGTGAGCAAGGAATAATGTGGAAAATGTTAAATATAAGTTTTTTGCATCCAAACACTGATTTGCTGTTTTCCTTTAATATTACTTTATATATCGATTAGTGAGTAGTTTGGATTTTTTATTTTTGAATTTTGTTTTCGTTGGTCTGACTTTTTGTTTAGCTATTTGCTGTGTATTCATTTAGTTAACTTTAAGTGTCCGTTCTTTATATTTTGTTAAATATAACAAATTAATTTCTTTCTTTTGAGTTACCAGTTTCCTCTGGACCTGTTGCTCATCATACAGATGAGCTCCAGCTGATTGGTGTCTATATATGGGTGTCAAACTTCCCTAGCGGGCCATTCCATTTGTTCACCTAGGGAGGGGGAAATTTGGTTTTTAGTTTAATTTCTTTCATTTGTAGATTTGGTAATATTCTGACCAGTATTTGTTAGGTTTTTGTGTGTTTAATTACCGCTAGTGTGTGTTAATGGTCTGATCAGCCACTATTTAAGTTCCCCTCATGTCTTGTTTGTTAGGTCAGTTTGTGTTTGAGTTTGTTTTGTTAACAACTGAATTGTATTTGTTATGTTGATTTTAGTTTGGGCCCAATTTATCATCTTTGGATTTTCTTTGTAGACTATATTTTTGAATTTTCTTCAATGTCTCTCTGGCTGGTTAATGCAAAAAACCTTCACAGAGTCTTAATTGGTAAACACGCCTTGTCAAACACTAGTGAAAATTTTTGAGGAGTTTATAAAATGAATTATTTGACAATTATAAGAATACGATGAGATAAGGAGCTTTAAAACTGTAATGTAAAGTGTTTTGGGAAAATAGTAATCTTGAAGATAAAGCATGCTAACATTAATTGTTTTGTTTGTTTTGACGGGTTTTACCTTTTGGGAAAAAGGCAGCATTGAATTTGGTAGAATTTCTCAGGGAACATCATAAACCTGTTTTCTCAACATCGTTATTTAAAAGTAGTGGAAATGTGATGCGTTAGCAGATAATGCATCAACAGGGGGGAGAATGTTATAGGGTTATCTTTTATATTACTTGAATAATATTTTTTATTTTTGAAGAACATGTTTGATCCGTGTTACACATAGAAAGTGAAAGGAAAGATATGGTCTGGTGAAATATATGTTTCTTTTGAATGGATTTGAGTCATTCTCCATTGAAACATGTTCTGATAATGGGCTAAAGGATTTTGAAACAATAGATAACAAATTTATAGCGATTAATGAAGCATATTTTGGTAAATTAACTTAGGAAAACAATTATAGAGATTAAAAATATTATTATGTTAGCCATTTTCAGAGCATTAATTTAATGGAGCAAGAATGTTTAAAGAAATGTTTTGAAGAATCTGTTCTTGATTAAAGTTATCCCTAATCAGTAAAAGTACACAGGCGGGATTATAATGATTTTTCTGAACTTGATTTTTGTTTTGATTTTAAATCCATTTAAAACGATTTTGAATAGAACTTTAAATTCAACGACAAGCAAAAGACCTAGGTAAAATTGGTATATTCTGAAAATGCCTAGATTTGTTAAATTATACATTGACATTATAATTTCTCCAGGTCTAACTCTTTTGAGTTTTTGTTTAAGGAAAGCATGTTGAATGTTTTAGACAAATAACTAGTAAGATCCAGTTTGTACTATAAAAGTAATTTAAACTGGACAGTTTAATTAACAGTGATTTTCATTTTTTGATGGTAACTGTAAGCTTTACAACTACATTTTTAAGTTTTTGTGATTGTTTTGTTTTGTTTGTTTAGTTTTATTTTATAAGATTGGTTTAAGAGAAAGATCTGCATATGTTTAACATTTTGGCAAAACATTACTTTAGAAACATGTCTTTTGAAGCTGGTGGTAACGGGGTTTTGTGCATTAGTTTTCTCTGTTATTGCCTGTATATGTCTGTCCTACATCTGCTGAAGATCTAATACTTTCTTTGTCTAGTGTTTTGTTTCAGAAGAGGCAACACTTACAGAAACGTGAAGTGACATGGAAAATACAGATACTGATCCGACATACATCGATGCCATCGGGGTCCCTCGTGGAGTGCCTGATGAATATAAATTAGTTGATCAGGGTGGGGTTGAATCTACAATTTGTTGGTGGTGCACGATTAACAAAAACGTAGACGGAATAAATTACATCCATTACAATGTACAAAAACTGGGAAACTGGATACAGGCTGGTTTCGAGACAGTGTATGAACAGCTGGCTGCTACTTCACTGATGGCTTTTCAGAACCGCATAGCTCTTGACATGCTGCTGGCTGAGAAAGGAGGGGTGTGCATGATTTTTGGAGAAAAATGTTGCACATTTTTACCAAACAATACAGCAGCTGATGGAAGCTTAACGAAGGCCATTACAGGGCTTCGCACCCTTAATGGCAAAATGAAGGAACACTCTGGAGTGGATACTTCCATGTGGGATGCATGGATGGATGCTTTTGGGAAGTATAGAAACCTTGTGTCCTCTGTCTTAGTATCAATTGCAGTATTTGCTGCAATTTTGACTTTGTGTGGATGTTGTTTTGTTCCGTGCCTGCGTTCTTTGTTCAACCGTCTCATTACCACAGCGATTTCACCCATGGAGGACCAGATGGCACAGATGTATCCTTTATTAGAGAAAAAATCTGGTGTTGACAAAGCCTACTCTGATGATGACTCTTCTTCTGACAGGTATCCAGATCCTAATTTTTGGACTGGGTATAACCCCTGAGTGTAAAAATGTTTGCTTTCCAAAACATGAACTTCCAGTTTGAAAATCATTTGAAGTGACTGTTTTTAGAGGGATAAGGGGCATGGAACAAATATTCGATAAACAGGAGGGAACTGTTGGATAAATTGTATTATTAGTAATTATCAAATATTTGTTGTATCATGTAGTCTTGTAGTTACATTTTAGATAATGTTTCTGTGTGTTAAATAACTTTGATTCTATCCTGAGACTGCCCTGGGAAATAGGGGTGACAGCTACTCTCAGCAGCTGTTGCCCTGCAGGACTTCCTACAAGACAGAGGTGTTAATTGCTCCCAGCAGAGTTTTACAGGCCTGACAATAAACTCTGCTCTGTGCTGCTTTGTGATACAAAGCCGTTGCTTTGAAGCTATGCAATGTGTCTTGTTTCACACCGGGCCTGGAGCAAGAAAGATTTAGAGTATAGATAACATGTGTCTAGAAGTGAATGTTATTTAGCGCTGCAACCATGTGATGAATGCTTTGACCCCACCCCATAGGGTTGCAGCGCCCCTTGTGGCAGGGTTCCTAAAGATCAATAAAATAGAGGGAGCGGGAGATGTGTTTCCAGAGTAGGTGGAGATTTGTAACTGGAAACATCTCTCTGTCTGCTCTCCTCGCGAGTATAAAAGAATCTAACTCTCTTGTCTTTCCTGTATTTGTTTAATTGTCTCTAATAGGTATTTAGACCTGACAGTATGTAAATATCTGGTTTCTATCATTTTTATTCTGTGTAAAATACACAGAATAAATTTTTTTTCTCACTGTCTGAAGTTAAATCAGAACAAACCTCTTTTGTTTTGGGTCAGTTAGAATTACCCAAATTATTTCTATTTTGTAAATGCCAGAAAAAAAATGGCGAAAACATTGTTGTTTTTTTAAAGAATGTTTTGTAACTTTAATCAAATCCAAAAGTTTACATACATTTGGTTAGTGTGAGGGAACTGGCTTTTGAGCTGTATGACTTGGGGCAAAACATTTAGGGTTTCCTTAAAACACTTCTGGGTTAGGAAAAAAACTGGAGTGTTACTTTGATTCTTTCATGCTTGTTTGAGAAATCCTTCAATCTCCCGTGGCAACCATTCAGCTGTGAAAAATGCCTGGTTAGACCCAAGGCTCATCTTTTTCTCAGAGCTGCATTTTCTTAGCTTTCACCCCAAAGAGCAGCCGACCTCCACTCCTTCAGACTAGCCAGCAGCAATTAGCAAACACCTGGTGGAGCTGTGCATCAGCTGAGCTTATTATAAGAGCTACTTCCCTTATAGTTTATAAGAGAAGTAGTTTAGTTTAGTTTATAGCATTTGTTTTATCTCCTAAAAGCCAAAGAAATTCCACTGATGTCCTGCAGGATTCTGCATTTTGGTCCCGTTTTATTAAACTGTGAGGAAAGTTAATACCTCTAAAATTGCTGCTGTAGTTGCCTGAGCAGTGTTCAGTAATGGTTATGTATAGGTTTAACAGCTATCAGTGCAAAGCTGTTAAAAATGTTGTTAATAAACCAGCAATGTTGTAATGACTTCCTGAAGGCGGAGCTTCAGAAAAACCAGAATTTATTAAAGCAACAGATCCCAATTTCTAAATTTGCTAAATTTAGTAAATTACTAAATGACTTAAAATCCAGATAAACTTCTATTAGTTTGTCTAGAGAAAACACTCATTACCATAAATCAACATTTAGC
Source organism: Xiphophorus maculatus (assembly GCF_002775205.1). Classification (NCBI taxonomy): domain Eukaryota; kingdom Metazoa; phylum Chordata; class Actinopteri; order Cyprinodontiformes; family Poeciliidae; genus Xiphophorus; species Xiphophorus maculatus. The sequence continues at coordinate 22,613,557 of NC_036461.1, forward strand.
ATAATCTACTTTATAGAATCAATCATGGAGAACTAACAGTTTTGTGCCTCACCAATCTTACCAAACATGGAACCGGCATCTAATTTATATATTTTTTGTTTTTCTTTTTGCTCTTTCCTTTGGTTTATTGTCTTGTTTGTATTTATTCTAGCTCATGTTAAGCACTTTGAACTGCCGTCTTGCTGAAAATGTGCTATATAAATAAAATTACTTTAACTTACCGAGTCAGAATTCTTTCAAGTCACATTTGTTATATACAGCATTTTTTTATAACAACTGAAATCAACCTAGTTACTTGATTGTGCCATAAAATGGCACCACTTCCCCTTTAAGGCCACACATGAAACACACTGTTTTATTGATGGGAAAATCAAAGGAAATCAGTTGAGTTATCAGGAAGACAATGAGCAGCTGCTCCAGTCTGCTTCATCCTTGGGACAAATTTCCAAATTCCTTTGTTCCAACTATTTCATGTAACTATGGACATGATGTAAATGTCCAACCACCATAATGATCTCAGGAAGGAGACTGGTTCTGTCCCAGCGCTGAGCGTGTTTCGGTCCAGAAGGACCAGGCAGTCTATAGTTTCCTCAGACGCTCTCACTGCCGTGGCTCAGTGACGGAAAACGTTCACACACGCCATGGTCCATGTTCCTGTGTCATGTCCATAATCGTCAGTGTGATGCAGTTGAACCAGACTGGGCTGCAGGATAAAAATGACCCAACAATCTTATTGTTACATCAGAAAGATAAAAAGCAATAAGTCAAAAAAGAAAAGAACAGAAAAAGTCAAATGAATTAAGAGTCAGCGAGTGTGTGTGTGGGTGTTTATGATCATGACTCCACACAGCAGAGAGGATGTGTGTGTGACTCTGACAGTTCATCTCACAGCTGGGATACCCTGTCCTCTGGAGTGCACCAATAAAGCCACGGGGGTGGCTGGTTATTTTTGGAACCTCCCCCCACCCCACAACAACACGCGCACACGCCCACCCTCGCACACACATTTCATTTCACACCTCCCACCCAATCCCACCCTCCCGTCTGCCCCCCCCCCCCACCCCCACCGTCCTCTGCCGTCTGACAGCTCCCTCGTTTAATTTGCACAACTTTAATTAGCCATCAGCGGGGAGAATAAAGGAAGTGGTCAGGCTATGTTCTTAAAACGGGCCCATTCTTCGCAGATGAGGAGAGTGTGTGGGCAGGAAGGGGACAGAGGGCTGCAGAGGGGGATAAAAATACATCTGAGGCAGAATGTGTTTGATGTTTAGAGCACACAGCGAAGAGGCGGTGACTGCTCTTTAAAGGAAGCCCTGTAATGTGACAAAAAAAAACCCACTGTCATTGGAAAAAAAAAAAAAACACTTGAGAGAATATTAATCGTCAAATCAACTTGTATCTGATGCCGTCTATTCCTCGCAGACGGGAGAGGTGTTGTTTTGCCGGTGGACAGAGCGGCTTGATTTCACTTATTAAGGAAGTGCGAGATGTCAGGATAAAGTTCTTATTTTTTTTTCTATCTCTGCCACATACAGCGCATTTAAAAGTATTTAAACCCTTTGAGCTTCTTTTTTTATCTTGTCACTTCGCAACAATGCACTGCATGGTATTTCACTGCAAATTTTTATAGGCAGCCAACAGAATGTAAGGTTGAATTGTGAAATGAAAGAGAAATCAAATCTATGTTTTAAGTTTCCTTTTTTTTTTTCTGTTTACAAGTTAAGATCTAAGTGTGGTGGGTGAAGATGAAATCTGCTCCTCTTTACTCTAAGTTGTGTTTCCGTAACAAATGTGCGCCGTGCAAAACTTTGTCAATATGTCAAAAAAAATAAAACAAAATAAAATAACTACGCAATTAATTAAATTAAATGGACTGAAAAAAGAAATAATAAGAGAAAAACAAGTTAATTTGTTACAAGTCATCAAATTAAGTTTACCCACATAAAAACATTACGTTTATTAAACTGCCATGTTAAACAAACATAAAACAGGTTTGATTAATTCAATTATATGCAACAAATGAAATCAGTTGGCAATCCATTCTCTTTGTTCCTGTGTAAGAAATGAAATTAAAATCACCTGAATATGTTTGTTCACGTGATAAGTCATGAACAATCATGGTAGCAACAGACGTAAACAGTTACATGAGACATATCCATAATTCATTCATGGCGCTAGCGTTCATCATCTATCAGCCAATCAGAGGCGACGTCGGCATCTCATTCAGGCATTGGAGCAACAAGCCCCGCCTACTTGGCAGTGGCTACGCATGCACGTTTTGGGAAAACTGTAGTGGGTGATTTTACAGAAGAGTTATGGATCCAACATGTTGGTTTAACACACAATGTTTTACGAACTGTGTGAAGGTGTGAGAGCTCTGGTGGAGCCACCTGCACCTTGTCTAAACAAACAAAAACAAATCATCCTCCTCCTACTACTTCCTGTCATTTTCTTTGTCGTTTCTGCCAGTAGCAACATCCGACTGTTGATTTTTTTTTTGTATTTCGCAATTTTGACAAACACATCTGTTTCGATATGGCTGGAAAACCACCTCAACCTGGCTCTCGTTCTTTTGGTCGTGAAACATGAGTTGTTGTTTGTTTGGGGTTTTTTTTTTAAACTCCCATGTCTCCATTAAAGCAAATTTATTTTCATAATTTCAACTGGCATAGTTCTAATGACAAAGTCACATACAAACCAAAGGTTTGATCATAAAAGTATCCCACGCTTTAAAGTCCGTCTGGAACACATATTCTAAGAGGAGATCATGAGGCATAACGTATAAAATGTTTCGCAGAGACGTTCCTCAAAAGACTTACATCTGTGGCTGACAGTGGATTTACTAATTATTGACTCAGGGGGGCCTGAATATAAACCCCCATCAACATTTTCAGATTTCTTTTTTAAAATTATTTTTACAAAAAGCATGAATAGTTTTTCTACCATTTCACAATGAGGCATGACTTTCTGTTGTTCTATCACACAAAAAGCTGTTAAATGATATTAAATGCAGTGAAAAGGTTCACATCCTGTGTCAAAGCAGTGCAAATGTTCAGTAAAAGAATTTCCTGTTGTCGTCATAATCCAGATCCATTAACCTGACACTACTCACTATATTCTGTTTCTCCTATTTGACTTTCATCTCTCACCGTATTTATCCTTCCCCTGCCATATTCCTGTCAGATTCTCTCGCTCCGATGCTCATCAGTTGTCTTCGTCTTCTTATCTTCTGTCTTCCCTTTTTTTCACATTTCCCCCTACAACCATTTTCACGGAGCTTCTGAGAGCGGAGGCACAAAAGCCATCTCACCTCCTTTTGCCCGCGCCGCTCTCCCCGGTGTCACGAGAAGTGGAAACAGGATGAGTCATAAAGCAGAAATCCTAACAGAACGAAATTTAGAAGAACAAAAAAAACTACAAAAAAAAAAAAAGTTTATTTGAGTTTCTGTTGAGCTTGGTTGCTTTTGACTCACTAATAACCCACTTTATTTCGTTTTTCAACAGACTGGTTGACACGAGGTGCTCTCATGTCAGTTGTTTTAGTAGAACACCTGTTGTCTCTCTTTCACCTGAGTACAGGTGAGTTGTTTTTTGTCGTTGCCTTTTTTTTTCAAAAATCTGAGTACATAAAAGCAAAACCCTGGGAGATTGGAGAGAAGATGGCGCTCTACACATCTGGACGAGTTAATCTGGAAATCCCGAGCTAGATAAAAGCATATTTCAACACGAATATTCCAAGGTTTCTTTATTACTCATCAGACAGCAGTAAATTTCTACTGATGATATGCAGAAATATTTATCCATCAATCCAGATGCAGCCAATCAGTTAGATATACTATGAGAATGTATTGAAAACCAGTCCAATGAAGACCAGGCTCCAGTCCATCTGACCTGGAGTTCTGCTAAACAGAAATTATTATGTGATATTGACTTCTCTTCTTTTTTTCTTTTTTTTTTTTTTAGCTTTTAATCACGTTATAATGTTATAACCTCGTCAAAAACAACACCTGGAGTGTTGAATTGATTCTTTTATGAATATTTGAGGAGCCCTTCCGTTTCCATGGCAACCATTCAGCTGTGCAAAATGCCTTGGTGGATCTAGCGCCGCCCCACAGAGGGGCCCGGTGGAACCGGGCATCAGCTGAGCTCATTACAGCTTTACAGGGTTTATAGAGGAACCATGTTGTGATGACGACTCGATGGAGGCGGTTTCAGAAAGAGCAAGAGTTTCTTAAACAGAGGTCCAATTTCAAGGTGTTTTATATATATATATGATATATATAGCATTTTTATAACAACTGAAGATAACACAGTTACTTTATGGTGCTATAAAACGCCATTACATGACTGAAATATGCTGCCCTTTTAAGTTCGAATGGCTTCCTGGTGGGGTAGCCTATAGTTGCCAATAATAAAGTCATAATAACGTTTTTCTCTCCTTGAAAAGCAATTGGCTGAACTTTTACTACAACTATACATGCTCTCTTCCATCCTGTGCATTTTACAACTGGCTCAGACGGCATGTGTGTGTTTTTTCTGTCTGGTGTGTTTGTCTCCTGGATAAAGAAGCAATTATTTTTTTTTATTAACATGGAAAGTACTCCTGGTTAAGTGTCTCAGTGTTTTTTTTTTCATGTACTCTTGTAACCACCCCCAGCTTGTATTTACACACACACACACACGCCCCCACCCACCCTCCACACACAAACGCAAACACAAAACCCAGCTGGTCGTGGCGGGGGCAAGTTTAAATCAAACCATCCTATTTCTCTGGCAGGTTGTTGACAGACAGATGTAATTAATACATTTCTTAACTTAGAGGTTTCATTTAACGTTCAATATATCTTTCAAGCAATTTTTAATAAAGAAAAAACTATGTTAGTATAGAAAAAAAAAAACATGTGTGTTATTTTAGTGTTTGCACTGTGACAGTATGAGCTTTATGAATGCTGAAGTTTTGGTGAGGCGTACCAGTTCCAGCATCACAATTCCTGCTCTCTCCCGGGCTGCCTGTGGGTACAAGGTAACACCATGGTGCACTCATGTGGGTGGTGTGTGTTTCTGTGTGGGAGGGTGTGTGAGACTTTCACTACAACACACAGACTAACAGCTAGAGAACTCTAAAACGGTGGACATCTAAGCGAAATGGACTCATTTACAGGAACAAAAGCTCTTAATATTCAAGGATTCCATGTTTTTATTAGAAAGAGTAGCCTCACAAACTGAAACAGAAAAAAATGAATGCGTCCAATTTTACAATGCAAACAGTTTTTAACATAGACTTTATGTTTAATTTAGTAAAAGCATTCTAAGTTCATTATTATCCATTCCTTTTTGCAGATATTGTGTCGAATATTAAAATGAATTGAGTAACAGTTACAGCTTTTTTCCAATTCATTTAGCACAATTTAGTAAACATGGTTTTCATAACATTTCACACAATTAGCACAACACCATTTGCAAAATGGAACAACAGAGTCAAATCTCTACAAACCATCCAAACATCCATCATACGGTCTGATTCAGTAAAACACTCCAGAGCATTTAAATATATATATATATATATATATATATATATATATATATATATAATCACTAACATTACATGACACTGCTTGTGCAGTTCAGAGGATTTATTTATATCCCTTCATGTCCCCAGTTTTTTGTAATTACCTAAATTCTGAAAAAGAAAACTATCACTCTATAGCACACGTGTCAAACTCGTGGCCCGCGGGCCAAATCCGGCCCGCCATAGTTTTTTATATGGCCCTCTAGACTTTAGAGGGATGGATAAATAGAACAGCCAAGATGACGGCCTGCTTAAGTATTGTTTTATCATTCACATGAAAGCAGTTTTTAACTACTTACTGCCAGATTATATCAGTTAATAACTCCAGTTTTTTGGGGGGGTTTTTTTGCAAACTTTTGTGAAAATTCTAAATCCACAAATTCCCACACTTTTCTTGTGCTAATGCTAATTATTGCAGATTTTTTTTTGGCAAAAATTATGAAAAACATTGAGTTCAGGTGATGCTAATATTCTTATTTGTACTAAACAGCTGCCTCAGCTTTAATTGATTTCAAATTACACTCCATGATCTATACTGGTGAGGAATAAAATGGCGAATTTACCGTCATTCACATGTGCAATTGTCACAAATGTTTCTAAATTAGTATCACAAATATTTGACTTTTATTGCAAATAATCACAAAAGCAATCGCACAACCCTGGAGGGACTGATCAATGGGAAAAGATGGTCAACATAATGTAATTTTAAGAATTTATTAATATTTTAAAAGCATGTTCATATGTTTTATCCATACATTCTGGCACAACCGGCCCTTTAAGAGCGTCCATGATCTTGATTTGGCCCAAAATTAAAATGAGTTTGATCCCCCTGCTCTACAGGTGTTCTTGATTGCTTTCATGTCAACCCAAACTCCACCTTATCAAAACAGGTAACACACCTGAGCAATGACACACTGTGCTTGCAAAAGGCTCTAACTGTGCCAAAACATTCAAAATAGAAAACGAAGGTCAATATTGCCTTTAAACAACTCAACCTGCAACTAAGCGTATGAGCTCTTCCAGTCAATCATTACATAACGGCAATAAAATATAAAACTTGCTTGTCTTTGTACATTACTCTGATGCCAGTGTCATTTGTCATCTTTAAGACTGTGCCAGATGTTCCTTCTTGCAAAGGATCTAGAATCAGAAATACTTTGATGCAAATTTTATTTTAATTTTTTCTTCTTATTAAGTTAAGAAAAATAACTATAAAATCTATTACAGCATCAGAAATACCCACCATTGATACTCAGTCTCTTCTCTCTTAGAGACACAGGGCCACATCTGCCTTGGATCCATGCTGGTAAAGAGAAACACAGACATTACACCATTTAAAGGGGCAGTGCTATGTATTTTCCAAGTAGAAATGCACCCATTTTACTTGATTTAACACAGTCAAGTAACTATGGTCTTATAGAAATGCTGTATATATCATATATGACTTAAATAAATTTGACTTTGTAATTTAACGCCTTGAAATTGGTTGAGCAGATGAGCAGTTCCACGAGGTGTTTACTAATTGCTGTGGAAACTGCATCTCTAAGGAGGAGCTTCATCTCGAAGGCGGAGCTAGGTCCACCCAGGATTTTTTTATTTTTATTTTACCAGCATTGCACTGACTATAGCTCCTCTAATGAGCTCAGCAGATGAGCAGTGTTTGTTAATTGCTGCTGGCTAGTCTGAGGGAGTTGAGTTGGTCCATCCAGACACTTTACACAACCGCATGGTTGCCGTGGGAGATTAAAGGATTTCTCAAATCATGCATGAAAGACTCAAAGCAATACTCCAGGTGTATTTTTGATGAGAGAATAACATCATAACATGATGAAAACCTCAAATAAATTTATTTAATATGATGCTTCCCCGTTAGGGCCTGCAGACTGATTTCTAGTTGAAGATTTGTGTAGAGGAAACTGTGATTTTGGCTTGAGTACGATAGTTAAAACTATTGAATTTGGACTGCCTCAGTGACATCTGTGTTAACTGTTTTGCAAATGGTTGAGAAAAATCTGTCAAACCAATGGGAAATGGTTAACGCGTTTGGAAGAGGACACGTCTTCCGCTCTGCTGAACTGAGGATAAAACCTGAGTGGATCCCAGTTTCTTTAAGCAGGTCAAAGCAATCAACAATACAGATTATCTACATGTTGAGAGTTATTGATAATGGAGGGTAAGTCCTTTCTCAGGTGTTCACACGCTGTATGGAAAATCTGGACATGGACTCCTAAACAGATGATTGCCACTCTTCCTGCTGAGCCACGGCCATCTTAAATGAGGGGATAACTTTGCACATCAAAATAAAAACATACTATCAGCCCATATGACCTAAACTACCTCCACAGCTTGACAGGCTTTTGTGAAGATGGTCTTTGCTCAGAAACATTTGGGTCCACAGACTCCACTCTCGCCACAGCTCTCCACTCGTTATGCTAATGCTGGCTCTCAATAGCAGCCATTGTGAGGCAGAGCGGCTGCTGAGTTAAGCAGCAGCTTGGCGATTATCAAAGTAGGAAACAGAAAACCCTGAACTGCCTGCCATGCTACATTTTAAAATCCACAACAGTAGCAGGAAATGAAGAAATAATCTCATGAATGAATTATCCCAGACTATCTCAGACATCTACTGGAACTATTCAACTCTGCCGTTTTGAGCTGGTTATGTTTGAAATGACACGTTTGGAAATGGAAAAGATTAATTCATGAAATTAAAAATATTTTTTAAAAATATTTTTTGCATATCAAACGTTTTTTGTAAAAATATGTGGTATTTTGAGAGCATTGTGGTGTGACATATTAACTACAAAATGAAGGAAAAGGATAATGGCTGAAATTTGACCATTTAATGTGGGCAAACATGGAAATATCAGTGCAAAGAGGAAGATGGATATACAAAATATATGTTTGTTTTATGAGAATATAATTCAAGATTTTGGAAGTGAGGGCCTGCTGAAAATTTTTAAAGACTTAATACTTGTAGTCTTTTTACGTTTCCATTTACTCATTAGAGCTGGAGGCTGAAGCTAACTGCTAAGCTAATGTGGACTGACGCCAATTTTATTATTATTTTTATCTCCTTTTTTTCGGTTCTAGCGGCCTGTTTAACAGCCATTCGACAGGAATGTGGATTGTGAGAGAGGAGGGAGACATGCGGCAAAGATTAACAGGCCAGGATTCAAACCTGTGACGGCGTAGAGGACTGAAGCCTCTGCTGGAGGTAAAACCTCACCAGCTTCACCACTGCGCCACCGCCGCCATCTTAAAACAAGTCCAACCTCACACGCATTTAAAAATGCACAGGCTTTGTTATCAGCCTTAAAATCGCTACTATGTTCACATTTAGAAAGAAACTGATTATTTTTACACAGTTTAGCTCAGTTTTATTAGTATCCCGAAAGGAAACTGACTTGCAGCAAACATCATTAACAAAAATATTCACACAAAAAAAAAACAGGAAGTGAATGTAGGAGCTGGTGCATCACCATACATAGATTTTCTATCCATCTAATTCCTCTAACCTTATTTGATTCTGTTGCGCTGTAGGAGTGAAATTGGATAGAATTTCAAGTTATAACATTTACAAATTAATATGCTTTCTTGAAATGTAAGTCAAGACTCTATTCACATCGATTTATTACAACAGATGGGAATAAATTAAATCCAAACTGACGTAGTCTACATCGCCATCCAGTGGTGTGGGAAGGTATTGCATGCAAGCTCTTGGAAAAGAGTTTGACATTAACTATAGCTATAGTTTATGCATGCAGCTTTATGTATGTGAGGGATCCGAATGTAAGAGTAGGATGTTTAAATTACAAACTTAAGGCACACATAAAACTCGTTGTCATAAATGATTACATCTATTGATTTATGAGCCAAAATACAAGTTTCTGCATTCAGGAGAAAGAAATTTCCCTACTAAGTTATCTTTTTTTTTTTTTTTCTTAAAACAGGAAACCACCCGTCTTTCATTTTGTTTTGTTTTCTGCCATTCAAGCAGTAATCATCACTTCCTCGTTGTGTAAATGGTTAACTCAAAAATCTAGGCACTTTGAGCTCAGATTACCTCTACTTACAGAGGTCACTCTGTGTCCTTAACAAGCTGCCTGCGCGCCTTGTTTTGCTTTCTTCAGCTTCGTGCGACTTATTCTGTCCTGGTATTCTGACAACATGTTCTTAATACCTGCCTGAAAACTTTCCAAACGTGAAATTAGCGAGTCATGTTTGTTTAAAAAAAAAATGAAAGCAAAACTGGATCTTACCTGAGCTGCCGTCCAAAGGTGAGGCAACACTGTTCTTTTTTTTTTTTTTTTTAAATCTTTGTCCTTCGGTTTGGATTTGTGCCTGAAGGTAAACTCAGATGCAAAATACAATGACTTGCATGCTTTTCATTCGTCTTAACTAGCAGCAGCACCGTAAGGTGGAAGTGACCTCACAGTCCTTACAAAATAAATACTGATTATTAGTGTTTTCATACTTTTGAGAGGAAAAGCTTCAAAATACTTCACTTTATCTGCTAAATTGATACCTTTTTATGAATGAATGAATGAATGAATGAATGAATGAATGAATGAAATGCACTATAATTCTAGGACACATTGTTATTGTGGTCTTAAGTTAATATCTCACTCACTCATGTAGGATTTATTTCAAAAACATCTCATAAAGTTATGTGGAATGCAAACTGCTGCTCTTGCAAAATAAAACTACTTGAATAATTACTATTATTGTTATTGGCCAAGTAGAATAAAATCCCATATAAAATGTAGAACTGAGGAAGTGTAATACTGTTATAATTTAGGAAGCACTTCAGAGAGATATAAAAAAACATGATTGACTTTTGGATTTATAAAGAACTATGAAAAATAATTATGCTTTCTGAAGCATGGCATAAGTAAATACAGATAAACCATTTACATTTAATTCACAATGACCAAAACACAGATGTGTCAAAACCATGGAATAGAAAAAAAAATGAAGGTTTTTCAGTTATTTTAAACCATTCGTATGTTTTAGGTTTAAGTGGACCGAGCTTAAAATCATTCCGCTCACTAACAAATTTCCCACTGCAGCTCCAAAAATCAGTACGAATACTGCAAATATGTAAAAATTTCATAACAGATTGTCTGACTTGATTTGACTGATTAATCACTTGCTGCAAAACGGACACATTAAAGATTTACTCTCTGGGTGTGATCACAGAAACATAAACACTGAAGAAAGTTTTACTGCCTGGTTTTGGTGGCTGATTGCTGGTTGTGTGTTTGCTCTCTGCTTTCAGGGCTCGGAGCGAACCGGAGCAAATTTCAGGGGGAAGCCCATAACTATCTGTTAAAAGTCTCTCTGCAGCTCTTAATTTGCCACTCCCCTCACACTGAACTCCTGTTATCAGAACTGTGCAGACTGGATCCTCTGTTATCTATAAACAGAGCGCGCCTCTGCTAAGGGCCAAGAAACACCACAGAAAATCCACAGTTTGTTGCCCTGAGAAGCAGAGAGCGGACTCACTTTTCAATTTTCCAGGGATTTTATTTTAAATTTCCCTCCCGGCGATTGCGTCTTGCATGCTCCTGAGAGCTCACCAACAATGGATAAGTCCAGTGACAACCCGGAGGAGGACAGAGTATCCCTCCAGAGCAGCGGAAAGATGCAAGCGAACGGAATGGTGAAAGAGGCTCTGGGCGTGCTCCAGACGTTCAGGCTGAGCATCAGGCGACCCGCCGAGAAGAGCCCCCGCTCACCCAAGAGGAAGGATTCAAAGGTCACACCCAGAGCAGAGTCAGAGTCGCCCTCCTCTCTACCGCCAGCCTCACCCAGTGAGTAACATTCACACTCATCCCCCAAAGCTTGTCCTTCTCATAGCTTTTACCCCTAGAACAGCAGGTGTGATGTCATTGTAGTGACCCTTTGACCCTCTGAATATTCTCAGAAGAAACATGAGCTGAACACTAGAGTTGGTGAACTTTGTCGCAGGTGTCTCAAAGTCCAGTCCTCGAGGGCCGTAGTCCTGCAGTTTTTAGATGTGCCACGGGAATGAAATGGCTTAATGACCTCCTCCTTGTGTAGATCAGTTCTCCAGAGCCTTAATGACCTAATTATTGTACTCAGGTGGTGCAGCAGAGGCACATTTAAAAGTTGCAGGACTGCGGCCCTTGAGGACTGGAGTTTGAGACCCCTGTGTTAGGTAATCCTTTACACAGGGAGAAACTCTACTGAGAGCACAGCTAAAGAAATCTGTGATCAAGCACACACAGTGTTGCAATGTTGATTTTCCTTTGCTTAACTGTTAGAAATTTCCAAAAGAACCGTGTGAAGTTGAAGTTTTATTGGCCAACATCTTCAACTCTATGTCGCCACTGATCCACTTGCTGGACTGTGGATAGTAGAAAAGTACATTCAGTATATGAACTGTACATACTTAGAAACTGTGAATGCATTTTGTAAACTTTTGAACACATGTTGGAAGAGGTTTCAATAGTCACTTTTCTCTGCATGGCAGATGTTAAACTTGGATGGGTTGGTCCTGAGTAGCTTCAGCTGCAACATAGATTAAAGAGACCTCAAAGAAAAGGTCGAGCGTTGTTGTGTTTGGGCGTAAATAGAAACTCTTTGTCATATCAACAGATAAGCTCAGACACTAGACATTTACTGACACTTTGGTGAATTCAGTTTTTTTTGTTCAAACCTATCAAGGAAATGAAAGTAAAACTAAAGAGGACACACACGGTTCAGTTGGAGTGATGTGACGATATTTGCTTAGTTCAAGTTGGTTGAGAATTGAAACCTTTTGTCATTTCTTTTTGTTTTTCTGGTTGGTCCTGTTCAGCAAACTCATTTTCCCACTAATGCAAACTCTGAGCGTAAGCAGAGTTTGCACTCAGAGTGACATATTATTAGTACCAAAACTCAAACGTCAGCAAATTTTAAATATAGAGCCCTAACCCTGCCCAAATATTTAAATATAGAGTACTTTATTAACATTTTTTTGACTCTTTTTCAGTCAATCAATAACCAGACCAATAACAGACATTGCATTATGTCAAGTGCCGTCATAAAAATCACCAACACGCATCAAATACTGTATGTCGGCCTGTGTTGTTTATAATGGTTCAAAGCAACTCCAACAGCTTTTAGTCTTGATTTAGACAGACTCTGTTTCAGCTGTTTTGTCGTTTTGCTGGAAGTTATTTTATTAAAAAGTTGCTCCAGATAGACGAGAAACCATGTGAGAACCTTATCTTTACGTCGCTCTTTTGTGATCTTTGAATCCAGGTTTGAAATTCCCTGTAGACTTTCCCCTGCATGGGACTTCAGTAACCAGATCTAGTAAACACTAAAACTTCCCCAGATACTTACAAAGCATGACCTCGAATGTTACAAAATGCAACATAATTAAGCTAGTATTCACATCTTGGAGGCTTTAAAACTGGTTGAATTCAGGTAATGTGGGACAGAGTAGGCAGAAGATAGTACCTTAGAAATGAAAAGGTAAAACAAAAGGTGGCAATACACTGGTCTGTTAGAATATCACCAAACTCATCCCTGAAATATTCAAGGCAACAGCGAAATTGCCTTTTTTCTCATCGTGTCACATTTTACCTGATGTCCCAAACTTCTGACAGAGCAAAACAAACACTTAAAATCTCTACAGGTGGATGGACAAACCCGTGTGTTTTAGTGGTATTAAATGTTTCGTCCAGATTTGTCCTGTAGGCCAGTGGTTGTCTGGTCGCTCTATCTTTCACCAGCTATGTTATGAGAGCGTGTTTATCTTAATGCTTCGGTTTCATTTACTGTTAGTCATGTGACTTTGTGTTAATAGTATTTACTGTCGGCTGACATGCTGACAGTATGTCAGGAAAAACCTGCTTATGCCTTTGTGGTTCCCTGTCAGAGCTCTTTACAAGCAGTCCATTGGTTACCAGCTCATTTTCACTACTCAGCTGGTGACACACACACAAATATATAAGTTACACCTGCCGATGCACGACTTGACACAATTTACTCAGTGTTGCGCTGACATCGTCTCTCCCCCGTTTTTCCACCAGGTCTTAGCGCGGGCTCTCCAGCTGCGTCACCCTTGAAGACCAGAGGGGGCTTCTTTCAAAAAATGGACGAAGATCTGGCAGACATGACACAACACAAACGCAAGCCTCTCGCTCGCTCAAAGACAGGTACGTCTGCCAGTCAGCATAGAACCAGTTTGCTTCCACAGTCTCAAAACCAAACTTCTGTCTCTCTTTTTTCCTGTCCTTTACGTTTGTGGTCAGTGGAGGTCATGGGTTGCACTGTGACGGGACAATGTTTCTGTTGGGGGTGCAACTCTGTGACGGCCTACAGAATTTGGGAACCGGTTGAGCCCTGCATGGGTAATTGTTCAACAACATGTTTTGAAGTGAAAGTAGTTTTGCAGTGGTTGGCATGCAAATGAGCCACATATTCAGGATTGGCTGGCTTGAACAGCTTTTTTCTCCCCCTTTGCTTTTCTCAGGTTGTCTGACAGTTGAATTAATTTATGTGTTTCTAACCTTTGATAAAACGACTACGGCTCTGACATGTTTAAACATGTTTTAGCATCTTAAGTTAGCAGTTAGCATGGGTAGAGTGGCTAACTAGATAATCAGAAACCTTACTGTGACACTGACATTTCTAAATGGATGCCAACATTTTAAAAATAGAACCTGTAGAGGCGTGGAAGCTGAAAATTCTACTGTAAAGTAGTCATTTCACTGTAACATGTTCAGCCTTCCTGTTATTTGCTGAAAGTTTCACTCTGACTTACTCAGCACAGTTTCCTTATAAATCACTTCTTACGGATTTGATGTTTCCTCTGACCTCACTGACACTAAAGCAGCTAACTGACTCTTCTTCACCCAGTGTTCCCCAATAAGACGTACGGTGCATTCACCGAAACTGCGTGCTTTCTGTGCTCAGATCCCAACATGTCCAAGCTGACCGACTCCCTTCTGAAGAAAGGATCCTCAATTCGCAGAAGTCTGAGATTTCCCTCCAAGAAGGAGAGCGACAAAGCGGCCAGGCAGGAGCATCCGGCCGCTGAGGCCCTGCCAGAAATGAGAGAGGAGAAAGAAACGGAGATGGAGGAGATGGAGGAGCTGGAGGAGCTGTACACGCTGCCTGAAATTCCACACACACCACTGTCAGGTACGCACCATCACAGGATATTTTACGCTTCTCAATCTGTTTATTTGGGTACAGCCGAAGCAGATGTAAAGGGAGAGAGTTTCTGCTCTGAGGCCTTTCGTCCTCCCTCCACATTGCTACATCTAGACGATAAATATGGCCTTTTCCTCCCATCTAGAAGCTAAAAGATGCCTTTCCCCGCAGAGCCTTTGAAATGTCAGAGCACTCTGCTTGGTGGAAGGTTCTGTAAGAGGTGGAGCTGGGTCTCTAAAAGGAACCGAAAGCCATCATTACTGTCATTCTTTATAACTTTGTTTTTCATCTTTTGACCATTTAAATTATGTACTGCAAATAAGAGGTACAGCATTTTGTATTGTGTGCATGCCAACAGAATATCACTAACTGACCTAAAAACACATTCCCAGTTTAAATGGCCGAGACGTAGAATACCTAGTGATGATTTGCACAACAAACTGTACAAGCTGACATTTCACATATTAGAGAAATGCTCAGCTGTGGGTTTCAGTTATATTCACACCCCATGAACTTTTTCACATTTTGCCACATTACAACCACCAAACTTAATTGTAATTTAACAGGACTTCACGAGGTGGACTAGTCAAAGCAGGACAGTGAAAAACAAACCCAAAACCATTTTCATTGTCTATTGCAAATAAAAAAACCCTGAAAATTGTGGCATACATTTGTATTAATTTCTTTACCACAAGACCTGCAAGACACTGCAAACGTGCTCTGGTCAGATCAGGCCGACATGAAAGGGGGATGCTGTTCCATGGCAGGAAGAGTGACAGCGCTCAGAGTGCACTGAAGGATGGATGGATGAAAACCTGTTGTTTTCATCCATCCATGACATTGTATTATATTTAAGAAGCCCCGCTTGTTCACCGTTCTTGTTTCTCACCGCTTGTGGGGAAACCAGAATTGCGAATAGAAAAATTGTTTCTCATGCAGCTCCAGTCATCCTGCTGTGTCTGTACATGCAGGTCTCTTCTTTGCCTCTGTTTTTGCAACACAAGCAGCTAAAGATAATCTTGTTTCAGCTACAAACACACAACGTCACAGAAAATGTCTGCAGTGGAAACGTTCACAAGGGAAGATAATCCACTTCAGTTAAAACTGCTATGGGAGATTTAGTCTTATTTGAAGAAGTTGATGTTGGAGGAGGATGAGTTGAACCCATTTTGCAATTTCCATTAATGTTCTTACATTAATGGGCAAACAGTGTACATAATCAACCAGTAATGAATAATAAGGAATTCACATTAAAGATGCGCTGACCTCAGCTTTGTGCTTAATTTTCAATCAGAAGTTTTCATAAATATTGGACTGACTTTAGCAAGTTGCGACTATACATATAATTTTAGTGGCAGCGTTGAAAATATTCCTTCTTTTTAAGCTTCTTGCACTGGTTGAATATTAGAGGGCAGTGATTTTAAAACGGTGACAACATGACTGGGGCAAAACATTTTAAATTGCCTTTAAATTGCTTTCACAAGCTAATCGCTGGATTTCCAACCACAGTAGCGATTAGCTTGAAAAGCATGCTAGCATTACCATCTCTGTAATGCTAGCATGTCAAAATCTCCGTCTTAACTTGGAGATTTGGTCAAATTTTGGTCAGAGATTTGGCTCCAATTCCAGTGTTTTCCATAACAGACTGAAAATGAAGGAGCAAACGGACCCAGAACTGACGTCAGTAGATCTCAAGAAGGCTGACTGAATGTTTGCTGATATTTTTTTCCTTGACTGTAACGTTTGCTTTGTAACCAGTGGTTCAAATTGACTTCATTTTAAAACACTTTCCTGATACTGAAAGTGACTAACTTTAAGTGACTCTGGGGTACCTGAAAAGTGTTAGGGTTAATGCAGTCTGAAATTACTTATTTTGGTGCATCTGTTACTGGACAAAATGTCTGAATTTTGAGCTTTCAGTTTCTGCATTACAGGACAGACGCAGAAGCTGCCAAGTTCTTACAACTGTAGTCTTCTCAGGGTTCTCTAAAAGATTTCTTTGGACTTTTTAATTTATTTAACGTTATTTCCAACAACGTCAAGTAGAAGCAAGTTGAAACAGGGCTTGCGATACCTCCTTTTGTGACTTGCTGCTGGTTTTAAAGACACATTTTGTAATGCTGCTTCCCCGTGTTTCCTGTTGGGTTTGGATTGTTTATATGAAAGCAGCAGATTAAAAAATGGATTATGACGTAGAAACGTCAAGGGATTCATTTGAAAACGAATCATTCAGCTTCCAGTAATTTAGAGTAAAACTGATCAGTGTTTCCCAACCCTGGTCCTCAAGGCTCACTGTCCTACATGTTTTAGAGGTTTCCCTGCTTTAATGTGCCTGATTCAACTGATTGCAGTTCAACAAACGCCTGTTAATCAGTCATCAATTGAAATCAGCTGGACTGAAGCAAGGGAATACCTAAAACATGCAAGGCAGTGTGGCTTGAGGACCAGGGTTGGGAAGCACTGGACTAAGTGACTCTAAAGGCATGAAAAAGAGAAGACATATCTGTAATTTAATTATTATTTTTTTACCTTCAGTTATGCAGATCAACAAGCTGATAGAGATGGAGGTTCTGGAGGAAGCTCATCTGAACCTGCTTGCCATGCGACTGGAGTTTCAGAAGGAGCAAGAGCAAACTGGTGACGACTTCCCCATGGAGATGGCTAAGAAGGAGAAAGACCTGGCCCTCCTCTATACGGACCTCAGGAAAAAGATTTGCACCATAGTCTGTGATTCCAACTCCTTTCCTGCCAGGAACAAGGCACTACTGGTCCACGTGGCTCGCATCATCCAGGAGGAGGAGAAGAGGGCCGAGGAGCCAGGCGGCCTACCAGACAGCTGGATGGAGGCCTGGAAGGAGGCAGTGTCCCAGGGCGTGCAGGTCAAGGTCAACGGCGTTCATCTGGAGAGGAAGGAACAGAATCTGTCCTGGTTGGCGGTCCATCTCGGGCTCCTGGGAAAAACTATTGTGGAGGATTTGGAGAATGTGAAGCGGGAGCTGCGATGGTCCTACCCACCCAGCTTCAAAGTCTTCAGCACCTATGTGAAGAGCTACCACAGAATCGTCGGGCAGCACTTGAGGAAGCTGGAGCCGCAGGTGACCGAGCTAAAGGATCTGTACGCTCTGCTGGACTGGATCCTCAACAAATACAAGAGGTGAGGGAATAAAGGAATGTTTTGTTACTGTATTTCTATTGGAAGGTTGTCAATCTGGTGCTCTCAATGTTTGAAAGACAATGGACTTAGAATGGCTGCATAGGCAGTGGTAAGGGTGTTCCTTGTACCCACTGGGATGGACAAAACTTTTTAAACATAGTCATTGGTTGATGGTGTGTGCACTGTCCTGCAAAGATATTCATACAAACAAAAACTTTAACATATTTTAATTAGATTTTATGTGACTGGACAATGCAACGTATTGCATTGTGAAGTGAGGTATGTGTGCATTGGAATTACACATAACAACCACCACAAACGTTAGCTGGGAAACTGGTCAGACTTAATGGAAATAAAGGGCAATACAGGAAGAAAACCTTTAGGAGACTACAACCAACTTGAAACTTGCCCGGAAAACCCTAAGCTGGATGGCAACCATAGATAACCGGCCAGAGCTACAATTAAATATTTAGATCCAGACACCATTTCATGACCTATGTTGCCAAAAGTATTTGATCATACCAGAGGTGAAGGTGAGTCAGGAGTGAGGAGGTTGTCCTGTAGCCTCTGAGGTTTGAATCTCCACTCCATCTGTATCAGTCGTTGTGTCCTTGGGCAAGAAACTTCATCCGACTTGTCTGCTGGTGGTGATCAGAGGGGCTGATGATGCTGTTTGCCAGCAGCCTCACTACTGTCAGTCTGTCCTCGGGCAGCTGTGGCTACAATGTAGCTTACCACTTTGTGTGAAGGCGTGTGTGTGTGTGTGTGTGTGTGTGTGTGTGTGTGTGTGTGTGTGTGTGTGTGTGTGTGTGTGTGTGTGTGTGTGTGTGCGTGTGTGGGTGTGTGTGTGTGTGTGTGAATGACTGAATGTAGTGTAAAGTGCTTTTGAGTCCTCTGGACCAGATAAAGTTCTATACAAGTGGAGGTCATTTACCACTTACATTGTCTACATTTACACACAGACACTACTCTCAAAAGGTTAGGGGTAATTGGATTTCAGGTGAAAGTCGTGGAAAATGTAAGATTCAACTCTACCATTATATTATAACAATAGGGCATTGATGTAAAATCAGTAAATGGGGAGTTCCTTATGTCAAGCAATGAATTGAAACAAACTAACAACCAGTGCTGGGAATGCCACAACAAAAATGTCAATGTCTAAGTAACGTGTCATGTGGCCTTCACTATCAACAAAAACATCTTATGGTGTTCACAAGTCATTCAGTCGACTCATTGTCTACGGAGGCATGGCGTCCCAGTCTTCCTGAAGGATGGCCCTTGGGTCATCGAGATTCTCCGGTACAGAGTTAAGAGACTCTACATGACTATTCAGATGATCCATCCATCCATCTATTTTCTTCCGCTTATCTGGGATCGGGTCGCAGGGGTAGCAGCCTCAGAAGGGAGGCCCAGACTTCCCTCTCCCTGGCCACTTGTTCCTGCTCCTCCGCGGGAATCCCAAGGCGTTCCCAGAAACATAGCTTCTCACCCTATCTCTAAGGGAGAGCCCAGCCACCCTACGGAGAAAACCCATTTCGGCCGCTTGTATCCATGATCTCGTTCTTTGGGTCATGACCCAAAGCTCATGACCATAGATGAGGGTGGGAACGTAGATCAACCGGTAAATTGAGAGCCTCACTTTTTGGCTCAGCTCTCTCTTCAGATGATACCAGAGGTTGTTTTTTTTTAATGAAATTCAGGTCTGGAGAAATTTCTGGCCACTCCATTCAAGGTACCTTAGTTTTCAGTAGCTGTTCCCTACCGATTTAATGTTGATGAGTTCTAGCACTGCCATCCATAAAGGTGAAATCAGGCCTGTGTTGTTCAAGCAGAAACACAACGACTGGAGTGATGGTGTGATTCAGGTAGTGTGGTCTTGTCACTGTACTATTCACAAGGTGTAGGACAGTTCTGAAACATCTTCTGACGCTGAAACTCCACCACCACCAAAGGCTCATCTGGTGGCAACAGTGGCTGATGCCTGGCGCTCTCCTTGATGCCTCCAACATCATTGGCTACTATCATTTCTGCTCAACATGAATCGACTTTTATCAGAGAACAACGCTGAGACCTACTGGTCCCCACTCCAGCATAAATACTCCCTGGAGCAGAAGCCATGCAAGACGATGGTGCCTGTGACAGGTTGTGTGGTCAGGTACTCTTGCAGGTCATCTAGCACACAGACACACAGTGGTAATGAACTTGAGTGACATCTCATTGTTAATTCATCTACTAAAGGTTTTCCACAAGGTTTAGGAGTGTGTTTATTGAGATTTGTGGTTTAGTCAGGTCCTTTCTCAACAACACTGTGAAACAGTCTAGTTTTACGATAGTTCTCCAGCTTTGTTGTCCTCACGGCAACTGGCAAACCCACACTTGTACATTGGGTTGCTAATGTAGTGTGCTAACCAGAAAGACAGATGAAGCTTGCTAGTCTGTTGCAATTGGCTTTGCAGAAAGCTGGCAGCCTTTGTGTCCTTTTTGGCTCAGCATCAGCATCGTGCTTTTATGTGGCCTAAGAATTTGAAGCTGAGTTGCTCCCACTTTGTCATAATACCAGGAACGGAGTACTATCAAATTTTGTAAGGAGGAAATTTCACAACTGGACAAATTGCACAGTTTGTGACCTACCATGAAGGAATTCACAAAGTTCCTGAGTGAAAGCCATTCTTTATGGATGTTAGCAGGAGCGGTCGACACACCTGAGTTGAATGATCTGTAGGGGTGTTTGCATTGACAATCACAACAGAAAACAAACATGTCTGGGCAGCAGTAACATATATTTGTGAACTGGAGTACCAGCAAAAAGGAGGCGCTGAGGAGGAAGTTTTAAAAAAAACAGCACAGATCATTTTGCTGACATTTTAACTTTGTTTTGCTGTTGAATCAGACCACACCAAACCAACATGCTGTGCTTAAAACACAAAGTTGGAGTCTTTAAAAAAAAAAAAAACAGCTGGTCTGATATATAAAAAAACCTTCATACGGGCAGAATGGAAACATTAAATTCAGGTCATGGACACGTTTCTCACAAATTAGGTAGAGTCATGAATTCCACTGTCAAGTAAACAGAATCATTCTTTGTATTTACTTTGAAACAAAGTCTGCATAATACAATACTCTAAACTGCAATGTAGAGATTGACCACTGAAATTTGACTAAATCTGATCATTTTAATTAACTCCCTGACATACTGCAATTGGCTGCAATTTCTTAGAAAATTCTGGATTTTGTAATATTCAACATTTTTTTCCATGTCACGAGGAAGTCGTGTGATCAGATCTGACTCTAAGTCAAAAGGTCTGTTCCCGTGAGGCCTTCCCTCAGTGGGACATGTTGCTTTTCATTTGCTACGGTGCCAGTCACATGTCACAACAACAACATGTGACTGGTATTATTTTTCACTCCCACAGTGAGAAGATCATGGGAAGTTTCTCCTTGCAGCCGGACATGGCGGAGGAAAGTGCTGAAATGCAACTACAGGAAGGATTCCTGAAGCAGCTTTTGGAGAAGTACTGCTGCAAAGTAAAGGTAACAAAACAAAAGGAAAGAAAAATAAAATCTTTTAAATCTTTTAAAGAGGAAGGTCAAGCTGGACCCTTCACAATAAACAACAAACATTAGCAACACTGTTGAAATCATAAGACAGTAAAAAAAACAAGACAGAGACAAGGGCAAAGGATAGAATTGACCTTACATTTTTAGCGGAAGTATGTGCAGGTTTCTTTAAAATACCTTTACAAGTTCCTAAAGATACAAACAAGCTCAACTTGATCACCTTTTAAAGTTTGTTCCAGTCTTTTGCTGCAGCATAATGGAAAGATACTGTAGTTCTTCATATTCAGATTTAATTTGGGGAACAGTGAGCATAATGTGAAAAGCGTGTGCTGTTACTCTCTGTCCTTGAAGCAGCTAAAATAAAATAGTTATTGAAACGTATTAGAATTATTATTATGCATCTTGTATTCTTTAAGCTTTCTAGTTGCTGGATTGCCATAGTATATGAATATTTGTGATGACAGTTTAACTTTAATGTGAAAGTTCAGTAAATTTGAAAAAAAAAATTTTTTTTTACCTTGTTGCACTTTTACTTTTGAAGCAAATAGGAAAACTTCTTCATGTTGACTACAGTGTTATTTTTGGACGTCTACGTCTTTTAAAACAGACAAACGAACACACCCTAATATTGAACTGTCATTTACGAACAAGAAAATGTGATTTCAGCTCAAATCAAATTTCTAAGTTATCAGCCTGAAATGATCCCGTTCCTTCCTGCTGAGACTCGTGTTTTGACAACACTGGCCTGCTGCTTCTCTCTGTGTTGGGATGTGTGTGTGTGTGTGTGTGTGTGTGTGTGTGTGTGTGGGTGTGCGTGTGTGTGTGCGTGCTGCAGGAGGACATGAGCGCCGTGCTGGACAGAGTGATCGAACTCGAACATGAGACTGTGTGGAAAGACAAGACGGAGCCCCAAAGGGAAGACAACCTGCTTCTCTCTCCGTTTCATATGGACATTTGGACTGTAAGATAGTGATAAATCATTCTGCTTTAATTTAGCTAATAAAAAGCAGAGTAATTTTAAAAAAATCTATATTTGGGATAAGAAATCATGACGATTTAACACCTTAAATAAAACGAAGCAAAATTTTCATTCCACTTTTAAATTCTACCCATCAGCAGAAAAGATCATTTTCAATCAGTGTGTTAATTAATAATCCAACCTATGTGAACATATCGGCTGTAGCCTTGTCCTGCTAACTCTACTTGAATAAGAACATAAGCCGATTATATTTAGTTACAATCTAATCAAAATGTTTAGCTGGAACTTCTTATTAAATTGAAGTAGCAAACGTTATTAGAGTTCAGCCATTTTTAAGCAAACTATTGTGCTTGTTTCAACTTTAACTTTCCATTTGAATGGGTTTTTTTTAATACTCTCCAAAATTCAGTTTTATAGTGTATTATTTCAGTGCTTTTATTAGAAATGATCTCACATTTCACACACACACACACACACACACACACACACACACACACACACACACACACACACACACATATATATAACTGTTCATGAAATTTGCACATAAAAGTATAAATATCATCATCTAACATGTAATGCAGGGTTGCATCCATTTGATGGCAGCAGAGAGCTTCATGTTCCTGTTTCTGCCTGCAGGCGGTCCAAGGAAAAGTGGACCACTCTAGAAAACTGGACCCTGATCTGGTGAAGAAAGTCATCGTTTCCTGCCTGGAGGAGTTGAAAAGTTTTCCCAGGAAGTATGATTACAAATAATACTAGTTTTAGCAACATGCACATATTTCACATGCTCAAAAAGTTAAAATTCATCTTTAAGTCTTGATTATGCAAGTTATTGTGATCAAAAGGATTTGGTGTAGAACAAAGGAAATATCTCCATAAGAGACTTTCACTCAGTTGCGCTGGAAACCATCACAACAAAAACACTTCAAATGAAGTAAAAACATGCAGATAAAACCCAGAGTAAACCTAGCAGATTAATACCAGTGAAAAACTCAAAGTTTGTTCAATAGAAAAAAAAGTGAAGCCAAAAAAAAACAAAAAAAAGATTTTAAACAGAAAAATTATTTTAGATCTGAAGAAAAGTTTGAAACTGACAAAAAAGAGAGACTTGAAATTAACAAAATAGATTGAAACTAGATTTGAAACTGGAAATAAAATTCCAAGTCTACTTTTCGGCTTCAAATTGTTTTTCTTTTGAGCAAAGTTCATGACCCTGATTTAGCTCCATACTGTTAGATGCACTGAGGTCAGCTCCCCACAGGGTGGCGCTAAGACAAACTACAGGTTGGGATTTCATTTTCAAGCCTCAAAATAGCATTGAATTCATGTAACTAACTGGTCAAAAGCTCAAATAGTTCAGGCAGCCATTTCAAAAGTATTCACATCATCTATGTTTTCACACGTTTTTCTATCTAGACTTGACTTTATGGCACATAAATATCTTTTAACTGAATTTTGTGAAAAAGACCAACATGTTGCCACTAATTGTGAAGCAGAGGGTAGTTTACTCCTAAAAATCTGAAAAGTATGACGTACATTTGCATCGAGTCTCCTTTACTTTGATCCCCTTGAATGAAATCCAGCTGAAGTGTCTTTAGCTGTTCTAGATGCAGTAAATCTGTTTCTGGCCTCAAAGGTTTGAACAAACAGGATCATGAACCGTGAGGAACCCAGCAAGACGGTCAGAGAGGAAAATGTTTGCAAGGATCCAGAACATTTCACTGAGTTCTGTTCAGTCTGTCATTAGGAATAAACAAATACACATATGAGCCTAAAACGGAACTGTTTTTATAGTAAGTGCAAAATGTGGCCAAAAATAAAAACATTCAGATAAAGTCAGATCCCAATTTCTCCATTTCTATTTGAGGGGTTTCTGAAGCCGTGTGTCATCGCCCTTCCACTCTACAGTCATGTGCTACTTTGTGTTTGTCACGAAATGCAGTGAAGAGGCGGTGAGGATGACGCCGAGGACCCAAGTTGGAGTGAAAGGATGTTTTTAATGAGGATATAAATACAAATCCAAAGTCCAGGCAGCACAGAATGAGTGGAAGGCTAAGAGCTCATATCTGGTAGCAACTGGTAGAACAAGTGACAGCTGACGTGAAGGATTAGACACAACAGATTCGACAACTAGACAGCAGGACAGATTAGACAAGGACCCAACAAGGAACACAGGTGGGATTAAATTCACAGAGGGTAATCAGGGAAACGAGACACAGCTGGGAACAATCAAGGGGTAGAAAGGACAACATGGAGACTAAATTAACTGAAAACGACACTAAAATTAACACAGAGGAAAACCCAAATCCTCACAGTGTTGGTCTGTCAGTTACAGCAACAATACCTTATTGATACATTATATATATATATATATATATATATTTATATATATATATATATATATATATATGTGACATTTTGCATATACTTTTGCAATATGTGGGTCAGGAATGAACTTGTGTGGGTTTTTCCCTCCTCAGTTTCTCTATGTGGCAACTTCCTCATATGGAGACGCTGCAGGAATGTCAAGGAGGTCCCCACACAGCACACACACTGAGGCATTCATGGAGTCAAATCAATGGCAAAATATGAGAGTCGCTTCAAAAACAGCATGGAAGTGGAAACAAGGCTCGTTTGCATATAGATAGTTAATTTGAACGCTTTGAAGAAAGCTAAACATGGGTTTTAGATTTAGGTCATAAATGGCCCTCAGGCAACACTTTGGACACCCTGGTCTATTCTATGACATAAAATCATAGAAATCTGTGGTTCTAATTTCACATAAAATGAACTAGTTCCAGTTCTAGCTCTCTTCTCCTCTAACTAAGACGTCTTCTCTCCTCTCCAGATTTGAAACCCAGTTCAAGTGCCACTGCAGCGCCCTCCAGCCACAGCCGCTGTGGACCGACTATTGCGTAACCTACATCAACAGCTTCCAGGCTTTGCAGTAAGTCACGTGGTTTCACATAGACGTACCCACAATGCACTGCAGGAGAACAAGATGCCAAACCCACAAACACGCTGCCCCCACTTGTGCCAACAAAAAAAAAAAAAAAAAAACAACAACTGAATGAGGACAAGCTGGGGCTCGACTGCAGATGGCAAGCTTTAGAAGAGAAAGTAAAACGCCTGAGTCTTTACATCATACAGTACAGACCAAAAGTTTGGACACACTTTCTCATTGAAAGTGTGTTTGGACACACTGGGCTCATTGATTTCAATTTCTCATTGAAATCAATGAGAAAGTGTGTCCAAACTTTTACTGTATAAAGGAGTTTAGTCTTTATTCTAAGGGATTCATGGAAGCAGTTCTGTCCGCTGGCTCTACAGTCAGTTTCGGTCACTAAACGCTTTGTTTATGACTTGTTAGTAGGAGCATTAGATAAAGGAGTGCACTATGCTGCACATTCTGATGCCACTTTAACACTGAGCTCCAGATGATAAAATAGCACTTCCAGAACTCCGAGAGAGCAGCAACTACAATATGAGTATTGTAGAAGACAGGATTCACAAGCTGCCTGTTGTGAGATCTACACATTATGTAACCCAGTCCATCACTCTGTCCATCTGCGTTGCATATGAAACACTGAGCACTGCACTGTGTTGGGGATTCATATGAATGTGATGCATGAGGACACAGAGATGGTTCTGATCTCTGACGAGACTTTATTTGATCCGGCAGCGCTCTTCTTACAAGTTCCACAAAAAAAAAAAAAAGTGTTATTATTATATATGTTATAATTTATAGTCCCATCCAATTCCTTCCTTTTATGACTGGCCCACCTTGTCTTTTATCTGGCTTTTATTTTGAAAGTAGTCCAAAGCAACAGAAGCACATTTTTTTCAAACGGTTTTAGCAAAAGACTTTGCTGTTCAGAACAGAATCTCACTGCTACAGTGATTCTGGGAGCTATATTATGAGTTGTTTCTGCGTGTTGACTTTGAAATGCAGAGAACAAACTTCAGCTCTTCCATCAGAAGAGTCTGCTGGGTTCCAATCTCTTCTGATGGAAGAGTTCGGACGCGTCATCCCAGAGGCATCCGTCTGCTGGGGGTTTCCCGGCTGCCGTCCCGTCTGCAGCAGAGTGAGGATCAGGCTGGAGCGAGAGAACAGCCTTTGAAAGCCTGATTGTGAAAGTGAAATTGTGAAAACGTTGCTTCCTCAGAGGACGGGCTTCAACAAAGAGGTGACAGGAATAATAATGAGGGACTGCAGGGAGACTAATCTGAGCCGTGGAAAGCGTGAGTGGTCACGTGATTTCACGGAAACGGAGCAGTGAGTGTGAAACGGCTGTTTTAAGTGGGACAAGACAGGAAGTAGTTAGTTGGAGCATGCAGGCTCTCTGAACCAACCCCTCCTGGCCCCGGACCACAACCACTACCCCAGGCGGCCTCATCCTGAGCCTCGGTGGTTTACTGTTTCACTCAGCAGGGATTATTTATCTGCACGCCGTATATCTGCTCTCAGTGTGCCGTCTGCACGCTGCGCTGATGTTTAAAGAAACAAGTTCGCTTCAGCCAGTCTGATTACACAGAGGTGACTCAGTTCAGGATTATCCAGAAAAACGCCTTCCAGTTTATAAATGATGGAGTTCTATAGATACAACAGGAGCGTCTAGTTTATACATTCAGGAATTAGAACAAACTCAGAATCCTCTAGATAAACTCCTATTAGCTTATCGAGAGATAATACTCATTACCTCAGATCAACATTACCAGAACAGGAATCCAGAGAAACCCCGACTAGTGTACAAATTACTGACTCCTTTTTCTTAACATGGGGTTATGCTTTTTTGTTTTCTTTTTTTTTTTCTTATTTTGCTCTTTCCTTTGGTTTGTTGTGTTGTTCTGTTTCCTACTAATTCATGTAAAGCACTTTGATTTGCCTTGTTGCTGAAAATGTGCTCTATAACTAAAGTTGCCTTACCTTCAATTCAGTTCAATCATACTTTATTAATCCCAAAGGGAAATGAAATGTTGTAACTCATAGAATTTTTCTTCGAAGAGTTGTTGCAGCTGATGAAGGCTGTGATCTCCTGTAGCAGTTTGCACTACAGCTGCTTTGAAAAAGCCTCTGACTGAAAACGCTCTGTTGGTGTGCGACAGTCTCGGGAAGACGACGCG
Source organism: Xiphophorus maculatus (assembly GCF_002775205.1). NCBI lineage: Eukaryota > Metazoa > Chordata > Actinopteri > Cyprinodontiformes > Poeciliidae > Xiphophorus > Xiphophorus maculatus. The sequence goes on from NC_036461.1 coordinate 22,641,118, forward strand.
CCGGGTTGCCTGTGATATCTTTGGATTTCATGAAGAATCCTTCGGTGCACTCTGACATCGTCCCCAGAACAGAACCAGTCGTCTTTTTCAGGCTGTCCAGCGTTTTTAAATCTCGGGTTCTGGTGCTGTTTCTGAAGAAATAATGAGCAATCCCTTAATGATGGGTTATAATCCCATCATTGTAACCCACGCACGAATGGGTAAACATGTTCGTTCCTCAAGGAAATGCCTTTAAAGCTGCATGTAGCGCCACACAAGACTGTGATTGACCGTAAAAGCGTTTAGAGACAAACTTTGGATTCGTGTATTTCTGCAAAATGGTTCTAAGAACATGGCGCGGAAAACTGAAAAGGTTTCTTTCCAAGTTCAGTTCGGACTTTGGGCACCAAAAGTACAAATAAGTCCAAACTATGAGGACTCAATTCGCTTTGGAGACACTTTAACCAAGTTTGGGATCCAGAACAACAATCCAAGCTTTAACGGCCCACTGTTGTTGCATCTATTGTTAGAAAGTGGAGAGAACAGCAGATAGAGACATACTTCTGGAACCCTGCAGCTGTAATTACAATAAAACGTAATCTTCCAAAGATTGAATCCTAATGTGTTTGACAACCCTGTTCTGTTTTGTTCTGTTCTGTTCTGTTCTGTTCTGTTCTGTTCTGTTCTGTTCTGCACCGCTTTTTGTTTCTCTATCACATCAAATTCTGGTGAAATCCGTCGAGGTCTGCGGCTGTAACGTGACAAAAACGTGAAAGCTTTTACGGAGTATTAGCGCGGCTTCAAAGTCACACCGAAGCCGGCGTTTTCTTTCGTCTCTTATTGTCGTCTGTCGACAGGGAACACATGGCCGGGTACCAGGACAGCTGTCCACACGAGGTGGAAGGCTTCAAACGGGAGGTCAAAGGTCTCGTCGTCAGGCTGATGGAAGTTTTGGAGGAGCAGTTTAAAGAGGATGTCAAGGTAACGCAATCTGGTGTTTTCAAATACTATAGGAGCTTTATGAGGCAAACTCCCACTTCCTGTTTTCAGCCGTTCACTTCCTCTTAAAGTCCAGCTGCTTCTGTTGTGGTTTTTCTAACACGAGGAACTGAAAAAGAAATTTTTACCTCCTTGTGAGAGTCGCTGCGTAGATTTCTAGAAATGAGGCACTTAGCAGAAGTTGAGTCACGAGAAAATGTGTCCAGAAGGGGAATATGTAAAACGTGCTCTTTATTTTTTTATTATTATTTTTTTTTTACATCTGTATTGTTGCTGAATTTTCAGTCATTATGACTACATTGCAATAATCTTTACTGATTATTGTAAAAGAGGGCAAATCTTTTTGAATATTAAGCAAACTCTCCTGTCTTGTCTTGCCATATCAACCTTTTGTTCTGGAAACATTAAAAAAAAATTAATTAACTCAGAATCCAATAATGACATTTTCCTCCTTTTCGTGGGATTTCTTCCCAGCCCTTCCTCAGGAGGATGATGACGAGGAAGTGGCTCACCAACGACGACGACTTCAAACAACTCGACGGTCGGATACAGCGGCTTTCCCGTCATTGCGACTCCATGAGGCCTCCGCACGAAAAGGTGACGAGGATTTGACTAGGCCCCAAAAGTGTCAGATTTTATAGGTCTGATTCAATCCTGTGAACAGCTGGACCAAAAGAAGTTGTAATTGTACTTTTATACCACTGGTCAGAAGGATAATAACTAAATAATACTATTCCGCATTTTTGTTTACAACAGCTTAATTGACTTTATGGGTTTAAAATAGAATCTGACCTTTACAAATACTGACATGACAATTTCTCCCACTTTCTGACATTAAATTGCAAAGAGCCAAACTAATAAGAGAGAGAATGTTTTCACTATTTTGGATCCAGTAGTTTACACACATTTCAAGCCTTTGGAGCTTCTCGCAAATTCCTCCAGGCAGCACTGGTTTAACACTGCAAAAAACACCGAATAGTACCAAGTATTTTGGCCCAGTCCAGTTCGTACACTTGAAATAAGGGGGAAACTAACTCACAAATAACTTTTCAGCAAGAAATAAAGATGAGCTTAAGTCAATAATTCCTCGATATTTATGAAAATCTACTAGTTCCACTGATTATTTCACTCATATAATTGGATCAACGTCTTAAGTCATATATGAAATAATCTGCCAGTGGGACTAGCACCTTTTTTTATTAATATCAAGTAATTACTGACTTAAAACAAGCTCCTAAAAGTTACTTGTAAGTTAGCTTTGTCTTATTTCAAGTGTAGGAAGATGTTTGCACTACAAAGTAAACCAAAATGTAGTGTTTTTGCAGTGAACAGAGTCGGGTTTGTTGGCCGTTTTGTAATGACAAAACCTTTGTAGTTTTGCCTAGAAACGTTTCTGTGAGGCGGAGTTTAAAACTGTGTGATGGACACTCCAACAGTCTGACTTTGGTTGTCCTTAGTGCTCGCTGGTCATTCTTCTTTTGGAAGACTTTGCGATACAGCGGGACACAACTGGCGCCCACGCTGTAGCTTCATCTTCCTTGTAGCTTTGGTGATATCAAGCGTGGCCTCGTACTTTAAGGTTGGGTTGGTGTTCGCAGGGTTGTGTCCCATATTCTTCTCTTAAATCTAATGATGGATGTTGATGTTATGATGTCCCTCCGAAGGTCTTTGTCCCTGAGCGCACTTACAAACTGCAATCTTGCTTTTTAGTTTTAGTTTTCTCGTGAAAAAGTGGCCTTTCAACCCATGTCCTGTCTGTCTTGGACACGTTTCGATGTGGATCTGGTTTGAAATATCGGCTTTTAGTGCTATTTGGGGATTCCTGTCTTGGAAAGCTTGTATAATATATGTGATCGTAATACCCCAGGGTAAATAAAGTCTTGTAATTTCCCTGAAAGACGGAAAAGGAAACTCTGAGTACCTTTTTCATTGGCCATCTTAGACATTCCAGTAAATTGTTAATTTGGTTTGGTGCGCCGGCCAGCAGACCAGCAGCAGAGACTAATGAATTGGTGGAAGCTTAGGTGTAAGGTCACATAATCTAATGGCTTCGGATCATGCAATACAAACACACTTAGTGTCCTGCGTTTTCTTTTCTGGTTGCATCCTGTTATGATAATCCATCACTCTCTCTGTTGGACAGGAGTTTGCGAGCCGACTGCATTACCATGTGGTGAAGGAATACGTCGGGCAGCTGATGAAGAATAACTACTCATGCAAGAACCAGAAGCACGAGAAGGCTGCAGCCAAGATCAACGAACAATGGAACAAGCTCAGCAATCTGTTTGATGACATGGTAAAGCGGAAATCTGCAATAATCTTGATAAGCATTAAACTCACACCATTTAGTTAAACAGCAGCACAAGCTAACCTGGATTGTGTACTTAGCTGCAGGCCTTTTAAGACAGCATGTGAGCTCCATAGAGACAACAAAACATGTTTTAACTCCACATTACGCCCCGGTGTCAGAAAACTGCTGGTTCTTGTTGGAACCAAGCCATGAGAAAGAGGTTTGATACGTACAGAACAATATTGGTAGAAAGTTTGGACAGGGCTGGATCAATACCAATAGATACATCTGGTAGAACATTACATATTCAATATATAGAATACACATAGTTCTCATGTGATGTCACACTTCTGCAAACTTTGTAGCTGACGGCCGTCTTGTTGGCAGTTGCTATGGAGTTGCTATGAAAACAACGAACAAGTCACAAGCTTGGAGCTAGCTCTCACCTCGTTCCTAACTTATAAACACTATAAGTACAACACATCCGTCACTTGATTACAATCTCTGAGTACTCTGCCCACCTCTGTGTAATACTGAGATAAATATCAGTGATATTTAGTGCCACACTAACAAAATTAGCTTATCTAATGTAGCTTTCATCTGCAAGGTAAGGCCTACTTGTATGTTACTACATGTACTCACTCTGCCAGTCACCAGAACCTTGTTATTCACACGGAGAGTTTGTACGTTCTTTACAAAGCGATTTTGTTGATCTATATTTCTGTTGCAAGCTGGTCAAGAGTGTCAGTATACGTACTTTTCGTTGTCTCAAAGTCATGGTTCATCTATGCTTTGCGCTGCACTTGCCTATGAAAATGGCGCGGATCACTTCGGTTCAGGCTTTTGGGAACGTGCAGTACTAGCATTCTGGGAAATGTAGGCCGAGGGAAGAGTTTAGCTGCTCAACCTCTCACGATTAGCCAAACACAGTGGGAGGCATCAACTAACTCACTCGCTCTTTGGTTACCTAGCAACAACCGGTTGAGTAACTTGTGCAGCAGCAGCTTCAGTTTGCACCGCTGTGCCTCACAGCTGCTTAAAAATCGAACAACAACAACAACGTGGAGCGAAACAGGAAAGGTCATGCTGCCAGTTTGGCAGTAAACAAAAACCAATCAATAATTGTCGATGCTTACTGATACAAAACGCTTATATTATGATATAATTTTCAGCCGTATTGTTCTACCCTACGTTTGGACCTGCCTATAGCAGTAAAAAAAAAAAAAAAAAAGCCACATAACAACCTAAGCAGAACCTGTTCTTGTTGTGTGTGTTTCTCCTGTAGAAGTCGAACCATGAGTGGCTCCACCATGTAGGACACGACCTGAGCACCATCATCGGACAAAGCAACAAGGCAGACATCAAGAGCCACCTGCAGCCTCTAGTGGAACATTACCCAGACTTCAGGTAGGACGACGGGATGACGTCATCGCGGTGTTTTGTTATTCACAAGCTCAGATTATTGCAGGTTTGTCAGCGTTTGCAAAGAGGCATGCTGATGAAGATGTGACGGAGTAGAGACGTAGTTGTGCTGATGTGGTTCACTGGTGTACATAGTTGCTACTTGCTCAGTTTATTTAATAAATCTGTAAAAAAAAGAAAAACTATTTAAAAAACATACAAATTAGATTGTTTTCAGAGGATGCGACGCCTCTTAAGAGTTGGCTCTTGTTCTTTTGTTTTTGCTTTTTCCGTTTCCCACATTTACATCCAGGTGGTTTTTCAGGGAAATTCTCTCTTTGGAAACATAATGAACTGACATCATCTAAACATTGTTGAATGTTGACCTTCAGAGCCTTGGCACCCGTCTTGGACAGACGGTTAGCATCGTGCTAAAGGTCATTCCTGATGTTTTCCCTGTCTGTCATCATGCTAACGCTGGAATGCTCCAGTGAGAGAACCCAGCCTGAGCTGCTGCTTTGACAGCCGTCGTCGCTGTCGCTCATGATGATTACATGGCTGCTACTTTCCCTTTTAAATCCCCTTGGAAGCATTTTTGCTTGAATTTGGTCAGTAAATAATAACAGTGTGGAACCTGTTCAGTGTGTCTGTAAACCTGATTTTAGATTTAAATATTTGTTGAACGTTGGAAATGCCAGATTCGTTCATTTTGGTCCTGACACAAAACCTCCGGGCAGGAAGACTTCCTTTTGTGGACAGAGTGAAGGTCTTCTAAAAATACCATTTTCTTCCTCTCCACAGGATGAAAAACAGAACTGGTGTGAGATAAGCTGTAATTAATCACAGTACAAACCAGAAAAAGCATAAGAACATTGTTGAATGATGGGATGTTTGCGTGTAGCCGCTTTGTCAGCTGAGGGAGGGGATTTTTATCCCCCCCTGGTCAGTTTATGATAAACTGGACGACCTACTCAAAGTGAAACATTCTGAAAGGTTATTGCATCACTGCGTCATGTCTGTGTTGGAAATCTGCGGTTTTGCTGTCAAAAGAAGTGAAAAAAAAAAAAAAAACACCGAAGATATTTCAGAAGAGACGGAGCTTCCTCTTTATGGCCGTGGAAGCACAGATTAACGATGTGATGCTTAGCGATAAGACAAACACACAGACTGTATGCAGGCAAGCCTCGGAAAAATATGCCTAAAAAGCATGATTATTTTACTGGGATAATTCAGAAAGATTATTATGTTATGATGGAAAACGTCCATCTGGGTTTATCCTGGTGAATGAAACACAGAGCAACACATAACGGCCCCTCCATCACAAGTTGTTGGGCACTGACAGTCAGCTGGCTGAAAGTAACCACTACTCTGTTCCTTCACTTATAATGAATAAAGAAACTTGTAATCTGGGAATCACCTAATAACTACTGCCATTAAAAATCAACTTTTTTTTAGCTTCACGTCATGTTATAATATTATTCCCTCATCAAAAACATAACTGGAGTGTTGCTTTGATAATGTCGGGCATGATTTGAGAAATCCTTTAATCTCCATGGCAACCATTCAGCTGTGTAAAGTGTCTGGGTGGACCGACTCAGTTCCTTCAGACTAGCCAGCAGCAATTAGCAAACACTGCTCATCTGCTGAGCTCGTTATAGGAGCCACTCTGAGTGCATCGCTGGTAAAAACGTTGTTAAAGGGTTAATAGAGGAGCCATCTTATGATGACTTCATGAAGGCGGAGTTTCTTAAAGCGACAGAGACCCGATTTCAAGACTTTCTTTTCTTTCTTTTAAGTCATATTTGATGTGTACAGTATCTTTACAAAAACTGAAGGTAAAACACTCACTTGACTGTTCTGTAAAATGATATCATGTAGCTGGAAAACACACACTGCTGCCCCCTTAATGTCTAAAACGGTAGCAACAAAAGGCTCGACAAAACATTGACACTTTTGCCACAGTTTGGACATTTTCACTCAGATTCGTTCAGACATTAGACAGTAATATTTAAACTGTCGTACAAGCTATTTTACATTGCATCAAATGGAGATGATGTTAACACGATGTGAGGCGTGTGCTTACTTTTGCCATATACTGTATGTGTTTATGTGTGGTTTAATTGTTTAATTTACTTGTGTGTGTATTTTTGTCATCCACCTGCAGCAAGAGACACCTGGTCGCGGTTCTTTACTTCAGGGGCCTCCACAGGGGCCGCGAGCACCACCTCATCCTGCAGAAACTCACCGCGCTCAGAAAGGAAGTGGGCCGCACCAGCACTGACAGAGGCCGAGTTTTATTTGGGGACATGCAGGTCACGGCCAACACCGACTGCCTGTCCAACCCGCCTGCCTCTTGTCTCGGCTTCCTGCGAACACACAGCTAAGAAGGAACTGCAGGTGAAGCTCTGCATGCGGGCCGGGCGCAGGAGACGCCACATCGCACTTTTTCTCGGGCTGTGTGATTCTGGATCGGTCCGGTTCGGCCTGTAGGTGACGGTGCATACACAACAGAACTCACATGTTCCTCCCTCTGCATTGCAGAGTTCAGACATTCAATAATGAGCATCTCAACAGGTTGCATTCAGCAAAGCAACACTGCCCAGAAATGAACGAAAGCGCACAAGATTGGTGTTGTTTTTTAGCTAAGACTAGACTATAGATGGTCCTGTACCATAATATTTGATTTTTAAAAATGATATGTTTCCTGCTCTGGAAAGCAACAGCGTGGATTAGAGTCACATATTGGCTGAGTTCATGAAGAGTAGGATCAATTTACAAAGCAAAAAAACCCACAAAAATATGCAATAAGTCAATTCAGCTAAAATAAAAATGAGCGAAAAGGTTAAACATAAAAACAAACCAAAAAAACAAGCAAATTATCAAATATATATTCCGTCGAAAAAAGTAAAAGCAGGAATTTCATGTCCTTCTAAAAGTGTTTGAGTAAAATTTAGAGGGGCAGTATTACTGTATGTAAAATGGATTTTTTTTTAGCTTTGCATCATGTTATGAGATTATTCTCTCATCAAAAACAAACCGGGAGTGTTGCCTTCATTCTTTCATGCATGTTTGAGAAATAATTCAACCTCCATGGCAACCATTCAGTTGTGCAAAACGACTCGGTGGACCTAGCTCCGCCTTCAAGACGAAGCTCCTCCTCAGAGCTGCTGCTTCTGCCTCACAGAGCGACTCCCCGACTCAGTTCCTTCAGACTAGCCAGCAGCAATTAGCAAACCTTCTCAGCTGCTGAGCTCGTTAGAGGAGCCACTTCTCAGAGCAAAGCGGGTAAAAACATTGTCGAGGGGTTAATAGAGGAGCCATGTTGTGACGACTTTCTGAGTTTCAGAAAGAGCAGGAGTTTTTAAAGAGACAGAAGCCCAATTTCAGGGTTAAATTGGAAAGTCATATTTGACAAACATATGCAGCCTTTTTATAACAACTGAAGTTAACATAATTACTTGATCTTGCTACAAAATGTCACTATGTGCCTGAAAAACACAGAATATTGCCTCTTTGATATTAATTAAAAGTTATTTCATAGAGATATTCAGGAGATTTCATCCAGATTGTTTGATTGTTGTTCAGTAACTGATGACCATATACATATAATTATATGATGTTGTGGGGCAAAATATTAACCTTCTCCTGACTGATACCTTCATCCAATAGGATTGGTTTGATCTTTCACCCCCCTCTGTGAAAACTATGGCCTTACCTAAACGATGACATCATCACATCAACAAATTCTGCCAGAATCGCTCAACTTTAAGCAATGTCAGGTGTGAATGTATTAACTCCATGCTCAAATGAAGTCAGAAAGTATTTCTAGAAAATATAAGCTCAACAGTTTGTGTTAAACGTATGCCAGCGCAAACGTTTTACATTTGTTTGTATATCAGTTGATAAGCACATAATGTGTCTCACATTAAAGTTGCAGAGCGTTTGAAACAGATTTATCGTGATCTAAGATGATTACATTTGCAGAATTGCTACTGGGGCGTTTGTTGTTTTGGGAGCCGCTGTAGACGCGTTGAGTGTAACAACAGTTCAGGTAAATCTGCAGAAAGTTTTCTAAAGTCACGGAGTGCGGCATGAGCGAATGTTTTCTCTCATCACATTTTTGTCGTGAAAAATAATATCAAGAACTGGGGAAACCCACTGAAGGAATGTGTTCAGAGGCGAAGATCATCTTCTTTTAAATGAAGCGTTTTTATATATTCTGTGGGTTTTTTTTTTTCTTTCTCCAAACTAGCTAACTCAGATTGTTCAGGTTTGGTGTCTTCCTACTTCCTCGGTGTGTCAGAATGTGTGCATCCGTGTCACAGGAAGCATCACTTTAGAAAGCTAACTAAACTATAAGATCATGTGAGAATGAAACGTTGAACATTTTAACTATTGGAGCTTTAAAACTTTGATGGAGTATTGTCCTGTTTGTGTGTTATTTGAATTCAAAATGGATTTGGTTTTTTTTTTATGTTTCAAGCATAAGATCTTGGGAAAGTTTCATTTCGGGTTATTTATCTAATGTGTTACATGATCTTTCTACTGTATGCTGATGAACGGACCAAATGTAGAGAGGATGTTTTCTCATCGTCATGACAACGATAAGCACTTTACTCTAGAGCCATATTCACCAGATCGCACCGACTCATACAATCATGTCCAATAAGTTAGAATGTAGACTTTGATGGGGCTTGTTTGTCAGATTAAAGGTACATTTTAAACAGTGTATTAAACACTTTTCTTTACTGTGCTCGAGATATATTTTTTTGTTATTGGTCTGACGTAATATCGTAGTATGAAATGTTGTGTTTTCATGAGTTGCAAGTAGAAAAATTATGAACAAATATAAAGTCTTGAAAGCAGAAGTCTGTGTGAAATTCATCTACGTGTTTCGTTCCGTCAACTGAGACAATAGTCTTTTCAAAGTAATTGTCTGATTTATTGAATATAACTGAATATTCACAGACACACTAAGCAGTGCTAACATCGGGAAGAAGCTGGAATCAAAGACGCACGTTTTCATTGCCAGACCCTTTGAGCTTCAGCCGCCTCAAAAATAAGTTCCTACACATTAAGAAGTAGTGAAAATAAATGTGTGTGATATTCTTACTCCTGTACAAAAAGACTGAGGAGGACAGGAATGATTTTCTAAACTTTATCTCATTTCTGGTTGAAACATGTTTTAAACCAGCAGGAGGAACTGAACTTCAACAGGTCATAAAATCATCACTGTAAATAACAACAACAAACAAATGAAGTCGTTGGCAATGAAAGAGAAAACAAATGACACACACACACACACACACACAAATGTTTCCCATGCAACAGTAAAAACTGCCTTAACGATATTACATGAATAATATGATCTTTGTTTTTTCAGTCAGCTATAATAGGAACAAACTTTGTGATGCCAACGCTGCGGCTGTCTGTCAGCTGGATGGAGGGAGCAGAGGTCAGAGGTCACAGACCTACATAATAATCAGAGGAAGTTATTCTGTTTGAATAAAGAAACTCTTGTAATGTTATCTTGTAACCTAACTATCGTCAGGTAAGTCAAGTTTATTTGTACAGAACATTTCACCACCAGGCAGTTCAAAGGGCTTTGCATCATAAAAACATAATTCAGTGAGCAATTTAGGAAACAAGCATTTTTTAAAATCAAAATCATGAAGAACTGCCATGAAATACACATCAAATGCATTGATCAGTGTTCCAATTATTGTAAATCAAAGGCGGCTGTGAACAGGTGGCTGTTAGCCCAGATTTAAAGGAACCCAGAGGAAGGTTAGCGGTTTCGCTAACCGCCTGGAGAAAAAATATCTGAATTTGTTTCTCTGCACATCTGAACAGCCCAGACGGCACGTTGTCGTCGTTTCACCACAGCAGTAAAAACCGAATCATTTATGTAGCGATAAGAACGTTTTCTGCGACTGCAACATGTTCAACACAGTGAAACTGAAGGTTAAAATGTCACCTTCTCTTCATTTCTAAGCTTCAACTGTGATCCGTAAATCACTTTAGACGACTTTTTTTTTTTTTTACTGCTGGTCGTTTAGCCATTTTATAAGTAAGTGACACATCAGTTGAAGATCTTACTTTCTTTTGTGTCTCTTTCAGAAGATGACCTCTGTTTCTCTGTAAACTCCACATCCTCTGCTGTGACTTCATGCATTCTTATGTTGAGACATTTTGGAAGGACTTCTGATAAAAGCATATTTTTCCTACAACTATTTCAGGTTGCAAAAAAAAAAAAAAAAAAAAAAACTTTTTGCAAGAGTTGTGGTTGTAAGAGACTCTTGCAAAAAAGCCTTGTTAGTGAAATGTAGGCACATGACTTTCAACCTGTATGTGTGATTGGATTGACTTGTTTTTCCTGTAAAGTGTCTTGATATTATACTGTATTTATTATGAAGAATTTCTTCCATAGAAATAAACTGAATTGAAATGTTTCAATTCAATGCCCGGAGAGACTCGGGCACCATTTTAGTCCCAAGCATGATATGAAAACAAACACACACACACACACACACACACACACACACACACACACACACACACACACACACACACACACACACCACCTCATTCTTTTCCAAACATGTTTGAAATGAAAATGGGAACAAGAGCAACAGAAATCAACTCACTTGTTTACTACCTTTTTGCTAGTTTCTTTATTTGGGAAGATTTTTGTTTTAAGTCCAAATGTTTGTGTAATTACAATCAGAGGTCAACTTTTGAAAAAAGAAAGAAAAAAGTCATATTGGAGCTTTATTTTCTGACCCTCGCATCGAAACTATTCAGGAAAAAGTTTTTAAATGTAAATGCTTCATCAACAGGAAAATAAATTGTTTTTGTAAAGCATAAACACCAGACGTACAGCAGAAATCTGATTTTTATGTCTACTGTATAAAAAGGTAACTTTGTTTTTCTTACTAATATTAAAAAAGACTAAACATTTCCTGCTTTAGGTCATTTATGATTATCAAAAATAACTTTGATTCACCGTCACAACAATTGGTGAGAGATTTTACTTTGTTCTATTGTTTTTTTTTTTACAGATTTTTTTTTCTTCAAAGTCAGAAGTTTATACATGCAGAAAGATCGCTGCACTTTGCAAAAGTTATTAAAGACGATGATGTCAGGCTTTTATAAGCTTCTGTTGACATTTGAGCGAAATGGAGGCCGAAGATTTAATTAAGGATGTATTTCAAGGCGACGCCCAAAACGGATTTCTTTCTTGTGCTACATCATGAAACAAAAGCAATCCAGTCAAGTCAGTAGACATGTCAGGAAGAGAACCGTGGGTCTCCTGAGAGCGGCTTCACAGATAACAGATAAATGTTTACACGCAAACAGAACCAGCCTGGAAACATGTCATGGAAATGCTGGTTCTGTTTGCTGGAAATGGCGCGGGATGGCAGCCGCCATCCTGCTGCCGTTCACACGCAGCAGCAGGATGGCTGCTGATAAAACTCATTTTATGATACGTCTGTTTTGTTCCTGAGCCAATGATCTATTTGTTGTGAAGCGTAAACAATAGTTAGGTTGAGATTATGTATGAAAAGTCTTTTTCACTTTTTCGACCAAATCTATGTTCCATTTATTATTCATCAAAGACAAATCTAAACAGGCGAGTTTTTAAAGGGACTCGGTGTTTCGGCCGTTTTGCAGTTGTCTGGAAGTTTGTTCCAGATAAGTGCAGCATAACAACATTTTGACAAATGGGACCAGGATCACACGTTGTGTGGTGACTTGCTTTAACTTCAACAGTAAACTTTCTGTTTTCTCTCGGTTGTTTCGTCTCCATAAAAGCTACATCAGACGTGGCGCTCAGCTTTCACCGCTGACCTGCCAGCAGCTAATCCTTCTCCCTCTCCTGCTGTTAACGTTTTGCTTTTCATCAACATAGAATCTACTCCTGCATCAGTTCATCTGCTTATTTACTCAGTCTGCAACACTGAGATTAGGAAAAGACAAATATTGTGTTTCCTTCACTGTATAAATAGGAAATGACTCAACTTCAGAGGGTGAACAGAGTATCCATTAAAAATGTACAAGCTAAGTACAGTAAGGCTCTGATTTGTTGTTTCCAGTTAGCGCTGGAAGAAGGCAGAGGAGCAGAGAAGCTCTTCATGGTGGAACAGAGGAAAGGCCGGCAGGGTGGAGATGAGGTTCTTGGTTCCTGCAATCTGGACGGTTTTGTGTTGACAGTATTTCAGGGCCGAGCCTCTCTCCGCTATCGGGAACCAAACCAGTGACAGACCTGACCTGACCTCAGCACACCGCAGCTTTCAGTTCGCAAAGCCGCATCACTTTGGTCAACTCTTCCCCATGTTCATCAGCATATCATCACCTTTCTAAAATAACGGCCTTAGTCTTTTTTTTTTTTTTTTTTTTTGGTCAGAATTACTTTTGTCAAAAAAATAAAATTACATAGGCCATTACTTTAGGAAGGTAATGTTATTAAATGTCCTCCATTTTTTCCTGATTCTGCACTAAACAGGATCAGAGCCAAAGTCCACTCTGTGTGTCTACAGTAGAAAACCAGCCGACGGTCACTTGTTGTTTTTGGGGAAAACTTCTTTATGTTTTTGTTTGACAACAAAAATATAGAAACTGTGCTGTTTGTGCTTGTTGGAAAAATATAAGTGTAAAAAAAAAACTAACTCAATCTGCATACAGACGCCAGAGGAGGAACGAAAATGATAATCTAGAAAAAAACAAACAAAAAAAAAAAACAAAGTTAATCTAAAACTAAACCGAGTCCTTTGAGCTGCTTTCATTTTTCCCCCTCATAGTTTTCAGCGATGTGGCCGACTTGGTTCTCTGAGAGACAAAACAACTGCTGACAGTTTGGGGACATGTTTGGGGATGGAGGTTTTCAAAAGTACTGATAGTCTACATGCATGTTAGATCTGCCACAGAGTCAGACGCTGAGAACAACAAGTAGTAACGGACTGCAACAGGTCAGACTCACATTTAAAGTAGTGATTTCAAACAGTAAGGTTACGTCGTAACTATGGAGTTAAGTATTTTTTCAATCATTGTCTAGTAAATCGTTCCTAGAGTTTGAGTGAGGCGACCTTCGCGGCTTGTGTTTTTATGAGGTCATGCAGCTCATTATTCAGGCTTAATGACGCAAAACTTTTATTTTGGTACCTAAAGGAAAACCTAATGTTACTTAAGATTTGAAATGGTCTCATTCTTCACTGCAATCAGGGAGAGAAGCATGACCAGCTGCTGGATTCGGTTTTTCCCAACAGGACACTGTAAAAGCTCATGCCTCCAAATGACTGTTTTTCTTTCTCAAATGTTGCATTGAAAGACAAGATATTTTTATGACGATGAGAATGAGTGGCCCTACAGTCTGGAGCATCATGGGAAGTGTAGGAAGACTGCACTGTAATCCCTACAGCACTGCATGCATTGATTTTCTGAAGGAGATTGTCCTATGTTCCCATTTCTACTTTTGTTTTTAATATTTTTTTGTTTGTCTTTTCCTTCACGGCGACCTGGTTGGCCAACAAAATACAGAACAAACAGCAGAAGTGTACATGTGAATACTTCTACTACATAATCTCCCACAAATACATTTGACCACACTTTTTCATCAACACTTCAGCCATAGTTTACATCAAAACATCCTTCACGAGAACGCAGTCATGTTGACAACATGGCAAATCATTTCACTGTTTTATCCCCATGAAGCGACACAAGGACATGTCATTCTGAGACCCTGGCATCTTCACTGGCTCGCATATTTACTTTTGAGAGACGAACCGAGGATGCCGTTTCACCGTTTGTATGAATGGTTTGGAGAAATGCACCAAAATGACTGAGAGAAACTGTAATTAGTTCAGCAGATAGACAGATAGATATCACATGATGAGCTCCAAATCAGTAACCTCGGCATCATCAGCCCCCTCTGGTGTACACCAGTGTCTTTTTACAGTCTTTACACCGTGCACACTACAAGTGGGGGCCCTTGCTAGTTCTTTATTTTTTTTATTTATTTGTTTGGTTTTTTGTCCTGCCGCCTCTGTGGTGCTCAGCCCTGATCAGAAAGCCAAACCACCTCATCACAACTTCCCACAGAACCGTTCCAGCCTTGGCTTTAATTTAGTTTCGGTACTCGGTTTGGTCAAAAACACAGCGTTATCTAGTTTTGTGGCCTTAAACAAAAAATAAAGGTTGGGGGGGGGGTCACCAAAGTTGGCTCAGCAGCGTCTGCTTTAGTAAAGAGTTTCATAAGAGCCCGAGGAAGCTTTCCTCTCTGAAAGAGGCCAGCATTGCCTCAGTGCTGGCGTCTATAAAAAGCCTGTGTGTGCGAGTTTGTAGGGGTGGTTGGACTTTCCACAGCACATCACTTTAGAAGTGGGAGGAGCCAGCTGAGTTAAAAGAGACCAGCTGAAGTGTCGGAGGCAGAGCAGCGGCTGCAGGACCCGGGTGAGTAACATCCTCTGAAGGAGGATTCATGCACGTTCGCTTTGTCACTCCGTTCCAAGTTCCACGTCTAACCAAGTCTGTTTCCTGAAGTGTTTAAGATTTGATTCGACATGTGCTCTTGATGGTCTGGTGCTCTCGTTTGTATTTCAGCAGCCATTTAATGTCATTTGAGCAGATGTTTACATTTCTGAGATAAATATGACACTAACATAACAAGAATATTAAAATCATTAGACATTAAAAAGTATCAAAAACTGATTAAACACAAGCATATACCAAATTTGAAGTCTTCTTCCTATGAGTTTATTTGCACTGACCTACATTTTGACTCTGACTTTTTTTCTCTTTTTTTTTAGCTTTTGTGTTCGTTTTGGTCTTTTTTTTCTCTTCCCGGACGAGGATTTGGACCGAACCAGACCTTACAATGCGAGTTTCGACCCCAGAAACCCTCCGGCTGAACAACGTCCTGAATCAAGGAGGCAGATGGATTAGAGGAAAATTCAAGAAGATAAAAAGACCGTCCAACCCTCAGGTGGGCGTCGACACTTCCCCAGTTACCGAGGAGCCCTCATCATCTGAGGAGGAAGACTCCCCAGTTGGTAAGAGACAGTCCAAGATTTCACACTAACCATCAGCCTTCAAAATCTCTATTTAATTAAAAGATACGTTTCTTCTCTCTTCATCGTCTTTAGAAACTCTAACCTTCGAGCAACTTCTTGAGCACAGCTTGTACGAGGCCAGCCTTGTGCTGATCAACAGAGAGAACCAACTGTTTGAGCAGGAAACAGACGATGAAGGGCAGAAACATCCCGCAGAAGAGATAGAAAGGCTTTCTGCAGAACGTAGAGCGCTGGAGAAAAAGATACAACAGACTCTGCAGCAGAGTCTGTCTCTGAGGCTCGAAGAGGTCGCCAACGAGACCGCGGTCCAGGCCCTGACGGCCTTAAAATCTGCTGTGAAGGCCATCTACCTGGAAGAGGAGCAGGACCTGCAGAGGAAGCAGCTGAAGAGTCAGACCCCGAGCAACTGGAAGGAGCTCCATGACTCAACTCTTTGTGGTTTGGTAGAGCGCCGAATGGACAACCCCTCGGTGGCCCCTGCAGGCCAACCTGGACAATCGTCCATCCAGCTGGACGTCCAGGGCATGGGGAGGCAGCTGAAGGAGGACCTGCTCTTGGTGGTCAACGTGCTGAAGAGCTGCTACCCACCGGAGGCAAACATCTGTCAGTTTTACGCGCGGCTGTATCACCAAAGCCTGAGCGCCAGACTCAGGAAGATTGTGGACTTTGTTCTGGATGATAAGGACTGTACTTTCATCCTGCGCTGGATCAATGAGTTTTACCCAGGGTAAGGCATCATCTCCATTTCCCTTTAAAACAGTTATTCTGCACATATACGCTGTTGCAGCACTTCTTTGGGAATAGTTTAGGAGTATTTGGGCTTGAAAGCAGACTTACATTTCTAGTCAGAACTGTTGGATGACATTTCACTCTGGATAATTGGCTTTCATTCAGTGACCCCTTCTGTCAGGCTTCAGTGCTGCTGGTACCACCATCCGTGTGTGAATGTGTGCATGAATGACTGAATGTAGTGGGAGGCGTTTGGGGACTAGACAACTTCAGACCATTTCGTGAAAAGTTCATTGATATCAGTGACTTTGTTCGTATGAAACACATTCCTGTTTACTGTTCAGGATCTCCACCAGCAACTCTGCCTTCATTAAAAACACACATCATGCAAGAGAACTCATTCAAATATATGACAGATTTTAACAGTTCAAAATGTTGATGCATGTGTAAAATATGCTATAATTAACAATTCCAGTTATGCGTTCTTTGATCCTTAAAAGCTTCTTTTTAAAAACTGACTTCTGCTCAACTTTTATAAGAGTTAATGGTAGACAGATCCACTCTTTCATCTTACAGTCTAACTGCACACACCAAAGTTTTCAAGCCGTTATTTCAGTTAGTTATGATGATTTCTATTTTTTTTTTTTTTGCTTAAAGCAAATGAAAACATGATATTTAGAAATTAATTTAGACAGCCACAAATATGCATATTTTAATATATGAATGCAGGCTTAACAAAAGTATGTTTAACACCTGCTTAAAAGTTATTTTCTAAAGGTACTTATGATCGAACTAATGAGGCTTATTGAAATGCATGTTCCAAATGATTAAATGTAAATCATAGCTGAGTAAGTCATGTGTCAAAGTTAGGTTAAAAATATATTTTTCTCTAAATGCTGTTTTTAACTCATGATATGGCACAAAGGACTCTGTCAGACAACTGCTGAAGTTTAACATTAGGATGATTTACTGTCTTACAAAAAGAAAATCAATAATCTAAGACAAATACAAGAACACAAGGGACGTTAAACTAAGAAGACAAACACAAGGAACATAAAACCACAAACCAGACAAAGAAATGAACAGCAAACACAAATAGCATTAGTAAAAGTAATGAGGATGGATGATAATAATAAGGAACCAAAACACTGATGACAGGAATAATCCAAAGGGAAAATACAAATAATCAGTCCAAAAGAAGGAACTATGAAACTAGACTTGTACCAGGAGTAAAAGAAACTGACAGAATATGGAAAGATTTTGACTAAAATAAGACCCAAAAAAAAGGGAATAAAACTAACAAACCAACAGAAACAATCCAGAGAAATTATTCAGGAAGGGAACACCAGATTAAATTATAAAAAACTAAAGTACCAATAATACCAGAAAAACTATGACACATAATGCCCAGCCCTGTTGTGTAGAGATTTGCACATCAGTTCTTTGTTTACCATGCAAGCTCAACACACACACCCTGCAGTTGTTTCAGAGAGTGTGTGCAACACGGCAGTTGGCATAATCATGCAGAACTGCAGCACTGTGTGGCTGGACCAGCTCATGTCAGCTATAGTAATGACTATAGTAACTATAGTAATGAGTGTTTGTTCTTGTTTCTGAAGGTCGGGTTGACACGGAATAAAAAAAAAATAGAAGTCGGTCTTAATTTGATCAAAAAGTCTCGTATCCCTTTCAGTAAATTTCCCGGTGTGTTTCGTCATTGTTTCAGAATCCTTAAGAAGCCAGAGCTGGCCAGTGAAATTGATTCAGCAGCACTGGGGCAACTGCTGCCTGGAGATCTACTGGGCAGCCTGGAGGAGCAGTACCTGACCACACAGGAGGTAACGTAGTCACACAAGTTATAATAATAAAAGTAATAATAAACTGTAATGGAGAGTGTACATCTGTATTCTTATCATAATTACAGATAATAATAACAATTATCTGTAATTATTATTACAGATAATCATCTGTAGCAGATTATAGCACAAGTTAATTGCAGTTTATTGACAAGTTATAAAAATTAATAATAAGTCAAATAAATAAATTTTCAAAAAAAAAAAAAAAGTTTTTTAAATCAACCAGGCTGTTTGAGAATCTGTTAAATTATCATTACTTCATTTGTTGGAGCCAATTAAAGCTGCAGTATGTGCGAATATTTCAGTTATTTTATTAGTTAAGCCCTTTTCTAAAACTAGAAAAGGTCTTAAATAAAACTAGAAAAGGTCTTAAATAAAACTAGAAAAGGTCTTAAATAAAACTAGAAAAGGTCTCTCGGCGAGTGCTTTTTATTTTTTTGCGTCAAAATCCTCCTCCTCAGATTTTGATGTTGCTTTTTTTATTATTTATTTCTAATTTGCTAATTGTGATGCAACTGTAGTCGTGACATCATTGGTTGCCATCACTGATTCATTACCAAGTTTCAGCTGTTTAATTAAAGGTTTGACACGTCACTTTTTTTTGCATGTGTAGCAAAAATGTCAGCTCTATGTGGAAAGCTACACATGGTAACCGTGTAACCTGCTTGTGTTTGTTCAGACTGAGCTGTCAGTTTACATGAACAACGCTCTGGAGGAAGAAAGGAAGAAATTGAGAAAAGGAGAGCAACCGCCGACAGAGGACGGCTGCTTCACCAGCCCTCTGGCCCACGACGTCATTCCGGTAGCTATAGTAGCTAAACAAGCTAGCTTCACCAAGTTGGAAAACATTAACCAACAAGGACGTTTCACTTATTAACAGATCTCACACTAATAATTCCTTCCTCCAAATGAGACACTGACATATAAACAATATTTTTAGATTATGATAACACCAATAAAACATTGTTCAGAGTAAATAGTAGCCAAAAGGTAGCCATGTAGCCGTTTGGTTTGTGTCATGTCAAGATTGTTGCATCTGCCTTCATTGAATCGGCTGCTTTATGCTCCGCACTCCTGGTTCAGGGTCAGAGTTCAGTGCCAGAAAGCTGCGCTAAAAACGGGGAAAATGAAAATCTGAATGATCTTCTGTGAAGTGCCATTGAAGTGCCAAAGGACATCATCATGTGGGCAAACATCAGAGTGTTTGTTCAGCAAATAATCCAGAATAATACAGAGAAATTCTACATTCAGCTAATACAAACAGTGACGCTGGACTACTGCTGAGGTCCGGGGCCTGGAAACTGTTGCAACATTTCTTATATTTGTAGATCTGCAGCTCCAAAACTGAGTAAAGCACAAATGATATCTGTCATTGTGGTGGTAGATGGTATATGACCAAAATGTAGTTGGAGCTTTAATGAAAAAATGAAAAGCAAAAATGTACAAAATACAGAGATACATGGAGTATAATGAGAAAAAATAACAAGAGGAACCAGCAGGGAGTGAGTGAAGGACAGCTAGTTAAATATTGGGAGAGTGAATGCTGGAACAATAGACCAGGGCTGATTGGCTGACATGCTGCAGGTGTGAGGGGACAGAGAGAGAATGGCACAGGGGGCGAGGGAGAGTAAACAAACAGGGTAGCTAGGAAAGCTAATGTAACAAAGAATAACTAAACACAATGAATTAATAATGGACATAATCCAACTAACAGCAGATTGAACTAAGTAAAACAGAATAAGGTCAATCTAATCAAAGCAAGAAATGAAGGAACACAGAACAAATGAGCACAACTACAAACCCAAAACAACCAAAGATCCTGAGAGTTTCTGAGTTTTTACTGCTTGATTGCCTTTTAAGATGGCTGCTTGGTCACCGTCACTCTCACTAACTGTGTTTCTATTAATCATACTGTGCAACACATCAGTTTCAAAGACATTCTAATTGTTTAATAAGTTTTGCTGTTAGCATGAGGAGTTTATTCGGCCGATATATATATTTCGCTAAACTGCAACAGATACACAATGTTTGCGTCACACGAGTCACATGATCAACAACCGGATGTTACTACTGGCGAAAACGACAAGGATGACAGGAAGTCATTTGAGGATAATGGCGCAGCTGCTTTTTTTAACGAGTATCATCACATGAATGAACTTATGCATGTGTGATTGTACTTTAAATTGCTTTTTTCCCAATGTTAGCGGAAAACGAACAAAGTTTTGCTATTTGTGATGGAAACGCAGCTGCTGTGAGAAGCAGCATTCAGCTTCTATGCATCACAAATCTGGAACAAACCACAAGAAAACTGCAAAAAACAGATGAAACACTGAGTTCCTTTACGTCAAAGCTAAAGTCACTCCGGTTTAGAGTTGCCTTTGATTAGTAGTAACTGGAACATTGACCAATATATCTGATGTGTTTGGATGATTTTGATTATGGCGTTTGACAAAAATGTAATGTTTATCGCTCGTTTCACAATAGGTGACTGTATGTTTTTGTGATAGAAAGAAATTTAAGCGTTCTTGTTGCTGAAATGTTTTCAACAAATAAACTTGACTTGACTTGACTTGACATGTGCTGATAAATGTGTTCCATCTGTTCCTGTTTTCAGATCATTAATGGCATGGTAACAGTGACAGAAACAGTCACAGGGAGCCAGCAGAAAGCCCAGAGGATAACACGCCAACTAACCGATATGCTGCAGAGGTAACGCAATGCTTTCTCTACTCCCCCCCCCAGCTGAAACGTTAACAATGCCAACAAAAACTCATCCGAACCGACTCCTGCAGGTTTAAAGCTTTCCAAGACGACGTCATCAAACAGAACAGCCAGCCACACGTCAAAGCTACCCTGGGCTGTGTGGAACAGTTCAGGTGTGTTTTCTGGTCCACCTGATCCTCTGAATTATCATTCAGAGCTTCATCACTCAGCTGCGGGTTTGTTTCTGTCTCTACAGGGACGTCCTCCAGAGGAAAAGCCATTTGTTCCCAGATGATGTGCAGGAAAACTGTTTGACTATCCTGTCCGACATGAGGCAATCCGCCCGTACCTGCTTATTAAGCTCCGTGCACAAGTCCCTCAAGGTGAGGGCCGTTTTAACAAAGACTGAAACGGCGTTTTCATTTTGTCTGCGTCACTCTATTTAAAGTCGTCTGTTTAAACCCAACCAGCCACAGTACCGGAAGCTGGGGACCGGAGACTGGCTGAAGAAGAAGAGTGTGTTTGAGAATCTGCTGAGCAGCTTGGAAAACAGCATCCAGGGCCTGGAGGGCTTGGCTCCGTCCTCTCACCAGGTAACACCCTCCTGATTCCAGCACGTAGTTCATACTTGTCCATTTGTTTTTTGCTTTTTGGCAATAGGAGGACTGAAATGTTCTTTTATCGTTTTTAGGGGGTGATTGGTAATCTTCACCAGGAAGTGGTACAAGAATATGTGAAGAGGCTCCTGAGAGGAGAAGTCAAGCTGAAGGACAGAGAGCATCAGCAGACGGCCTTCGACACCGTGATGGACAACGCTGAGAGTTTACACAAGCTTTTCACCAGCATGGTAAGATGCGGTCAACATCTCACACAGGCTCACCCACGCCCACACACCCCCACAGTTAAGGTTGTAACCTAAGGCTTCTACATTTTCTGAATCCTTAGAGTCTGTTGAGTATTTTGGTTGTTATCTCTTGTGCCCCTGATGTCCCTGGGTGCAATTTGGACAAAATAAATCTATCTAGTTTAGGTGAAAAGCGTGGAAAAATGTGTGTTGGTTTTGGTTTAATGAGCTCTAGTGACCTGTGTTTGGACTCAAAACTTAGTGAAAGCCACGAGGCTCCTCTTTAAGATGATACAAAACTCTATATTGTAGACCTTTGACAAATGTCCATAGCATGAGCCTAGACTCGACATACACCTGTCTCAAAAATCAAGATTTGTCCAAAAGGGTTATTAACTTGGTCATAGCTGATGACTATGACTAAGCTAACACTATGGAAGGGCTATCATACCAACATATTGTCTGGAGATAATAATAATAATCTGTTCAAAAATGATGGTTCAGCTTTCCCATTCTGAGATGGACCAAAATGTGAAGTTTTGGCCTCTGACCCATAGACCAGAACATTAACATTTTCCATTGAAGAATGCCGATGAGTCAGAGCATCAAAGGAGAGGAAAGCCTGGAATGAAAAGGGTTTTTTTTTTGTACTGCATTTATATAATTTCAAATGAATATCACCTTAATATATTGATTTTTTTAAAAAGTTAATTTCTGCGCTACTAAAAAACATGGATGTTCTCTATGACTTCTTTTAAAAGATAGAACACACACTTCTTCTGAGTTACACACAGAGAGATCAGACAGGCAGGAAGCAGGAAGTATTAAATATTTTCCAGAGAAAAACAGGAGAGGAAAGAGGAAAGTCAGGAAAGGCAGCTGCTTACTCAGTTCTCAGAAAAACAGAGGCGAGACGTTTAACTGAACTGATATTAGCAGAGTGAGTGTAGCACGCTAGGACTTTAGCTTAAAAACACGGATTAATTATTAATTATAAGCTACCGCCAACCTTTTGACACTTATAAACTTTTTATCAATATTTTACAATGAACAGTAAGGACATATTTAGCATTACTACATTGAAATCTCAGGCCTGTGAAGATGCCTATTTCACCTTCAAAAACTTCTGATGAACTAACTGCAACAAACCTCAAAAACCGTAATGCTGAATATTCTGACTCTGAGGTCAAACTGAACGATGAACAAGGCAGGCTGCATAACTTACTGTTGCTGCGTTTGAGTTTTATAAAATCTTGTAAAACGAACAAAAACGAAAAAAAAAAAAACAAAGTTGTACTTATAATTAGAGCAAATACGGTGTAAATATAATCTCTCAAATTTCCCTTACTGATATCACTTTAATTATCCTGGCAATTAGGCATTTTGTCAACATAGAGGATTCAATGTAATTATCTTTATCTCATAGCAGGCTTGAGCCAATGAAGATGGTTTATCGACATGGCTCAGAATCATCTCATGTTGTTTTTGTTTTTAGAAGACATTCTGTTTCCAGAACTTATCTTGGAAAACTCATGGTTGAGTATTAAAATTATTTAAAAATTATTAAAATCATACCATAAAACTGATTGTTTGCAGACTGCTTGCTTAGGAGCATCATGTGAATGGAAAATAATAAAACCAGTGTGAAACCTGCCACTTAACTTGGAAGTATACATAAAAAAAAACAAGTAGTGTGATAAATGTGCAATTTCTCACATGAATGCATTGTAAACATGAAAGACATCACCCACAACCTCCAGATAACTTCATCTTGGTGTCTTTCCAGGGATCCCAGGAGGAATGGCTGAAGGAAATCCTGACCAACATGGCAGAAGTGCTGAAACTCCAAGACGTCCCCGCCCTGCAAATGCAAATAGTGTCACTGGGACACACTTACCCCGACCTGAGGTAAAATTCACACCAGTTTCTTTTTTTTTTTTCAGTGGGTCTGGCCTAAGAGATAAAGAAAACTATGCTGTAAACAACAGTAGAATATTGCTCACGTCAAACCACTTTTATGGGGGATAAATCTATTCTGAGAAGGACAGGAAGCGAGCTCTGGCAGACATCTCCGTATCTCAGATGTTTCCTGCGAGCAGCAGCTACGTTTGGACCCCAGAGGATGCTCGGCACTTTTAGGCGGAATGTTAGAATAGGAAAGCCTTTCTCATGCTAGCTACTATGTAGCGAGACAGCAAGTAGTCAGTTTGTCTGGAGGATTGCAGGGTCTCTGCAAGCTAAAATCTCTGGACATATACCGCTCTGATAAGTAGTCCACCATTTAAAAAAAAAAATTAATTCCCTTCCTTTTTTCATCCGCAGTTTGAAACACGTCTCGGCTTTGCTCAAACTCAAGTCAAACCTCTCCAAGGAGGACAGGCACAAGGTCAAGGCGACCCTTTCAGACACCCGCGAAGAATCCAACGAAGGCGCCGAGTTTCGTCCTTTTTTCTCCAAAGTAGTAATCAAATAAGCTGCCCTCCTTCCTTCTGCTAGTTATTTAAGTGTTGGTGGAGAACTGTGACATACAGCATCTTTAATTTAATTAGCAATAAACTCAGTAGGAACGTTACTTTTGTGCTAGGCCAGCTAGGGTCACACAGGAGGATGATAGGCATATAGGTTTAACAACTCCAAGTTTATTTTTCTTTCCCCACAAGAAAACAATAATCTAGGTAACACTAATTAGCTGAATAAAATTACGAATAAAACTTAAATTGTCCACCCTTATAAAAAATCTAATAATTTTTTTTTTTTTAGTTTTTAGGTTTTCTAAACAGTAGCTTTAAAGCTCATTTCAACAAAGAAATTACATTTTCCAGTTAGTCCTTCAATATAACAATTCAGGCAGTCAGTTCAATGTGTACATAAGTTGTCAGTTTTGAAAATGTTCATGAACAAATAGTTTGTGGAATAAAAAAATTAGAAGATTGGGGGGCCACTTTTTTTCCCTTGTTCAATAAGCTTATCTGTTGTCCAAGTAAAATATCCAGGCTTCAGTCCGAGTCACAAAGATGGCGGCGGGACCCTCCTGCTGCTGGAACTCCACTGGCTCATTCAGATATCGGCCGTACAAAAAAACCAACCGGAGAAATCCCAGAACAGAATGTACATTATCCAGTCAGTTCAAAATAAACAGATTTATTTCATATTACAGCAGCACTTGTGAGTAGTAGCTTCTCTACTTCTGCTGAAACGTGCTTAGTTTACGTAGTCCGCCATTTTTTTTCTTCTCCCCCCTCCTTACTCTTCTTCTCCTACCGACACAGGCGAAATGTGCCCTCTACAGGACATTCTAAGAATTAACAAAACAAACACATTAAACAGACAGATCAGCATAGTTTATGGGGGTTACAGTAGGTTTCGTGAAAGCTCTTTTCAGTCAGCTAGTGTGGGAGTACGTCACAAATTTTTTCAGGTTGTACTCTGAAACTAAACCACTGCCAGTGTATGACTTGTTTTTTCTCTGAGTGACGTCATGAGTTTCTGAGGACAACAGAAAATGTGTGTGTGGCCGTGGGCTTGTTTTTGTAAATAAATAAAGCAATAGTTTTATATTAAATTTGTGTTAAACATGTTTCTTCTTTTCTTTTTCAATTCAAAAACACTTCCTTTGTCAAAAAGGGAAATAAAATTTTGGTGTAAGTTATATCATCAAAGTATCTTCACAGGGTCGTCTTGGATGGTGGCACAGTAGGCTGGAAGGATCTGCTGTAGCAGTCAGTCTTGCAATAAATCTAAAGAAGCCTCTGACTGATGACTGATGCTGTTTGACGGTGTTGTGACTGTCACCACATGCTAACGGCT
Source organism: Xiphophorus maculatus (assembly GCF_002775205.1). Taxonomy (NCBI): domain Eukaryota; kingdom Metazoa; phylum Chordata; class Actinopteri; order Cyprinodontiformes; family Poeciliidae; genus Xiphophorus; species Xiphophorus maculatus. Next base: position 22,666,795 of record NC_036461.1, read on the forward strand.
AAATATCCACCCAGCACAGATGATGCTTCACAGCAACATGTCCGAGATGAAACCATCGGTTGTTAGAAAGCTCTGCTGATCCACATCATTTGATCTTGCTGCTCCTCTTTAAAGCTCTGTCCGGTTAGAAAGCCGTGCAGAGAGATGCTGGAGTAGGGGATTTGATCCATGTCCATAATGATTAATGAAAGATGGTTAGTACTTTCCAGTTCCTGCTCTGCGTCCGTGAAGATTCCCATTAAACTTCTCTGGGATTTGGGGGTCACAGTTCAGGTATTATTCGAGCTTTTGAGATGCTAATTGGCTGCGCCCAGTTGTAAAAACACACCTTGTTTCCGTGGCTACACATCATAATTATCCAAAAGTAAAAAGAATGAGAGAGAGCAAATATCCTCCCAGCCGCACAGCCTCCAAAACCATATGGAACGGTTCAAAAATGCAACGACGCAACTAACTAAGTTATGAACGAAAGTTTACAAAATGAAAACAAAACACAGATCCTCCACCATGCTTCCGCCACGAGCGGCTCAACTCTAGAATCCGATGATGAGATGACCTGCTTTCATACAGTGAAAGATGTTTAACATTGTGCCGTGGTCGTAAATAAAACCATAGAAAACGAAAACCAAATAAATTGTTTCTGCTCATTTACTCACCCTATAAAAAAGAGTACCAAAATGATCCAACCAGGGGCACAATTTGACAAACTAAAACCATTAAGCACAATAGAAACTGGAAATGATTGATCAAGATCCACTCTTTTGATTTTTTTCTTGGGGATGTTCTGCTTGAACAGTTTCTTGTTTTCAAGTGAAACGTTTTCTTAGAATCAGAGTAGAATACGTTCCAAGGACTTCCTTTGTGAGCAGCAACACAACACAACCAGAATAGTTCAGTGTTAATGGGAAACCTGATTTTATTGACTATTACATCATGTGTTAATATCCAAATAGATGCTTGAGACACACCAGTCAGACATGCAGCCGTTGCCATCAACACCACAAACACAACTTTCATCACAAAAAAGGAAACTGTGACCAAAGGCCAACACAACACCGCCGTTAGGAGGAAATGGAAAAAATAAGTCAATGACTAAGTAATAACAAGTGCAAAAACCTTTAATCATAAATGCCACATGTAAATAATGCCTCACTCACAAACATTGTTGTCAAAAACTCTATAAACCAATTCTTCAGCTAGCTGAAAACTCATGCATGCAGACGCTAACCCAGGCATTTACAACATTTTCTTCTTTCAAAGCCCTCCACTTAACGCTGCATTGTGTAACTTTTATTAAACATTGAGCAAAATGCAAAATTCCTCATTTACTCAAAGGAATTACAGCACATATGGAGTGGTGTAAAGATTTGGCCCTGCCTTTCTCAAGTGAACGATGGGAATGCAATCACAAACATCTGTGTCTGGAAAGTTTCCATACAGCGTCACATGGGAGAGTCGCATTCTGTTGACTTTCTAACATCAAACAGATTGGTCATAAACCTGAGAACTGGAAGAAGAAAAAATGGCCGCCTGCAGCGTTACTATTTGGCTGTGGGTGTACAGATAAAAAAAAAAAACAAATATATTGTATATTGTTTAAGGAGTAGCATATGGGGTAACAAATGGGGGTTATTCTGAGACCTAAGTGTGTGACACAAGCCGTACCTTTGCATTAAAGGATCTAAAACTGTTTATTACAGAAATGATATTGTCTATAATGACAAAGAAAATAACATGGACGCAATGATTATTTTGGAGAAAGATCAGATATGGCGCTGTTAAGAAAATGTTTAATTTAAGTATAAACGTGTTGAAGGTATGCTTCTCTGATTCAAGCACAATTTTGGTGGACGTCCCTTATTTTGATTTCTGAAAGGTGGAAACATTATTTTCGCCAGCAGTGACATCCAGCTGTGGATCATGTGAGTCGTATGATGTGAACAAAGTGTTTCCGTTGCAGTTTTGAGAAATAAATCTACGTTGAAACGACTGAAAAACCACCTCATCCTAGTGCGAAAACCTTTTATCCAAAAAGTATGAGTCTCTTCAAAATTGCCTTGTTTTCATTGAGTGAATTCATTTTCACAATATCAGTTTGTGCAATTATATGGCTTCTCATATTTATAAATTATGAGTAAGAAAATACATTTTTGAAAAAACTCACGTTTTTGTCAATAAAAGCACTAGGCTGATGTGTTTTTTCAGTCGTACCGAAATAGATGTATTATAGTTACATCCGTTGTTGCCATCATTTTTAATGACTTAGCATGTGAACAAGCTTACACACTGTTTTAAATTTAATTTCTTATTTAATAAAAATGCAGCAGTAGCAATTGTGGGGGGTTTTTCTACATTTGCAGAATAAAGACAAAGATTTGCACACATTTGTAACGAAAACACGTCTCGTCGAGCCAACATTAAGGACTTCTCTGCTGATCAGAGCAGCAGAACAATCAAACAGCAAAATCAAGAGTCAAACTGCAAGCTGCTAGCTCATCAAACAACAATAACGCATCAGACTTCCAGGTTTCCCATGAAAGTGTTGGACAAAAGAAGGTGAAATCGGCTAAACTATTCAGGGAAGTCATTGACTCTTTGTAATGGGGATTTCAGTGACCACTCACCTCACTGAGGTGTTTCAAGCCAAGAATAATCAACGCCTGCGGGCCGTTCCAGAGGATCTGGGAAGGATATGAGTGTAGAGAGGGTATTGCAGGAGATTACTGTCAACATGTCGCACTGTCTGTCACCTTCTTGATGTGGGAGGAAGTGCTCAGGAAGAGAGGGGGGGGAGTTACATACACAAGAACAAGCTTTTTATGAAGGGAAAGCAGGAGGGAAGGATAAGCTCGTTAAGCAGCTAAAGGAAACTCCCTTTTGCCAGTAAGTTGATTCATTGGTTTAATCACACTGGAAACTCCACAGGCTTTACTGGGCCCACATGGAAGGCCTTCTCGCTGTCTGAATAAAGGCTGAGCTTTCAAGCTTTGTCTTTCATAAGACTTACCAGAGCATCCAGGTTGTCAGCACACACATCCCTTACCTACTGCCAGGCAGTGGAGGGATAATGATTTGTGGTTTTGCTGCTCAATTATCTCAATACATTGTAAAGCTTGAGCTCACCAAGTGTTCAAGAGTCAACCATGGGGATAATATGTTCAGCAGCTGAAGCTGGGCCCAAATTGGTCCGTACAACAGGACAACTCCATAACAGAACTGCTGCAAAAAAAACCCCACACAAAATCAATCAGGTTGTTACAAATGCCCAGTCAAAGTCCAGAACTCACTTTGATTGAAATGCCACGGTGGGACATCAGAGCAAGTTAAATCAACACTATGCCGAGTATATTTGGTCCTTATCAGAATTGATGTTAATTTAAATCTTTTCAGTTATTTCAACAAGAAATTGAGTAATTTTAACACGTTATAACTACTAATAACTACTAATGCCAATTCTGAACCGGACCAAATAGCCTCAACACTAAACCAAATAGTGTTGATTTAACTCTGCAGAATTTGTTGTGGGTGTGCAGAAACAAACAATCACGAACCTTAAACTGAAGCATTCATGTAGAAAATGACTTCACATTCCCCAAGCTGCCCAACATAGTTTCTTAAATTAAAGTTGCAAATTAACTAAAATGTTCAATCCTTACAATCTTGTTCAGGATATTTTTATTATCTTAGCATGCACTTTTCACTGGCTGAATGTATTTAAGTTCAGATGTCTTTGACTGATCAACGCTTCCTCGATGTTATCCATGTGAGGCATTAAACTAGTGAAGCTAAAAGAAAGAAAACACACACACAACGCATGAGTTTCAAAGTAATTAATATATTGAGCAACTATGAAGTCGTACAGAGAGGAGTTTCTTGTTATGGATGGATATTAGTGACATGAATCTTGTTAGGGATTTTAACATCTGTTGCAACGCTGCTTCCAGGAAGTGATGTAGTTTTTACTTGTCTCTGAGAACATTTCCCAAAGGAAAAGATTCATGGAGCAGGTCTCCTGTAGGGGAAGAGCGCCCTCTGGCGGTCTTTCTGATAGCACAACGAATACGCCACACACGGATCATTTTGAATTCATTTTATTGACATTTGGTCAGTACAAAAAAAATTCCTCCCTGATACTCTGCAAACATGATAAGAGAAACAATATCCTTTAAAACAGTACCTTACTTTATTGACACTGAGGCAAAGAAAATGAGAAATGCAAAATAAGAACATTTACAATTCAATACAGTATAAATCTGTCCATGTTTTTATTTAGCACCTGGAAATTACGGCTGATTTATTCCGTCTTGTTTTGCAGGAGCCTCATTACAGAAATTTACAAGTAAATTCAGGAAATTCAAGAACCACGCAGAATAAAAGATTGTTAAAAAAAAAAGATTATCTTTCATAAATAAAATTATAAAAATATTACTATACAAATATGGCATATAAAAGCTATCTAAAACAGTAAAAAAAAACAAAGATGTGATCAGTAAGGGAAGGAGTTTGCCTGTACTTTATTATTGTTAACGTCTTCTGAATATTGTAGAAATTCCTTGGTACCTCAGTTCATATGAATCATCACAGACCAAATGTAACGAAACCAGGGCAATTTAGCAGTAAACTACTTACATTAAAAGGCTTGTTGCCGTTTCTGAAACCCTTTCTGAAGCAGAACATGTAAAGACAAGCACAAAACAAAGCGGGCGGGAAAAACTCACTGCAACAAAAGAGACAACAAAACAAAGAATGCCGATACCTGAAGGAAGAACCTGCAGATCAGACAGAGTCCACACACACAAGTTGAAGAATACTGAGTCAGACAAAAACAAAAACACAACCTGAGAATGCATGGCTCAGTTATGATAAAGGTGCAGGAAGCAGTCCCTTGAAAGTTTGCATTTTTACAAAGTGGACTTTTTTTTTTCTTCTTTTTTGTCTGAAAAATTTACACCTGAATGAAGGAGTTTTACAGTAGACGTGGCTTGGTCTTAATGGAATGTGTTTTATCAATACATTTACGAACTTTACATATGTCAGGCTTGTGCGGTTGCTTGCAGTTCAGGAGCAGCAGTAGCAGCAGCAAAATAAGGGTTTAGACTTGGTTTTGGGTGGACTGTCAGGTAAAGCATCCAGAACTTCTCCGACATGCCGTTTCGGGAGACCCTTCCACTGCAGCAGTTTGGGTATGAGCTCCAGGTCCTCACTGTGGACAGTAAAAGTAAATCCAGGTCATCAGTGACATAGAAGCTGCTTTTCCATTACAAATGTGCTCAAAACGTTGTCGATATTCCGCCAGTGTCGACAAAAACTATTGAGGCGTTTCCACCGAACTAAGATCACACGTGAATAAGTTTGTTCATGAGAAAAATCATTTAAAAAAAAACAGGCAGCGCCGTGATTCTCCTGTCGTCTTCTTCCTTTTGCTTTACGTCAGTGGCAACATCCAGTTGTTGATCATGTGACCCGTGTGATGCGAAAGTAGTGTTCATGAAAATTTTTTTATCAGTTTTTCCAAACTGGTGTGTTTCCAATAAACAAATGTATTTCCGAAATGTCAAGTTGCACAATTATACGGTCAATGAGAACGCAGCTAGAGACACCGTCTTTAAAGCTCAAGTGATCATCAGTCATGATTTCCAAGTTTCTGTCTATCTTTGATTGAGCATGAGAGAGGGATTCAGTTTTCTCATTTTTTTTAATTTTATTTATTTATTTATTTATTTGTTACCCCTCCAGGGGGTCTTTTGTGGGCTCTAGTGTCCCTTATATGACAGCAGGCTGACAGGAAACGAGGAAGGAGAGGGGGGAAGACATGCGGCAAATGTCGTCGGGTCCGGGAGTCGAACCCGCGACGGCCGCGTCGAGGACTCAAGGCCTCCAAATATGGGCCGCGCTAACCACTACGCCACCACGGCACGCCCGGGATTCAGTTTTAGCCCTCTATGGCATGACTTTTTATTTTTGTGGGGAAGAAATATTTTCCTGCATTCTTTGGGAGCTTGGTGGTCCCTAATTACATGTCAATCATAAAATCGGACTCTGACACCTCCTGGAACCAGATTTGGGTTTGTTGCCTCAGGGTAACATTGGTCTAGAACACCAAGATTGTCTACACTGATTATGAGAAATGAAATACAAATCAAACAAAAACTATATTCATAAAAGAACTATTTTTTGGACAAAAATATGTCAAAAATCATGCCCCCCAAAAAATAAAATAAAGGAGCAATGTGAGGTACAGCTATGTGGTTTGTTGCCTGAGGGCAACGCCATGCCATAGAGGGTTAATGCAGATATTATATTGTACAGTACAGTAGGAATGGCTGGAAAGACAAGCAGTTCAGCTGTAGAGATTTAGTTGGAGGTGAGATGAGCTTTCACTCAAGTCGATATGTCAAAGAGCGAGTCAGAGGTTTAACTGTAGGTTGGACTAGTAAAAAATAATGAATTTTTGCCTTATAATGAATGGGGGGGGGTTTGTTTGTGCTTGGGCTGTTTATAGAGCTAGTAATGGAATCCAAAGGGCAGTACAATATTTTGCAAAAAGTAAATTTACCACAGTATGTCCCGTTAAAGACGGATGAATGAAGGACCGGTACTGAAAAGGTTTCAGACTGAGATAAACTGTATTACCTAACAATCAGCCAGTGTTTCTGAACTGGGAACCAGAGCTCCCGTAAACGCCAAGATTATTAGCATTTCATTTTTTTCCTACTGTTTACATATATTGAAAATAAAAGGGGAAAAAAAAAGAACAACTAATCGAATATTGAACGCTAGACTAGCGCAGTCAGAAACCGGTTTACCTCTGCTTCTTAATGTCTTTCTGTTTCAATGCGATGGTGAGCTTGAGTGAGTCGAGGTCTTTGGAGTCCGACACCTCTTGGATCACCAGTAGCAGGCGATTCCACTGCTGGACGCCAGGAGCCTGGAACAAATTGTACATGTCAGTAATGTATGATCAGACTGAGACTGTCTGCAGTGGCTGGTCCTGAAATGTGTGGACTCACCAGATCTGAGATGGTGTCGTGAAGCTCCTCGGCATCCTCCTTGACTGCTTTACCAACATCAGAACTCCACTGCTTTTTCAGTTTTCGCTGACTTTTTTGGAGGAGATGTTTGAGGTAAGAGTGAGCAACGACCTTATAAACCTCATTCATCACAATCTGGGGGGCAGACAGGGAGAAACAGTCAGATCTTTTACCAAACATCCAGACACAAATCTATTGAAAACTGATTATTTTCTTAGTCTAAATGACATCAACAATAAGCAAGTAGCAACAATATACTTTTTTCGTCAGGAGGAACTTGACAAAAAAGATGGCGCACCGTTTGTTCATCCGAAGCGTAAGGCAGCTTGGGAAAACGTTTCCGCAAAGAGTCAAACAGCTCACAGTGTCTTTCACCACGTTGGCGGAGTGAAAAGCTCCCACATGGCCTGCTGGCCGGTCTGAAGTAATCCGTCAGGCAGCTCTACAGGGCAGAAAAATGTGTTTTAAATGTAAAATACTTACAGAATGTTTTCCGTGCTCCCATTTCGTTTTTGTGTAGAATAAATGTGGTCACTGCAAACAGGTACCTCAGCAAGTTCAGTTGCAATTTCCTTTATAAGCTCCAGAGTTAGAGCCTCCAACTTTTCAAGTGTTTTCTTCGTTTCGTCAACAGAGCCTGCTTTAGCGCTTCCTTCAGCCTGGATGTGCTGCCTGGAACCAAGCAAAATAAATCATGTCAAAATCAGGGCATCCCCCTTTTCATACACAGACCAGTGCACTTCGACTAATTCATTCATTTTTTTAATTTTTTCACTCTCTAACATTAAAATCGCATCAAGCTCGTCATTTTATTAGCCTCAGTTAGAATAACTAAACTCATTTGTAATTGCTGAATACCAGAACAATTGGGGGAGGAAAAAAGTCTTAAAGATTTTTTTTTTCCACACTTTCCAAGTCTGAAATTCTGTTAGAATTGAGATCTGGGCTTTTCCAATTGTCCTTTGGCCACTTTGCCACTAATATAGCAGTATGCTGAGGGTCAGTGTTCATTTGGAAGACAGATTTGTGCCTGAGCTTTAACTTTTCCTCTCTTATGTCTTGAGATGATTTTGTCCAGTGCATCAGAAATTCGTGTACTTTTTAGTTTTGCTTGAGGAATATTCTTATGAAAGTATCTCTATTCTCACTGGAGTAAAGTGTCTGGTTACACTAACCACTGTGGGCAACTTCTCTAAAAGAAGAACCCACATGTTTCAACCAAAAGTGCAGCAGACACACAGCTACTGTTTATGTTCAAATGAGAAGTCTTGTTTGAGCAACAAGTTTTCTTATTCTGATGTTAGTTTCTATCTGCTAAAGCTGCTGAGACGTTTGCAGGTCAAACACAGCAACAAAAAGAAACAGGAATTCTTTTATTTTGTCACTGTGAGAACTTTACCCTGCCCCACCATGTATATGTACTAGCTACTGTATTTAATAAGCTTTATATTGAATAAAACCTATTGGAGTACACGTTTTGAGTACAAATGGGCCTTCATTCAACTTAAATATTGTGAATTAACCTTACGAAGCTTGTGAAGCCGTAACCTCATTCCAAATTGTTTAGAGGCAGAGTGTTATTTTTGGAATTTTATAAATGGAAATACATTTCAGTAATCTTGGCTGTCATACAACAGGAAAAAAAAAAAGTTTAGTTTGATCTATAGTCAAACAGTAAAAAAAAAAAAAACAAGTCCTGAAACACCCACCTTAGCTCTTTACACGTTTTCAGAGTCTTCAGGAAAACCCAGATGGTTTCTGGGTTTTCCCTCCGTGCTTCAGCTTTTTTACGCAGTACCTCGTCTTGCTCCGAGACGTACCTACAACAAAGAAAATTATGCAGCATTGACAATTCACTCGCTTTTCAAATGATAATAACGCCATTCTGATTTCAGTGTAAACTCAGAGGATATGGTTTCTGAGGCAAACTGTTTTATTTCTAGATGCCATTAAATTAACAATCTGTTTTATAATTCAAAACCGTCTCACCTTTCCACAAAACTCTGCAGCTCTTGAAAGCAAACCTTCTTCACCTCGGTACTCAGTAATCTCTTCTCCTGTACTAGTTTGGGCATTGCATTAACACACTGAAAGAGAGAGAGAAGAAAAAGAAAGCCCCATTATTTGAAAGATAAATGTCACATAAATGATAAATGTCATTTACTTAGTACCTCGAAAAAGTATTCACTAGGGTTTATCGCAATGACTTCTAGGACAATTTATTATACAGCAAAATTAATCGTGACAGGGCTTGAATTCTTACCCTCCAATCATTTGTTATGGTGCAATCATAGAATCTACCTACCTACCTACCTACCTACCTACCTACCTACCTACCTACCTACCTACCTACCTACCTACCTACCTACCTACCTACCTACCAACCATACATCCGTCCAGTATCCTCCTCTTAACTGAGATTGGGTCGCCAGGGTAACATCTCCAGACATCTCTCTCCCTAGTAACACCCTCCAGCTCATTTTGGGGGATCACAGCATGCTCCCAGGAGTATGAAGGAAGCTCATTTTGACTATTTGCAATTATATCATCCTATCATTAACTATTTGTCATGAGTCAGGATGGAAAGCTGTTGATTTGACTAGCAAGTCAACAGCCTTCCTTAAAACCTAAAGACTTAGAAACTGCTCTACTTGAGACAGAGGCCAGCTCCCTCCTCACAGGTTCCTAAAACACACACAGCCACAGTTCCTAAATCCTCTCCGCAACCAGGCTTTGAGATCTGGTCCATGAACACCACAAACAGGATCGTGATGAGGGACAGCGCTGGGAACAAACCCCCCACTTTGTCCTGAAAAAGCACAGCTCTTTCATTTGGCATACAAAAATGAGAAAGTCCTTAAAAGCCGCCCAGACACATCATACCGGCTCAGGAACAAACGGCATCACAAATCTACACAATACGAAACCGTCATAAGCCTTATAAATTCATGAATCACAAAACTGGCCTGTAGAATAAAATTAAGGTTTGTGGTAATAATGTAAGATAAATTGGAAAAAGTCAATTGGAGCATGAATAGTTTTAGAAGGTACAGTAATCATGCTACCGAAAGACAAGCATTGCGACAGTTATGTCACATAAATACACAGGCTTGTCTTACCTGAATAACGTCCACATAAAGTTGAGCGTAGGTCTCCTCACTGTAATCCATTTGTGTTCGATCAGCATCCAGGATTTTTCCCAGGGAATCTCTGACTTCCACCTGCAGACGTACACAATCATGAAACTAAGTGACTAATAGAAGCTACCACTTCCACTCTGGTGATTATGAGGTTTTGATACAGTGTAAGGACCATTTTGTGCGTGTGTATGCGTGTGTGTGTGCAAGTAACATTTCGCTGATTGATTCCTACCTTTACTATCTCCAGCAGTTTGTCCTCTGCTTTTGATTCCCATTCATCCAGCAGACCAAGGTCGGAGTGATCCAGTTGATCCTTCCTACGAAAGAACCAAAACAACTGGGCTGCAACATGTGTATATCTAAAAAAGCTTCGGAAATACATTTGAATAAAAATACAACAGTGATTCACAAATCATTTATTGAAAGTGTCTATATGTTCACGTAATCCTTGCTATACTGAGTGATTTCACAACTATCAGGTCAGGATCTCGTGCGGGCGCGTAAACCCGAGCCGAGTCGACACACCTTTTTGCATTCGCATGCAGCCTTTGAAGTCCTGCGCGATAAACCCGCGATTTGATCTGGGCGGAACCAGGAAAGACAAAGGTAGAAAGGAAACCTTACAGTTACTTCTGCAAATAGTTTTGTTAACGCGCAGGTTTACATAACCAGCATGATCAAATAAACAAGATACGGTGTGTTAGTTCCTACTGACGTAGCATTTGTTGTCAGATTCAATTTGTTTGTCTATCTTTCCCATTCGCCTGATAGCGAACAAATGCTCCAGGGTGTGTGCTAGAAACAGTAGTACAGATTTGAGAAACCCCGCTAGCCATGGATTTATTTTTACTGTGGAAAATTTCCTAGTTCTATAGAAAAACTATAGTATGAAGATGGACGCCCAGCTGGTAAGGTCACAGTGAACGTTTGAATTAAGCCCCAGTCTGTTATTTCTAAAGAACAACATTGATCTTTAGATCGGATCTTTGTTTTATTAACATACAGATGAACATGAATCTCCATGAAGTCATTGTAACTGTGAAATATTGCCTTTTTCTGCACAAACGTTGTGGCCACATTTTGTTTAAGTTCTGTTTTTGAGCAAGTAAAAGATGACGGGACAGTCAGCTGTGTGAGCCATGCTAGGTCGCTTATTAGTGTTCAAAAGAGTCCTGGGACAAAAAAAAAAAAAAAGAACATAAGAAATGGTTCACATTGTTGTCAAAACAAAAAGTGGAGAAAAAAAATCAACACAATATAAGAAGTTGAAAAGATTTTTAGAAAGTATTTTTTCTCAACAACAGGTAGATTTGTAAATTTTTGGAAGTTGTTTCCTGATTTTTTTTTTTTTTTTTACTTGAAACCCTTGTCAACGCATAAATTGAAGCACAAGGTTTTATATTAAAGATGGTTTTAAACAAAGACTCTTTGTGCTGGGTGACATATATTTTGCCTGAGGAGAAAAGCGTGCGTCAGGATCCAGTGTTGTTTGAGTTTTCGGTATTTGCATTTTGATCATTAGTTTGTTTGTGTTCTGCCTTTGTCACGCTTTGTTTCCTGTTTCTGCCTCCTTTGCTCTGTTGCTGCCGTTTATTTACTTGTGTTATATGTCACCGGGTTAGTTGGTCCTTTTGTATTTGGGTTCTTCTTTATCACTGCTAGATTTGTTTACTCCCTTCCCCGCTCATCTTGAGGCACAGGTTGTTTGACACAGTTATTTTTTACAGCGTAACGGTGCATGAGCGCACGGATACGTACCTCTGTGAGACCCAGCTCGTCAGGATTGCCCAGCTCTTGGTGGTGCTGATGTCCCGGAGCAGAGCGTCAACGTGATCACGTATCTGACAGAGGAAGTCGGCTCCGGTTGTGGCGTGATTATTTTGCACTATTTCATCTACAGCTTCCAGATGCTGATCCAGATGTTTCCCCAGGTCTGCCGGAGGTTCTGGGAAGCTCAGACGCTCGGATCTCTGCGTACGCCGATCACCGCTGCTCTCAGCGTGACGGGAGGACACCTGCTCCCTGTCTGAGGCGTCATCAGAGCACACTGAACGAAGCTCCTGTGAGAGCAGTCCGATATCAGGTTCGGGACCTGAAAGTTCAGAAAAAGATTCTTAAAAATGGACAATTATTGTCAGCACTACATCTCTCTCTCTCTCTCCCTCTCTTTCTGTGTCTTTTTGAATTTGCCTCAGTTGAAACATCTGAAAATAATCACAACTATTAACTTTCACCCATGCCATGTTACAGTAACACAGCTCTGTGTGAATTTGAATTTGAAAATTCCAGTGGAAAACATCAACTTTTGTGGCTGTAATGTGATGGAAAGTAAAAAAAAAAACAAACAAAAAAACAACAACAATCCTACAGGATCTTTGAACCCAAAAACTTTAGATGATCAGATGTAGCAGGAGACACCTGCCGAAAGTTTGACAGCAATTTTAGGGAGTGTTTACATGAAGCCAGTAATCTTCTGTTTCGGGAGATCGCCGTGTCAATTCCTGTTGGAAACTAGAAACTAACGTTTTGGTTGAGTAAGACGTATTTTAAAACTAAACCTACCAGGGGCATGAATACTTTTAGACTTAATTATGGTATTATAAACAACATTCTCCGTGGAATGGTTCCAAATGTACCCCAGTCACTCAAGCCTAGCAGGTTTTAAAACACTTTTTTCAATGTTTACTTATCACTTCAGTCAGAGAAAGCAGAATTATTGTTGATCATGCAATAGGAATTTCATCACCACTCAGCATGAATAATAAATCCTTTATCTCCTCCAGTTTGCACATTTCACAGTGGATGTCAAGCGTTTACTCTATTTAATAGAATGTTACGGGGGGTTTTTTTGTTTTTTTTCAAAAGTCATTTCGAAACCTTTTCATCACAACATGTAACATTTATCCTTCTTACTTTCACCTTTTAGCATAGCACTTTTGTCCATTAATCAGGGTTTTAAATGTGTGTGTGTTGTTTTTTTTAAATATGCCAACAGTGGAACTGAGATTCAGCTAAAGAGGAAACAAATCGTTTCGAGGACAAAAAGTTGTGCCTTACACACTGTGGGCTTGTTAAAACACGCCCGCTCTTTCTGCCAAGTTCTTCAGCTCTCTCAGACGATAAGAGAGGGGAATATTTTATTTACTGTTTGGGCGCACCGAAAACCCTTCCGGCCGATCTGACTGGTCTTTTGATCTGTCGTTGTTGAGTTGGTCAACAGTGGGGTCACTGTTGTTAACTGTAAATGTGCAGACATAAATCTGTCAGTGAACCCTTTCTCACCAGAGAGTAAAGGAGGACAGTGGTAGATTCTTACACATTTACCAAGCTAGATGAGACCCTTTGGATAAGATCGGCTTCATATGTAAACATCGGTCGATCACAGATCTCCCAAAATTAAGGAAATCGGCACCGATAAATCGGTGCACCCCTAATTTATTACTATTCGTTTATTTCGAACATGATAGAAGTATAAAATCGACAAGGAATGCAAAAGACACATATATTTGTACTGATAATCGCCATTCTATGGGATGATAACATCCGAAGCGGGTGATATATGTCTACATTTGCGCAATAAGATCATTTTGATCCAAGTTATTACCAAAGGATTCAAGAAAGTCATAAAATATCTAATCAGATTCTAATCAGATTCTCTGTAAATTAGCTGTTAATTTAAGATTATGCAGATTGCTGCAACTCAAGCACCTTTCAATCGCCATGTCTCTTTACAGAATATAGATGAAACACATACATGTAGTTTTGAACAGATTTGGCAACGTCTTCTTTTTACATCACAATATGCTAAGCAGCATGGTGCGTGGATAAAGATATGATATATTTTTGCCTTTTCAAGTCACTTCAATTCGGTTTATTTACGTAGCGTCAAATCACAACAAATGTCCCAGTTCAATCACGCATACATCACAATTGACTTTAAAACTCTAATATATGAGATATATTCAATCTGACAAATGAACACTTAAAGTTGAAGCCTGTGTGTCTTTCTTGCTGTTCTCCTTAAATGCATTTTAGAGTACGTAACAAGTACACTTAACAAGTACACTTCTTAAGTCTACTTCCAATCAAACCCTAAAGGAGCCTAACTTGACAATCTTTCACTGTGTGCAGCGTTGTTATGAAGAATAATGATAATAGTTCTCACTCACCGTCATAGTCGTTGTTGTTCTCCATTAACGGCTTGGTGCTGTCCATCCTTTGCACCTTTTTCGACATCTTGTCCCAAAGCTTTTTCATTTTTATTTTATTTTATTTTATATTTTTTTTTTTAGGTTTAAATGGTTTCCCTGTCTCAGTCCCAGGATGACTTCCTGTGAGCTCGTGCGCCGGGTTGCTGCGAGGCGGCTCCTCTGTCAGCCTCTATAAACTCTCAGAGTGGGCGGGGATTTTTCCACTGCGGATCCCAACAGCAACCGTGTTACTTTCGCTTTCTACTCCTTTGAAGCTGTTACAGAGTGGAATAAGATCCCGGGCCTGCTGTTGGTAAAGTGCCCACGAAGATTATTTCCCACTTTCCCTACTTTGGGTTTGGCGTTTCATCACCATGCCATGACTCTACGGTATGAGACAGAGAGAGCACTGGGTTGCAAAAAATATATATATTTTTGGAATTTATCTATGTTTTTTTTTTTTTTTAAATGAATCCACTGAATCCAAAAATGACATCAATTTTTTTTTTCCAATCAGGTCAGGTTCTTATTCTAATTTGATTTGGAGAAATCTGATCTTCTGACTAAATTGATAACATTTCTGTGACATTATCGGTTCATTTCCGTTCATATTTCCCATCCAAAAAAGGTTTTAGGAGGAAAAAAAATAGTTTTCTAACAGAGTGTATTAATACAACGTTACAAACTTGGATTTCTATCAATTGAATAATAAACACTAGTAAGGGTAAGTACATGTGTCAGAACATTTTGTTTTCGTTGTATAAAATTCTCCGTCTCTTTTTGTCTACAACGATCTTGTAGACAAAATAGGAATACTGTGCAGCTTGAGTTGCATGTCTCAACATGTATCGCCAGGCATGTTGAAATGTGCTTCTGAGTTTCCTATTGGTGCTAAACGTAAAGGCTATTCCACAGTTTTAATGAGTCTTAGGTTCAACTTGGTCATCTTTAGTTGGATATGTATATTTAAAAATCAGGTGGATCAATAGTAAACCAGATCATTCGAATTAGATTTGTGAAAATAGAAAAAAAAGGAGCTGTTAATTGTTTTTACAACAGCACCACTTTATCTTTAGAAAAGCATTAAAATCACAATAAATTGACCAGTCAAACCTGGACTGATTCCTTAAATCTATCATTTATTTAAGGATTCATCTGGAGATTAATCCCAGTTTTTATTTGCTCAGTCTGTGCAGGTTAAATAAATCACTCTCCTCCACAGTGCTTGTGTTTACTTTGCATCCAGGCTCAACCCAAAATCTCTGCTCTATTTGAACATGACGGAGACCGACAACCTCAACGGCAAAAAAAAAAAAAAAAAAAAAAAGAGGTAAAAATACAAAGTCACAGCTTTGTTGTTTCCTTGCAGAGTGAAGAAAATGGACTTTTTCACAAACTGAAACTCATGTAAGAGCTTCCTGAAAATCACCTGCAGGCTGATGCTTTTATTAGCCAATGAGAGCAACTGTCTGATGTCAGAGATTGAAAATGAAACGGGGCTGGGACAGATCCTGGCTGCAAAGTGAAAGTACAAACGTCTCACATAAAAAATAAAATTGATCATCACTATGGTTACAGTACAAACAGCTACACTAAGACAGGTTTTAATGAGTTTACATGAAATGGTAAACTGTTTCTTCCGTGTGCGTTTGCAAGGTGGTGCACACAGTTTGCTCTGAGTTTGAACAGAGTATGTGATCATCTTTAATTAGACATGCATATTTAAAATCAGGTGGATTTTAAATATACATGTCTTAAGAACAGTTAGACAGACTGTTCTTAAGTCAAAACCAGAGTAAAAGAGACAGGATAAAACCTACACCTATCCTAGTCAAACATTACAGAGAAGAGACAGAAACTGTAAACTTTGAATGTAATCCCTTCTGTGCACTTTTTTTATTATTACAAACTGAAATGTGAATTTGAAAACAACATGATGAATCCTTCTATGCGTTTATTTCCAGCCCTGTGACAAAACATTTGCTTCCATATAATTTTCTTCTGTTTTTAATATTTTTGGTGTGGCACTGAAAGCTGTGGTATGTAACTTTTATTTTATTTTATTTTTAAAAAACAAACATTTACATGTTTGCTGTAACTGTCACTATGCCATGACTCTACGGTATGAGACAGAGAGAGCACTGGGTTGCAAAAAAAAAATCTTTTTTGGAATTTATCTATGTTTTGGTTTTTTTTATGAATCCACTGAATCCAAAAATGGCATCAATTTTTTTGTCCAATCAGGTCAGGTTCTTATTCTAATTTGATTTGGAGAAATCTGATCTTCTGACTAAATTGATAACATTTCTGTGACATTATCGGTTCATTTCCGTTCATATTTCCCATCCAAAAAAGGTTTTAGGAGGAGAAAAAAAAGGTTTTCTAACTGAGTGTATTAATAAAACGTTACAAACTTGGATTTCTATAAATTGAATAATAAACACTAATAAGGGTGAATTCATGTGTCAGAACATTTTGTTTTCATTGTATAAAATTCTCCGTCTCTTTTTCGTCCTGGTGGACATCGTCAGTTGTTCAGTTGTTTGCCTTAAGACATGAAAACAATATCTCCACAAATTATACACACACACACACACACACACACACCCACACACACACACACACACACACAGCCCATAAGTAAACCCAATCTGCTCTAATCAGGCTCAAAGTGTTCACACCCTCCTCAAACCCAATCAGATTTGGTCACGGTCTCTCTGAGTCAATCATTAATTTCAGGTGTTTTCCCAAAGATAAGCTCCAGCTTACTCCATGCACCTCCTTTTACGTTAGCTCATTAAAATGGAAAGATCAGCATTTTGTACCTGATTGCGTAATAAACTTTCCCCCGTGGAATAAAATAGCACGTTGTTCATCCGTTGTTTGTTTTTTTGAAAACCTCTCCCTGGGGTCAGGGCAAGCTTGTGCAGGTGAATCAAAGATTACATGCAACATTTATGATCTCTTTGGATCAAAAACACCCTGCTGGGTGAGATTGTAAGAGTAAAATTAACGAGGGATATTCCGGCACTGCTTGTGGGAGGGAGGAATAGTCCCTTCAATTTCACCAGAACAGAAATACTTGTGTTGAGGCGGTAACCTGTTTTACAACTCGACTGCTTGAGGTAAACGTTGGTGAAGCATGAATGCTATGTGGTGGGCTTCATTTATATTCAACATTATATATTTGCGGTTTAATCATAGACAGTTTCGTGTAAGCATAGCCTCCCAGCTACTGCTAGAAAAAAAAAATCAGGAAATAGACCTGGAAAAAAATAAGAGCTCTAGAAAAACTTCTTCTTCAAGGTTTATTCTTTCGACTGTTTCATTTTGAAGTTTCATTTCAGAGACAGAAGGCAACCATAACCCTGATGAAGTCACCTGATTTTTGACCAATCAGACATTTTCTATTAAGTAGCAGTTTTGGTATCTTCAGCTCAATCATCAAAACAGATCAATGAGATTACCAATAAGTTAATGCTTTATTTTAATTTGTTCCAATATACTCATTTAAGTTCAAATAAGGCATCAATATTGTGATTCTCTAAATAAAAATGTTTTAATAAGACAAACTGAGAAGATAGATCTCCATAAAAGGAAAAGAATTTGCCCTTCAGGTATTTAATAGATATAACACTAACAACTTCTATTAGAGAGACAGCGTGCTCAAATCGTGGCAGCCGCTGGCAGCTGCTATACAGCTCAGTTGTGGCAGCCGTGGATCTTAGTGGCAGGTGTAAGCGACGCTGTGTCAGCTGCCACAAAAGCCAAAACCTGACTCTGCTAAGCTGTGTCTGCTTCTGGCAGCTGCCACCAGTTCTAATCCTGGCCTGCAGCTCATATGTTCTCCCTGTGGCTCTCTGCAGTTACTCAGGCTTCCTCTTACTATCCAAAAACATAGTAAGAAAACGTTATTATGAAGTTCATTCGTCTCTCTAAATAGCCCTTGTGTGTGTGTGTGTGTGGGGGGGGGGGGGGGGGGGGGGTGTTTGTTTGTAATACCTTGTGGGAACCGTTTTCCTGACATATACTACGTTGTGGGGACTCACCGCTCCTTTTGGAAACCGAAGCCTGGTACCCAAAGGGGAAACACTGTTTTTTTGGGTCAGATTTAGGACTAAGGCGTAAAATGAGTTTTGGTTAGGATAAGGGTAAGGTTTAGGTTGTAGAAATTAATGGAAGTCAATGTAAAGTCCCCACAAAGATAGCCACGCAAACATGTGTGTGTGTATGTGTATGTGAGATTGTTGGTACTTTCCCTCTTTATGCTGCCCTTTGGAGTGGTGACCTGTCCACAGTCTACCTCTTGTCCAATCATTGCATGAAACACCAGGCCCCCAAAACCTTTCAAGGCTAAAAAACAGTGCAGAAGCATAATTTAATTGTCTTTATCAGTTGCAACAAATATAATTAAGTGGATTGCAAAATTCTTATGAAAAATATTTAAACTCAACAGTTTAGTATGTATTGCTAACCATGGTTGAAGTAGCTCACACTTTCAATAGACCCGGTGACCTCAGGTGCAGACCCGCCTCTGTATGCTAAGCCTCATAGCACAGAGTGTAGCGGTTTAAATAACTAACAATTAAATAGCAATAAACGGCATTTGTAGCTGTTTGGAAATCCCTTTAACTCCAAATACAACTAGATTTTTTTAATAAATGCCTAAATCATAACAGTAAATTCCATTTATTGTCACAATTTTGGTAAATGCATACATGTGTTTGAGCTTGCAGATTCAATACTGATCATATATGAATTTTTGAAACACCCACAATAAATTCAAAACATGTGTATACTGTGAATATACGTATGTACATATGTGTGTACATATCAGCATATTGTGTTGTACAAGTATCACAATGTATTGTAAAATGTTAGTGTAGTTTACATCGCATAGCACATAATATATTGTATATCTTACATGGTATGTAACTGATTTTTGAGACATAATGTAGGAAAAAGTCACGATTTACAAAATCTCAATTTACAGTTGCAGCAAAGCCTGTCACAATAAGCAATTAATTGCATAAATAAAATAAAATAAGATCAATTACCATTCCGATTAATATTTTTTTGAAGGCCAATTTAATTTACAGAGACTTCACAATCCATTGTATTTATAATTTTGGTTGTGTGTGGTTTTCTGTTGCTATTTCATTTATTGTTTGTTGGTTGGTGTGTTTTATTTTTGGAGTGTTGTGTACTTAAAGTTTATTAGTCTTTGATGGAACAAACTTGTAGTATCATGTAATTATGTTAATTGAAAATCTCCTCAAAATGACAATATTTTCTGTGACAATTCATCGTCTAATTTGTTATTGTGAGACCTTGTGTGTGAACATGGAGTGAGAGTAAATTAGTTTCGTCTTCTTCCCACTACTTTTATTGCTAAATGTGTTTGTTTTTGTATAGTGTTGCATAAAAATGAACTGGATGACTTAAGAGAAATTTTGTTCATTCTGTTAGCTTGTTTATTGTGTTTATTCAGTGTATGTATGTTTTCTATGCTAGTTTTTTTTTTTCTTGCTAGGGGTAAGACCTGCATTTTATACTTTTTATATGTCTCCAGAGAAATAAAGCAATACACTAATGAACCCTAATCTAACATTTAAAAATCCTTACGTGTTAAATCATTCAATCCCAGAAAAGAAAGCTTCAAACAAACAAATAATGTTTTTCATCCCCCTGATAAACACAAGATTTGATGACAAATTACAAACAAAAGCACTGCTTGGGAAACACATGGAGGGAAATCCCATCTTTATTGTGGAAGTGAATGAATAAGGCAGGTCACAGAAAGCTAAAGGTGTGTTGGTCACATGGACAGGATTTAATAAGGGTGAAAATAAAAATCACCAAAAAAAAGTCACCAAATTCATTTTTCATAACAAAACATGTGACATTAATGTATCCTCTAATGAAAGCTCGCTTACAAGTTAATGCGATTGACTTATAAAAAATATTATACACAAGCATTTTAGAGTTAAGTTCATGAGCAGTTTTGCTACAGCATTAACACTGCGGTGAACTGAGGGAGCTGCTGCCCCCTGGTGGACAGGAATGAAACATGACGCTGAGCCTCATTAACCTAACTCTTCTGCCATTCCTCCTTCTCCCATATGTCCTTTAGGACTTCTTATACTCAATTCTCTCCACCTTAACGTCATCTCCGATCAGCTGATAAACATACGTCACCACTGTAGACGCTTGGATGTCCATTAGTACAAAGGAGGGGATAATGTTTCTGGAACAAAGAGCACAAAATATAGAAGGTTACAAGAGAATAAAGGATTAACTGAAGAACTGAAGAAAAAAACAGGTATACAGGGTTTCCTATTGTTTTCCATTCAAACGTTCTGGACTTTCCCAGAATCAAATTTTCCAATACCACAATTTTCTAAATCTAAATATTTAAAGAGGCAGTTTAATGTGTTTTTCAGGCACAGAGTGCAATTTTATAGCACAATTGGGTAACTGTGTTATCTTCAGTTGTTTAAAAAAAAAAAAAAAGCCACATATATTTTATTATTTTGTAATTTAACGCCTTGAAATTGAGAGCCTGTCTCTTTAAAAACTCCTGCTCTATCGTAAACTCCTCTTTCAGCTCCTCTATTAACCCTTTAACAGGGTTTTTACCAGCGTTGCTCTGATAAGAAGCTCCTATAACGAGCTCAGCTCAGTTCCACCAGGTGTTTGCTAAATGCTGCTGGCTAGTCTGAAGGAAGGAAGCTGCAGCTCCGAGGAGGAGCTGAACCTTGAAGGCGGGGCTACGTCCACTCAGGCATTTTCCACAGCTGAGTGGTTGCCACAGGAGATTAAAGGATTCCTCAAACATGCATGAAAGAATCAAGGCAACACTCCAGGCACGTTTTTGATGAGGGAATAACATTATAACATGAGGTAAAGCTCAAAAAAGTTGATTTTACATAGTTTACATGTAAATATAAAGTCACCTTTGAAGTCAAAGTCATAATCTGAAATATTTTTGACTTGGTTTCCTTTTTATAGTAATAAGGATAAGAATAAGTATTTTCTAAACCAGAGATTTTCATAGTATGGGCTGAAAACTTTCCACACCAAGTCAATCGAGATCCAATCCACTCCTTAGTGTTACAGCACGCTTAGCGAGGGCTCACCTGACCTAGACAGCGCAACTAAAGGTGAATAATAACAACACTTGTTTTATGAAGGAAGACAATAACTCTTCCTGTAAATTCTATCCCCACGTGCTTAACTGAAACAGCACAGAAACCATGTTACAAGCCAAACTATTAAGTTATATCAAAGGAGAGAGAAAGCATGCTAAAGCTAGCCTAGCGCCTCTAAGATGTGCATTTACACAACTCTTTGTTGCTGTATGTGAACTCTTCTAGAATGGTACCCGCACTAACGGAGTTGTTGCTCTGTCTTCAGTGGACATGTTTGTCCAGGAGGAGTGAATGCTGCAAGTTTCCTTCAATAGAAAACTTTTTTTTTATTTTTACCAATGTTAATAATAAACTGAGCTTGACTGTATTGTTTAATAAGTAGGATCAATATGGAATGGATGTAATTGGCCTGTAAACTTTCTGTATGATTGGACTCTTTGTAAAGTTTCTTGAGATGACATGTTATGATGAAATATATTACGAATCCTTTTTACCAATAGAGTGCCTAATGACACCTCCAATGTACAATTGGGGGAAAAATACATTTCCTAAGTACTGCTAATTGAATATAGTCTCTTAATGCTACACGGGAAGTTAAGCTCAAACACGCCTACTGTGTTCTGTGCTGCAGTAAATCGGACTTCCAGTCTTTACTTCGATATTTCCTGCTTTAAAACGGACACAGGTTCTCGTCACAGCTACCTTTCCAGTGCGTTGTAGGCCCCGGTAGCAGAGCCGGGGTTGATGTAAAACTTGTTTTCGTTCTCGAAAGCCTCGAACTTGTGCGTGTGTCCCGAGATGAGGATGTCGACATCCAGCTGCCTCTGGAGCAGCGCCAGGCTTGCCATGTCGCCCCAGGGGATGACCTGGTGGCCGTGGATGAGGCCGATCTTGAACTGGCCCACTGTCACCACCTTCTGCTCGGGGTAGTTCAGGTTCTGAGAGGAGGGCAGAGAGAGTTTCGGTTTTAGTGAACACATTAGCTGGAGAGATCTGCTTTCACCAGAGAGAAAACCCTGAATGTAGAGTGAAGAGCTCCTGGTGTTTAGTGGATTGGTACACTGCCTGGCAAAAAAAATCCCTACCCTTTTTTAGCTTTTCTACTCTTTAACAACAAATCTCACTATGTTTTATTGTAATGTTGTAAGACAGACTAACACTAAGTGGCACATAATGTAGAGGGGAAAGAAGTTTTTTTTCTATAAATTAATAAAAACATTACTCTGGTATGTAATGTTTCTGGTACACCTAAATTAGGGATCATCTTAATAGCAAATCGTATTTATTTGGGTGCAATTCAATTTCAGTATAAATTCTGTCTTGCTGTTAAAGCATCAGAGGTTTGAGGGGGAAACATCACATAAAGAGAAGAGTTTAAATGACCCTGAACACAACATCCTCAGTGAGACATGGTGGTGGCAGCATAATGCTGTGGGGATTCTCTTGTAGTGCAGGGACAGAGAAGTTTGTCGGATGCAAACTATGAAAGGCGGATTTTGAACCAAGTGCAGTGATTGCTTAGAATTTCCCAGATCCAAATAAAATTGATAACTTCTGGTGTGTCTGAAAAACTAATGTTTTATAGAACCTCTGAGTCCAGTTTGATCAGGATCGAATTTTATGAAAATAATAATAATAATAATAAAAAGGCAAGAATTTCCTTTTATGGTCTATCATAAAATCCCGATATGTAGGAATATGTATATGATATCTTTCAAAGGGTGGACATTAGCCAGGCACAGGGAACCTCAATTTGACATATTCAGTGGTGAGGACACTTCTACTAATATGCTAATAGCAGAGCTAATTTTCCATTTAGCACTTTAGCGTTTTTTGATAACTTTGAAAACATTTAGCACACCTTGCTTACCCTTTCACAAATTACTATATTGGTATAAAATTTTACTGTTAGCTCCCACTAATTGCAATGTTGGTGTAGCACTTTAGTGATAGTAGAACAACTATTTATGATAAGCGATTCAGGTTAGTGCAACTAATGTTTTAGCTAGCGGTGACCGCCACTGGAAATATTGTTCCTCTTTCTCTAAATGCCATTTATTTTTCAACTTAAATACTTTTCCACTGAATGGTGCAATGATTACGGTGGATCTTAATAAGGAGTACAGACCTCGTCAAAGTCTCCCCGCACAATGTGGACATCCCCAGCGAGAGTTTTCAGGTAGTCGTAGCTCTCCTTGGTGCAAAGGTTGCCTGTGCAGAGAATGTGCTGGATCTTCCCCGGGACCAGCAGCTTCTTGAACTTGGCTGGCAGCGTGTTGCACCGGTGGGGGATGTGCAGGTCACCTAACACCAAAACCAACTAATGTCGCACAAACACACACAAAAACCAGTTAGTCACCCATGGATGAAGGAAGGTGTCCGAGGACAGAGCCCTGCAGGGTGCCGTAGGTCAACCTGCAGCAGAAAACAATGGACATAAAAGCCACAATAACCCTTCTCTATACCCTTATTAGTTATTGTTAAGATTTTTTTTACAATAGAATAATGCAACCTTTTTTTGGTTTCTTGTACTGAAACACCCAGCAATCTATTACAGCTGATTAACACCTCCCTCAAGCCAATCAAATCAGCAACGTTTGTAAGTACAGTTCTGAACATACAATGTGTCTGAATTCAAACTGGCTTCTAAATGTCATTTCATGAAGAGTTTTTAAAAAGCCAAAAGTTCAAAAAGACCAACAACAACAACAAAAAAGTGAACCGATTACGCACAGCTGGACTTCAGACACTCTGCGACAGACTGGAGAGAAGTCTACTGTTACGAAACACAGGAAGTGACACACAAGCGTACATGAGCAAACTGCATTATGAAGGGATAGTTCAGGATTTTCTTCTACGTGAGGTTTGGTTAAAAAGCTTTAAAATGTAAATCTTACCTGCATTAAGCAGCTCTTGAGATTTTCATTGAGCATAAATCTCTATTTGTTTGTTTTAGAGGTTTGACCAAAGAGGATGTCTCCATCTACCAATAATTGTTCAATGTCGAAGAAGATGTCAAGTATTTATTATGCTTCTCTGTGCATAACTATCCAATATGAGCATGACAGTTTGAAGCTTCATGAAATATCAAACGCAGAAAAAAATTACAAGACGTTTTTTGATGGTGGGGGTCCACTTTGACCCTGGCTCCTCTAGCCGCTGCCTTCCAGGACCAATTATCTGGCAAAGACCTCAAGAGATTTACCAAGTACAGGTAAGGTTTTAACTGGGCGACACGTAAACAATCCTAAAATATCCCTCAATACTAACAAAATCCCTACATCCCACTGTAACTGCAACACTGCAGTGGGTAAAAATGTCTCTTCTTAGTTTAGAGCTCATGTGAGTTTAAAAAAAAAAAAAAAGTGTACTTATCTACATTAAAAATCTGTTTATTTGGTTAACAGAAAATAAAATCCAGAAATGTGTCACAGGGATGAGTCATAACATCTAACAGAAGGCGAAAAGGAAAATTTTGGAATGCACCAACAAACTCAATTTTCTAGAATCACTATTTTCTAGAAAACAAAACACACACACACACACAGTTGAGGATTTTTCTATGGAACTCAATTCCAAATTATTCAAATTTGTGTGACGGTTAACTAAATGTGAGTCCTTGTCCATCTAGGAACGGATCTGGGTCATCTATACTTATATGGCCTTTCAAACACCTTCACCAGGAGTGGCAACTAATTTGTCCACATCCTTATACTTGGGATAACAACACAGATCAAGCATATAGCAGCATAAGTTCAATTCATAGCAACTCTTGAAATAACAGCGGCTTGTTCTGCTAAAAAGGGAAAAAAACAGGCAGACCTGCGTACATTTGCAATCCCATTTTCTTGTTAGTGCCAGGCAGAAGGGTGAGCAGAAAAACAAGGATGCAGCATAAAGCGAGAACACTTACCCGGTGACCAGCCTGGTTGGTGGGAGACAGACAGGTATAAAGAGGTGAAAGGGGAGGAAGAGGAGGAGGAGGAGGTGGAGGAGGAAGAGGTGCATGTGTACATGACACAGGATGTGTTCAGAGATTGGGGTGGAAAAAAAATACAAACAGAAAGAAGTTGGGACAAATTAAAAAGTGAATGGATTAAGTTGATTAATTAATGAATCATTCAAAAACAAATAAAGAAAATTACAACAACACAAAAAAAGACAAAGTGGTCAAGACATTTGTTAATGGTTGATGGTTAGTGATCATGCTAATCTGAAAACAACAGCGCAGGGACCCGAGTGTCAGCCAGTGCAAAATCAGGTGCCAAAGCAAATCTGACCGCTTCACTGTAATTTAGCACGAACAACAATACAGAGACATTTCAACTCATATCCTAAACCTAGAGCCGGCCCAACGCATAAGAGATTCAAGCTGTTGATGAGGGAACCGAAGCCCAAAATGGACAATGTAAAGTTCATATTTGTAGTGACATTTTACAACTTTTACAAATTGCTTTGAAGATGTATAAATAGTAAAAATAAAAAGACTTTTAATTCTTTTACATGTATAATTGTCATGTAACACATAAACTCTGCTAAAGGTGGTAGTTTTGAAATTAAGGAATTACATGATTATCTCTCAGCTTTATCTGATTGTTGTTAAACTCAAGAGACCATTAAAGTGCACGCTGGCGTTTGATGCACTTAGAAAAAGTTGAGATTTCTTCCTTTAAAATCAAGTACTAAACAAAACAATTCTATACTTTTATTGACGTATATATTTTTATTGATTCCTGCTTACTATGTCATGCACCACATATTATTATTTATTAAGGAATAAAGTCAACGTAATCTGAGCATGCTCTGTAAAATCCATAACACTGAACGCACAATAAGCAGAGCCACAAATCTAAGTTTTGCTTAGAGTTCCATACAATCTTGGGCCAGCTTTATATAGACTGACAACTTTATCAACCTGAAAAATTATACGGGAAAAATGAATGAATGAATGAATGAATGAATGAATGAATGAATGAATGAATGAACGGGATGAATAAATGACATAATGACAGCAGCTTCCCTAGGAAATGGATCTACTTTGCCAGTCTTAAAAAGAACTAATAAGCAAAGTGTAGCATGAGATGAGATCCAGGAAGCATATTTCATCAGTGCAGTACAAGAAAAGGTTTTACAAGATGACGCTACCTTTAGCTGGTTAGCCACTGTGGCGCTAATTTGATTGGTAAGAATAAAATATATTTTTTAAAAAACGTGCTGTCATAACAAAATACTCCAAGAACAAGAATGGCGAACTAAGAAAGAACCGTGCAAAAAAAAAAAAAAAAAACCCTGTTACAACAGAGGTGAGTGAAACTGTCAAGAGTGTTTTTCTTAAAAACTCAAGGATGTCATGTGATCGTCGATCCATCTTTTGGTCGAGCTAAAGTAGAAGTAAGCCTACGACTAAACCCCAATACGAGGCTGGGACGCAACGTCGCTTTCTTTATGTCGACAGCAACTTTGCTAATAAGCCAAGCGTACTTAAGGCTCACTACATGCAGGAAATGGTTCTCCTTTCGACATTTCAGACTCACCATCTTGTCTGTTGCTGTTTGCTGCTAGCCCAGTTGAGGAAGCGCCTACGAACGTAACGGAAGCTAATGGGGTAGACGAAACAAGAGCGTCCAGGAAGGCGATGTGTCGGCCATATTGTGGGTGGCATCAGCACCATTAAAAAAATATATATATTTTTTTATTTAAAAATTTTAATTTCCGCCTAAATAATCTGACGTTTTTAAATTAATCACTGAAATTTTCTATTTAAAAAAAAAAACGTGGAAATGTCTGAGCTGGAAATGTCGAAACTTTTCTGGGGAAAAAAATTAGAAAATTTTCTACTTCAACCTTTATTTCTAGAAAATTTCTTAGATTAATTTTAAAAATCCTTAGTTTTTCCAGCAAATTTTTAACTTCTTAAATTTCAGAGTTTTTTCTTGCAAATGTTTGACTTCTCAAACTCAGAAATTTTCACTTTTTTTTTCTAGAAAATTTCTTAGGTATATCTCAAACTTTCTGAGCTCTTGGCAGAAATGGCGGTGATACACCGTCATATTTCGTTAAAATACAAAAAACAGGTTTTCAGGACATTATTTGAAGTGTTTAGGTCAAGCAACCCTGTGGTGTGTGAAGTCCCACTGTTAATCCAATGATACTGAGCCACGTCTATCCATACATTTTTGATTTAAATTTTTAACGAGTTATGGAGACCCTAGAAGACACGTTTAATTTGCAAATACAAATATTTGACTAAATTATCACCGTTATTGGTTGGAAATAGTATTTGTGCGAACCTGCCACTCATAAAATGACAGTGATGCTGACGTAGCGCCTGCGAAAGTCACAGATATAACCACGTAGAAGTCGCCTTCATCGGTGCCATTCATTGGAATATAATCTGCCCACGCAGCCGCCATCTTTGTACGGGGGGCCCTCCATGTAGAACCTCAGACAATTGTAACAAAAACTCTCTATAAGAACAATCACACGCTTTCAAACGATTTTAAGTAGCTTTTTAAAATTATTATTATTTTACACACAATGCAAAAAAAGCAGAATAGTAAAAAACAAAAAAGTTAATCTAAAAAATAATAATGCAGCCAGTTTTTCCAATTTGAAATTAACTTGAGTATAGTATTTTCTTACATAAATAAAAAAATGCTAACAAACGCTAAGTTTTTTCTTACATAAATAAAAAAATGCTAACAAACGCTAAGTTTTTCTAAGTAACCCCCCCCCACACACACACATATATATATATATATATATATATATATATATATATATATATATATATATATATATATATATATATATATATATAAAAAACATTCCAAAATAAATACGTATTACATATTTTTACATACACACACACACGCACACACACGCATGCCCCCCCACGCACACACACACACACACACACACACACACATATATATATATATATATATATATATATATATATATATATATATGTTTTTCCCCATCCTGTTGGGTCAATACGTCTATATTTGACGGTATTTCTCTGCTAGAAGAGCAGTTAGTTTTTTTGTACTGTACTGGTGGTCTTTTGTTGCTCCCGTTAACCCTGTATTCTTTGTTTCCTTCACATAGAAACACTCAGTCTGTAGCAGCAGATGATTGTCCATCTTAAACCTGGTTGTGGTTTTGTTGGCACATGGTCATATAGACGCATAAAGAGCAGATAAGCTAAATTGTACCTGCACTTCAAAATATATGGAAATTTGGGCGTGCCGCGGTGGCGTAGGGGTTAGCGCGACCCGTATTTGGAGGCCTGGAGTCTTCGACGCGGCCATCCCGGGTTCGACTCCCAGACCCGACGATATTTGCCGCATGTCTTCCCCCGTTTCCTGTCAGCCTACTGTCATATAAGGGACACGAGAGCCCACAAAAGGCCCCCTGGAGGGGTAATAAAAAAAATATGGAAATTTGTTGTTACTGACAAGTGCATCTCAATAATACAAGACAAAAATGGAGATGTGAAGTTGAATGCTCTAACATTGATGGCCTTCTTTATGTTATTTCATGAGGCAGTAATTATTGTCTGTGACTATTTGACGAATAAAAAGGGACAATCTCGTATTATATGTTTGAGATTACTTTCATAAGCATTTACCACCTTCTAACCTGCCATGTCTCTTAACATTTAACAATTGTGTTTTAAAAATGACAGAAACAACCCATTTCACCAGTAAAATGTTCAGAGCTTATTTGCTTGTTATTTGATTTTGTGCTAATACCTATAAGCAACACATTCAGCAACGAGTTTATGGAGCTGTCACCGTTTTAGCAAGTTCTGCATCTTTCTTATGTGTCGTCCTTTTCACGCTGGTCAGGATCGCAGGGAGGAGCGCTCCCTCAACACAAGATGGCGACGGCAATGACGTATGCTTTGGGTTTCAGGCGACATCTATTTCTACATGTCCATATTCGAAGAAAAGAACGTCATCAAGCTAGACACTGCGTCGTTTTATCCTTTCAAAATAAAACCCATGCAAATCTAATTTGTGCAGTTCAGATTGCTAAAAGCCTCAAGTAACACATTTCTTTATTACATTATTAACCTAGAACATGACTCTCGTTGTTTAGCAATGTTCTAACTGTCAACTTCTTTGGTGCTATCAATAAAGTACTAAATTCACCCAGTACATATTTGAGCAGACTTTTAATGTTAGACAACAGAGAGACCGGATGTTGCTAAATTTATTCAACTTTAAAGAAAAAAATCGACACGAAAAGCTGCATTTCGCAGAACATTCGAGAGGTAGGTAATAAATAACTGCATCACGGCCCTTTCTATTCGTCTTTTTTATTTTTCTACGGTAGACATAACACAGTAGAAAAACCGAAGTTAGCTACACGGTGTTGTGAACGTTGCTTAACTATAATATCTGAATGGCGTCGACTGCGTTTGGCTAACCATGTTAGCTTTAGCTGCGTGGCGTCAGTTGGCCTTACGTTTGGGAACTGGGCTTTTTTTCTGTAAACGTCAGCACTCTCGGACATAATTAACGGTAAAACTGTAGTTTTGTTAGCTTGTTATTAGACACATAATTTATATATTTGTGTGTGTAATTGACCATTTGTCATTAAAAACTTCGTTACCAGAACGCATAGTCATTAGCCAATCAGGTTACCCGTCTACTTTTCTCCCCTGCTCTATTAGAGGTAATTAGTAGAGGGTTTTAATGAATAATGACAATGACGTGACCACAGTGTTAAAACGAACTGAACACTATCGCCTGTCGCACCTGCTGATGCTGGCATTTCAGTCCGCCGTTAATGGCTCCTTTTTTCCCCCCCCTCCACTAAAAAGGTTCCCGGACATCGAGGACGATCCAGAAAGCTCTCCTCTGTCTGAACCTGGCACCGACACCATTTGGACGCCTCAGGGTGTTAAGCTTTGAGAAAACGTTTTAGACACCCTGCTGCCGCAATCGATACACCACCAGCTATCGACCACCGTTCACTGCGGCATTTGGACGATCAGCGTTGTGTTTATGTCTTTGTTTTGCAGAAACGGTAAGTTGTGGGAGCCGAATTTCAATGTACATTATGTTTTGTTTTTCTTGTTGGCTACGTGTTACTTAGCTGGCTTATTCTCATGTATGCTTTGCCGTTACTCTGCAGTATTCAGCAGCGCTCCCCGTCTTCTCAGCCACTGTTCAAAATGGCTTCTCCCAGTCTCGTCACTCGTGTGCAGTGGCTGTATGACGCACTCTGCACCAAGCCGCTAGCTGGGCTAGTTTGTTAGCCTCCACCCGAGTAGTTCCCCCCTCTGGTTTTCCAAAAAGGATTTTCGTGTTAGATCAACCACTTATCGTTCATTTTGTGACATTTACCGCAATAGTGGCTTTGTCAGGTTATAAGCAGGTGTGATTTGTACGGATTCCATCAGTCGGACCACAGCTGACGGGCCTCATGTTTGTGACCTATTAAAAAGAGCAGGCCTTATATGTCAAAAAGCCAGAGGCCCCCCCAGCATAAGACAAAAGGCTTATACAAATCCATTATTGTGGCCACAAAGAGGGGTTTAAGCTGAATGTTAAGAGGCTTGGTTTCCTTTTTCATTTAAAATCCATGCTGGCTGTCTGGAATGCAAAATTACTTCTTTTTTTCATATTCAATGCATATACAATACTGGTTTGATAATTTAGAATAAAAACAAATTCTAGCTAAATTTCTGAATACATTGGCTATAAGCTAAAAAATGTTGTAAGGAGCTTCTTTGTACTAAACAAAACTAGTCGGCATCCAATTTCTCTTCATTTTTGAAATATATATTTTATTTTGAATTTTTTTTGTGTGCTTTTGTTACCTTTTAAAGAGATAATTTCGTATATTTGTAATAAGTTTCTGAATGGTATCCATGCCTGCATTAGACAAATATCTTATTGCAGTGAATCTGTAGAGAAAGTAAATCCTCAGAACAGGGGGATGCTATCGACTAATCAGAAGGATTTATCGGTTTTAGCTGAGTTTGATCATTTTTTAACACTTGCATTCATTGGATTGAATGATATATTAGCAGATATGAATATTCTGTAGTTTTATAATGGAATGTGAAGGTTACTTGTTTTCAAACAGTATATTATGTGTAAAAATGATATCGTTTGATGCTGAATCAGTCTGCTTTGACAGCTGTGGCTCGTCAGCCTCTGAAGATTGAGTGAAGCTGTTGAAGAGCTGAGGTGGAATTATTCCGCTTCTGCTAATGGGATGATAGCATAGTGACATGGACTTTCTGATGATTCAGATAACTGACAAACTCAACTGTGTTCTCTAAAGATTGTGAAGGGCCAGTGATCTGTAGCTCAGTTTAAAAATACTCCAATAATCCCAAACTGAGCTAACTGAAACCGTCAGCTGTAAAGCTGCTTGAGGCTCTTCAGGACCCTCCACTTAACAGTCGTCATTAATTAAAAATGATCAACGACTGAACGATGTTCAAGTAAACATCCAAATTCTCATTTTATTAATTTTTTGGTTGCATTCAATTAATGTCTGCACATAATTTCCACAATAGTGACACACAGATGGTGCATTGGAATATTTTTTTTAAACCCTTTTCTCATCATTAGGTTTCTAACTACATGCCTTTTCCATAAATATGAAAGTTGAGATTTTTGTTTAATTTTTTTTTTTTAGAAAATTAGACTGAAAAATGACTGATTCTTTTTGATAAATCCATAAAATGTTGTCAGAGTATTTTCCTAAAACTTGATTACTTTTTTATTTTTCTTAAAAGTCTAGGTCAATAGGTATAAGATGCTCTTTGCATTGTGACAGCTGCGTCCTCTAATCTAGATGCTCAATACCTGCAGATGGTTATTAATCTCCTGGATGTGAACATCTTAAGTTTGAGATGTTTCCTATTGCTTAAGCAGACTAGCTCTTAGCCGTCCTCTACTGTAAGAATTTCATCACTTTATTACAAACTCGCTACATTACGACATCCATCTACAGGTAAGGCAACCATAACTGACGAGAAAAAACATCCAATCTACCAATTTATGTCTGCCTGGTCTAAATGGTAGTAATACAGATGAAGGCCATTCAGACACTCTGTTACACAACACACAGACTTAGTAGAACACAGCCGTTTGCCTTTTCCACAGCTGCTGCTTCCTCTATGCTGTTCATCCAGAGGGGTTAGCTAGAGCAGGGGAGCGCTCGTCTTTGTTTCTGAAATATTGATGGCTATCCCTCTCCTCCTCTTTCAGAGCTGTTGCGCAGCCGTTGGAACCTGTGTGGTGGAAACCTAGCCTTCAAGCAAGGAGCTTGCGGCCACAGCGGCACGACGTTTTTCATGTCAGAGACCGAGCACGCTTGCAGTCGTTTATGTCATCCCCTCTTTTCCAGACAGAAGATCCCGAAAAATCCCCAACCAAGATCCTTTTATCTTACTGATAGTGCTAACATCCAGCCAAAATGTCTGTCAACGTCAACCGCAGCGTGTCAGACCAGTTCTATCGCTACAAAATGCCCCGTCTGATTGCCAAGGTAACCCCGGCAGGTTTATCCCAGCCATTTAAAAAAAAAAAAATCTACTGCTCTGGGATTTATGGTCTTTTTTTATTTTCTGTTTAGGTTGAAGGCAAAGGGAATGGAATCAAGACGGTCATTGTCAACATGGTTGATGTTGCAAAGGCTTTGAACAGGCCTCCAACATGTGAGTAAACTTTACCGTTTTACCTCAGCTTATCTGGGATGAACAATGTAAAAAGAAAAAGTTGAGACCTGCCATTTTTGTTGCCATGGAATTTTGATGCTGCCTTCAGTAATAAGTGACAAAAAAATCTCAATCTCATGCTAGCAGAAAAAAGTGAAAAATAAAGGTTTGTTTTTCTTTTAAATTAACTTTTAGTAGCAGCATTGAACAGTGTTGACTTACTATTTCTGAGGAACATTCAATGCCACAATCTGATAGTTTAGTACAGCTAAAAAGAAATATGGAGATTTTAGAAGATTTAACATTATACTCCCAATGTGGTAGAGTTAAGTTGATATTGTATTTAGTCACTTGAATAAAAAAATAAGTGGTCTACTTCTCTAGATCAAAAATTTTATAGAGCACTTTTATAATTTAGGTTTAATAGCAGTCTTTTAAAGTGTGGAAAACTATTCAGTTCAATCCTTTTTCAAGTTTAGATAAGTATGATAAATAAAACACATGTCAACACTCAACATTTCCCATATTGTAAGTGGCTTGGATGTGAATCCAGAACTGGTCTGTTTATCCAGATACCAGTGCGGAGCTTTTACCACACCGTCAAACCAGGAGCTAACTTTAGTATTGCATTTTATAATATATGGAGCACACAGATAACTGAAGATGGTTAAATATGATCAAATGCACAGAATAGCAGAAAAACTTTTTAATTTGAGGTGGAAATTCTGTGGATGTCTTGAACAAAAAGTACTGAAAAACTGATAAAAACCAAATTTTACAGCAACTTTCTAATGCACAAATGTACCTTCACATTAGCACAGATTTAACATCGAACATTTCAGTCCAGATTGAATAATTTTTAGAGACAATGTGTTGAGTCTGAGTTTCTAAAGAACTGCCTAGTTCCATTATTTGGTAGGCTGGAATCTCAAATTCAGCGCATTCAGATTCTGTAGTGTTTTTCTCTACTTAGATGAACTATCATGTCATGTTTGTATTAATAGATGTGACATCTATTAATAAAGATGTCACATCTAACATCAGAAAGATGTAATGGGAACGTAATGACGATGGCAGAGAGCGTTGAGGGAAATGCGGGTCAAGCCAGATCAGTATCGTCTCAATACAGAATAATATTGCAAAATGTGTTTCTATAATCATGCAACTGTTATAATTATAAAAGCACAATCAGCTTATAAACGCAGTGAAACCAAGCTGAAAACTAAAATTAGAATTTTATGAACATGCTTAACATAAGACATAGATATCTTAATTGTGCTATTTTTATAATTAGAGTAGTTCTAACTGTTGGCCTCGTCTCTTCTCTGCAGACCCGACCAAGTTTTTTGGTTGTGAACTCGGTGCTCAGACCCAGTTTGATACCAAAAACGATCGTTACATCGTCAACGGATCCCATGAGGCGAACAAGTTGCAGGATATGCTTGATGGGTTCATCAGAAAATTTGTGCTGTGTCCCGAGTGCGACAACCCTGAAACTGACCTGGTAAACAGTCTTCTGCTTCCTTAAAGATATTTAGCCAAGCCGTCCAATGGGAAACAGAACTCTTTATGAATTGTTTTGAAGAAACAAGAATGGCATAGTTTGTCTTGAGAAGTTGAGCTTAAGGATCATA
The DNA here is from genome assembly GCF_002775205.1 of Xiphophorus maculatus. Taxonomy (NCBI): domain Eukaryota; kingdom Metazoa; phylum Chordata; class Actinopteri; order Cyprinodontiformes; family Poeciliidae; genus Xiphophorus; species Xiphophorus maculatus. The sequence continues at coordinate 22,701,630 of NC_036461.1, forward strand.
CTTTGCGTAAAGAGGACAGAATAGTAGTCGTATGTTCATTTCTGTCTTCCTCTACAGCATGTCAATCCTAAGAAACAAACAATCGGCAATTCCTGTAAGGCCTGTGGATACCGCGGCATGCTAGACACCAGACACAAACTTTGCACGTTCATTCTCAAAAACCCACCTGGTAAGAAGTGAGGGGTCACTGGCTCAACCATAAAAATGAACTTCTTCTCTTAAATTCATTCATTCATAACAATTTTTTATTTTTGCTTTGCTTGTTTCCTCCTGTCAACAGAGAGCAATGATAGCGGTTCTGCATCTGTCAAGAAAGAGAAGGAAAAGAAGAACCGCAAGAAGGACAAGGAAAACGGCTCTGGCAGCGGCGAGACTGGAAACCAGGACAACATTGATGCCCCTGAGGCTGTGGTGTGTTTGCTGTCATTCACATGATGGTTCAGTGTAGGAATGATCCCCACATGTAGATGGAGTCAGCTGTCATTATCAGTCAAGTGTAAGGGGGCAGTGTTCATGTAAAATGGACTTTTTCAGCTTCACGTCATGTTATAATGTTGTTCCATAATCAAAAACAAACCTGGAGTGCCATGCATGTTTGAAATCCTTTACTCTCATGACAGATATTGAGCTGTGCAAAACACCTTGGGGGATCTAGCTCTGCCTTCGAGGACAAAGCTCCTCCTCAGTTGCCGTTTCTAAGTTTCTGCTTTGCAGAGCTGCTCTCCCCCTCTCAGCTCCTTCAGACTAGCCAGCACCGATTGGCAAACATCATACGAGCTACTTCTCAGCAGCTCAGGTAAAAACGTTCTTAAAGGGTTAACAGAGGAGCCCTGTTGCGATGACTTACTGAAGGTGGAGTTTCAGAAAGAGCAGGAGTTTTTAAAGAGGCAGAGACCCAGTTTCAAAGCAATAAATTAGAAAATCAAATGTCTTAAGTCGTTTTTACAACAACTAAAGGTAACATAGTTACTTGATTGTACTATAAAATGGCACTAAAACACATAAAACTGCTTCTTTAAAATTAAAACACAATTGCAAAAATGGTTAACCACATTAATTAAACAAACCTCCAACTATCTGTACCGAAAATATCTGCTCCAGCCCTGTCGGTTTGGAAACGAAATGCATGTGCTGTTTTATCCCTAAATGTTCGTTCAAGTTTTATGATTATTTATAGAACCAGGTGCTTAATGCAGTTTCTTCTTCCTTCCCGTTCCCAGGATAGAGACGATGACGACGAGGACTGGGCAGAGGAGACGACGGAGGAGGCACAGCGGCGCCGGATGGAAGAGATCAGCGACCACGCCAAGAATCTGACCCTGAGCGAGGACCTGGAGAAACCTCTGGAGGAGAGGGTCAACCTCTTTTACAGCTTTGTGAAAGTAAGACCGCTGAGACTGAGTACGCTTCATCAAAAGATGCTGTCTGATTGGCTGACGGGGCAGAGTCAGTGTACAACTCCCAACAGGAACAGAATCAGACAAAAAATAAAACGTAGAAAGTTCATCCTTGTTTGTGTCGCTTACAGTACTTTATTAAAGGAAAACCACCCAAACAGTGTCGAGTTGAGCAGTCGAGGGACCAGTTATTAGATTTAACAAGAACAAATCTTTCCCCGCAGTTGTTCACCTCTTTGTTTGTTCTTAAACAGCAAAAGAAGGAGAGTGGAACCATCGATGGGGCAGATAAGGAGATCCTGGCAGAGGCAGAGCGTCTGGACGTGAAGGCCATGGGTCCGCTCATCCTCAGCGAGCTCCTCTTCAACGAGAACATCCGGGACCAGATCAAGAAGTACAAACGCCACTTCCTGAGAGTACGTCTCTGTTATAACAGTCTGAAAATCATCAACAACAACAACTTCATTTAGAAAGAGCTTTAACACCACCCACAGCCTTTTTGTAATTTAGAAATGGATTGATGTCAGCATGCCAATTAAATCAACCTGATGTTTGCTTATTAATGGTGAACATTTGCCTTTAAAAACAAAAACAGGCATATGTTTGGGCAGCACAGTGATGTTACACATCCTGTTGTCTTTCACACAGCTACAGTGGCCTGTGAGCTCATTTAACAAACAGTAAAAACAGCGAGATTCATTATTAACCATTTATTTCCATCTTTTTAAATGAGAGTATCTAAGAACACTTCCAGAATATTAAAATTGTCTGGAAAGAGTATCAGATATCGTTTTGGACTGAGTGAGAGGATCTCTAAAGATGAGGAAATGAAAAACGGCATCAGCAGTCATTGGTATCCCTGATTAAATTACAAGAATTACTGAAGGAAAAAGAAACCCAGTTCATGAGTGCTCAGGTTTCATGTTAACACTCCAAACGTTCAGTTACAGGAATGAAAAAAAACAAACCAACAGGTAAAATAAACAGTGGCCACATTGAACTTTAAGCATTGCCTATGTAAAAACCCTGATCTCCCGTCATCAGAATTATTTTGTACATTAAACTGAGAATGATGACAAGATGATGGAAAACTTTGTTACATTAAATATTTAGAGCAAGACATGTAATCTGAGAGTCTCATGACTTAATACTCAATTTCTAAATATAAAATGAAGACAAATTGATAAAATACGCAGCTTGAGGCTGCTTGTTTTATTGTCTTTTTCATTTATACATAAGCAGTTTTATTTCTCAGTAAGTTCTTGACTCAGTCCATCAGTAGACATGATGGCCAGGTTCAGTAACTTTATCTGAAAGCTCTGGCAATCCTGATCAATTATTGATATTACATTTGAACATAAATGCATTTCTGTGAGGACCCATGTTTATAGTTAATTGTTTGAATGTATATGAAATGAAACCAGCGCTTCTCAGTGGTATTGCAGTTGAAGGTTCTTCCATGCACACTACTTAGAAAACATAACTTTTTTTTTTGTCTTTCTGTCCCTAATGTTCAATAAAACAAATTTTCTGCTGGAAGTGACTGTAACTCATCTGCCGTATGTTATTCACATTCGTATCCCAGTTCTGTCACAACAACAAGAAAGCCCAGAAGTATCTGCTGGGAGGCTTCGAGTGCGTGGTGAAGCTCCACCAGGTGCAGCTGCTGCAGCGCGTCGCCATCATCCTCAAAGACCTGTACGACGCCGACCTGCTGGAGGAGGACGTCATCTTCGCCTGGGCTGAGAGGGTCAGTGAGCTGGCAGCCGCCGTCGGTTCAGTTCTCAGTGTCTCCAAAAAACATGAGCAAAGGCTCCAAAGTATCCCAATCGTAGCACTTTGATGTTAGTAGTTTCACCTCTTGGTTTTCTTGTATCCAATGTTTCCCCCGTCTGCTCTCGTTTCCTGTTTTCCTCAGGTTTCTAAGAAGTACGTCTCCAAGGAACTTGCCAAAGAGATCCATGCCAAGGCCGCTCCTTTTGTCAAATGGCTGAAGGAGGCGGAGGAAGAGAGCGAGGGCAGCGAGGAGGAGGAGGAGGAGGAAGACGACGAAAACGTCGAGGTACGGCTTTCCTCTTTCTTTCTCGTTTGGACAAAAGGTTCCTGGAAATGTCCTCAATGCTCCAAACTGGCAGTTGATTCTTTTCCAGTGTCATTTTTAAAGTGATGGTTCCTCTGAGAATTCATAGACACCTGTTTGGAAAATAAAATTCATGCAATTAATAAGAGAATAAAATAAAACACAAAATTTTATTTACTTTAGGATTTTTGAAGGTGATCTATTGTCTTTTGTAAAAAGAAAATTCAACAAAATTGTTAAAACAAAGACAACAAAATTAAAGTCAAAGCATCCCACTTTTATCTAGCGATGAACTGATCAACTTTTTTCATTTCTGATACATATATCTGAGATATCTGATTCTATATAGAAAATCAATCCTGGATGAACGTAAAATGTTTCTTTTTGTTAATACAGACACAAAAAAATAGGTTGACTACCCTGGTCAAAAATATAAAAATAAACTTCAACAAACCTTCATTGAAATGGTTCAGAAAGGGCGATTACAAATTCTAAATATGATGTCAAATGGATGATAAAGCATGATGTCGCTCATAGTTCCACCTTAAATATTAGACTGATACAGACATCTGTTTTCTATCGTTGCCGTTTTAGCCAAAAGATAATCGGTTATCGGTGGCTCAAAGATTGATCTGAATCTCTGTGGAAAATATTTCAGAAAATGCACAGTTATAAGATCTGAGTATTTAACCCCATATTTAGACATTACCGGCCTTGACATGAAAATGAACTGATTATAATACCAGTATGTTCTGGAGGAAACGGCAGCACACGGGTTCAGACATCAGGAGGGAATGGACGCAGAAAGCAGTTGCTTACAAGCGACCCTTGAACCCTGCGTTATAAACATGCTGCTTACAGGAGCCTTCTGACAGTGGGCTAAAAGTTTTTGTGCTTTTTCTTCCCACAGGTTGTGTACTCGTCCTCCGCCCGCGAGCTCAAAGTGGAGACCGTGAAACCAGACACACCAGAGAAAGAAGAGGACGATATCGACATCGATGCCATCTGAGAGATTCTGGACGCTGCTGCTGCTTTTCTCCTGTGTTGTGGCTTCAACTCAGCCGGCCCTGTATGACCGATACGGCTCCGCTTTTCCCTTCTTGATTCCCCCCCTCTCCTCTGCCCTCCTCTCCTACTGCCCTCTATACGGCCCTCTGGCTTTACAGCATGAAATAGTATTATAGCGCTTCACCTGCTACAAAATAACTGTATAATTCTGCTATGAGTTTATTAAATGAAGTTGATTTGTGGGATTTTAATCAAGGGTGTTATGGGATCTTTTTCACTGCACTTTTTCTTTCTTTCCTCTTGCTTTGAGGTCCCTGTATTTTTCCAGTCAATAAAGAATGTTTTGCTATCCATCATGCCTGACTGTTTGTTTTGGTTAAACTGTTGGAAATTATAAAGACATTTACAATAATGGGCATTCTTTTGTTCGCCTAAAATTTACTGCCATCATATGTGCCGGCTAGAAAGGTAAATAGTTTCAGCTTCTTTTGTGATAGTATTTTTCTCTTGCTTAAACATAAAATTGCATCTCATAATAGTCACTGTAGTGGAGCACGAGTTATAACATGGCCATATAATGCAGCTTTTTATGTTAATCTGTCGCTGATTGTACAGTCAAGGTTAAAATGCTTACATTTAGCCTACGTCTATGTATTTGGAATACTGGTTGCACTATAGTTGAATTGTGTCGTGAGTGAACAAACACCTTTAAGGGAGGAATTTAACTTCAAAACATGCGACAAAAAAAGGGGAAGGAAAGGAAATATTGAAATATTTAAACGAACTCTGATCATTGTATGTGATAAAAGGCATATATCATCGAAAGCTTGTTTTTGGCTCGTTTTAATACTAGCTGAAACGGAGTTAAATGAACAGAACAGAAGTGGTCTGTGACTTTAAGAACTCTCAGAAATCCGTGCGTCTAGTCGAGTCAAGAGCACGCGTTCATCTGCTGCTCTAAATGTTTAATAACTAAATTGAATAATTCAATACATTTATACATAAAAAAAAAAATCCAACACTAAAATGTTCATCTAAAATAATTGACGACCTTGTTGTTTTGTGTCTCTGCCTTCCTAACGCTGGAGAGCGAAGAGCAGCAGGACATTCTTCTTTGACGCGAACAACGCAACCATTTCCTCCTGACCGGTGACGGTCCTCGCAGTACTTTGTAGTCGGGTGGGACCGGGGTCAGTCGGTTTCCGCCCGTTCAGCTAAACATGCTTGTGAGGCTTTCAGGTCCTGTCGGACACAAAAGTGACTGAAACCAACCTCATAAAAACAGAAGCCATTGTATGTGGGATTTAACGCTTCATTTTTAACAGCATACAACAAAACGGATCAGTTATTCTTTTGCATCTGCATATGAAAAATAACTTAAAGGGGCAGTATAAGGTAAAAAAAACTCTTTAGTTTTATATCATGTTATGTTATTCCCTCATCAAAAACATACTGAGAGTGTTTTGATCCTTTCATGCATGTTTTAGAAATCCTTGAATCTCCCATGGCAACCATTTAAATGGGTGTAAAACTCTTCCGTGCTGCAGTCCAGCCCCTTCAGACTAGCGGCAGCAGCAATTAGCAAACACCTGGCAGAACTGAGATTCTACAGAGCTCAGACAAACTATTTCTCAGCTCAGTGTTCTGAAGAAAGTTTGTAAACGGCTTAATGGAGGGAGGTTGTGATGTCATGCTGAAGGTGGAGTGTCGGAAAGAGCAGAAGCTTCTTAAAGAGGCAGAGGCCCAATTTCAAGCCGTCAAATTTCTTTAAGCTCATATATGCACATGTTGGGGCCACAATGTCATGGGATAAATTAAATCTGGTTTAAGGATTAAGAATAATCCATGTGAACAGTTTCCACTGAAGAGACAGAGAACAATTTTGAGTTAATACCCACAAGAAAATGTATATTGTGATTTTACACCTCAGATTTGCATTTTACAGACATTAAAATAATTTGCACAGTATTTTCCACATTTCATACATCCTTTTCATCTCTAAATAGTTTAACCAGGTATTTAAAGAAAATATAAGAAGGTAATATTCCAAGGTACACTTAGTACATTTACAAAAAGAATTAAAGAAATAGTTTTTTTTTTTTTTTTTTGCTGAAAGATATTGTAGAGACAGTAAAACTCAAACACTTAATTTTAAAAAATGTACAGATAAATATTCAATATTTACTGTAAAAGAGACGGACTAGTAGAACAAATGAGAATAGTGTCCACACTATGGCAGTTTTTAAAACTCGTTTACATGTGACGGCCATTTCCATCTTGACAAACATTGTAAGCTACTGTAGATACAGTATGGCTTTTGCTTGCTTATGAAAAACGACTTGAAATCAGAACAGTTACTCTCATTCTTTTAATTACAGGTTTGTTTGCTAAACGGTTTAATATTGTCAATGCTAGTAATTCGAAAGCAAAACAACGTAAATTATTGTGACCCATGAAATTACAAAATTCCTCCTTCCCTTAAATATCCAAAGGGGTTAAAAATCGTTCATATCTGCAACTTTCTATATTTTATGCTCTTTCTTTGTTTTTGCTTTATTCTTTCTTGCTTTCTTTCTCTTTCTCTCTCTCTTCCTTCCTTCTTTCTCTCCTCCCTTCCTTTTTTCTTTCTCTAACATAACAAATGGAAAAGACCCAACATCTGTTGTTGTACTGATATAAAATGTCTGGAGGTCATTAAAGTGCCTTTTATAAGGCAGGACTTTTTTCCATCTTCATTTACATGGTTTTAATCACCTTCTCCTATCATCGGTGTTTGCTTTTATTCTGTACGGATGCAGAAAATTCAGTGAAATGTGAGAACACTGCAAGTCTTTCAGAAATATTCAGCTCACTGTTTTTATTCCTCGTGTGCTGTCATCTACCCAAATAATAACAGAACTTTTCTTCAGTGAACTTTTCTGTGAAACTTAACAGCAGAAGTACATATTCCACTGGTCAGATGTGGGTTTTTTTTTATCATTCATTTATTTATTCATTTTCCTATCAGTGCGTATACTTTTTGTAACAACAATACAGCTCCAATCAATTTTAAAAATGATTAAATCTAAGATTCGCTGATATCCGGGCAAGCGAGGAGTCCGTGAATGCACCTTAATCCAGCCCAGCCGCTGAGTAGCCATTTTGGTCCCACCTAAAACAGACAGACCCGCTTCACGTCGGGCCGCTGGAGATGGGAGAAACCGAGTCTATGGCGAGCGTTTCAGTCACCCGGACCTTTTAAAACCGTCTGACAAACACCCACCTTTACCACCGGAGGTCATGTTGTTTTTTTGAAGCGAGTCATTTTGGGGGGGGGAGGAAGAAAGAGGACTGTGGTGATTTTTTGGAAGTGACGACCGACAGCAGCGCCTTCTCGTTAGTTTAGTTAGATTCACTGACTGAAAGCCGAGCGGACAAACGGACTCCGGCTACCCTGACGAGTCGAACAAAGGTTACAGCAGGAGCATGATATCTCCGCAGCTTAAACACTAAATACAAGTTGATTGTAATTTTTTTTTTATTTTAGTTTTTTTTTTTTTTGTTACGCTCCGGAATTTCTCAGGTGCTTGGCTCTAACACGTCCGGTCTGGGCTGAAAATTGTCACGATCCATGCTGAGCCCATTTTTCCACAGAGACCTGCAACGCAAAGCAATAATAACCAGATTTCTTGGCTGGTGGATTTAAAACGGAGGATTATTTTTTTCAGCTCAAACGGCTCCTGGTTAGGGAAGACCTAAGAAATGATGTCAACAAAAACTCCTTTGCCGACGGTCAACGAGAAGGTGACGGAAAGTGTAAGTAGAAGAGCTTGTTTATCGCATGTTTCTTTGGATTTCACTGATTTGTTTTTTTTTTTTTTTATCGTTTGTGTGCATGATAACCCAATTGGTCCTCGGTGCGAGTTCTACTTTGATTGGAAATCGCAAACAAGTACAACTTCTGCGTCAAATCGCGTCCAGTTCATCCTTGATGTGGATGCATCTATTTATTCTAAGCTTAATGCTTTACTTGACGCCAAATTTGTATTCTTACATATAGTAAGGTGCAGTCGGGATGTTTAGGCCTAACCACGAACAAAACTAAAGTACTTTGCCTGCTGATTCTGGCAGGCAACAGTAAGTTTCTGTCTCGGCTTCCTATTGGCTGCCGCAGCTGTCACCAATGGGTTTCATCCAGTCAGCTCCCAGACTGGAGCTGCTTTGGTCCCGCCCCTTCGTGGCAGCTTGACTCCCCTCTGTGAGAAACAAAAAGTTGTCGAGCTGGTTGTGATGCAACCATCTGTGCTTCCGGCCTGAAATTTAAAAAAAAATAAAGGGCCTCGATCGGAATCATTTCAAACCGACTACTTTTAATCCTTTACGTGAACTGAAAATCATCACTAAAGAGAATAATATATGTAACAGTCTACGCTGAATCACTTTGCTTAAATAAGAATGTTAAGCTAAATGTATGTTTTGTGCGGTTTTGCTAATAAAATATATAAAGCTGTGCACTCCACAAATCTGACATGATATATTGCAAGTAGAAAACTATAAGAAATTAATTTACATTTTGCAAAAAAAAAGAAAAGGTTAAATGTGATGAGTGCAAAATTGAACTTTTTGGTCAATATGCAAAGTTCCTTTAACTATAAGTGACAATCTGAACACACGGTCAGCATGGCGGCGGCAGCAGCATCATGCTGTGTGAATACCTGTCTTCAGGATGGATGGAGCTGGACAGAGGTGAGAATTTCCCTTTCCAACAACAACATCCACTCTGAAGATGCAGCTGGAGCTAATGAGTTCCATCAAAGCATTTTTATGTCTCACAATGGCCCGTTGTAAGAGAATCTGGGTCAAGACTTTAGAGCCGATGACCACAAATGTTCTCCATCCAGTCTGACGGAGCTGGAGCTGCTCTGGAAGGGAAGAAAGAGATGGCAAACATTTCAGTCTTTAGGTGCGCGGGGCTGGCAGACTGGCACCGGAACACATGATTTCATTGCAGATACAACAGAATGTGGTGGTTTTGTTGCCTCCAACTGTAAAAGTAACACTTTTCAGATATTTTCTGCGTAAATATGCTAGGAAAGCATGAGGATTTTCTTCTGTTTGTCAAATTCTGTTCAATTTTGCGTAGAATCCCATTAAAACACGTAGAATGCTGTGGTCGTAGCTTGAAATCTGTAAAAGTTTACACTCTTGCCCTGCTGTGAGAGAGGACGTTACTGATGGACCCACCCACCAGCTCACATCTACACGTCCCCACTGTTGCCAACTTATGGACTTTGCCGCTTAGCAACTTTTCAGGGTAAAAGAAAATTAGTATTGGTCAGAATCGACCGGTCACAGTGATCGCCCAGAAAACTGCAATCAGTGCACCGCTAATAGAAGGTTCTGCTGATTTTCCCACAACTAAATGAAGACAGAGGCGGCTGATTTTTGTAACCCAGGTCATGTCGACGCGTGTGCCGTTAATAGTCCATTACAAATGCGTACAAAGCTTTGTCAATATTTTGCACGTGTCGAAAAAAACAAAATTTTTCAACTGGAGTGTTTCCGTTAAATAAGAAACGCAGTAACAATCACACGTTTGTTCACACAGTAAGTCATTAAAACACACGAGCCTCAACTTCCTGCTGGCTATAATTATTTTTCATATTTTATTTCGATACGTCAGATAACCGGTTTATATTTTTTCAGATTGGTTTTATAATCTTCTTCCTTAACTACAATAATAACAAAAAAATGTTTTCTTTTTAGAAATTTTTTTTCTGTCCACTTTATCAAAGCTATCGTTTTTAAAACAAGTCGCTTGTTCCCTAATGGAACGAATGTGAAAATTAGTTCAGAAAATGAAAGAAAATATGATATTTTGGGGCAATTCTCAAATATGTCAGTCTTTTTTGTTGTTGTTTTTTTTTTTTTACTTTACATTTATTTTCTTATTGAAAAACACAGCTAACCACTAAAAGAGTTCCCTAGTGTCGGCCTCTTTTATTTCTTCCTCCATTCCTGCGGCTGCAAGCCCCGAACACCTGCGCGTGACCTCCTCCGTCTCGTGACTCGTCACGGTGGCGACACGCACTCAGCTGGAGATAACGCGGAGCACAAACAGCTCAGAACTATTGATGAACTGCTCTGCCTCCGTTCTGTGTCAACAAGCCAACCAGTAAGGAGTTTTAGATGGCACTTTTAGCTGATGTTGACACGGATAAGAAATGTAGGACTCCATGTTCCCAAAGCGAGCGAAGGCGGCCTTTATTTTGAAGGCGTCTGGGGCCGGTTTCAGGTTTGGGCGTGTCGGCATTCCGCTTGACTAAAACAGGCGCTTTCTCCTCCTGTGTGGTCACTGGGGCTCGGGGCGAACCGGCATTGTTGGAGCGTATCAGCGGGCTGAGACATGACAGGGTCCCAGGCAGCCAGGAGACACCGCAGCTTTGTGAGTAACTTCTCCGAAAGAAACGAAGGACTTTCATCAAGGAATGCTTTTTGTTTTCTTTTCAGTCTCCCCACAGGAAGTCAGGAGCTGGAAAATGAAACAAAATGTTAGGATTAGATGTTGTTTTTTTCCACAGTTAGGTTCTAATATTGAGTTATTTTATTCCGCCTGCAGTCACCTTATCCTAGTTTATGATATTTTTTATCTACAGTGCTGTTTCCAGTCAGAAGCCCAAAAACATTCCTGTAGAGAATGAAAATCTGTCTGGCTGAGTTCAGGGTTAAACTGACCTTATTATGGTCTACTGATGTTTTTCACGTCTACTTCCTTCAAGCTTTGACGTTTCCAGGGTCGAGTGACTCGGACTGGAACTGCAGCCCCTCCACTGAGTTTTGTTTGATTTAATGTTGTTTTGCTTTTCATATTTGGTCCCTGTGTAAAAAGGTTGATCTGTGTGGACGTTTCAACTGTAAAAGTTAAATTTCCCACTTTATGACAGACCCTGAACATCCGGGGGGGGACCTGATCACACCCAGGTTGCGCTATAGACAGGTGGGAATGGACTCGAAAGGTTTTGAGGATATTTTCTCTGCACTTTGAGACGGCCTGAGATGGTTTATCTGGCGGTCTGAGCGCAGTCTGTCCAGAGACACACTGAGATTTTGAAAATCTCCCAGTTGGACAGAAATCAATTCTATAAAAAGAATTAAAAGTTATTAAACTGATATCTTAAGAGACAAAAAAAAGTTTTGTCGTTTCAATCTTGGTTTCTGTATGACATGCTGTGGATGATGTCCGGTAGTGTGAAGTCTGTCCCGATCAGTATTGAAACTTTTTGTACTCTACATTTTCTAAAATGCCGTCCTTCAGTCACGCAACTAAAGGTTTCAGTGAGGTATTAAAAAGTTGTAAATTTAGGCATCCTAACTTTGGGCTTTAAATATTTATGAATATTTGCAGATTTCCTCTCACTGATCTCAAACATTAAGGTATCTAGTAAATCTGTGCACTCTTTGCTTCTCCCATAAAAGCTTTGGTGCCGACCTTTTCTTTTTGAGAAATGCAATGGACGAAAGTCAAGACGTTTATTAGATTTTCTATCATAAGTCTAACATTTTTGTTTGTCTTAAATTTGTACATCCTTTCCTTTTTAAATGTTTCTATATTTTATTCTATCAGTAGTGTTTTTTTTATTATTCCAGTTTTTCTTTAAGAACCACAATTAACAGATTTGAGAAACATTCTTCATAGCTTTTCTGCTGCCCACAGTAACTTTTAGTTTTTGCAGTATGTATTGTCTACAGTAAAACAGGGTGGTTATGTGACTCCAGTAAGTAGTCCCTACCAACTGGAGCTGACTCGGTTATTGTGATTTGATCTAGAGCAGGGGTGGGCAATCCTGGTCCTCGAGGGCCGGTGTCCTGCAACTCTTATATGTCTCCCTGGTCCAACACACTTGAATCCAACAGCTGAATCACCTTCTAAGTGCAGTCAAGTTTTCCAGAGTCCTGTTAATGACCTCATTATTTGACTCAGGTGTGTTGAAGTAGAGACGCATCTAAAAGTTGCAGGAGACCGGCCCTCCAGGCCTGGAGTTGCCCACCCCTGATCTAGAGTCATCAGTAATCTGTCACGTTTCATAAGTTGGTCAGACCGAACGTGGAGCAGAGCAGAAATAATCGGATGTGAAACTGTTTTTATGCAGTTTCATGAAATAACATGAGTCAAAACTACAACATGGTTTAAGTACTGAAATGGTTTTAAAGGTACAAAAGGAAGAGATGAACTGACTGCAGGAAAGAATCTAAACTGAGGGTTTGGCAATTGAGAAAAAAACCCCCAACAACTTAAATTTCAATAGCCAAATGAAAACTGTCATAACATGCAGTACCTCCATGGTAGCACATACATGTGAGACTAAAGTCAGAATGTGTTGGAAAAGTCATTTTACCTTAAATTGTGAAGTATGTTGAGAAAAAGTAAAATAAGTTATTTCTGACATTGAAGTAGGTCTTAAATTTAAATCTTTGTCTGACAGAAATGTTCTCTCTTCACTGCATTTTCTGCTCAGTAACGGCAGGAACGCACCGTTCCACTTTTCTCACTTCCGATTCAGATGTGAGGTTTATCATCGGTCGAAACCGGTCAGAAAAACGGTGCTAACTTTACTTTGAACATTTTGTTTAAACAGATTGAAGTCTGCTGAATTCCAAATTTATTTGCCAACTCTGCACCAGCACAGCACGCTTTTCTCTACACCTTCTTCAGAGGTAACGGCGTTAGTTAGTTAGTTGGTAGTTAAGAGGAAGGGGAGGTAGAGACTCCCTGCTAATCAATACCGGACCATAGAGTATCTGTCTGCTCAGTTCGTTTCCTCCAGTCGTCTGGAGACAAAGGGACAAAAAAGGCTTTTCTGTGACGACACAACTTTTAAACTGCGACTGTTCTTGATTTTAGGCTGCACCATAACAAAGCTCATCGACCATCATTGTATTTCCTTTTTGTTTTTTAGCTTGACTGCATAACATGAATAGTGTGAGCGGTTACATTTTTTTCTGCTCCACTTCCAGAGAAGTTTTTGTCGCAGATTTAATCAAAGTGGGACAAAAAACTGAGACTGACGCCAGAGCAGCCAGTCAGATCTTATGAAGACAACCAACAATGTTGACTAGCATTGTTAGCATATTAATTATTAGAGCCATGATGTAATGTTTTCATCTGAGGTGTGTCGGTTCTGGTTGTTCTTTAGCATGAGTTATGCGCTAGCAGCTTGTTTACCCAGACTGATTAATTGATTGACCCTTTAGCTTTAATTCAGACACGCATGCCTTTCCGTTAAGGGAGGTTTAACTAAACGTGCCTCAGGTGCTTTTCCGTAACATTTAGCAGTGTCAGTCTTACAAGTGAGGCAAACATTTAACGCCCCCCCCCACACCTCCACTCCCCATTTATGAAACTTCAGCAAAAATTTGAAAATGAACTCGGATTATTTTATTTATTTATTTTTAATCTGCTGACAAAAAGTGGACGTAAACCAACAGATGGATCTCTTAACGCCAAATGACCTAATTTTATTAACTTTACCCAAACGTGATGTGTGCTAATTAAAAGAATCCCGAGCGTTCTGTCTGCGACTAAAGAAGAGATGCTGTCAGCTGCCACTTCAGGGTCGCAACAACCAACAAACTGTGTCTGTTTTAACTGTTTTGTGAGAAACGGCACATTCTGTTATGTGCTCCAATTGCTCTTTTCTGGCCAATCACCAATTTATTATTATTATTATTTAAATTTATAAAAATTAAAAAAAAAGCCTGACCTTCCAATCTTGACAAATACCAATTGTCTTTCCTTTTTTTTCCTGAAAAGTCGCTCAATATATTGACTAAGTTGGCAACAGTGGGGTGACGATTGTTAGACACTATACATTAAGGAAACTGGTGTGATTTATTGATGCACCCGTACATTTGATCTAAGACGAAAAGCTTCCACGTGTAACACGAACGTTCTGTGAACTCGAAAGGCTTTGTGTGGTCATATATGATGTGACATAATACATGATGACACTAGCATTAATTTCAATTAACCTTTTGAGTGCAATACTTTATGTGAAGCATGTCCAAGGACAGTCAAAAGCTGGAGCAGTCTGTAAGGATTCTGTAGTAAAGTCCTGCTTCTGGTGTCCATTCTGCAGTAAAGAGGCTGAGATGTGGAGCTTTCAGGATGAGTCAGACTCTGATACCGAAAACAGAAATCTGTTTAGATAAAAAGATAACGATAGTCATATTTCTATGGTTGTGCTGATTACTGAAGAAATGACTGATATTTCGAGCAGAAGCAGTCATAATCGTGGTTTATTTCCAATCTCAAGTTGTGTTTGAAACTAATTCTTCAGTTTTCCTGCTGTAAGCAGTGACTCATTGTTTACACCTTGTGTGTAAAACAAGATTTTACTCATTTAAAATTTAACATCACAATTTCGTTTTCTGTTTGAAGTTGTCTTTAGCATACTGTATTAGCATTTGGCATGACAAGCGTCGTTTCTCTTTGAGACACAATGCTCAATGGTAAGCCGGCTGTTAGCATTTCTCTGAGCCTTTCAGAAGGCTGCCAACATTTCATATTCAGCATGTTCCATAACAAGTTGAAACTTTGAAAGAACAGGACAGACCGTGTTAGCTGCACTTCATTCAGTCTTCCTGTTATCTGCTGAAAGCTGTCTCCTGCAGCCGGCGTAAAACAGACAAGTACCAAGTCACACCTGGTGTGTGCAAACAGAGGTGACTTACTGAATCGCTGTGGTTTAGATTGATTTAAGTCACAGCCTTGATTAAATCAGGCTTTCCGACAAAAAAAAAAAAAAAATCAAAAATTGGTAACGGACAGAACCAGAATTGGCAGATCAGCCTTTTTAATCGGCGATCAACCAGAAAAGTGGATTTCTTTTAATCGACAGTTCACTGGTACTTGAAGCACTGCAGCAGTTCTCTAACGCTGTTCTCCTGTCCGCAGCACACATCTCACAGCAACGGGCGCCAGGAGCTCAGCACACGCTCAGGTCGGACCGGCATGCGATCCCGCAGCTCGGACGAGTCGCAGCAACCCCATGTGGGCAACTATCGGCTGCTCAAGACCATCGGCAAAGGCAACTTCGCCAAAGTTAAACTTGCCCGGCACATCCTCACCGGCAGAGAGGTAAGCTGCGGAGATCGCTGTCTTTTACTTTCAAAAGTAAGTTCTCTAAAGTCGGCTCCTTCAGGCTAGCCAGGAGCAATTAGCAAACACCTGTTGGGACAGCACAACTGCTGAGCTCATTATAGGAGCTACTTCTCTGAGCAATGCTGGTAAAATGTTGCTAAATGTCAATAGAGGAGCCATGTTGTGCTGCCTTTCTGAAGGTGGAGTTTCAGAAATAGAAGGAGCTTCTTAAAGAGGCAGAGGCCCAATTTCAAGGCGTTAAGTTACAGTCAAATTTCTTATATTTGAGTTATATACAGCATTTTTATAACTACTGAAGGTAACAGTTACTTTAGTGTGATATAAAATGGCACAATGCGCCTTGAAAACACTTGTACTGCCCCTCTAAGTTACAGCTGTAGAAATGAGAAATTTGGTTATATGAAGTAATTTAAAATCAGATTAGAAGTAAGGGAATGTAATCAGAAACAAAATAAGAATTTTGCAAAATTCAGAAATAAAAATAGAATTCCACATTTAAAAATTAAAGTAGTCTTTGTTTTGATTTTAAATGTAAAGATGGCTTGTAGCAAAATATAGAAATGGGAAAAACAGACTTGAAGCTTGAAATATAAAAAATAAATAAACTACAAATGCACAAACTAAAGTAATAACATGTGAAAAGTAAATATTGTAGATTTAACTGTATAATTATAGATTGAATTTAAATTGTACGGGATCTAATTTTTGAAATGAAGACTTGAAATCGGGTTGCTGAATCTGTTGTTCAGCCAGGCTGCTGCTGCTGCTGAGCGTTTGATTTCAGAAATGATTGACATTCCTCTCCGTTGTGCTTTCAGACGGCCTCTAAACTCTGTGAATGGTAGCACTACAGTCACTTTGGTTTATAGAGCTCCAATTGGTGTGTTGTTTTCAATTACACAGGTGTTGGCTCCATCTTTTTTCACACTTTTCCACCTCTGGCTAAGTTATTATTTTTTTTCCCTCTCCACAGGTGGCAATTAAGATAATAGACAAGACACAGCTGAACCCAAACAGCCTTCAGAAGGTAATTTGCTCTCTCCAGACTCTGCTGTATAAATTGTACCTAGCAAGCAGCTTCTGCTGGGTTAGTATAGAGATGTGACTGTAACCTTGTGGCTTTTCTGGCTCGTGAAGTTGAGATGACTCGGCGTTATCATGACCTTTGCATTCGATTTGAATCTAAAAAAAACATCTGATCATTCTCACTATACATAGAAGAGGTCCCCCCCACCCCCCGGTTTCTCCAGCATCTTAACCTCCACGAGGAATGAATGTAATTGTCGTCTTCCTGGCTGGTGGTCGTAGCTGGGTTGGTTTTCATTTGTTCTTGGCAAAAGTCTTTGTATCGCTTGAACCTTTTTTTCACATTCTGTCCTGTTCCAACCACAAACCTCAGTGTGCTCTGGTGTGTTTTTGTGCCGCGTGCCCACACAGTCGCACTGTGAAGTGGAAGGAAAATCAAACTTGTCTTTGTTTTCTTTCACAAAAGTCTGAAAGGTGTGGCGTGCATTTATATTTAGACCACCTCCATTCAGTGTTGTCTTCTTTTTTTTTTTTTTTACAAAATATCTTTAGCTCATTCAGACTGAATAGAGACTGTCGGTTCAGGTGAATTATCAAGGCTATCCAAGGATGCTTTCCATCTGGACTTTGACTGGACCATTAGAACACATAAATATACATTCACACAGCAGGCAAATGTGACCCAAACCTACTTTGTTTTAGTTTTTTCCCCAAATGTGACCTATGTGATAATATTTTTAAATGATTATTTTATTTTATTTTTCTGGGCAGTCTGGCCACAATTCCAAACGTTTCACCCCCAAAAATATCTAAACTGTCCCACTAAACTAAATCAGATATGATTTTAAAGTGTCTGCAGTTTGAAGGGTCAGTCTGTAAACGGAGTTCTGCGTTCTTCTTCTGCAGCTTTGGGGTTATAAACTGCTCACACAGAAGTCTGTTTGTGGTTGCATGTCATTAGTAGCATTAATAACCAGACAAATAAAAATGGGATTACAGCAAAAAAAAACAAAAAAAAAAACAGTATTTATTTCCTGTTGCCTAATTTATTCAAGGCTAGGTGCATTCTGTGAAAAAAGACAATTTTTTTTAACCTTGGCATTATAGGACTTTTTGATTCTTAATAACAAGGCAGCAGTCTCTCCTAAACGTTCCTACATTTATAGTTTTTTTTTCTGTCTTAAATTTAATTCAAGATGGGATTAAAAAGGTCTTTAAAAAAAGTAATCTGTAATTTCTCCAACTAAAAAAATATTCTTTTTCAGTAGCAGTTTTGAGTCATGTGTAGACATCTTTATGTTGTTCTGTGACTGGAGGTTTTTGAGGCTGCCGCTAACTAGCTGCTAACATTAAACTTTTCTGTGTATCATGGGTAAGTGCAAATGTAGCTTTGAGGTTTGGTTTTCCTACTGGCTCACTTCTGTTACCAACCCATAAATTCTTTTTGTCTTTAATTCAAGGTGCAATTTTAAAAAAAGGTCTTAAAAAGTCTTAAATTTGACTTTCTGAAGCCTGCAGGAACTTTGTTTTCTGCTCTTAGATGATCAGTCTGCGAGTTAAACCTGAGCTCTGTTTCCCGTGTCTTTGACGGGGGACTTGTCCTCACTAATGAGGCAGACGAGTGTTTTGTCCCATCATGGCTCTGTGACTCCCGGCCCTGAAGTTTTCGGGGAAATGAGAGCAGCATCGACTCGTTCTTTTGAAACCGTCACACAGATGAGAGCGGCGAACGGCCGCTGCTGATGCCGGCCCCGCCTCCCGGCTCTCCTCTCTGCCCCTGGTCTCCCTCTGTGCTCGGCCAGTGGTTTTCCATCAGTTTTTCCAAAGCTCCATTGATTGTTGCCTTTGAAGCTCAGGGGCCCGGGCCCTTTGGCGTTTGCTGTGACACAAAGACACTGAGTCATGACGCCGCCGTTCACAGAAACGCAAGGCGTGAAGCCTTTGTGTCGGTTCTTGTTGTTTTTAGGTTCCTGCTTTGTCACCGCCAAGAAAAAACCCCAAAAAAACATAGTTGTCAGATTATTCCTCGTGCCGTTCCAAAAAGAATTTGACTTCTTTTAATGTTTATTTTAAGGAAGCAGGGCACGTTGATCCCAAAAAAAAATACTTGAAGTCATGTTCATGTCATGTTTCCATTTATAGACAAACTGACTGTTTTCTCTTTTCCTTTTCTTGTTGAGATGAAGGAAATCCAGTCACGGATTGGTTCAGCCAGGCGTTAACCGAAGCTTTATCAGCATTCACCCATTCTTTTAAAACACTCTTTTACCCAACAGTTAATGAGCTAATTTACCAAACTAAAGGTACATTCCACTCCTTGCGCTTGAATGATGGAATATTTTACCGGAATTCCCAATAAAATCACAGTTTTGACCTGGAATGTCGCAAATTCCTCGTCAGTCTGGACCTCGGAATCCATAACTGTTAAAGGTAGTGATGGACTGAGGTCACAGTTTTACAGTTTGGCATCATAGACCATGACTAAATCACAAAAAAGGACTACAATAGCAACATAGTAGAGCTAGGATACAGGGCTAGGTACAACCAGGCCTAAAATATTACAGCATATTTTAGGCCCATCAGCAATACGTTTTATATTTTATTTGTTCAAACAAAGAAAGATTTTGCGCTGATTATAAAGCACTAAATATATGTAATGCCGGTCATCCCTTTATTCATTTAACAAATAAAGAGAAAATTTTATCCTAGTTTTGTTTTTTAAGGACATTTCTGGCTGGGAATATACCACTTCCATGTGAAGCTGATCTCAACTGGTTGTCACGGCAGCAAATGTTAAATTGCCCCAGAAATTATTTCGGTGAACCGTAATATTGTTGTCCTGAGATCATTTCCAAGTAATAGATTGACAATGTCATAACAACGCAAGTTTGGTTAATTTTGCACAGATCACTTCACACTGGAACTGGAAGATACGTTAAATATCCAAATTAAAACGTAACAACCAAAAACGGTAAATAAAAGGAAGATAAACCCAAATTCCAATCAAAACCACTAATAAAATGGATTATCAAGTCTGTAAATAAATTTCCTGTCAGAAAAGATCAAGGCTTGAAATTATGGAGCCAATTTAATGATGCGATTGATTAATTGCTTATTGCGACAGCCAATATTATTTAAGAAGACTGAATGACAGGGAGTTAACAATAGTCACCTCACTGTTGTCAGCTTAGTGTCTTTTTAAGCTGACAACAGTGAGCTTGGAAATTGCTAAATGTATATTTAGTGATTTTTCTGACAAAAAAAGAAATCGGTATCTGCTAAGATCGGAATCAGAAATTGAGGCTTTTTAAAGATCTCTGGTCGGCCTGAAAACTACGATCGGTGCTGCCCTCCCTCTGTCCCTTCTGTGGTAATAATTCCCTTCATCTGTTGTAGAAAGTGTCTTTCCAGAAGTGCCGTTCCAGCTGATTTTGACCATTTGGTCGGGGTGATGCAGGATTGTCAGCCACCGCTCCAGAAAAACAGCCAAACTGAATTAGACTGGTCTTTTTTTACGTAACAGTGGAAATGGTTGAGAGGCTGATGGCAGACAGGAGGGTGTTTTGTCTTTAGAACCTAAAGATGTCCGTTCAGTAATTTAATTGTTATGCATGGTTGAGATGACGCATCTGAACTCTCCAAAGCTCTGGATGGGATCGCTGTCAAAGGTCAAGGTGGGAGTTCAGCTCTTAAGTCTTGACGAAATGTAAACAGAGGAGGCTTAAAGCTAAGTCTGTTAGCATGCACACTTTTCTTATTAAATCACAACAAATCTTCACCCAAACCAAAAAAAAACCAACTTGTTTTTATCATCTTACTGCGTTGTTTAATCAGACATCAGGTGCTGCCATTAAGAAGTTTGTTTTATTTTTAATTAACCAGCTGCTTTAAATCAGGATTATATAACTTCAGCCGAAGGCAGTTGTTGTTCGAAATGAATTTCCCAAGCTAAAGTTAGCATGTTGACCCATTAACGTCTGTGATGCCCCAGTATCTTCTGACGTAAGCTAACATTAGCCAATACTAGCACAACAGTGAGCCCACTGAATGTGGAGTGTAAATCTGTGCTGCTGTTTTTGACATGTATGAAATTTTTTTCTTTTCTTCTTTTTAGGAAGAAAACAGAAGGTGGAGGTTAAAAATGTTTTTTGTTGGAAGATTTTGTTTTTCATAACCGCTTTGCTTAGGTAATATATTTGAACTCGGATCATTTTCATCCATTGTGTTGGATTAAAAAGAAATGCAGAGCTAAATAATTTAAGAAAACCATCCCTTGTTTACTTCAGGTTCTCAAAGTAAAAGCTCCCCTAAGTAAGGAATAACAAAGAGTTAATTAATCTTCATCGCCTCCCTGTTCCAGCCTGTGTGGGAGGCTGAACCTTTGAGGCTCATTTAAGTTGACGTGTTTTTTGGTTTTCTGACGTGAAGAGAACTGAGGACTTACTGAGCCCTGCATATGCACTCAGTACCCCTTCAATGTTTTTCAGGTCCGACCAACAGTAGCACAAGAGCAGTATTGGCACATAACATTAAAATGAAATTGATACATTGATTCCATTTTATTTATTTATTTTTTTAAAGAAAAAAATCTCTGAAGAGTGTGGTGTGCAAATATATCCAGCCTCCTCTACATCCAGAACCCCTAAATTAGATTCAGGCCCACTAACTGACTTTTACACCTTTTGGCCTACATGCATTTTTCTATTGGCGGCAAACTAACGCCTCCGATCACACAGTGGTGGCAGGATCATAATGTGGGGTGGCTTTTCTTTAGCAAGCCGCCCCACATTATGATCCGCTTTGTAAAACTGGATCAACATTAACAACCAGAATATGTTTCAGGAGGGGGAGGGTAGAGTGATGGTCATGTGATATTTGTACAGTAAAGTGATGGTGATCAAGTGTTCTGAGTAGGACTGGACAATAAATCTAACTGTATGTATTGCGATAGACGTGATCAATATTAAGAGGCAATACGTCTGATTAAAAAATTCAATATGTAGAATATTCACTGAACTCCGATCCAGAACCATAGAGCATTCTGGGGGTTGTAGGCAGAGGGAAGAGCTTAGCTGCTCAGCCTCTCACGGCGAGCTAAAAAAAAGTTGGTTGCATTGATTAAGTCACTCACGGTTTGGTTACCTAGCAACAACCTGTTGAGTAACTTGCGCAGCAGCAGTTTCAGGTTTCGTCACCGTGTCTCATAGCCGTTTAAAAATAAAAACCAATGGGCGTGCTGTGGTGGCGTAGCGGTTAGCGCGACCCGTATTTGGAGGCCTTCAGTCCTCGACGCGGCCATCGCGGGTTCGACTCCCGGACCCGACGACATTTGCCGCATGTCTTCCCCCCTCTCCTTCTCTGTTTCCTGTCAGCCTACTGTCATATAAGGGACACTAGAGCCCACAAAAGACCCCCTTCAGGGGTAAAAAAATAAAAAATAAAAAAATAAAAACCAATGACGTAGAGAGAAAACTGTGGATAAAACAATAGCAGAGGAAAGGTCACATCACTAGTTTGGTAATGTTTCAGATATTTAAAACAAAAAACTATTTGATAATTTATGATATCGACTGTTGAGAAATTCTTAAATCATGATATGTTTTTCAGCCTCATCAAGCCCTAACTTATGAAGACCTTTAACTAAATCAGAAAAGCAATGTGGATGACGTGGTCTCTTCTAAAAGTGTCAAAAGTGTAAGGAAATATATATATATATATATATATATATAATATCGGTTATCGGTCATAACAGCAGTATTAATACTGGTGCATCCCAACTTTTTTTTTTGTGGAACAGTTTAGTGCATGAGTAAACCAATCTGTTTTGATTCCCTGTTTTACGTCAGAACTTCCCACACCAGGATCATGGCTTGTTCAGACTTTTCAGATTTCTTGCGCTGAAACGTTCTGGCTGGACGCAGACCCAGCGATTACATATTGTAGTGTCCTCATCTGTTAGTTTAAGGATTTGATCGTTCAGGCTGATTTGTTTGTCCAGACGAGAGCTGAAGGATCCCAGTGACGGGCTGAGCTGAACAGAACCTGTTCAAAGTCCTAGCTGAGATGAACAACGTGGCTTTGCTGCAATAAACAGCAAACACACATCTTCGTCTTGGTTAAAACTCCAGAGGCTGTAATTTGTTGTTTGTGACTCATCGCTCAGCCTGTAACCGGATGGAACGGAGGCTTCCAAAAGCACACAAATAAAAATAAAACCCAGGAAGTGATCTAATGTTTAGTCCACTCAGACTTGTTTATACATCCCGGATCAGTTGTAGTGGATACGGGAACGTGTAGACTCGGTTTCTCCTTTTGGTCTTCTGGCTTGTGAAAGCCAACAGCGTCTGTGATTTTTAGCTTCGAGCTGTGTTACTTCCCCTGAAGGCGTCTGATATTGATGACAAAATGGATGTAGTCAGAGCACGCCGCGCATTGTTGCAGTGGCACGTTTTTGTCCTTGACCTAGTTTATAGTGTGGTTACCTTATTTCACTCTACCGTTCTTTTACCTAACCATTTATTTCTAGTTTTTTTTTCTAGTTTAAATTTCATTCAAGCTAGTATTAAAAAGGTTTTTAAAAAGTCTTGAATTTGTCTTGCTGAAACCTGCCAATTAGGCCTGTTGCATGATATTAATTAATTGTTAATTGCATGATAAATTAAAACGAGCTCAATGATTTTCATTTGCGTGATTTATGGCTTTTCTCTCGTCTCTTAATACCAAAAACTGGTTAAGTCTTCAGAATGATGCTTTGGTTTCATCTAGGCCTTATTTGCTTTATTTATTCACCTGCATTAATTCTATTTCAGGCTGAATCTGTACAGTACCTGAGGTTGAAGCGATATTACCAGACACATGCGGCAATGATCTCTACTTTCACACCGCTCAGTGCCAGCAGAAAGAACCTGCAGGTTTTTACCCGTAAAACTCTGGCGCAGTAAAAGATGGGATGGCCTGCCGTCGGCTGTTTGAACATGACTGTGCAAAAAGGAAAAAGCTTCTACTACAGTTCAGAGTAACGCGGTTAAATGCTGTTAACTTAGAGTTCGATTGAAACTAGCCTACACAGAACTGATCAAATCTTCTTGTTGTCTTTCTTTGTTCTTTTTATTTAGAAGATTAACTGGACTTGAGCAACATTCACAACGAGTAAAT
Organism: Xiphophorus maculatus; assembly: GCF_002775205.1. Taxonomy (NCBI): domain Eukaryota; kingdom Metazoa; phylum Chordata; class Actinopteri; order Cyprinodontiformes; family Poeciliidae; genus Xiphophorus; species Xiphophorus maculatus. The sequence goes on from NC_036461.1 coordinate 22,725,436, forward strand.
TAGTTTTAACCTTTCAATATACAAGCTATTGAACAGGCGATATTTCCTAAATGATCATATGTATCTCAGTGGTGTTGAATGTTCTTGAAACGAGTCCAGATGATAAACTTGGTGACATTCTGTGCTATTTTATTTTCGTACCGAACGGGAGTCGATGTACCGCCATGGGAAGCTGTTGGACTCGTTTCACCAGACTTCAGTCTGACTCACCGAGCTGCATCACCTTGTAACATGAAAGATTTGTCCTGACTATTCACTTTCAGATCACCTTTGATGAAATGATAAACTTGTTGTTTTGCTGGTCAGAACCCGCCATGCCTGGAAAACTCCCAATCAGCAGCTCCGTGTCTCAGACCGTTTTAAAGCTTCAGGTCTGATTGAAGCTTTAAAACGGTCCAGTTTTAAAAACAAAAGTTTGGAGTCCAGTTCAAACTGGACTCCAAACACGCTCTAGAGCAGGGGTGGGCAACTCCAGGCCTTGAGGGCCGGTGTCCAGCAACTTTTAGACGCATCTCTACTTCAACACACCTGAGTCAAATAATGAGGTCATTAGCAGGACTCTGGAAAACTTGACTGCACTTAGGAGGTGAATCAGCTGTTGGATTCAAGTGTGTTGGACCAGGGAGACATATAAGAGTTGCAGGACACTGACCCTCGAGGACCAGGATTGCCCACCCCTGCACTAGAGTGTGTTTGTGACTCCAAACACACTCTAGTGTCTAGTGTCTTACTGATATGAATCAGCAGTTTATCTACTGGGGGTCGCTGTGAAGTGATTACATCTAGAATCAAAGATTGCTTTATTTCCCAAAAGAAACGTGGGTCAGACTTGTGTGTGCGTGTGGGGGGGTGCGTGTGGGCGTGTGTGTGCGTGTGTGCTCCAAGGCGACCCAATGGTCGAAGCCTCACTGAATTTGAAAACGGCCCCCGCTGTTTATCACCATCTGTTAGCCTTTTAGGCAGAGCAGAGCAGTGCAGGGTTCTGGGCAGAAAGTGTCCCAGTACATCTACCAGCCTGAATCTGTCCACACACCTCTGGCTGTTGCTCACACACTCTGCCTGCTGCGGTGTCTTTATTTATACCGCTGGGCCAGGGCGAGCCGTTTCATGCATTCAGTTTTTTGCCTCTAAATGACATTCACAATGGGAAATGATTATTTTTTGTGGATGCTAATGAAAAGAATCCCAACCCGTGTGCAACGCTCCGCAACAAACGTTTTCTTTCTCCCCACGGGGTTTATTTCCATGTAGTAAATAGAACCAATAAATTCTAACTTAATGAAAAATGGATTTTTGACATATTTCTCTTCCTCATGATTTTGTAGGCTATTAAAAACCATCTTTGTTGAAAATACAATTTTTTTTTCTATATATTTTCTTATTGTAATTTTCAGAGCTAAATTTTGGGTTTTAACTAGAATTTTTCAAATGAACAGCTGAAACATGACTACGCAATGAACACGGCTGCAGTTGACGAGTTTAGTGATCAATTACTCTGTTGATTGATCGTATAATAAAATTGGCACATTCTGTAGCTTTTTCTGAAGCTTATTTTTCACAATGTTAAAAATGCACAACAAATTAAAGTATTTATTTGCATTTTTAAAGTAGCAAAATACATACTTGACTGTACTGTTGGCTATTTTGTTTTTTTGTTTTTGTTTTGTTTTTTTGAATAACCACTTAATAAAACGTACTTACTTTGACTTTTTTTTTTTTCTTTATACTTTGAACCAGGTGAAGCTAAAACTGAGACTTGAAGAGTAGAACATATCCAAACACCTAGAAAGTTTTTCATCTTGGTTGCAAAATGTGTATATTTTTGTGCAGTTTAGGCTTAATTGCTCTAGAATCCCTGTACTCCAGTTAACCATTAATTGATTACTAAATTAGTTGATTATTTCAGTAATCGATTGGTCCGATTGTTCAGCCTTAGCAGTGAATATACAAGTTCCACTTTTTAAAATAAAATTACTAAACCCCCCACTGAGGCCTGTTAGTGATGTAATGGTGGCGAGTCCGTCTGCGTTTAGTTTGTAGGAATTAACATGATTTTCAGGTCCCTCTTGAAAATGAGATGTAGATCTCAACGGGGTTTACCTGATTAAATAAAGGAATATGATGTATTTGTGCAAGTTTTTCACTAAACAAAATTTGTGTGATACGTTGCAAGTATTCAGAGTCGCTATGACACAATTATTGTGGTAAAGCTGATAATAGTTTTTTTTCGCTACACTATTTTCTTTCATAAAAAAAAATATTCGCTAAACAATCCAGTGACGTATTTTTACAGTACAGACTCTGAGTCATACAATCAAGTGTTTATCACTGGTCCAGAATATGCTAGTCAAATCAATTTCAAATCACTTTAAAAAAAAAAAAAAACCACAAATGACAATATTTGATAACTCCCAGAAAAAGTTTTTTTTATTTTTTTGTAATATTCCCCTCTCTGAAGACAATGCAGCAGAACTTCTGTCGCATCATTTTGCTCGGTCGCAAAAAGGAAGTGGTGGTTTGTTTTTGTGTTCCAGTTTCATCTGCAGCGTTCGGTTCATCAGCACGCCTGACCACGTCATGGCGCCCCCCGCCCCCCCCACCCCCACCTCATGAAAGATTGAATCCTTTTTAGCTTTTTATGGGATGGAAGAGCATGTCGTAGTGAACAGCTGGTTAATAATGCATCCTTCTCTGTGCTGCTCTGGATGTGCAGCCAAATGGTGCAGCGGTTTTGGGTGCCGCTCCTCTGATTGAATTTTGTGAAATTGTTCCTGGTCAGACTGGTTGACCCTCCCAGTTTGGCAGCTTTTTTGAAATTATATCAACCAGAAAGGCAGACATGAATGAATAAATTAAGGGTTTTTGCAACTTTTAGAAAACAAATTGAGCAGTTTAATCTGGGGAAAAAGAAAATAATTTGGGTGTGGTTTATTTGGGGGTTAGAGAAAATAAAATACATTGTGCTTCGTAGATCTGTTTACTCTGGCGTAATATTTTATCATAAGTTGGGTTTTTTTTGGCAGGAAATCGGTAAAATTTCTGTATGATAAGATTTCTATGTGAATAATAATATTAATAATAAACTTCAGTCATTGTAGAAACCATACAATAAAATTACATGGATTATAACGATTGGGTTATAAATGGCACAAATGATAGATTTGGTGTTTTATTGTGTTTCAGCCTCATTTTGGTAGATTTCACAAAAATATGAGAGTATTTAATCTAACTCTATGTTTGTCTGTCATTTACAGCTTTTCAGAGAAGTTAGAATAATGAAGATCTTAAATCATCCCAATATTGGTAAGTGCATCTTTCATAACTTTCACACAGAGAGACGGCAACATCACACTGAAAGGGTTTAGGATGCGAGACGCTTGTGTCCACATGTGAAAAGCTAAAAATATGATTTTAAAAGTTAAGATCATTGCTCAAATTAAGGTCTGGTAACTTTGTATGTTTCGAACACACACATTGTCAGACATTTAATGAAACATTTCATAAGGTATTCCTGGAAAAGCGACACCACTCTTTTAAGTTAGTCTTTGTTTCAGCCTCTCACCTCGCTTTCCAAAGGCTCAGCTGACCAATCATGGCTGAGAACCAAACAGAGCTTCTAGCAATCTAGTCCTAGTCAAAGAAAGGAGGTTGATTTTATGATGGCAAATTAAAGATGAAGAATTCTGCTAAGATTTTAGTTTAAAGGGGCAATATTATGTAAAATCCCCCTTTTTTTTTACCTTTACATCATGTTATGCTATTCTCTTTGACCTCACAGAGCAGCCGTCCCCCACTCAGCTCCTTCAGACTAGCCAGCAGCAATTAGCAAACAGCTGATGGAGCTGCTGAGCTCATTATAGAAGCTACTTCTCTGATCAACGCTGGTTAAAACGTTAAAGGATAATAGAGCCATGTTGTGATGACTTCCTGAATGCAGAGCTTCAGACAGAGCAGAGGTTTTTAAAGAGACAGAGACCCAATTTCAAGGCATTAAGTTACAAAGTAACATTTCTTTTACGTCATATTTGATATATGCAGCATTTTTCTAACTTCTGAAGTTAATATAGTTACTGCACTTGACTGTGCTATAAAATGTCACTTTTTACCTGGAAAACACCTAATACTGCCCCTTTAAGTAATAAGCCTTTATAGGTGTATTTTATGCATATGGCACGTTAAAAATGTTAAAGAATCATTACAGATGCCGCACATTATTCTTTATAACCTAATAGGAATGTTTTCTTTTTTTTTATTAAACATTTGTTGATTAGATTTGTTTTATATCTTTCTTCCAAAATAAAAAATTTTTTAGTCCTTTTTTTTGGTCCTTTCAATATAAAATATTTAACTTGATATTAAGCATCCACATTTTTTTTCCTCCTTTGTTTTTGACAAATCACTTAACCTGCTGTATTGTGCGGCGTAGTCACAGCTTTTAACATTTAACAAGGTTTGACGATGATTTAATTTTTCATTTCCTTGCTTCTCGCCCCATAATTTCCTCTGCAGGAAACGTGATCAGAATAATAAGAGAGATCCCTCTCTTCATCTCTGTTTACTCTCCCACCTTTTCCACATGTAGCAGAACGAGTCTCAGCTGGTATCGGCAATCAGAAACAAACAAACAAAAAAAACCCTCCATTTTTTGTGCGGTACTTATTGAGGTTTGATTTGCCTCATCATGCAATGCTTGCATTACCCCCTCACCCACACACAGGTCCATTTTTATTCCACGTGGCTCTTGTTCGTGTCCATGAATTAGTTTCTTTCCTCCCCTCCCGGTTTTTTCAATATAATTGAATTCATGGTTTTCCCTCTCTGTCCTTCCTTTCTGCAGTCAAGCTGTTTGAGGTGATTGAGACGGAGAGGACCCTCTACCTTGTGATGGAGTACGCCAGTGGAGGTGAGCTGAAATGATTACATCTCATGTTGTTACATAAAAACCCTCCCCACCTCCGCTCGCTCCGCCACATTTCACCAATATTTTCTTAGTTAGATCGAGGGATAACATGAAAGCCGCATAGTTTTACACCCAACGGCAAAGCGAAAGTTTTTCTGACGGTGTTGAAGCAAAACAGATGAGAAGTAGGAGTGCACTGATACGTCGGTCAGCCGATAAATTGGTCCCGATTTCCTTAATTTTCTGAGATCTGCGATTTGCTGATACCTTTAAGTGAAACTGATCTCATCTGTCTCCACAAAGATCTAAAAATCCACTTTTCAGGGAAAATCCGCAGTAATCTAGAAAACTGCAGTCTTTGTACCCCAAAAGAAAACTGCTTAGCTGTTTGCGCTTTTTCTCACCCCACTAAAAATCAGTTGTAGCTGCTGCTGCTTTACAGGCCACATTCTTTAGTCTAAAAGGAAAACTATAGCGCTCACACAAAAGGGGGCGGGGAAATCAGATTTACACAGTGTTAAATGTAAAAAACAAGGTAACAAAACTTGAATTTAGGGACACATGCATGCAGTGTTACAAACTTTTATGATCTAAAGTATAATTCCTTTACATCAAATGTTATGAATTGTAATAGAAAAACATTCAGTCTGCAACCCCATATACTGTATGAAACCTGGGCCGGTTGTAGGGGAGGAAGAACATGACAATTTTATATTATGCTGTCATTTTGTTGCTTAGATATTAGGATAAAAAAAAATAAGTATTTCTCTGCAATCAATCTGTATTTATTACAGTTGTACTCCTTTTCTGTGTCTGCAGTTGGGAGGCTGAAGGTTTTGTATCGTTTAAAAGTGCAATAAAAGTCTCAACTTTTTTTACATCTTCAGGCTTTCTTTCTATGCTTTTTTTTAATCAAATGAATTAGATTAGTTTTGGCTGTACAGATGTTTTAACATGTAAATAAATTAAATAAAAGGTTTTTTAATTGTGTGGTCGTAAAACCCGATTCAGATTTTGGGAGCTTTAATTCTTCCCAGATTATATGTGAATTTAAACATCTTCCAGTTTTCTGAACTTCTTGTACTGATCCAGCAACATTTCCAAATGAAGTTGAAATAAACTTTTCTATAATCCAGTTGGCTTCACACAATGCTCCCACAAGCAGCATCATCAGCATTTTTGATGAGCTTATATGGAAGATTAGATATGTTATCAATATGCAGAGCATAAATTTGAGGCGCTAGAAAATTATATTCTACCATTGCAATAATAATAACCACACATATAAACAGTTCAATAAACCGTTTAGCCTGTAGCAACAAATCCTGTACGTTTAAATCAGGACCCCTGGTTTAAATGATACACTAGCATTTTTCCTACATTTAGGTGATATTTATTACCTTGCACCTTAAATTACCACCTGAAAATCATAGTTCCAGATTTCTGTTCAGCTCAAACTCCAGTCCCAGATCTAACGGAGTGTTACACTTTAGTTTTTTTCTTAGCTAACTTGCTAACTTTTTTGTCCTTGAATGTTTTCCCGTGTTCAGAGCTCAGCTGGCCTGCTTTTTGGGTGTCAGCTCTCTCTCTCCATCTCTTTCTCTCATTGGCTCCTGAGTCTGAGCTCACAGATGATTAAGCTTTCACATCCAAACACACACACACACGCCCTCACACACTGTGCTGGCCTCTGCAGGTAATCTTTGGGCGAGGAGTGAGGCTTCATTCATGTTTTCAGGATGCACAGAGGAAGGCTTTTTGCTGGTTTTGTCTTTTTTTTATTTTTCTCAACTTTACGCATCTTGTTCCCAGCCAGCCTGATTCAGAACACAACCGGCTGTAGCTTTCCCCGGTTAGACGTGCTAACCGGGGAAGCGTCTGCTCCTGGAACTCTGCAGCAGCAGCTTTGTGCCTCCAGGAGGGGCTCAGTTTGGAGTTAGAGCACATCAGTGTGCTCAAGAAATGCCCTCAAACCATACACATGGGGGGCGTAGCGCGCCAGCTGCATGAGAATGTTATTTTTATCTGCTGAGCTTTAGAAGTCATGAATCGCTCGGTTTCTGCACGTCTCTCTCCCACTCGGAGTCCCGACCTTTCCCTGGCCGCCATCAGGCGCTTTCTCACTCCCTGTCTGTGTTTGCAGGTGAGGTGTTCGACTACCTGGTTGCACACGGAAGAATGAAGGAAAAGGAGGCCAGGGCTAAATTTAGACAGGTACCTAACTTTCTCCCCCTGCAGTGTTCTGGTTTCACACCTCTGCTCCTGACTCCGCCTCCTTCTGCTGCCTGTCTGAAGACTGAACAGAGAAGTTTAGTCAGTTCTCTGTACCAATAACACACACCGATCAGCCAGGGGAAGAAGCTAACCCAGTGCTGAACTATTTAAGACTGGTGACATCATCAATCCATCCATAGTGAAAGATTTAAGTAACCTGGCAACACATTCAATAAGGTGTGGCTGGGTCTGTCACCTTAACAAATTTTGCTGGATGATAAATTGTCCCAGAAGTTATTGCAATAAACAATGTCATTTTAATATAATATTATTTAATATAATAATAATAATAATAATGATGATAATAATAATGTACAGTCCTCTCAAAGATTAACATATGCTCATTTTTAGCATACATTTAACACTGCAACTGGAAGACATTTTAAATATCTCAAATAAATAAAAAGAACCAAAAACGAGAAATAAAATGAATTATGAGTCTCTGTAAACAAAACTGTCCTTCAAACAAAGGGCCAGTTGAGAACAAAGCACCAGACTGAGGACTTTTATCATCCAGTTTTTTAGTAGAAAGAGACACAAAAAAAACAATAAATGTTTGCAATAAACATTTTAATTTATCGTGCGATTAATTGATTTATTGCTTATTGAAAATGGCTTAGTTGTATCAACCTTCCAGACCTCTCAGGTCTTCTGGTTCTGGTTTGCTCTGCATCCCCAGAACCAGCAGCATTCAGCTGCTATGCTTCTCTAGACTGCTGAAACACAGAGTTCCTTTAAATTAAGGCTTTAAATCTATTTTATTAGAGCTGCCTTTGATTTATAATAACTGCAGTATCATGAATTATAGTCTATTTTTGCTTTCCTTTATTTTGTCACTAAATAGCAATGCATCACTTGTTTTTTTTTTGTTGTTTTTTTTTCTCTCTGTCTCTTAATTGTGTAAAACACTTTAAACTGCCCTGATGGTGAAATATGCTTTCCAAATAAAGTTGCCTTTCCTGGTCATTGCAAAGGAAAGCCATAAGAAGTCTTGAGGTTTTCATGATCCATGTAAATTATACAGCAAACATGTAGAAGGAGGTTCTCTGGTCAGACCAGAATTTAGATTCAAAACACAACTTCATGCTACTTTTCAAAGGATTTATGTGTTAATAAAACCTGAAAGCCATTCATACTTGCAGGACTATTTCGTCTTTACCTCATAAAAGTTTGCTTTTGTAATGAGCCATTAAAAGCTGAAGGGGTTTGAATAAGGCGCAGCAGGACTCGGCCTTTGTTGGTGATGAAAAGCCTCTGCCTGTACTTTCTCACCTCTCTTCTGTCTTTAGCGCCACCTTCACAGAGTATTATCTTTCCTGTTGGCGCCGACCGCATCGCGCTCTCCACCACATCCTTTATCACAGTTTGACAAGCCAACGGCAGACACTGTGCTGAACTCTTTCTCGTCTCCCTCCCCCCCCACCGTACAGATCGTATCGGCGGTGCAGTACTGCCACCAGAAGCACATTGTTCACAGAGACCTCAAGGTGAGTCCAGCAACGTCGTCACAAACCTGAAAACACACGCAGGAAGTTTTCACACTTCTCAATACAAAGTTAAAGTATTGAATACTGGAAATCAACAGTTGGGCTTAGAAATCAAACTTTACATACTCTGGAAAAATTAGAGATATTTTTCTTTTTTACTGCAACTAAACAAAAAATCAGTTTATTCACTTGATTTAATACATTTTATTAATTTACATTTCCTTGCCACACTTACTATACATGAGTGAAAGGGGAGTTGGAAGAAGAATCATTTTTGCATTAATCTGTCACTTTCTCAATAATTACAGAACAAATTTTCAGGGCTTTATTCATCAAGATAACAATATAAGTTCCAAACCATAAATTACTCTCCTTATAAAAGTGTCTGATCTAATCCTTTTTTTTTCTAAAGTGTTTTGAATTGATTTTTAGTAGAGCATTTCTTTAACTTCTCCTCCAAACTATTCCATAATTTTACTCCGTGCACCAAAGTGCACAATGTTTTAAAGTAGTACACACAGTTTTACTTTTGAAAATATTAATTTCAATAATAGCAGGACTTAATGCTACCCCCACCTGGAAGGCCAATCATGTCTGGTTTATTTGGTAGAAAAGGTCAGACCCTCGTTTCCTAACTCGGCCTCACCATGCCGCCGTACCAGAAAGCCGCCTGCTGACGACACTCGTCTTGAGCTGGATCACTGCGTCCCACTGGAGTGTGTCTGTAAACACACGCCCACGACTCGGACCGTTCTCACATGGCTCCTGCTACATCCGCTGCTGTGCCGCTCCCTTTGTGCTTTCCTTGCGTAAATATTCATGTTTCCGTGATTTATTTATTTATTTTTTTAAGCCGTAGAGCAGAGAACGTCGTTCAGCCAAGAGGAGCTGCTGAGTGGTTTCCTCTGCGGATCATCAATGATCCATGAAGAGGCTAATGAGACAGGAGCTCAGAGCAGCCTCCTCTGCCTGCTCTACATGTGCAGTCATGTAGCAACATTAGCAACTTCTGCTAATGATTCAGTTCTTAAAATAAAACAAAAAACTGTTCGCAAATTAACCTCTACTGGAAAAAAAAATGTATTAACTTTAGGTAAACACCGAAAAACATAATCTCTTTAGTCAACAGAAGATCAGCAAAAATATGTTTAACTCTGGATAAAGGACAACCGACACCTTGGCCTTGTGTGTCGGTTTAATGCTTTGGTTACTGGACAAATAAACATTTTCTCAGAATTCTCATTTGTCTTCTAAACATCATGTCACCAGCATTGCTCACTTTAAAATTCTAGAGTTTTTTTTTAGGTTTTTTTTTGATAACCTGCCGTCAGAACTTTACCACTCATCTACCGTTTTTGTAATACTCTGACCTGCCAGCACAGCTTTTCCAGATTCCCATTTCTTTTTGAAAACCTACAACATATATATCTCCTCATTAATCTGACATAAAACATTTTCTGTTGTAGGTTGAGAATGCAGAGATTAATATTGGTTTGTAAGTGATTTATTACGGATCAGAGATATCACAGAGTTGGTCCTTTTCAGTAGCTTAACCACAACCTGAGTGTGAGTTTTGCCTTCGTAGGCTGAAAGAACACTGGGCTGATGGGGTGAAAGTAGCAAACATAATGATAATAACCAAATCCATACCATTTGGTTATTACTAAATGGTATGGATCGTTCAGTCTTGATTTGTTGTTTGGTGGTATGTGATGGGTGCAGTACCACTGGTTACAGGAGCAATCCTGTTTCACTTTGGGTACATGTACAACACATAATGTGCATCTTAAACAAACGGATGTACTTTATGTAATGTTTTCCCCTTTCTTTTATTCAAAGGCGGAGAACTTGTTACTAGACGCGGACATGAACATAAAGATTGCCGATTTCGGCTTCAGCAACGAGTTCACTTTAGGCAACAAGCTGGATACGTTCTGCGGCTCTCCGCCGTACGCGGCCCCGGAGCTTTTCCAGGGGAAGAAGTATGACGGGCCGGAGGTGGACGTCTGGAGTCTGGGGGTCATCCTGTACACGCTGGTCAGTGGCTCCCTGCCCTTTGATGGACAGAACCTGAAGGTAGGATCATAGTGTGTGTGAATTCATGCTCCAATTACTGGCTAAGTTGTAATAAGTTTCTGACTTGTTCACACGAGCATTTTCTCTTATAGTCTCTCTGCACAGTTCTGAGGTATTCTAGCATTTTGTAATTACAGATGATGAAGTGAGAGAGCAGTTTAATGTAAAACTTTTCAAAATCTACGTTGATATAGATTATAATCCATGTCTTCTGTTTTAATTAATGGGGTGTAATTCAAATGTGCCAGCCTGTTGGGGAATATTGATGCCTAGTTATTGATGTTCTCAGTGTGTAAACCGATGGTTGGCTGAATGAGTTGGCAGTGTGGATTTTGATTTGTTCTTATTAACGATTTGAAAGAAATAACAGCAGATCATCGTCAGCATATACATACATTTTTGGGTGATTTATTGGCTGCTTCAATTCAATAAGTATTTTTCTTTTGCTGAGTCGCAGTTGCCAGTGGTCTCATTAGAAAAATATCAAACTGATTAATAATCGAGAAATAAATATCAAGCCTGGAAACTTGATACCGTAACGGACTGAATGTTATGTTTTTAACGTAATCTTTGCTCGTCCTGCGGGGCGCAGGCGGTTGCCACGGTAACAGGTGTGCTTAAACTACAAAGAGAGAGAAAGAGAGTAAAAAGGTAGGAGTGGTTTTGAGTTGATCACCTGTTCGGGTTATTTTACCTTTGTTTACCTTTGCTGTGGCTCTTTACAGCCGCTGTAGTTTCTAAACGTTGGACTAATTACCTCGTTTGTTTGTGAGTTTACGTCATTCACAACAAACATCAAATAGAACAAATATATTTAATAAAATTTTAACAAACAAATGGCTTCTACCGCAATAATTATGTGAAATTAAATTAATTATAACCCAACTTCAGAAGATTTGCCTTTACCTTTACAGAGCTCTTTGGTTCCTCCTATCAGTCTGTAGCTTCTCATATTTCAGTCATTAAACCAAATTTCAGATCTATCATAACTGACTGACACCTGCTGGCCTCAGGTTTGCAACCAGCTTGTGACTGAGAAACCAGTAACCTCCTCCCAGATGATGACATGAACTTGTTAGTTCCTCTGTCCATTGTAGTAGCTGATATATTGTGAAAATCCCGTAGAAATGATGCACTAATTGAGTCATGTTTACGTAGAAACAACGCGCTGCGAGGCTGTTTGTGAGACTTGCGGTCAGGTGGGTGGGTTGTGGGCGGAGCTTGGTAAGGTCCATTGGTGAAGGCAGAGGAGCTGTTTTTTTTGTTGTTTTTTTCACAGATTTTCTGTCTCATGCTGTTCTGTCACAACATAATTTTAACAAATGTAAAAACATTTTAACATGCCGGAGCTTTAATGAGAAAAATAAATTTGGAGAACTCTTTGCAAATATTTCTAAATTTTAAATGCAAGAAATCCTGGAGGGACTGATTTGCTGAGTCTTCTGGTGTTATATATAGCATATCTATTTTTAATATATCCAGTCTGGTCTGGGTGCAAAATGAGTGTGTTTTTTTTTCCTAGTGTCTTGCATAATGACTTTAAGATCTGCATTCTTTTCTTTCTTTCTTTTTTTAACATCCTCCCTTTATTCTCTGCAGGAGTTGCGCGAACGCGTTCTAAGAGGAAAGTACCGCATTCCTTTCTATATGTCCACGGACTGCGAGAACCTCCTGAAACGCTTCCTGGTCCTGAACCCGGCCAAGCGTGGTACTCTCGAGGTGAGGGAGGACACCGAAAATGTAAATATGCTGCTTGGTTCTTAATCCCCTCCTTGTAGCACGTTGGAGAATGACCCTCTCCTCACTCCCCCCTCTGCTCATGCATCATCTCCTCTAACGCCCACAGTGTCCTGTTTTCTGTGTGTATCTGGCCCACACTCCTCCTCCTCCTCCTTTTTGATGTTGTAACTATGAATAATACATTTGAGCTGTTTTTCTCTTGGTGTTTTGTTTTTTTTTTTAAACCAAATTTTAGTGCAGTCAGCTCTCTCCCTTCATATCAAACTGATGAAAGAATAGATTTATTCTGTAAACCGAGTACAAACAATTGTTAAATTTCTTGGTTTTATTTACAATCAGTTGTTAGTTCAGATATCAAATATACCTCCATGTGCATTATTACACACCTTGGGGAAAACGTTTTCGCAGAAGCGAACCTTGGCCTTCTTTATCTCTACACTTGAGGGTTCAACCAATCAGCGCCATGGAAGATAAATGGCGCTCCAGGATTGGCTCTTTTGCAAACACCAAGTAGCGTTGCACCAGAATGGATCTTGTTTTTTCTGAATATTTTAGATATTCTATATGAAAAAAGTCACCAGATAGGTGAATTTTGTTTGCGAATAATTGCAAAATACGTAACTTTCATTCTTGATCTGGATAAAATTTAGTTTTTAATCTATTGTTGTTGCACAATATCTGAAAGGCAGCAGTGTTATCCCAGGCAGTCCTTCAGCCTGATCATCTGTCAAAAGAAACTACAGATAGTTTTGAAATACAGGGTACGACATTTTTCTTGCTAGCTTTTAAGAAAAGAAGCTAAAATTATAATTTTGGGTTATTTCTAGCACATTTTTTGTGGGTTTTGAGGGAGTTGCATGCTAAAACTACAACAGCATATCAGAGTCATTATAGACAGAAAAAGAGAAAATTTCCACCAAAAAACTGAGATTTTGAGATTATTTTCAGAAATGTTCGACTTTATAAATGCAGAAGAAAAAAAATTAATTCCGCAAATCTTTGACACAAAACAGTGTAAAAGAATGCATAATGGATTATAGTTCTGAAAGTAAAATGATATATGACCATAAACCTATGTTTCTGGTGTAAAATGTAAATAAAAAAAACCATGTAAACAAACTCATATCTTCACTGATTTGTTAAAAAAATAAAAGCCAGTCTAACAGAAGCATACGATGCTGGTCGGTCTGCTGTAGATGTGACACTGTTGACCTAAAACTGTGACGGTTACATCAGAGCTGTGGTAATTAGTTTGGACAGGCCCTCATCAAAACCCCACACAGCCATTGATCTGCTGCAAATTAAAAGCAACACTTCCTCCAGATGGGATGCAGCTGAGTTCAGTATGGATGTTGACTGATCTAATCTAAATGTGATTGGTTCACATGCAATCTGTAATTCCTGCAACACTTTTACAGCTGTTTACCTGTGTGTAAAAAGAACAAAATCAGACAAAAAAAAAAGAAGTTGATTTCATACATATGGTATGAATGAGGCTTAAATTGTCATTTTGCTATCTTTTTAGCAAATCATGAAGGATCGGTGGATCAATTCGGGATTCGAGGAGGACGAGCTGAAGCCTTACACCGAACCAGAACTGGACATCACAGATCAGAAGAGAATAGGTAACCCACAACGACGGCCGTCCTCAGAACTGCTCTTGCTCTTGTTTCCGGTCCGGCGTGAAGATGTGTGAATTTTGAATGTGCTAAATGTTGGAACAGTTACAGCTCCGTAATGCCGGAGCAGAGTCATTCTGTCGGAGCCGAGGAGCTTAGGAAGGAGGAAACGTGACAATGAATAAATGAACACGAGTCGTGCGGCTGCATGCTCAGAACAGCAGAAGCCTTCCCCATTACACGAGCTGGAAATAGAAAGGGGAGCTGTTGCATAACAGCAGCTGAGGTTGGCTGTATGTGAACATGTGTCGGTGTGAACTCACCATCACTCAGAGGAGAAAGCTAAGACTTAAGGAATGTCCAAATTCTGATCATAAATCCAACCTTTACAGGTAGAAAATGCCAGCTTTATTCTTTGGTCATGCTAAGATCACAATTGTTGTTATACATTTCACAATGACCCTCTAAAATAAAAATATATTTAACAATACGGACTTGACTTGAACCCTGTCAGAGGGCTGCTGGAGTCCGTTGTGGGGCCATTAGGAGGCGTGAGGAACTGTTCGTCTCAATGTTTGGGCCGTTGGAGCTCCATGAACCAAACAAGTCCCAAAAGATGCCACGCGAGTTGTTTTGGTCACATTTATCCACTGCTGAAAAACGACTGAGGAGACGAGTCCAGGCTGCAGAGTAGGTGTTAGAAAGATGAAATCTGAGGCCGTTTCCTCTGTTTAATGTTGGATCGAAGGCTTCTTTCACTCCTCACTCAACTTACCCGTCTTCTCTGTCTGTAAATATTTCTGTCATTTACGAATATATTGGAGTTTTTTTTTAAACTCCAATATATTTTCAAAGTGCTACAATTATCTAACAATAACTGTGCAACTGTTCCTCTTGTAAAAGTGTCATTCACCGCAGAAAAAAAAAAATTAAAGTAAATTCTTATTCATGTTTATATCAGTTTACTATTTAGAAATGTAATCTTTCAAAAACCAACCAATTATGACCGCCATTTTTGGTGGGGGAAAACAATCCTCAGTTTACATAAGGTTTTCCCACTTTTATTTAAGTACAGTTCTTTTTTTTAAGTCTGAACAAGTTAACTTCACTTTTAGATCGTTTAGCAGAAAGTAAACTGCATCAAACTTCACCTTAGTTAAAAGGTGAAGAAGAGCAAAGTTTGAGTAAAATACATTGTTGCCTCACATCCAACAAAAAGCGAAAAATTAAGCCGACTTGTCTGCACAGCATATTTTTTGGGAAAAAATTTTTTTTAAAAGCATTTTACATGAACCAACGGAGAGTCATTTTGTTAAATTAAAGCCGCTTCACCTATGACTAAAGTCTACTCTAATAACACTAATGTGCATGACTTTATCGTTCACTATTAAATGACTGTGGTAGATGATTACAGAGTAATCTTTTAATAAGGAGCAGTTGACAGTTTTTCAAACTTTAAAGCTGCCAGGAGCACCGGCCTCACTGAGACGATGCTTTGTATTAGAAGCAGGGTGGTCACTGTTGATCCAGTTGCGTTGTCTAAATTAGTCTTTCACTTAAAAAATAAGAACAGGAAAATCTCTACCAGAGGCTGAAATACAAATAGTTTTTAACTGACCATTCAACATTGGAAAGAACACTTGTGTCTGTTCAAATCTATTCCAAGCAACGAGAGGCATTTACGTAAACCACCCAATGTCTTCGCCGGTTTCCGACTTTAGCATAAATGTACGGCATCTGCTGGCTGACTTATTCTACTCTTCAAAAATCATGTCCATTCTTTAGTCCTACCAAATTTGTTGAATAGTTTTCACAAGCATCTTTTCTTTTGGAAGTCAGCAATTTGCAGTTCTACGGCGGAGCTGAACTGTGAAGCTGAGAAAGAAGCTGAAGTGTTAGAGGAGCTGCAGGATGAAAGTGAGAAAGATGAGATCAGGCTGAGGAAGATGACGGCTCCAGTTCTGCCTGGCTAGAGAAGCACAGCTTGTTTGTTTCTTCTTCTCTCTGGTGCACAGGAAGTCAGACATTGCTGAGAGAAACTCTGGTTTGTCTCCAGGTGGAGTTCACCTCCGCTTTTAACATTTAATACCAGAGTGTTAATATGATATCACTGCTGAACGCGAGCAGCCTGCCCTGACGGGGTGAACGTCGGCAGGACGTCTGAACACATCAGGTTCTCATTTTACCACCAGCAGCTACTCTTACTGAAGAAGTTTTCCACTTTATCTTGCAATACAACTACAAACTTCAACACATTTTAATGCTTTATGTTTGCCAGAAAGCATTTATTGGACACAACAAACATGTGCCAGAAGGAGTTCAGATCAGATGGGAACTAAGTTGATACTGTAGGTTAACCATTATCCAAACCCAGACTCTAAGCCATTTCGCTTAACTCACAGCCTCTGGTTTTGTCCAAATCTTTCAAACCATTTTGAGGGTTTGACACCAACATCTAACATTTAATGGAAATCCAATTTGTTCGTCTAGAAAGCCTGGTTCATTTGGGAAGGTGTGAATGCATAAACAAACTCTGATGCGGACCAAAAAAAGCAAATTCTGGTTAGTCTACAAATCTCAGTCTGGGTTCGGTGGAAGTGACCTCTGGTGCGGTTCGAATGCATATGAGAATGTCAAGCAGACCGAAGACTGCTCAGAAAGCAGGAAGTGGACTGCAGTGCAGGGCACTCTGGGTAAATGCAACCAACACAAATGTCCAGCGCTATTGGGAGAAATGGCTCGTGGTCTTTTACCAACAACAAAAGAGAAATCCTCCAATGGCTAAAATTTGATGCCACTCCATTTTTGTTTCTATTTTGTGAAGAAGGATGTGGCTCTCAATGTCTACTTCAGGTTTTATTTTTGTTGTTTCCTTCAGTGGTTCTTGGTGGAGCGCCACCACAGGTGAGGGGGAGGACAGGCTGCTCAAAGGCTTTGGTTGGTTTGACAGTGCAGCTGAAAATGGAACAAATGCTGCAACTTTGGTCCCTAATCAAACAGAGTCTATCAGACTATTAGGTGTGAAAACACCCTTTGCGTTTCCTGTATTCTTCATAAAATAAAAGTTTTATCATTTTATTTAAAGCAGTGTATACTTACTAATGTTCTTTAAAATATTAGGGGAAACATGCATGTTTTTATGCTAATTCAACCAGCAAGAACTCTACACACATCTCCTCATTTTTGGCCCAAGCCAACAAGTGCATCAAATATAAATTTGATTATTTAATTAATTTCCAGATGTGTGTATTTTTTTTTTTTCAAACTTCTTTAAGCCCTTCGTCCTCTGGGTGCATGTGTTCAGCTTAAATGAGCTCCTTGATGTTGTTCATGCAGATGTGATGGTGGGTATGGGCTACAACCTGGAGGAGATCCAGGACTCCCTGGCCAAGATGAAGTATGATGAGATCACAGCCACCTACTTGTTGCTGGGCAGGAAAGCCTCTGAGGTACAGAGAATGTCACACACCGCTCCACTTCTCTTGTTGTCCAAAAATATTTTCTGTCCTGCGTGTTTTGACTTATCATGCATATTTCCATGTCAGCTGGAGCCCAGCGACTCTGCCTCCAGCAGCAATCTGTCTCTGGCCAAACCCAGACCAAACAGTGAGCTCAATGGCCAGTCGCCATCCCACCTCAAAGTGCATCGGAGCGTCTCCTCCAACCACAAACAAAGGCGCTACAGTGAGCAAGGTGAGCAGCCTGCAGGCCGTTCACTTTATTGCTGCTATAGTCTTTCTACGGCCAAATTAAGGAAATTGGGGCAGGTTTACCGTTGCACCCGTGATTGTAACCTAAAGATTTGATGGTTAATGCGTCTGAGTGGTTGTTCAAGATAGCTTAAATGAAACCATTTAAAATGACATTGTTGCTGTTCGTTAGTTGGTCAGAACGCTCCTCCAGGGATGGCTCATCCAAAGAGAAGCCAGACCACCACAGCAGACAACAGTGCGAAGGACGAAAGCGGAGCTCAGCTCCGGAAACCCGGCAGCCGAGGCGGTCTGCCTTCCAGCCCCCTGCTGGGCAACGCCAACAACCCCAACAAGGCTGACATCCCTGAGCGGAAGAAAGGAGCCACCACCGGCCCGAGCGTGAGTAACCCACAGACCCAGTCTGAAGAGCCGAGTTTATAAAGGGCTGTCTACTCCTGAGATCAGCTTCCTGTGTTGGATTCTTCTCCAAAGATGTTTGTTTTTGCAGTTGTCTTCCGGGTACATCTTTTAGTGACAGTCCGTTTTTTCCTCTTAAAAAGAAACTGCAGTAATTTTCTTCCTCATACCATCTTAGAAGAATGAATCTGATTGAGAAGGAAATCGTTTCAGTCCACTGTTTTATTTGTACGGCGATTTAAAATCAGCTGCACAACAGAACTGGAACAACAAGAACATACTGTTGAAGTTTCCAGTATTGTTTCCAGTCTGGAGATGAGGAAATGTTTTCACCTCTGGATGTTTTTCATGCCCTTTTGGTGACGTAGAAAGCAACAGCGCAACTGTAACTTTATTGAATGTATGTTTCTTTTGTTAGAGAAATTCATTATCAATGACATTACTGGAACTGAGCCCTTAAGTTTAAAATAAATTAGACTCAGCTATGTACAGTGCAAAAGTGCAAGTTACCCCTACATAAATTATTCACAGTTCATAAATGTTGTTGTGGCAGGTCTATTTAATCTCAGATCCTAGGATTTTTGTCAGGCAAAAGTTTGAGTCGTGCGCAGGCATCTTCACTCACTGCGTTTTGCGACTCAAAGAGGTTAGGGCTACTGATAGCACCCTGCTAATACTTGTAAGCTGGCTAGCAAACAAACAAGCCACTAGTAGCTATCATGTAGCTCTTTAGAGGCTAGAATATGTTTGTTTGTTTATTGAACGTTAGTTTGTCATGTGCAAATATCTTCACTCAAGCTGGTCTGTGACTCAAAGTAGCTGAGGCTAATGGTTATAAGCTACTTGCTAGCTAGCTAACTAGCCTCAAGGTCATATGCCAGGTGAGAAGTTCAAAGCTGCTGCCAAAAGTCCAGAAGTGTCACAGTTTTGATCCCCTGCATGTCTTTTGTACATCACTGTTGTGATATTACTCATAAATTTTATTTATCATAGTCTTAAACAGGTCTTTAAAAGTCTTAAATTTGACTTAATGCAATCTGCATAAACTCTGTATGTGCATGCTTCTACCTAAAACTTGAGATCTTGAATGATCAAGTTTTGACCTGGAGCCTCTGTCCCCCATTTTTGCTTTGCAGAATAACTCTGCTTCAGCAGGCATGACCAGGAGGAACACGTATGTCTGCAGCGACAGGAACAACGCGGACCGCCTCTCGGTCATCCCCAACGGGAAGGAGAACAGGTGAGAGCTAGAAGTTAATCAGCCGTGATCTCGCATATTGGCCGGAACAGCAAAGTTTCAGTTTGAACCGCTCATTAGGAATGTCCAATTTGTACCTTGATTATTTTTTTTTGTTTGTTTTTCTTCTTCTGTTCCTCCTTTATTTCCACCTTGTCTCATTTTTTTTTCCCCCCCCCCGCCTGTTTGTGATGTGGGGGGTGTATTTTTTTCCCCTTCCTTGTTTCGGCATGCCCAGCATGACTGAGATGGCTTGTGCCACTAGCCCCTCTTCTTCTTCTGCCTTTGGTGCCGTCGTTTTCGGCGCCTCGTCCACTTCGGTACAGCAGAGGTATCATACCGTCAGCCCCCTGTACGCTTGTCAGGCAGACTGGGCCACCCTGCCCCACTCCTACTACGCTCTGGACCGCTGCTCGGCCAAGTAAGACAGCAGGGCTTCCAGTCCACCCCCAACCTCCCACCCCGTCTGTCTCCTGTTGTGTATCGGCCCCGTTTTGCCCTGCTAACCATGCAGCTCCATGCTGTAACCCTGCAACTAAAGCACGGAATACATTTACAAAAACGTATTCCGTGCTTCCGTGAAAAAGATCTTCAACATGTCAGCACGTTTGAGGATAATTTACACTTTTCAGCCTACAAACGACTTTCAGTTAGTTGGTCCATTCTCACTGCTGGTAAAAGTGGTTCTAATTCAACTCTGTTGCTCATATGACCCATGTCTTTTTGGCCCGTGGATTTGTGATTTTATATCAGACATGGACCAGACCCCTTTTTTTCCCCCCAAATTTACTCCTTCTCGTGTTACAGACGCTCCATTTTCCACCAAGGAAAACAGAAAGAGGCCAAATTGAATGTAAATAGTGTTTGAAACAATCATTGCTTCTCTATTTAAAGGGACATTATTTTGTAAAATTGACTTTTTTGAGCTTTACATCATGCTAGTTATTCCCAAAAACATGGCACCCCAAAAAAAAACCCCACCACTGATCCGAGTTACAGGTATCCGCTTTGTCTCTTTTAGACTCCATTGCCTCAAGCTAACCACATTGACATGTCGCTTCCTGTTACTAGTCATCATTTTGTTGCTCAGCTTCAGAACTGATCAACACATAACATGTGCAGCATCAGTCTTGACCTTGGTGAACAGAGTGTGCTGTGTGAGGAGGGGCCTCCCTGGTCGCCATAGACCGTCCAGCCCGGAGTCTGATGGCGGCAGCGTTCAGAACGTGAACAGCCATGCAGGAACAGTCAGATCTCAGCAAAAACTATCTGAAGGAAAAAAGATTGGCTGAATTTCAGCCAGTGACTGGTCAGCTGGAAGCTTAAAATCCAATCCAGTCTCCCCCTCCCCCCCCCACCCCCCATCAGTGAACATAGCACATAAAAGCTACAGTATGTAACTTTAAAAAAGTCATTGACACAGAAATAATTGAATTTAAAATTAAAAAAAAATATTTTCCCTTTAGGACTAATAAAGTATTTTCCAATTGAATTGAATATAGCCTTAATGAAAAGTATGTTTAATAGCTGACAGTATTAAACTGGTTGTTAATTTTCAAAAGCTACTTCTAATATGACAAATGAGCTACATTGGAACGCATATTTTACTTTATTAAATATGACTATCGTTGGGTCAAAAATCAGTTGCTGGAAACAAGCAATTCTGATCAGTGAATCTCTGGGATTCAGCAAAGAATATTGTAATATTCCATATTTCCATCCTTCCCCTGATGATCCCCTGCTGCTGCAGCGAACGTCAACAAACTGCTCCTGATCTCACCTCAGTTTTCTGCTGTGAACTCTGACCCTGGACTCCTCATCTGCTCACCTCCTATTGGACGTCACAGGTCCTCTGCTCATCGTCTGTCCTCTGTTTCTGTTCAAACTGTAATCTCTCCCTCCACTCTGCACCTCTATGCATTCATGTCCGGGGTGGAAAGCTGCTCTGGGTTTTATTTTTCTGTTGCAGTTTGAAGTGAAGTGAATTTACGTGAGACAGGTTTTCCTAAGTTTATGGATGTCTGGCTTTGACTTGCTGATTTACAATTGAAACTGGGTTAATTCTAGTAATTCACACTGTTGAAAGAGATTAGGAAGAACTCTAGTTCTAGAAGTTCATAAGTTTAACAGATAAATGATCAAAAAATTTCATTTCTTACTGGGGCTGGGTGATAAGTTTATTGTAACAATTCATCAAATTTTTGGCTTCTGATAATTCAATTTCTGGGAAATCTGGAATTTTCTTTTGCACTTTTTAGATTCCATAGTTCAAAGTGACGTCAGATTTTGGTTGCCGTCTCGTTTGGAAAGCCTGCTTTACAGTTTAAATTTATTTGGACATTGAATTCAGCTCTATGACTAAGTATTAAGGCCAGGCTTAAAAGTATTATTTTATTTATCACAAGAATAAAGTCGTACAACAATAGAATCAAATTAATACAACAATAAAGTAATAATACAACCAGAATTAGGTCATGTAAGTATAATGAAGGAGTCATTTTCAAAGAGCTCCTATACAAAAAATAAATATTTAAACTAAGGTAATACTTCATCTTTTAACACATCATCATCAAATTGTCATCAGGACTTTGAAACAATTGAGCAAACAACTGAAAGAACCACACAGACTGAGTTTGTCGCATCAAATCATAACTCTCTACATGCAAACCTCCTGCTTCTGGTTAAATTGTGTCTTTTTTGCTAATATAACTATATTCTTTTAATTAAACAATAATACCTGCAGTCTGGCCCGATACTCCATTGCAGAACTCAGAAAAGACCGACTGAAATAAAAGCCAAATTTTGAACATATTTTCTGTTTTTCTGTCAAGAAATAAATTTTTTTTTTTTTTTTAAAGATTATAATTGGATCTGGTGTGAAAAATATTGCCCAGCCCTACGCTTAATGTTTTCATATTTGTGTTTCAGATTTCTTTGGTTTTCCAGCCGTGTTATGAAAGATGTCATTGTTTTAAATCCACCTGCAAATACAAATACAATTCTCTCTGTTTATGTCTGACGTCTCAAATCCAAATTCAGTCGCATTTTTCGTTTCAAAACTGGAGCTGGTTAAAAATCTTGTGCACACAGATAAAATTATTTTAGATCTATTCAATATTTTGCATGTCGTCTGACTACACTTAAACAACTGGAATGCAGGTTAAACGTGAGGCGTCGTCAGACCGTGACCTCTCCCTCCTTCCGCCTCGACAGTGTTGCCGTGTCGCCCGGCGGCCAGAGGAACCCGGTGGCGTCCACCCACAGCATCAGCAACGCCACCACGCCCGACCGCCTCCGCTTCCCCCGCGGCACGGCCAGCCGCAGCACCTTCCACGGCGGCCAGCTGAGAGACCGCCGTACCGCCACGTACAACGGGCCGCCGGCGTCCCCCACCCTGTCCCACGACGCCACGCCCCTGTCCCAAACCCGCAGCCGCGGAACCAGCAACCTGTTCTCTAAGCTCACGTCCAAACTCACCCGCAGGTAGGTGTCCGTGCTCCTCAGCAGGTCCGTCAGGCTGGGCTGGAGTTCAGCTCCCACCTGTTCTGAAACATGTCACTTATTACCGACTTGAACGTTCAGGACGATCCCAGCCCTTTGCAGACGATGACCTCATGTGGTCATTGAATACTGAGCCGTATTCTGTGTCCATGCTAGGGGGACAGCCGTGGTGGATAGGAATAAAAGAGGAGTAAATTTCTGCCAAAAAACTTTCTGTGATTTCTGAGTTTGAAAGTTGAAAATTTGTAAGAAAGAAATCTAATTTTTTATTTATTTTATTTTTTTTGGTGGAAACTTGCTAACTTTTTTTCTTTCTGTAATAGCCCTGATACGTCAATGGGAGCTCTTCAGTCTTTTGATTATGATTTTTATCATTTTTATTAGTATAATTAAATCTTAGTTCATGTCGCTGACTGGTTGGCTGCTGAGAAACTCTCTGAAGGAGCTTCAGATGGAATAATTGGACTCCAGCTGTAGGAACAGGAAACTATGAAAACTGAGGATCAGGGCAGATAAATATTCAATAAAACAATACACAGCAGTGTTTTGGTAGCAGTTGTTTTTGATGTAACGTACAGTGTTTTGCAAATGTATTCACACCTCTTGACATTTCTCAAATCACAGTCATCAATGTATTTTATTGAGATTTCATACTATAGAACTTTTTTTTGTGAGCATCAATTTTCAAGTCGTCCTACATGTTTTCAAAAGGAGCTAGGTCTGGACTTGAACTGGACCGCTTTATAGCAAAGAAATGCTTTGATCCAAACCTTTCCGTTGTATCTCTGGCTGTATGTTTGAGTTCATGCTGCTCCTCCATAAAATTCTCATTTTGGCCTCTTGGCTGAATAACTGGCTCTGTTTTGGTGGATGAACCAGCAGCTGATGCTCTGTGTTCAGATGGATTCACTGCAGTGACATACAGACAAAGCTTAGGATTCCTTTAAACTCCAGAACTTTCTCCCTGACCGGTCTGCTTTGTGATTCCACTTATTCTGTAACTGAAGCTATTAGTTGTATTAATCATGATGAATCAATTATTGAGATAACCGTCAACTAATTCAGTAATTGATCAATTGTTATGCAGACAGCCAAAACTGTACAAAAATATTGAAATCTTTTTCTGTAAATATCTTTTACCCAGAATTCCCCATAGTTTTAGCTTCACCAGATTCAAATTTCTTATTTAAAATTAATTGAACTATTTCTTTTTCTTTTTTTGTACAAAAAGGACTTATTCACTAAATGAAAACGTTGAAGAATATGCCAATTTAATTATACAATTAATCGATTAATCGTCAGAATAATTGGTATTTTGACAATAACACAGAGTAGATGTGAAGAATGCAGCTAAATCTTCTTAATTATCAGAATAATTATCTGCATTAATAATTTACTAACACCAGGGGAGTTCTGAAGGGTTTGTTGTAGCTATATATTTTTTAGAGGCCTTATGCGGTAAGATGTATTTTTCTTCCACTGACACAGTTATGCTCTACTCTTAGTCACATGAAATCCAAATAAAATCTACTGAAGTTTTCTTTTTACTATGAGAATGTGACGAGCCTAAAAGGGGTTGTTAATATTTTGCACACTGCCACACACTCCAACTAGTTTCTGCTCCTTTTTTCCTTCAGTCTCTAAGACAGAAACTCATTTCTGAAAGCAAAGCCTAACATTAGCTTAACTTTTAGCTTCCTCATTGGTGTGTTGGGACCCCGTGTGCATTAAAAACCCAGCCGACATGTGTGTGTGAAGCAGCAGCAGCCAGGTCAGCGACATCCAACGACGACTGACCTAAAAACCAAGAGTCGTAATCATTTCATGATGAATCAGAGAAGGAGAAACGAGGATTCCGACCACCGCCATTTTTTTGTTCATGCACTCAGCCCCCTCATGCCCCTCCCCACTCCCTTCCCTTATTCCTGCCACTTTCTCTTTCACCATTCTCACTGTTTCTTTGTCTGCCTCTGTTGTAGAAACATGTCATTCAGGTTTACCAAAAGGTAGGACTCCTGCTCTGTTCTCCGCTCTGTACCAACTATAACCAGATGGGCCTCACTGAGAAGCTG
This sequence comes from Xiphophorus maculatus, assembly GCF_002775205.1. Taxonomy (NCBI): domain Eukaryota; kingdom Metazoa; phylum Chordata; class Actinopteri; order Cyprinodontiformes; family Poeciliidae; genus Xiphophorus; species Xiphophorus maculatus. The sequence goes on from NC_036461.1 coordinate 22,750,451, forward strand.
CGACTTGGTTTCTGAGCCGAGTGGGGCTGCTGGCACCGAACTAACACCCTGCTCTGTTTGGGGGCATCTACACACACAGCTTCCAAGCAGACAAATGTTGCTAAGTCTTCCAAACGGATGGTGTTAAAAGTTGCTTTAGCGCTGATGTAATGAAGTAAAACCTCTGTCCTCCATTTTGCTCAGAGAGAAGCCGTGTGTGTAAATGCTCTCCGTGTGGCTGCGGTTGGTCTGTTTGGCTGAAAGCTGATTGGTTGAGCCGACCAATCAGCCGATAAACCAACAGCAACTACGAAGCAGCTTGTCACTAATCAGTCGTCAGCACATGCATGGGGTTGCTTCTTCCAGCCGCCATTGATTGTGGGTCATTTTCGCCCCACAGCCGCCGTCCTGCGTAACACAGCCGCCATTCGACGGTGCCTTAGACATTATTCTCCTGCATTATTATTATTCTAGGTGCGCAGATGTACGCTAGTCCTGGTTTGCGTTCTTGATTTTGACTGATGAATAATAAGACCAAACGACAGACTAGTTCGCTCCTTCTTAAACACATTTTCTGATTAAACACAACCTGTTTTTTGGGGGGGGGGTTTTGTCCCTTTCCTGTAAAAGCTCGTTGGGCGTTTCATTACCGTGTTCGTCTTACATTCTTCAGTCCTTTCTGCCGATAAACGCCACACTCTGTTAAATACATCGTACAGTTATCCTTGACCAGAAAGCTCGGTGCCATCAGATGACGACGTAAAGTTTAGATTGTTACTAACAAAGTTGCCACAAATCCTTGAGTCTCCAATACATTTTGACTGCAGAAATACTGTATCAGCCAAAACATCAGATTGTATTTGGTTAAAATGCTGCCATGAGGGCCGGATTTACAAGGATGTGGCCCCTGGGTTGAAGCCCATTTTGATGCCTCGTACACTTAAAATAAATCTTTCATTATTGCAAATGACAGTATATTTATACATAAGGCTGTATATCAGCATGTATGAATTGATGCGTTGTAGGTTTAATAATTCATAAATATCCCCAAATTTTAATTAATTTCTTCTGATATGGGCATTTATCATATCATTTATTGTGATAAATTTCTTAAGAACTTTGACTTATTATGATAAATTCCAATTAATGCTGTTTAAAATCTCCAAACTTGTCTGTTGTCAAGATTGTTAGTTTTACAGTTTTCTCTTTGTTCAATGAGTCATGCTGTCAGTCGTACAGTTACCTAAAAAACGTAATAGATTTCATCGTTACTTCTGTAGTTATCACAATAGTATATCGCTCACCTCTAAAGTACAATATTTTTGAAACGCATTCATAAATAAAAAAGAAGTCCCAAGTTTTTGTGGGCCCCAAACAATCGGTGCCCTGGGCTACTGCCCTTTAAGCCTCTGAGCCCAAGTTTGAAAAGTCAAAAATGTTCAACTTTTCAAACTTTCCATGTTTTTTTCTGGAAAATTTCAGAGATTAATCTCAAAATTTGAGCCGCATTACAAATAAAGACATTTAATTCAATTAAATAAGCTCATAAAATATAAGCTAAAAATTAGCGCAAGTTTCATAAGAAGTGTGCTTAAATGTAATTTCATCAATCAAAGCAAAGCAGAAATTCACACAAAATCAACAGATCCCAGTGCTTTATTGCGGTAATGCGTGATTGTGAGTTTGTCGCAAATATTCCACAAAAACACTCAAGAACATCGGATTGAAGTGATGCCAACTCCCAGCTGCAGGTGGCAGCATTTGTTTCTTCTACTGCCCTTCTGCATCAGCCTTACTTGATAAGTTCTCGTCCACGATTGAAAGTCACATTTACCCGTCATACTGAAGCGCAAATGTCACAATTATTTATATATATATATATATATATGCAAATATTTTTAAAGTAGCACCACAAAATCAGTGATTTTGATTGATTGGGACTGACTTTGTATTTAATTTTAAGAAGGGACGCAGAGAGAGCTATTGCTATTTACAGTTTAATCTGTTTTATCAATACATTCTCAGCTTTTTGGGAACATTTAGGATCTTGATATAGCCCAAAATGAAAGAGTTGACACCCCTGCTGTAGAGGCGAGTAAACCCCTCCACCCTTCTGTAAAGGTTTTAAACGTTATCTGTCGAGACTTAAAAGAACGGACAGGTTCCTTCAGTAGACATAAAAGACGAGGTGTTGACTTCACGAGACGTAACGAAAGCTTTGGGTTGATTAAAAACAGTTATGGATCTTTTCCTGGATCATTCTGTAGACTGTGGCATGTTTAGCACCAAGTGTAGCACAGCCGCTGGTGAGCTCTTGGAGTGCTGACCTGAGGTCGACAGCGGCCTCCGGTGGCTGCTCTGGGAACCTCCATCTCCATGACGATGCAGGGCTTCCTGTCGCTCTGTTCCAGTCTCACTCTAACACCTTTCACTTTTTTCTGTTCTCATGTCTGCGGAGGTGAAAAAATGTAGTAAAAGGTGTGTTGCTGTTCATCCCCCCTCCGTAGTTTTTGACCTGTCTGATAACCTTTTACTAAATTTTGTCAGCTCTGAGTCTCCATACTTCTCTTCACATCTTGGGACTTGATCAGTGAGTTTTCATCTTTTTTTTTGTTTTTTTTTTCTTTTTTTTCCCTCCTCAGGACATTTTAGGCCGAGTCACCTCCTCTCCTCTCCTCACAGCTTCTGTGTTTTTTGTCTTTCTTACCTTCTCGTGTCCTTAACTTTTCCCTCTTGCTGCTCTTCCTCTCTGCCCAGGGTCAGTATTGACCCGGCCAAACGGCAGATAGCCAAAACAGGGCCTGCCAACCCTTCTACCCAGGGAGGAAAGACCCTTAGTAAGTCTTCTGCCCTTTGCTTTCTTTCTCTCCTCATTTCTTTTCTCTTTTTATTTCCTCCTTCCTTTTTCATCATCCTGCCATGCTTTTTTTCCCCCCTTTTATTTTTTTTATTTTTTTGCCCCGTCCTCATACCATTCATTTGAATATTCTTCCCATTGTTTTTTTTGCCGCTTTTTCAGTTTCCTCAGATTCCGATCTCTTTCTTTCAGATTCTCGAGCAGAAGATATAGAGAGTTGTAGGAAGATGAAGATCTAGAGTAAGGGTTGTTTCAATCTCCTAATTTCTCCCTGAGGAAGTCTCTAAAGGAACAGTCTGGTTTTCAGACGTTGCTCCTCCTTCTGTAGTGTTTCTTTGTTGTTGTTGTTGTTTTCGGCGCCATTTTGGCTACCCTTGGACCTGCTGTCAGTCCCGTCTGTTCTTGTCCTCTTGTCCTCTTTTAGATGTTAGAATGTGGATTCCACACGTTTTGTTTGTTTCCTCTGCGCTGCAGTGCATGATGGGAGCCTGTCCAGAACACCCGTCCTGTCAGAGGAGTTTTTAATGTTACATTATTTAGATGTTCTTTCTGTATCTAAACGCTTTTAGCAACGTGAGCGCCATCAGGAAGGTGTTTTTGATCAACTTTCAGTAGACGTCTGTCAAATTATTTCTGAGTTCATTATTCATTTAGGTTGCCAAGGTGATATCACACTGCTGTGAGAGACTGTAAAATATGATTTTTACTGTGTTAAAGGCAAAATGATTTGGACTTGACGGGGTTTTTTTTTTAGCTGTTTTAGCGTGTTGGACGTTTAGGGTTGCAGCAAAGAGGGATCTCTGCAGCTTTTTCTAGAAAATGTAAATCATTATTTCACCTCAGATTTTTAGGAGGCTGTCGAGTATTTCCAAATCCGTCATGTTTAATGACGGCCGGAGGTTAACAGCTCAAAATCGTACAACAGAGAAACGGCTAGAATTAATGGTGAACCGATAAATCAGCCCAGGTTTCCTTCGTCTGCAATCTTATCTCCCTCTGGGAAGGTCAGAAGGTCAGCCACTGTCCTCTTTTACTTTGCTGTGAGAGGTTTGATGCAGATGTAACACACCAGGTTACATCTATATGTGTGCGGTTAACAGGCAGCCCACTGTTGCAAACTGAGCAACTTTGTCAACAATTTTTCAGTTAAAAAAAAAAAAAAAAATCAAGTTGGTCCAAAGTCGAAATAGGCCGGTCAAGCTTTTTAAAGACCGGTGATCTGCCTGAAAACTGGAGTCACATCTGTCTGTGATGAGCAGCCTTCCTGTTATCTGCTGAAGTCAGCTCGCCTCTCTGCCGGTACAACCAGCCACACTAAAGCAGAACACGACCTGATCTCCTGTAACAGACTGGGAAGTTGTGTACGAATCATCAAAGACGTAACGAACACACACCAGCGTGAAGCATCTGGAATAAAAATAGTCTCCTTTTTTATTAAATGCCCTCTGACATATTCTGTGCTTGAAAATAGCTGCAGTTGAACGTGGATACCGCAGGGTGGCTCCTGTCTGTCAGTGGAGCTGAAAATCGGCAGCAGCACTGATTTCTTGGCGCGTCTTTAGTAAATATGGAGAAAAACAAAAACAGTTGGAGAAAATAGTTGAAGGGAAGAAAAAACTGTATTTCTCAGCGTCTCTTCACACAAGCAGATAAAATCATCTCGCATTAAGTCAACTAATATTTCAGTAAAGCAGGCCGGCTCATTGATGGACAGATTTGATTGGAGATGCACCGATCCCATATTAATATATGGATCGGTCCTGATGTTGAAAAAAAATTCTACATCGGAAATCGGTGATGATGTTCCCGATCCATAAGGGCGGATCTATTCAGTGTAATTCTACACTGAGCAACGTCATGCATTATTTATTTCTACATTCGATTTGAATTCCTAATTTAACTTTTTGTAACATGTGAAAGGTTTGTTTATTGTTTGTCAATTTCCTTATTTATTTTCCATCGGCTGTTCTACTGCTAGTTACACTGAGAACCAATGAAAGTTGTTTTTCCATGTTTGACCAGCTATATTGGTGAATTTCAGTGAGCTGTCCTGGTGCAAAGTTAGGAAATAAATTTGTAATTCAGTACATTTATGTCTGTTTAAAACAAAAAAGAAAAGAATAATTATTTTAGGCCAGTTCAGCTGATACTAAACCTCAGATTTCAGTATCAGTAGTGAGAAAGTGGATCAGTGCATCCCTAGATGTAACTTTGTTGTTCGATTCTTTTAAAAAAATTTTTATTTTTTAATATATATGTGTAGATGTATGTTTTGATCTTGCAGTCAGTCTGCACACAGTTATTTTTTAATTCTGCAAAGTAGACGCTTACAAGCTGCTGGTGTTTGACGTGACTCTCGCGGGGGTGTTTTTAGTTTTTGTAAGTCCAGCGTGTAATTCTCAAGTTGTTCAATCAGAAACTGAGCTTATTCTAAACGGCCCCTTTAAGACACACGAGTTGGAACCCGATGATGAAGCCCAGGACGTCTTCCTCACCTCCTGGTGGACTAGATGTTGGGTCATTAGCGTTCTGCAGTCGCACGTCGACTGGACTGTGAACTTCACGCCTCGCTGACTGCAAACTCGGCCGCTTCATCTGCTCACTGACGTTTCCTTACTTAGCGAATGAAAACCGATTGATCTCTTTCCAAATTGTCCTGATAACATTTAGTAATTGACACATGAGATCTTCAGTCTTAACCTCTTCAATCAGGCGTCGACTTGATCTTTTGAGAACTTTTTCGCAGCTTCTCCGTCTTCCTTTTCTCATCCCACCTGCTTGGTTGCTGCTGTTTTGGGTTGAAACACCGCCGCCGTGTTTTTCTGTTTTCTGTCGTTGCTCCCAGACGAACGACCCTCACCGTTTTGGTTTCTTTCATCTCTTCTTCTTCTTCTTCACTGACATTAATGGAAGCCAGCTCTTCCATCTTTCTTTGTGTTTCTAATTTATTTTTGTTGGTGGTGGTGGTGGCTCACACCGTCGCTCACGTATTCCGTCACACACTTCTTTTTTCTTTTCTCTTCCATTCACTGAAATTGATGAGAAATGATTTGTGTTGTGCACAATCCACAATCTGTTTTGTTGTTTTCTTCTCCTCTGACTCCCCGTGTGAATCTTCTCACGGCGCCTCAGAGTCTCAACCGAGTTTGAGAGAAACGGGAGACTTGAGGGCTCAAGGTGAGCTTATACCTGCTGCTCCCCAACACACACACACACACACACACACACACACACCGCTTCCCATGTAGCGTCAGGCCCGCGCTGCTTTGCCCTGAGTGTGTAGGAGTTGCAGCAGTGTGTTGTTGCAGCTTTGTTGCTGCGGTTGCATGGTTGTGTGACGTGCCGCTCTGCTAACGCTGCATGCTAGCTGAAGATTCAAAGTCTGCTTTCATTCTGCTGAAATGATAGATTTATTTCAAATAAAACTAATATACATTAGAATACTGAAGTTACAAAAAGATTTTATACTGTTATGTAAAATACATGTTTTGAAGGAATCCCTTTGATCTTATAAATTAGTAAGAAGACGTGGAGCTTCTGCTACATGAGGAAACATGGAAAGAGCTGATCAGAAATAAAAATAGATTTAAAAAAGTTTTAACTGCTTTAAAGTCAGTCAATATTTTTTTTATTGATTATTGAGGAATGTTATAAATAGTTTAGTTACTTTGAAATTCTTACTTTATCTTTTGAGATGCTGTTGTCATTTCCTATCAGAAATAAGTTTTTAATCTCCAATTATCAGGTATTAAGATGTTTATGTTTAAACATCTTATCAAGAGTTTAAGAACTTTTTTTTATTTATTTTTGTAAATTGAATCAAATCTTAATGTTGCAGTGATATTCTGGGTTTTTCAGAGATGGCTTCAGTCTGTTTTACTTTCTTTTACTTCCCCTTTCTCAGTTTGGAAGTCAGACAAAATGTAGTAAAAGTAACGAGAGAGTAAATATGGTAATAGATTATTTACAACTGTTTTTTATTATTATTAAAACAAGATTTAACTTTACCGTTAAACTGGAATAAAAAAATGTTGGTTTCACAATTAGAAAAAATTGTGCATATTTTTCAAATCAAGCAAAAAAGAACCGAATAACTTTTGGTTTGTTTATTAATTTTGCCGTAGGAAAAAAAACAGCAAAGCTCCTATTTGCTGTTTGTCCATGGACAAACTCCTTAACAGTCATCCGGCAAAAAACTGAGAAGGAGGCTCTGTGGGAGGAGAGCAAAGCGCTTACTGGCGAGTCAAAGCATCTGAATTTATTACGTCTCTATATGGCGATTAACATAAATGTACAATCCTTAAAAAAAAAATTTAAAAATTTTTTTGTATTCCATTCACCCATTTCTATCTAAGGGGAACACACTCACACCTAGGGACAATTTGGAGTGACCAATTTCTTACCTTGTTGTCATGTTTTTGGAATGTGGGAGGAAACCCGGAGGAAACCCACACATGCACAGGGAGAACATGCAAACTCCTGCAGTAGTTCTGGGAAGTGAACCCACAACCTTCCGACTGCAAGGCAACAACCTTACGGACTGAGCCACTGTGCAGCCCGCTATAGAATGGCGCTACTATTAATATATCTCTTAGCATTTTGACGTCACCGCCGTTCTAGACTGACTACGTAGGTGAAGCATCCGGGGTCTTTCGTCGCCGGGTGATCATCATCTGGGCCTTTTCACGTCACTTCCGTTGAAAACAACACCACGTGCGTTGCCCATGAACGCAGTAGCTGTCACTTCCAGCAGGATTAAAAGCAGCATTTATTTGACGTAGAAATGCAGACTGGTTGAAGCTAGTTTGAACCAAAAAAGTCAAGCTTCGGAGAAGGTAGGGGTTGAGTTTGTAGCGGCTATTTTGCTGGCCAAACGGAACCACCGGTCAAGGAAACCGGTGTCGCTTGAATTAGCTCATGTCCTCAAATCTCCAAACACGTTCAACGTTCACCTTTGAAGGGTTTGGTGAAAATAGCTCATGCTAGCAAACGCTTTGCACCTCGTTATGCTCCTGAAGTAATTTGTGAAATGCAATTAAATAACATTACATTGTAAGAAAGTGAGACTTGGAAGCTAACGTTAACTTGAGGCAGCAAACGCTGACTGCTCACGTCACTGAGCTCACTGCTCAGTGACGTGTTGGTGGTGGCTCACACCGTCGCTAACGTATTCCGTCACACACTTTATTTCTCTTTTCTTTTCTCTTCCATTCACTGAAATTGATGAGAAATGATTTGTGTTGTGCACAATCCACAATCTGTTTTGTTGTTTTCTTCTCCTCTGACTCCCCGTGTGAATTTTCTCACGGCGCCTCAGAGTCTCAACCGAGTTTGAGAGAAACGGGAGACTTGAGGGCTCAAGGTGAGCTTATACCTGCTGCCCCCCAACACACACACACACACACACACACACGCACGCACACCGCTTCCCATGTAGCGTCAGGCCCGCGCTGCTTTGCCCTGAGTGTGTAGGAGTTGCAGCAGTGTGTTGTTGCAGCTTTGTTGCTGCGGTTGCATGGTTGTGTGACGTGCCGCTCTGCTAACGCTGCATGCTAGCTGAAGATTCAAAGTCTGCTTTAATTCTGCTGAAATGTCTCCGGTTTCTGTTGAGATTCTCCAAAAATATTCCTTTACATGATCTATGAAAAACCCAGAAAGCGGTGGAGGTTTTTAGTAAAAACTATTTTAAAATGTCACATTTTGGTAATTTAAAAGAAAATTGGATATGAAAAGTAGAAATGTTTTTTTTTTTGTTTGTTTTTTTTGTTTTGCTTGTTTCTTCTCTGGTTTGTAAAGCCAGAGAAGAAGAAACGACCAGAATTTCTTTGTGTTATTTACTAAATAAATAGATTTCAATGTTAAGCCAATAATTACTGGGGTTTCAAATCAAAATGACACAAAAGACAAACAAAATAGATTTATTTCAAATAAAACTAATATACATTAGAATACTGAAGTTACAAAAAGATTTTATGCTGTTATGTAAAATACATGTTTTGAAGGAATCCCTTTGATCTTATAAATTAGTAAGAAGACGTGGAGCTTCTGCTACATGAGGAAACATGGAAAGAGCTAATCAGAAATAAAAATAGATTTAAAAAAGTTTGACTGCTTTAAAGTCAGTCAATATTTTTTTTATTGATTATTGAGGAATGTTATAAATAGTTTAGTTACTTTGAAATTCTTACATTATCTTTTGAGATGCTGTTGTCATTTCCTATCAGAAATAAGTTTTTAATCTCCAATTGTCAGGTATGAAGATGTTTATGTTTCAAACATCTTATCGACAGTTAAAGAACTTTTTTATTTATTTATGTACAGTGAATCAAATCTTAATGTTGCAGTGATATTCTGGGTTTTTCAGAGATGGCTTCAGTCTGTTTTACTTTCTTTTACTTCCCCTTTCTCAGTTTGGAAGTCAGACAAAATGTAGTAAAAGTAACGAGAGAGTAAATATGGTAATAGATTATTTACAACTGTTTTTTATTATTATTAAAACAAGATTTAACTTTACCGTTAAACTGGAATAAAAGACAAGTTGGTTTCACAAGCAAAAAATAAAAAAAGCTGTAATGACTGTTGACTACATTTTGTCTAGTTAAAGGCTCCACAGCTTTGTGCTGCAACCTAAATGTGACATAAAGATAAACTGAGCTCAGAGCGGCTCAGGTCACAGTAAGAAAAACTTCAGCTTTATTAGACTTTATGGTTTCATTCACTGCCGCCCCTAAAAGAAACAAAAAGTCACTTCTGTGAAAGATTTGTTGCAACCAATCCCAGCAGGATTTTAATTTATTCTTAGCCAATCTAAGCCAAGCTCTTCTCCGTGTCTTTCTCCCCACAGTCGCCATGTACCTGGGGATCAGAAAGGGGAAATTAAAGACGGTAAGCCCCGCTCCCTCAGATTCACTTGGAATATGAGAACCACCAGCTCCATGGAGCCCTGCGACATCATGAGGGAGATCCGCAAGGTGCTCGACGCCAACAACTGCGACTACGAACAGCAAGAGAGTTTCCTGCTCCTCTGCGTCCATGGCGACGGGCGGGCCGAGAACCTGGTCCAGTGGGAGATGGAGGTCTGCAAGCTCCCCCGTCTCTCCCTGAACGGCGTCCGCTTCAAAAGGATATCCGGGTCGTCCATCGCTTTCAAGAACATTGCTTCCAAAGTAGCCAACGACTTAAAACTATGAACAAAAGGACTTAAAAGATAAGTTAAAAAAAATCTAAATCAAATCTATATTCAGAGGTATTTAAGCTGTACAATCATCCAAGTAGCAGTTTCCAAATGTCTGCTTTTTTTTTTTTTTAAACAAAACACAGTATGTATTGAACATTATAATGTATAGATACAGGCTTTTGGCAATAATTACTGAATTATCTACTAATGTCTGTTTTGACCACCAGGGGTCGCCATTAACAAGTTGACAATGATTTGTCATGCTGTGAATGTGGAGGAAAAAAAGCATTTCTGGTCTTATTTATTTCACCTCTTATTTTTATTTTTCTCTCGGTAAAAAAAAAGAAAAAAAAGATGTAGCTTTTTGTTTTTTCTTGTGTAAATAATGTATCTTGCTTTCAAGATGACTTCACTGCTACACTTTTTAATTTTTTTTTCTTTTGTATTTTGTTAAAAGTTAGAGATAATGGGAAGTCGATGTTAACGCCCACATGGTTAAGGTTCACTCATGTCTCCATTAAAGCGTCTGTCAACCTGAACATCCCGTCTCGTCACTGGACCAGAACCAGCAGGACTAGTTACTTTTAAAGTTCAGACATTTTGGGATTAAAAAATGTCTGATTAAAATGGGATTAAATGCTCACATTTATATGAATATGTTTCCTCCTCTTTAAAACCAAACTTGAAATCAGTTTATGTATCTATTGTACAATGCTGTGGAGAAAAAAATAAGTTAATTCTTGACTGTACGGCCCAAAAGTATTCATACACCTGGCATATTTAGGTTTAGATATCGAGTTCCCCTTTACAAAAAAACAAAAAACAAAACATGGCTCCACGTCCAGATGCCTCTCCTCTGCTGCATCAGCTGCCACTTCCCTGAAACGAACCGCCAGACACATAATGAACCACATTTTACCAGCCAGCTCCACCTGCAGTGCAGCCGACACCTTCAGCAACAACTACATCATTACCACGGTCAACAAAAACTGGATTGAAATCTTTGTTTCCGAATCCCAGGTGACCAGATCAGTTCTTGTGCCTCCTATGAGGTCATTCAGTGCAAAGCAGAACGAGCTGATTTTTTAAAAATTGGTAATTAAAAAAATTCTATTGTCAGGTAATTGACAGGTAATTTGCAATTAGCAAACACTCCAACTGGTGTTTGCTAATTGCTGCTGCCGCTAGTCTGGAGGAGCTGAGTGGGTCAGTCTTAGGAGAAAGGCTGCTAAATGAGGCAGAGGCTCAGCTTGGAGACCATAGCTCCCAGGAGGAGCTCTGTGGAAAAGGGTGAGCGCTTTGCCTTGTAGGCGGAGCTAGGTCCTTCCAGCTTAATGGTTGCCACAGGAGATCAAAGAATTTCTGCAAGGCGTGCTGTGGTGGCACAGGGGAAAAGCACAACCCATGTAAGGAGGTCTCATTCCTCGCAGGCTTGAATCCTGGTCTGGTGACATTTGCCGTATGGCTTCCCACTTTCCTGTCTGACCCCTTTCAAATAAAGGCCACTAGAGCCATTAAAACTAAAAAAAAAGGGATTTATCAAATCATGTATATTGTTCAAATCAAGCAAAAAAGAACTGAACAATGTTTGCTTCTTTGTTTATTAATTTTGCCATAGAAAAAAAACAGCACACCTCCTATATTTGTCCATGGACAAACTCCTCAACAGTCACCTGGCAAAAAAGTGGGAAGGAGGCTCTGTGGGAGGAGAGCAAAGCGCTTACTGGCGAGTCAAAGCATCTGAATTTATTACGTCTCTATGTGGCGATTAACATAAATGTACAATCATAAATTTTTTATTATTTTTTCCATTCATCCATATCTAAGGGGAACACACTCACACCTAGGGAGAATTTCGAGTGACCAATTAACTCTTACCTGGCTGTCATGTTTTTGGAATGTGGGAGGAAACCCACGCATGCAAACTCCTACAGAAAGGCTGGGAAGCGAACCCACAACCTTCTGACTGCAAGGCAACAGCCTTATGGACTGAGCCACTGTGCAGCCCAATGTATTATGGCGTTCATATTAATATATCTTTGACCATTTTGACGTCACCGCTGTCCTCGACTGATGTTAGAGAAGCATCCGGGCTCTGTCGTCGCCGGGTGATCATCATCCAGGCCTTTTCACGTCACTTCCGTTGAAAACACCACGTGCGTTGCCCATGAATTTTAAACTTTAAATTGGAAAAACAGCAGGAAGGAGAGTCAGGAGTTCACCTTTCTACAGCGATTCACTGTTTTTTTACTCAGCAAACCAGCTGAATTCAAACACAAAGTTTACTATTTCAAAGCCTCTTTGCAAGGTCCTTGCAAGATGCTAAAATTGGGCAATTCTTGTCATATAATGATGTATAAATCTATAAGAATGTTTCACATGTCACATTCACATCCTTCACATAAACCCCACTCCGGTTTGACATGCTTGATGTCATGTTAGACATAACATGCAGTAAAGTTAAACGTTTTTGTACTTCACTGTGATGAACCATAAATAAAGGCAAATGATCACTCATATCACTTATTAGGATCCCACTGCACATAACCTTCCCCATTTTGTTTTTAAAAAATAAAAAAAATAATGGGACCACCTTTTTTTTTAACCATGAAAATGTCCAATTTCTTCATATTATTCCCTTTTCACGATGAATATGAGGTCATATGTCAATATCATGTAATTCTTTAAGACATAACTGCATACTAAAGTAAACCTGTAGCTATGAATCAAGACTTCTTAGACAAGTATATATGTACACAAAACAACAATTTATTTACTTCTGTTTGAAACTGTTGAGAACCAGAAGCAACTTTTAGCATCTGAGCATGACACCATACAGATTTGTCCAAAATTAGGCCCAGACAATAAACGTGTCGAAACGGGTTTAATACCATCAGTGCCAGTCCAGAGAGGGGAAACAGAACCTCAGGTAAAACCTCAGCGACTGGTCCTTCACGTTGTTTCAGGAGAGACTGTGAACCCTCTGAGTCTCCTTAATGTCTTCAAGGATGGTTAGAACACACACACACACACACACACACACGTTGGCATTGGTGGCTTGTATATGGGTCTTCTTCTATATGATAGTAACCACAGGTGAAGGTGCTGTGGGTGCTGATGCTCAGGTGGGGAGTTTTCCTTCTCCAGTGCTGAAGGTGGTGAGGTCTCTGGCTGTTCTGATGTGTTGCTACATTCATTCCTCATCTGAGCTTCACTGGACCACTGGCCTCCAACGAAATGTAAAAATTAATAAAACAAAGCTCCTATGATCTTGACTACATTTTATGTACACACACACACACACACACACACACACACACACACACACACACACACACACACACACACACACACACACACAGCAGAGTCCTATTTTTACATTAGTATGTAATTGACCACAATGACTCTGACCTGCTAAATAAAGCAGCATAATGTGACGTTTGGTGACTATCCTGTGTCAGGCTAAAAAGAAAACACTTCAGTTGATAAAACTATGATTTTCTTGGCAATGAAAAGAAAAATCACGCAGTGTTAGAAACAGTAACAGGTCAATTTATATTTTTCAGCTGGAAGAATGTCATCATAATAGCAGCTCACACATCTGCACGCGCTCCAGACATGGAGGGAGGGGGGAGAAATGGCCGTTTAATTATAACGGTTCTCAACTTTAATTTTGACTGAATAAACAGCTGCCGTCTGTTGTGCCCTCCATTAAAAAAAATAGCCGAGGTAAAGTTCAAGTAGTGAAGCATCGAACCATCAAATCCACACTAATTTGTTTTGGGAGCTTTAGGACTCAAGATAAAGATAAAGCCTTCAAACTGTAAAATCTGTACTTGGTCCAGGCTGAAAAATGTTGAATACCATTGCTGTAGCATCTAAATACTGTATTTTATTGTAAACTCCAATAGATTGTGGCATCATTTTCTCGTACGACAGGTTTTCGTCTTTGCTTTAGTTTTTTTCACATTCAGATCATATTTTTGCTCTGGAGAAGAGGCTGTAAAAGCAAGAAAGAGAATGAACTTTTAAACCATGTTAGATTAATAAACGTAATGGTTGGTGCTCTTTTTGTTTTCCACGACCTCAGTCAAATTTATCTTTCTAGTGAAAGAAGAAAAGTGCAGCAGTTACTGGATATTCTAAAGACTTTAAACTATATGACAATAAAAGAGGCATTTTAAAGCCGTAACTTTTCAAAATCTTGACTTGTACACCATATCACTTCCTTCCTGTATCTGTTTGTGATGCTGTTCAATTGCTCCCATTTCCAAGGCTAGAGTCTAATCCAACATTTGTGTTGTGGTTTTGCATGTTTACCAGGGGTTTACCATGCATGGATAGCCGAACCATCAAAGTTTATTGATCGTTTGATTTATTGGTCTATTGATTCCTGCTTGTTTGTCTTTGATTTTACAATTCTGCATCTTAGCGCAATAAAAACCCGTGAACTCTTATGTCTTTTCCAGAATGCTTGAAGGTGAGGAAATAAATCTACCTTAACAATACATACTCAGTTAAGACGGAAGAAAAGTCAAGGTTCGCAACCGCAAAACTAAACAAACATTTTCATATCCGCATGTTGGTCTTCGCCCCTGCATGACATGGCAACTGAGCCTCTTCTCTCATCCAAAAAAAGATCTTTCACTCAAAATGGCGCCTTCAGTTCTGAACCTGGGTTGGAAGTGTCACGGTCAAAAGCTGCAGCTGCAGTTAAGGTCATTATTGCGGCCAACATTTTAAGTTTTACCCTGACTCAACCGACAGGGGGCGACAAATACCATCGTTTGGGTAGAAAACCCCCCAACAATTTTCAGACACTTGGGGCGCCAAATATCTTACTTGGTATGCAGTGTGTGATCATAATGGGTTTTCTCGCTGTTGCCTGTCTCATGTTGATAACAGACGGCATGTGTTGCAGGGAACCAACACTTTGTGCGGTACTTCACTGTTTAAGTTCTGCAAGCTGCCAAAGAACAGATCAGCCTGCTGAGTCATTCAACTGCAAAGTCAAGTTCAAGTAGGTCTGAACAAATCAAGGCATGGGATGTCATTGGCTATGAAGAAAAAAAACAAACAAAAACAGAATAACTTTACAGACACTAAGATTTTAATAAAAAATAGATTTTGTTGTTGTTTGAATAATTTCCATAAAATCCTGCGTTCATTTTGTGCTTTTCCAGATTCTATTCCTGCACATGTCCCGGGTTTTTTCTTTTGGGGCCCCCGTGAAATTCCTTCTTAATTTCAACCAAATGTTGCAACTGTAAGAACATCTTAACTAACCCTCTGATTTAAAAGATCTTTTTTTAAAAAAATGCAACTTCTTAGACTGAATATTTAAAAAGGAGCGACTGAAGAATCGTGCACAACACCGGATCCAAACTGTTCTACGTTTGGATCCGAGGTTTAATCACTATGATCTTGTCCCTCATGGTGTCTTTATGTCTCGCGAAACCGTCAAGGTTTTACTTTTTTTATTATTTAAAATATGTCAAAAAAAAAAAAAAACATTTAAAAAAATCAGAAAAATGATTTATGACAATGTACCGATTTTTGCATGGATTGCATTGTGAACTCACCTATATTCAAAATCCATCACAAAGACGACGAACATTTAATGACCTTTGTATGTAAATGTCAATTCCAACTCTAAATGGATCAAAAACAAACTTATACTTTATTGTTTCTGCAAGTGTTTCCTCCTCTTTACGGAGGTTTCTGTGTGCAAACTCTAAATACTAGGGTACAAGTTTGAATTTAAGACATTGTTAAAATAAATCCAACTAAATACATTTTAAATTCAAATCTTATCTCCCACAGTGATTCTGCATGGCCGCTGTGCTGCAGTGCAGATATGTGAAAAATGCGGTGCTGCATTTTACAGATTGACAATGCAGCTGGTTATAGGCTTGTTTTATAGTCTGCCAAGTTTGATTCATGCCAGCTAAATGTATGTGGTGTGTTAGAAATAAAATAAAAAAAAAAACCAAGAGGTACTTTTCGTTTTTTTTTAAATTAATCTAACGTAAAAACGCATTTAGATTTATTTTTTGCCTTTTTAAAGTGCGTAAATTGGTCTTCTAACCCCGGGAGTGACCCGGATGACAGAAATATGCAGATGCTCGCATGTTTTACTAACGTTTCATAATGTTTTGCATCTGAATTCTCGGCCCCGTGCCCACCCAGGCCCGGCCCGGCCCATTGTGGTAGTTCGGTACCGTAAGCCGGGCCGGCAGTCTGGAAATTTCCACTTCGGTGACAGGATCAGAGCTCCATGACCGATCTAAGAAAAAAAAAAAAGAAAAGAAAAAAGATCTCGGCCTACAATTTGCATTGAAAGAAAAGACACGCCCCCACAAAAAAACGATCCCACCGATTCCGACGGCCGCCATTGGCCAGCCCGGATGCGTGTCATTCAACGTGACGTCAGAGAGCATAAATAAAACCGGACGAGCCCCCTTCGATAAACTCGAGTTGCGACACTTGAACAGCCGCCAGCACAGATAACATGCAGGTAAATGTCAACTCGCGGTTGTTTGTGTGACTAAATTAGGGCGTGTTGGATCCGCCGCTGCGTCTCTCGCGCTTCGCCTCATGAATATTCAACAGGCGTCTGTCGCCAATAAAAGCCCGGCCTCCTCCTGCGCCAACAGCGGCCACCAGCGTAACGTTTCGCCGGGCTTTCATCGGAACTCTTTTCTCTGTGACTAAAGACACTGAGGATTATTTATTTTATTTATTCACTTATTTTATTTTTTATTTATTTTTGGGGGGGGCAGAGAGGATAATAAAAGAAGAAAATGGCACTGAGGGGACCGCTTTCCCGTATTCTCCGAACTCAACTCAGACAAACGTGCCAGCAGAGCAGAGCTCAGTCTGTGGCTGTCCTGGGAGCCCCGTTCTCCAAAGGACAGGTAGAAGAGACTCACCTTTATTGTTACTATTAGTCCTCTTTCATTCATTCATTTATTTATCAATCTACTCATTCTACATCCCTCCACCCTCATCCCCTCTTCTGCTCTGCTTACAGAAAAGAGGAGGCGTGGAGCACGGCCCCAAAGCGATCAGAGATGCGGGTCTCATCGAGCGGCTGTCCAGCTTAGGTAGGTGAAAAGCGGGGAAGGACCGGAACGGCGCAGCCGGTGGCGCAGAGTTATTATGCAACGTCGGGTGTCTGAAAACACGGGAGGGTTTTAACTTCTACATCCGGTTTTCTCCGAACTTGTTACATCACCGCGACACGGGATAAATATACACACACCCGCGTGTAGAGGTGAGGCGCCGTTTTTCGTTTTGCTTTGCTCTGATTTGTTCTTCCTTTTTTTTTTTTTTTTAAACTCTTTCGCCATCGCGGACGTTTTTACACGTTGTGAGGTTTTTCCTCTATTTGAAATCCACATGTCAGTGTTAGTCACGCTTTCCCCCCCCTCACGCTTTTGCAGATGCTCGGAAGGTGACTCATTTCTGAGCTTTCTTTTTGTGTGTGTCACTGTAGCTACTGTTTTCAGTCTATATACTTCCACCACCCGTTCATCAGCACCTCAAGCTGCGGCTGCGCCCTGGTTACAGAAGCTGCAGGCCGCCGGCGGGTGGAGAAATCAAACAAACACCTCGGTCAGGAAAACAAACAAAAACAACGCAATTGTCTTGCTGTGCGTCACGATTAATAAATGAGCAATGACTCAGACATAACAGAGACGGCAAAAACGTGACAGTACGCCACACGCTGTGATGAAGTTGTAGTCATCCATGGTCCAGATAGCTGCGCGATTGTTGTATATTTCACTGCCTTGCCAAGGTACTCCCACCCATAAAAACATAACCAATAGGGATTTAGATCAACGCAAAGTGGTTCATATTTGTTGCTCTCTTGGAAGGGGAAAAAAACAACAAATTCTTTATCATTTGCTTTTAGTTAAAATTCTAAAAAAAAAATTTTTTTAAATCTAAAAAGTGTGCTGTTTGTATTCATCCTCTCCTTTCAGCCCGACTCCGCTAAATAAAACCCAACTGAGCTCATTTGCAATCAAATGAGTAAACTGAGTTTGACCTGTGGGTCATTTTTAAACACTGATGGTTGGGATGACCAGGGCCGGCCCAAGCCTTTTTGGGGCCCTGAGCAGATTTTATTTCGGGGCCCCTCCGTACCAGCATGGCAAAAACCAGATACTTCATCGTTCCAACGCTAAGCCTGTGACATACCAGCGTTTATTAGCGTCAGTTGTAATTAGCTCGCATCATGTCTTTGTTACTACGGCTGCTGGTTTTAACCTTAAAGGAATAGTAAACAAGCAAAGATGCTCTAATTAGTTAGCATTTTGAAATGGCGATCGGTGTTCAAGTGTGGCGCGTTGTTTAGCTATTTGAAAGTAGCATCTGGAGACAATGAACAAGTTAGCAACTTTAATATCTTTTGCTTTTAAAATGTGGAACAGGTGTGTGAAATGTGCCAAACGTACAATCTGCCACAACAAAAATCGAATCAGAGTTATTCTGTTTGATTTGGTCTCTTAAGTACGAAATATTTCATAAACGACAGGTATTCAGCATCTGATTCAGAACAATCTTCGTTATCATGCATTTAAAACCTAAAGATTATGTCAATCAATACGAAATACACCTGATCAGATTATTACGGGTAGTTTTACGACTGTAATCTTTAGAGAATATAAACACGGTTTATGGATGGAGGGGATTTATGACACTCTCTCTGACTCTTTGAAGTACTGAAACAAATGTGAAATATATTTCTAAAATTGTTTACGATTAAGGCAAAAAAATGGTACTGGAGTCGTAAAAAAGTCTTTAAGTTTGCTCTTTGTGACATTTTGAGTTAACATGAATTATAGCAACATTTTAATTTCCCTCTGGGAGCAATCGAGTGTATTTGAACGGAACCTGAATGGTCTGTAAACTGTTTCCCTGACGACAGCGGTCACGATGCGGCGCTTATTGGAAGCGGCACTCGCTCAACTACCTAAAGTTGGACATGGAAATTCTTTATTCAACACCGGAACTACCTCAACTGCTTTTACTAAAAGTTGATATATTTCTATGCAATGCAACCTAAAGCATAAACCCTTTGCATTGTGTAATAACAATCGTAAATATGTGCCTAAGGACCTCGGGTCCCTGGGTTCACACACCGTCGCCTGGGTTTTCTTTTCATCAAAATGCTAAAAATTCAAACGCAACAACACTTTGATCTCGTCGAGGCGTGCCAGGAGATGTTTTGTGGCTTCAAAGGGAAATACATTTGGCAGTCATCAGCATAGCAACGAAACGGGATCCCGTCTCTTCTGAATATTGAACCCAAAGGTAGTAAGTAATGCGGTTGAACAAGTTTGTGTTGGAGCCAAAACCGAGGTTTGCGTCCAGCTTCAGCCGCCTCAGCGACAGCCCTAGCTTGCTAGCAAGACGTGCTTCTTAACCCGAAACCGGTTGTTCTCAATGAAGCGTAGATCTTCGCTGGGGTTGTCATGGAACCGGTGTGGGCGCCATCTTGTTTGATTCACTTTAATGCCATTGCGCACAGACACGACAGCGAATTTGGCAAGAAAATGTCGTTGTTTGGCCAGAGTACACGGGGAAAAAAATACTGAAAAACTACAAGTGTGACTTAAAAATAAATGTAAATATGCAGAAATCTAGAAGAAGTACGCAAATAGATTTAAAGTGCTTATACATATTTCTTTCTAGTTTGGAAGGACAGGCTCTAAAGCAAAAC
The DNA here is from genome assembly GCF_002775205.1 of Xiphophorus maculatus. Taxonomy (NCBI): domain Eukaryota; kingdom Metazoa; phylum Chordata; class Actinopteri; order Cyprinodontiformes; family Poeciliidae; genus Xiphophorus; species Xiphophorus maculatus. The sequence continues at coordinate 22,770,194 of NC_036461.1, forward strand.
ATGATCTTAGTAAGTAGTTTATTTCCAGTTTAATTGAGTCATTTGGAGAATACTCAACAGTATTTACTGAAACTGATCTAAATAAAAACAGTCGTCACCTGTTCAGCACCTCTGACTGTACGACTATAAATAAAGAAGGGGAACGGGCCGAGTGTCTTTGATGCCAGCGGCTCTGTGAAATTACATAATAGCCTTCATAGCGGTGTTTGCTTTCAATCTAGCAAGGCGTAAAGCAACGGCTGCCAAGTAATCCGACCAGCTTTGCTCCCAGACATCGGATGAAATCAGAAGGGAAAGTTGCATGTGTTGGATATTGACTTTTACAGAGTAAATCCGACGCAGTTTCAAAGCTTGTGAGCAGAGTCGGGTTTTAAGCTAGGCCTCGTGAAAATAAAACGTACCCAATTCGCTCCTCATGTATCTAGGCAGGTATAATTTGCCTGGTAAACTTTCTAATATTTGGTCTAGAGACGTACAGTAGGTGTTATGCTGTAAAACAATGTGACTTATTTACTTGGGAAAGGTTCAATCCTACTGATGTGAACATTTCTGTTGTAAAGTGTACTTTAAAATAACGAAACAAATAATAGGTTTGCGGTGCAGTCAACAGGACGATTTGAGCGTACATGCATAAACTGCTGTCATGATTAGCATGGCTGTCTGATGATATAACTATTATGAGGAATTACGAATGAAAGTCTCTCTTTTCTGTAGGCAGTGGCCAGTACACTGTAAAAATGGGCAACGTGAATAGATTTTTCTCAACTTCTTCATCAAAAGATCTTAACTCATTGAAGTTTAAGGCAACTGGAGTGAAAATTAGCCTCCCAACGGGCAAAACGGCTGCAGCGTCAGGAATGGAGTCCAGTATCTGCAACTGAACACCAACCCAACTGCACATCGTACCATCCCTGAATCTTAAAGCCGTTTGTTCATACAATGTCTTGTGTATTTGTGCCTCAGCAATCACAGCAAGACCTTTTGAGCAATAAACAGCATGCTGTAAGAGTTCTGAGTTGGTGATTTGAACCGGATTGAGCAGAACCAGCAGATAGACCGTCCACACTCTCCTCGGTCTGTCCTGCAAGAGATGCTCGCTGTTGCATCAGGTCAAAGCTATTCCTGTCCCGCCCCACAGGGCTGGCCAGGCCGGTAGCCCTTAGATCAGCAGAGTAATCCGACACCGCTAACAGGGTTTACATTTTCAACCCTGATGGCCTTTAAACATGGCAAATTGTTCACAATCTATCATCCTCCCTGGAGTTCACGGTTTGTTTTTTTCTTCTTCAAGTTCTTAAGTCTGCAGCAACTTTGCACGGTGCGAGGCGCAGTCACTGAAACCCGAGCCCCAGTGGGAATCAGGACAAGTGGAAAGTGCCCCGTCACTAATGTTCCACTGGCAGCCGGTGACTCAACCCTCTCAAGGGCTGCAGGGTCAGGCAAATCCCTGTGAGGAGGCGTCTGAGACACTGACACCTGGTGTTCACACCGTGCAACTGTCCGGATTGCATTGAACAGTTGAGGGGTGGCAGGTTTTATGCTCTGCAGACAGTGAGCGGTTTCTGATACGGGCGGCGGTCCAGGGCGGTTTCTCTTCTAGGGCGGCGGGAGCCTCGTTGTTTGCGTTTAACCGCTTAGAACGACACATTTGGGTTTCAGCACAAAATATTTCAGTTTTTCAGACTTTAATTCTTCTGAAACTAAACCACAACAAGGGAAAGTAAAACTATACTTACTAATGGCAATGATGTTGTGATGTAACGTGGGTCGTGTGAAATAGCCATTAGCTGGTAGAGCTAATTCTGATCGCTTCTGATCAGAGTGTTTCACAGACTGTCAAGACATGGTGAAAGTTTGAACAAATATGTATATATTTTTTTAAATAAAAGTTGCGTACTGCAGCTTGATGAAGAATGACGGTACATTTCATTTTCTCAGACTACTCTGTTCATGACTTCGGCGACCTCAGCTTCCACCTCCCGGAGACAGACGAGCCCCACATGGACGTGAAGTCCCCGAGAAGCGTGGGCGGCGCCAACCAGAAGCTCTCCCGCGCAGTGAGCAGAGCCGTCGGCGCCGGGCACACTCTGGTCATGTTGGGGGGAGATCACAGGTATTAATCTCCAAAAAAAAAAGAAAAAGGAGACACAAAAACGACACTTCACGGAGCACAGAATATTCTGCGCGGAGCTCAAACCGCGAGCATTTACGACTGCTTCTCACCTTTCCCAGCCTCGCTATTGGCTCAGTGAGCGGCCACGCCCAGCAGTGCCCCGATCTGTGTGTCATCTGGGTCGACGCTCATGCCGATATAAACACGCCCATGACGTCGCCGTCAGGAAACCTCCACGGCCAGCCTGTGGCGTTCATGCTCAAAGAGCTGCAGGACAAGGTGAGAAGGGCGGCGAAAGGTCTTATAGGATCATTCATTGTAGATAGAAATAATAATAATAATAATTTTAAAAAGTGGTGGCAAATATCCGCTAAGCTTCAAAAGTTGAAGATTTTCTAGAACAAAATAATTAGAAATAGCTCGAAAATGTTGAACATTTTTGACTTTTGAATTTCCAATTTTCAAGTTTTTTCCTCAAAACTTTCTGAGATCAATCTGAACATTTCTGATCTTTTATCAGCAAATGTTCAACTTTTCAAACTCAGAAATGTCCAAGGTTCTTTTCTAGAGAACTTTGGGGATTCATCTCAAAATTTCTGAATTTTTCTCAAACAACTTTTTGACTTTTGGAACTCCTTGCTTTGTCTAGAAAATCTCAGATTCTCCAAACAAATTTTCTAGAAAATGTATCCTTCTTTTTTCCCCTCATCTACAACTACCTTAACCCGCAGTCGTAACTTCATGGCAATAAAATACCTCACAAATGTATTCATAGCCCTTGAACCTTTTGCACATGTTGTCACTTTAAAACAACAACCTTTAAGTTTGGTGTTTTATGTAATAAACCAACGCAAAGTACTGTATAGTTTTTATTTTTGTACATTTTTCACAAACTCAAATCCAAAATGTGGGAAGTGTCTGTGTTCAGGCAGTCATTGACCCACCTTTCACAAAGCTGAAAGTTTTGCCCGTACGTCTTTGCTAAGCTAAGATGAACTTTCTGGAATGTGCTTTCGTCAAAGCATTTCGTTGCAGCTCTGGCCATAACAGAGTTTCTTTCGGTATTATCGGCATTTATCTTCTTTTATCTGATCTTCAACTCTGAAGAACTTCCTCATTCCTCATCCCTCGGCAGATCCTGCCAACGACATAGCAGTGTTGGGACTTGCAGTGTAATTTTTCTACCACAAACAGCATCTTGTATGTAGGTCAAGGAACATAAGGCATCTGGTGTGGAGTCTACTTATTGAAGAGATTATGTAATGTAAGGGTACCCAAATAAAAATGCCTGAAGACAAACACACACCACAGTTTACAGATTTAAAAAAAATATATATATATATATTTCTAACCAAAATTCTGGTTTATTTATTTAATTTTTTTCTTATTTCCTTGTTTAACAGAGTTCTATTTTTGAATTTAATGACATTGTTTCCATCTACACACCCAGATGCCTGATATTCCTGGATTCTCCTGGACTAAACCGTTCCTCTCTTCACGGGATCTGGTGTACGTCGGACTGCGGGACGTCGACCCCGGAGAGCAGTGAGTACCAGAGTACCTGCTTTTACTTAAAATGTCTTTGACGTGTCACAGATTTTTCCTTCAAGCAAGCATTGCAAAAAACTTTTATTTGTACGCTTTCGTTTTGTTTCAGCCACATCCTAAAGAACCTGGGCATCCAGTACTTCACCATGAGGGATATTGACAGACTAGGCATCCAGAGGGTCATGGAAGTCGCTCTGGACCATCTTTTGGCAAGGTAGCGAATACTTACTGATCATGCTTGATGTGCTGATTGAATTCAAAGACGCCTTGAATTCACCTTTTGTCATCACCTGCAGGAAACAGCGTCCGATCCACTTGAGCTTCGACATCGATGCGTTCGACCCGTCTCTGGCTCCTGCCACAGGAACGCCGGTCAACGGCGGATTGACCTACAGAGAGGGGATCTACGTGACAGAGGAGATTCACAACACAGGTACCAGCGTCTGCAACAACAGTCCTATAAAATTATATAGATCCTTGACTTTTGGAGTCCAACATGCTCCTGTGTCGATGCGTAGGTCTGCTGTCGGCCATCGACCTGGTGGAAGTGAACCCCGTCCTGGGGGCAAACCAGGAAGCGGTGGAGGCCACGGCGTCCTTAGCGGTGGACGTCATCGCGTCGTCTCTGGGCCAGACGAGAGAGGGCGCTCACGCCTCCATCCCTGCGGAGAAAAGCGACACGGAGCAGCTCTGCCTCTGAGAGCTTTGAGAATCGAGAGCTATCTGAACTTTAAGCCATGCCTGACCATTCCATTGTTTTTACTTTCTGCTGTTGTTTAAACTCTGGTGGAAAACAAGGGAATTTCTGGATCCATAAGCGAAAGAACGAAACGAAAGGGCTTTAAATGTCTTCATGTTGGTCATGCTGAGGAAAGCCTTTAACGGGATTTGAAAGGACCTGACGGTTTGATGAAACTGCTGCTTATCTGAAAAGCAATACTAATCCACTTTTGTTTATTTGTATGAAGTGTTTTAAAAGATAAGGAGGTACCTGCCTCAAAGGCATGAAATAGTCTCACTTTCTTTAAAGTTCACAGTCAGGACTCTTGTTGTTTTTCGTGGCTCTGCCAGATAGTTTAAAACTACTGTAGTAACGTCACTTTTTACTTTTGGACCAGCTGTGGTTATTGTATGGAGTTTACATTGGTAGCAGTACATGCACTTTAAATATTTAAAAGATCCTTAAAAACAAAACAAACAAAAAAAACCTTTAGCATTCACTCAAACACTGGGGGAAAAAGTACATATCATGTATTTTCATTAGACCTTTGGTGGTTTGTTGCTTCTACTTTGAGATCAAGACGTAATGATTATTTACAAAGGGAACTTATTTCGGTCTTCCATGATGAGTGTGAATAAATGTTGGTTTGTATACATCTCCTGTTGTCTCTTTATTTTTAGTTTCATGAAGTTGTGGCTCAACTGTCTCCGCGATCAGGCAGATGTTTGACCAAACGTCTAACATTAGAGAAAAGGAGAAACTCAAACCGTACATTGGGTTGTCTGTGTGTTTCGTAATGTTTTGGTGCTGACACAAACGGATACGGTCCCCTTATTTAAGTACAGCCGTGTTATAAACGCAAGGAAAACTGGGAAAGAGTTCATTTGAAATCACTCCGTCAATGTAATTCTTAGACCTATTTGTGTAATAGAAGAACAGATGTTTGAAATGATTTTCTTTTTTGTATTAGCAATAGCAACTCCCAAAACACATTGTACAGAAGGTTCCTGTTCAATCTAAATCTAAATCTTTACCCTCCCAGTCTCCAGTTTTCGAAGTTCACAGTCAGTACTTTATTCCTGTAAGGAAGGACAGACGGACAGATTGGTTGCTGATTGGTACGACTGATGATGGACGAACGGTAGAGAAAGCTTGACCAATGGATGAACATATTGACTGATGGATGGACAAACATTTCAGGGAGAGTCTTATTATTTTTTTGTCTTTCCTTACTTATTCAAAACTAGAAAATATTTAAATTTCTAGACTGTTGCTCCCAGCAATATCTTTCTTGCCAAATAAACCCGAGTGGGGACGATATTGTTGTCCTTGACAACAGGTTAAGGGTTTGGACTTGTGGGTAAGAAACCCTTGGATTTCTAATGGGATTTTGTTATGCAACAGATTGGATCGCTCTTTGCGATGGAGAGGACTGAGTGTGTGACTGATTACATAAACGTCTGTGTGGACAACAACATCCCCACCAGGACAGCATCCATAATAACAAATCCTGGATCACCAGTGAACTAAAGAAACTGTTAAAGAAATAAAAGCCTTCAAGGAGCAAGACAGTGAGTTATTGAGGAGCATGCAGAAGCAGCTTAATGTCAAGATTAGAGTGAGCAAGGAGATGTATAGGAGGAAGATAGAAAATAAACTGCAATGGAACAATATCAGAGATGTGTGGTCAGGGAGGAAGAAGATCACAGGCTTCAAGCAAAAGGAGGATCGGATAGATGGAAGTATGGACAGAGCAAATGAGCTGAACACGTTCAACAGATTTAGTTCAGGAAAAAGCTCCTGAAAGTCCAAAGAGACACGGATGGACGACTCAACATGTGACCACAGTCTATGGGACTGAATGTCTCACAGACAACATTAAGCATTCACTCAAATGCTGGGAGAAAACAATACATATGATGTATTTATATTAGACCTGTAGTAGTTTGTTGCCTTCACTTTGATGAATCAGATATTAGGTTTTAGACTGAAACTGTACATTTTGTGGACATATATGGTGAAATATTGGAATGTGCTGAATCTACACCCTGAAGATAAAACCTTAATATATATATATACACAGTATGCATACAGTACAGACCAAAAGTTTGGACACACCTTTCAATTCAATGACTTTCCTTTATTTTCATGACTATTTTCATTGTAGATTCACACTGAAGGCATCAAAACTATGAATAACACATGTGGAAATATGCACTAAACAAAAAAGTGTAAAACAACTGAAAATACTCCTTATATTCTAGTTTCTTCAAAGTAGCAACCTTTTGCTGTGATTACTGTTTTGCACACACTCTGCATTTTCTTGATGAGCTTCAAGAGGTCGTCACCTGAAATGGTTTTCACTTCATAGGTCAACCTGCCCTGTCAGGTTAATAAGTGGGATTTCTTGCCTTATAAATAGTCATGAAAATAAAGAAAAGCCATTGAATTAGAAGGTGTGTCCAAACTTTTGGTCTGTACTGTACATATATATATAATATATTTTTATTTTAAAAAATTAAAATATTTTAAAAATATTATAATTAAAAAAATAAAATAGATTAAATATTTACTAAGATTTTATGTATTTTAAATATGTAATTAATTAATTAAATATAATTAATTAAATATTAATTAATTGTATTTAATTAAATATTACAATTAAATATTTTATTAAAAAAAAAATGTATGTATTTATTTATTAAAAAAAAATAAAACTCAAGATGCCTAAAGCACCTGATAACATCAAAAACTCGAACGGATTTGTGAGTCAAGGAAACATTTTTTTTTTTTTTTTACCTGGAAAATTCAAGAGAGCTCATTTAAATCACGTTATGTAACCCGTATGTTTACAGCGCAAAGAAAAGCAGGTCACCAAACATGTTTTTGTTCTCGGCGTGTTTCCAGGAAAGTCTGACGAGGAACACCGCGGCAGATGTGCCTCTTCACTAGCAGCACACCAGAAATAGCCTTATCAACGCTTATTTGAGAGTAAATCTCATAGTAGCAAATGTTACTTCCCCACCGCTGTGTAAATCCACAGCGGATGTCTCCTCCCCCTCCCACCCAACTGCTTTATCTCATCCTTCTTAAAAAACTGCCATCTGAGGTCAAACATGATCTTTAATCACATGAATACTTTTAAATAAGGACTCCTGAGAGCACACTGATTACATGTACAGTTAATGTAAGAATAAAGCAGCTGCATGAAGACCTCCCACTCACTCCTAGTTCACATTCAGCATCTAATGGATTTGGGGCCTTGCTCTGATTTGGAAAACCGGCACAACGCCACAAAACAAAGTCAGCTGGTGTCAATTCCTTGATTTCTACGTCTGTCAGTTTTCACTTTCCTTCAACTACACGCAAGGAGGGTTGACACAGCTTCGTGGCGCCCGGCGCACACGTCCAGATCATCGTCCCGCTGGACATCACTGGCGTTGAGAGGCGGCTAGAAGAGCGCAAATGTCAGTTCGGGGTCGTTTCTGCGGGTTTGGTCCATTAACGGCTTCGAATATTCAACACCCTCGTCCCAATAGCCGATGGATACGCACCCAGTCTTAGAAAAAGTTAATCGCTTCGAAGGAGTCGCAGGAACGACAGACGAGTATTATTGCTACCGAACAGCTGAAAGAGACAGTGTTTAGTTTAACGTCCGCGGGGTTTTTGCTCTGGATTCAGAGCTCCGCCTGTTTGCAGATGACGTTGTCCTCTTCATTTTCGGAAGAACTTCAGGTAGACCACGGCACCCAGAATGCCCAGCTCCATCAGAATGATGACGGCCAACAGCAGCTTGTTCGTCATCAGGCTAGAGGACGGGAAGGAAGCACACAAAGAGAAACTCTTGAGTTTCATTGTCGATGAACATCTACGAAGGAAAACATAAGAATGAAGAAGAACTCCATGATCACAGTGGTTATTGATGACTGATGTGAAGTCTCAAGCTTGGGATGTAACCGTACTTTGTTTTCTGTAGATGCGTTAGAATTATTTCGTCCAAGAATATCCTTCAGATTCAAGTAAAATGAAACTTTGACTAATATTCAATCTGATAAGTAGATTTTTTACAAATTAAAGTGAGTAAGCAAGAAGAAAATTATTAGCTGAATCATCCGTCGAAACTGAAACAGTTTCTTTAGACGTGTGTTACTGGATTCAAATTACAATATAGTTGAGGATATAGTAACTTTACTAAGGTGGAGAAGTATAAACAGTCGTAATGGAAAATATCAGATAATTTTTTTACATGCTGGTAGACAAGCGTAAAAATGTCCTAAAAAGTGATTTTTTATTTCAGCAGAATAATCTAGTTTACAAAAAAGGTTTAATTTGATCATTTTTATTTAGAAGGTGGACATTTTTGTCTACTAGTGTGTCTGAAGATTTCTGTGTAGTTTTTGATCATTATCCTGCAGAATCCATTTTTATTTTTGTTAGGAGAAAATGAACATTATGGTAAGATCTTTTCATTTTTCATTTTCAGATAGCCTCTCTTTGTTTAACACCAAACCATCCCGGAGTGTTTGTTTGTTTGTTGTTCTGTTTGGGATTCTCGCTACGAACTGCGGCAAGACGTTTGTTGCGATTCCATTTTTTAAACAGCTGTTGTTTATCTGACTGTACATATGCACAGGATAAAGCAAGTAGCTCATTTGTTTGATCCCTTCTCTAACACAGCTGCCTTATTTGCATGGCAGTTTCACCCACTTTTTTTTACCATTTCAAAGAGTTGCTCACAAAACTCATCATTTTTATATCAGAGGGGGAAAAAAGGACATCGTGCTTCAGTTCTTCTAATTTCCAGGATTCTCTTATCGGCTTAAAAAAAAAAAAACAAAGGTAAAAATGAGAGGAAACTGAAGAGCAATCTATGTCAGTAAAAGGTGAATTTATGTTAAGGCTGCTTTAAGCGTCATTATAAGTGGTGATATTAACTGCAGAGTTAATCTGCGTGGTGTTACTCACCGTCGCGACATGGCGCGAAGGATTTTTCTACTCCGGCTGAGGTTCTCTCCTGTATTCATCAGCTGAACGGAGAAAAACCAAAACACATTTTAAATAACAAACATTTAACGTGTCGTTGTCTAGCAACAACATCACAGTCAGTTTCTCCTCTACGATCATGCACTCATTGCCGCCTAGCAATGCATGAATGCCACCTTTAAACTGAAACCACATCTGACCAATCGCCTACTCACTCTGTCTCTGGTCCGGTCCAGCTGCTCCCTCTGCTCTCCCAGCTCCTCGATAATATCCGTGCCGATCTGATCCGTCTCCGCGGCGATGCGCTGGCTTCGCTCGATGCTCTGGCTGGCGTTGTTCAGGTACTCTGTTCCCTGCAGTAAAAGAGCTCTCTGGGACTGCAGGTGTGTCTGCAGAGGTAGACCAAAGTGGCATCGTCAAAACGGGGTGAATTAGATTCAATTTGGACAAAAAAAAAAAAAAAAGATCCGAAAGTGAGTGTTTTCGATTAGGTACGTAGCGTGGGAATTTTGGTGCTCACACTTTGTTGATTTTGAGATGAGTAAACGCTCGGATGGCTTCCCTGGACTGTCTGGGACGAGGAGCTGAACCCTTGCGCCGAGGTTTTCATGTCCCTCTGCAGCTTGCCGAGATCCCTGCGGTAGAGGCGCAGCTTTGCACTCATCGCGTTTCTGTATGAAGAAGGAGCTCCACGCAACTCCTCTTCCATTCCTTGTAACTGGAGCAAAAAATAAGAAAAAAAAAGATGAGCAATGCCACCAAACAAAAGAAGTTCTGACTCTCTAGACCGCATGTGTCAAACTCAAAGCCCCGGGGCCAAATCTGGCCCGCCGTAGCATTTTATGTGGCCCCCTAGACTCCAAATTACATAAATAATTCCCTCCAGTTTTTCACAAACCTACGAAATTCACACCAAAATCAACAAATCTCCACATTTTTCTTTCTGATTTTACTGCAAATTCTCTTAAAATTGGTTAAAAACGTCGAGTAATAAAGAGTCACATTTAACATCGTAATGTTAGTGCAAACATTGTAAAAATTCCAAACATTTCTAAATTGGCAACACAGAATGTGCAATTTTGATTTAAAAAAATAAATCACTAAAACAATCACAAAATCCTGAAGGAACAGCTGTTTATTGATATTTTAACAATTTAATTGGTTTTATTAATGTATTGTGGCGCAACGGGCCTTTTTAGAACATTCAGATTGTTGATACGGCCCAAAATAAAAAGTAGTTTGACACCGCTGCTCTAGACGATTAAGCCATCCTACTCTGTAGCTACAAGGTTTCTAATTTAAAGGCGCAGGACATTTTCAGTGTTCAAAAGAAGTATTGACGCCCCACTTTTACAAATATTGTTGCTTTGAAAACACAAATATTGGATTTGACTGGCATTAATGAAATATGTTAACACCAAATAGGGCTTTTTTGTGAAATGCTACTTGGGTTTTGATAAAAATGTTAAAAAAAAACTGTGGAAGGCCTTTGTATTCATTCCCCTTCACTCTAAATACAATTCACTGCAACCGATTAACTTAGTAAGTAATGACGGCAGTTCCAAAGAAGCTGATTAGAGTTAATGAGAAGATGGATTGAGTTAAATTAGGGCTGCACATTGCAAAATTTTTGTTGAATATTGACAGCGAAACTGTGAATTATAAATAGATCATAATTCTTAAAGCGTAAAAGACTGTATTCTCAAAAATAACTTAAAAAAATACAGGAAATGTCTTTCTCAAACTTTAACGAGACCCCCCACCCAAAAAAAGACTTGCGGCTGACATCGAAAGAAGGCTCTAGAAAGCATTGGCCCAAATGGACAGAATAGAAATGCACCCCACACTTTCCAGATTTCTATTAGACATTCATTTCCTTCTACCTTACAGTTATGCACCGCTTTGTGTTGGTCTATCAAATAAAATCCCAATAAGTACGTTGAAGTTGTTGGTTCATAAATGACAGATTATCTCGAAAGTAACTGCTTATGGGGGGGAAAAAAGCATACAATTCAAATTTTAACAAAGATAAAGAGACATGTTTCCAATTTAGTGCATTTAAAAGGTAAACAGACAGTAACTCACCACTTCCTCAGCCTCTCCCTGTCTCTCATCAAATGTCCTCACCAGCTTCTTCCTCTCCTCTGCATTTGAGACAGCATAAATTCAACGCTCACAGCACAGAATATCTTTTAAATGAATTGTGCCGGCTGTGTGTTTACAGTGTTTACCTCCGTGGCTTGTCAAAGCCCTCTCCGGAATTAGCTTCAGCTCGTCATACAGCGACCTGTACATCTCATGCAGCTTCTCAAACTCTTCTGACGACATTTTGACTTTAAACCGAAGTCCGCTGGGCTTATTAAGAGACTCCGGCTTTTCAGACAAGACAACAACAATTACGTGCGCAAGTAAATCTGACAGTTTTGCTTTGGCTATAATCAGAACCCCGAGACTCTTCCGCATGATGGCCCGCGCGACTCGTAGCGCCTTGAACTTCTCAACAAAAATCTAAATGTTATGTGGTTATGTGTTAAATATGGCGAATTTCAAATTTTATATTGCTGATAGCTTTTAATATAAATGTAATAATAAATGCTGTTAAATTGTAGCGTGAAAGAACTGAGGGTTTTTGTTTTAATCAGGCACTGACGCGGGCAACCGTTGTGAAAATCTTTGGGAAGTGTAGTTTTCTAGAAAGTGTAGATTTATCACAGTATTTCCTCCTTTTCCTCTTTTGCTTATGCTAAAGTAAATATGACATTGATAGAATGTCGATATAAATTAAAAATTAAACCTTCAAACAATGGCGTTTTAAAGTTTAAACTTAAATAATGGATACGTTATTTTTATTACTATGATTCAGAATTTGTTTGAGGTTAGTGGAGCTTGACGCTGCCTTTGTCAATTATTTATAAGTGAAGTTAATTAAAGGTAATGGGTAATGATGTTATTAACTGAGAATAAAATGCAATATTTTTATTCATTCTTTTTCTTTTAGAATACAGTACAGAAGAACAGAATCTAAACAACCTAGATGTACGTAGTACTTACTGTGCCAATAGAAAGTCTTTATTTTTAGACTAAAAGTAGTCCATATATTTAGAATCAAAATAAATGAAATAAAAAACAAATCTACATTTGTTTACCAATGTGCAAGATGATTATCCATAATTCATAATCAGTTATTATTACCAAGAAAGACAACTAAATCACTTTCTTACTTTGTGTGTGTATATATGTGCATATAGTTAATGTAAAGACTGTAGTTATGTTGGGTTCCTTACCTTTAACATTAATTATGTATCTTAGAAGTTGTTATTAAAATGTGATGGTCATAATTTACTTCACACACACATTTTTTTTTAAATCCCTGGCCTTAAAAACTACAATCCCATGATCCCGTTCGCATCGTGAGTCCGTTTCCCTCCCGTCTCGCTTCTGCTTTGACATCAGCTGTTCTGCCTACACACATCAGCTGCATCTTCTAGAAGAGGACAGCCAGGCTCAGAGATCTGTGGCGTGATGTTTGTCTTATTAATTATCGCGGGCCTCGGAGTGGTGACGCTTCTGGTGATTTTATTCGCTCCACATATACGGTAAGTACCTTTTATCCTCATGCGAATCCACGTTTCTGGCCAGATTATGCTTTTGGTTGACCAGACATCGCATTGCATTGATGTAATTAGTGCTACATTGTCCATTTGTCCCCGTTAGCCAATTTCTCTTCTGCGTTTGAATGTAACAGTTTTTTGTTTTTTATTTAAATGTACGATTTCTAAGTTTGCTGCACAATGAAGGAATGTGGGAGCTGGAAATCAATGAAACGGACTGACGGAGTGTTTGCACGGAGGTGATCCGGCGGTCTTCCGTCTGAGCTGCTCGGGCCTATCAGGAGGCTGCGCGTGGGAGGAGCTATATCTGTATGCCTCACTCCGACACGCTATTGGTTGCGGGTCGGTGCCGCTCGGTGGCGTGGGTCACACGGCTCGAAGCTCGGCGTTGTTCGGCCAAGTTTCGCGATGAATAATTAACCCGTCCGACTCAAATGTTCGTCCCCTAATGAGGTTAGGATTCGAACTGTGGCTCTACAGGGACGTGACGAGCCGCTCTGTGTTTCCAAACAGAAGATATGCAGCAGGAGCCGTGTGCAAATCCACAGCGCGTCTGGATGGGAAGACGGTGCTCATCACCGGGGCCAACACAGGGATCGGGAAAGAGACCGCCCTGGACCTGGCAGTGCGAGGTGGGCTTACATTTGGGGGTCCATTTGATCGAATTCTGAAAAGTAAAAAAATAACTAGAATTGCATCTTGTACACCTATTAAACAATACAACATTTGTTAAAGGGGCAGGATTGTGTGAAATCGACTCTTTTGAGCGTTACATCATGTTATGATGTAGAAACAAATGAAAAACATACCTGGGAGCGTTGCCTTGATTCTTTAATGCATGTTTGAGGAATCCTCTAGTCTCCTGTGGGAACCATTCAGCTACGCAAAACGTTTGGGTGGAGACGAAGTTTCTACGCTTTTAGGTTTCCGCCTCACAGAGCTCCCCTTCCCCTCGATTCCACCACTTAGCTCCTTCAGACTAGCCAGCAGCAATTAGCAAACATCCGATGGAACTGCACATCTGCTGAGCTCGGTATACGAGCTGCTTGTCAGTGAAATGCTGGTTTAAAAACTCCTGAAGGCGGAGTTTCAGAAAGAGCAGGAGCTTCTTAAAGAGACAGAAACCTAATTTCAAGGCGTTAAGTTACAAAGTAAAGTTTCTTTTAAATTATGTGTGACATATAGACTTTTTATAACTGGAATGTAACACAGTAACTTGATTGTTCTCTATAATGGCCCTATACCTATGAAAACATAATACTGCCCCTTTAATCCCGCCTGACATTACTCAGAGTGGAGTCCTTGTGGTTTGGTTCTCAATTAAATTATATTCATTCTGACTCTTTCAAATCAGTTTTCTGCCTCTCTTCTCTTGAACATCTCAGGCGCTCGGGTGATAATGGCGTGCCGAAACGTGGAGAAGGGCGAGGAGGCCGCCGCCAGTATACGAGCCGCGTACTCGGAAGCCAAAGTGGAAGTGCGAGAGCTGGATTTGGCAGACACCTGCTCCATACGAGCGTTCGCTCAGAAATTTCTGAGAGGTGAGTGAAGTGGCGGCGTCACAGCTCACAAGTAGCTGGAATTTGTTGTCATTTAACGTAGCGTTTTTTCCGTTTTGTTTCTCTTTTTGTTCAGAGGTCAACCACCTTCATATACTCATCAACAATGCCGGCGTGATGATGTGTCCCTACACGAAAACAGTCGACGGCTTTGAGATGCATATCGGAGTCAACCATTTAGGTAGGTCCAAAACAGAAACATGTTGGAGTCACAAATTCATCCGCAGAGGTACAGGTTTCAAGAGGGAACTGTCCCGTACGATTTCGCATCAAAGTAAAGTTAAATAAATCTGGATCAATTTATTGGCCCGCCTCTAGATTCTATTACAGGCAAACATCAAAAATGTCTTATTGAGAAATCAGGACTGGCCAAAATGTGTATCGTCAAGTCAAATATCACCGTTTTCAAAACTGACTTTTGAAATTGGCTAAAAAAAACACTGATGGAAAAATTTGTAGTCATTTGTCTTCCTATTAAAGGAGCTATACAATTGATTGTGCAATTTTATAGCACAAGCAAGTAACTATGCTACCTTCAGTTGTTATAAAAATGCTATATATATATCAAATATGACTTCAAAGAAATTTTACTTCCTGATTTAACGCCTTGAAATTGGGCATGTGTCTCTTTAAGACAGTCCTGCTCTTCCTGAAGCTCCGCCTTAAGGAAGTCATCACAACATGGCTCCTCTATTAACCCCTTAACAACCTCCTTTACCAGCGTTGCACTGAGAAGTAGCTCCTCTAATGAGCTCAGCAGACGCTCAGCTCCACCAGGTGTCTGCTGATTGCTGCTGGCTAGTCTGAAGGAGCGGAGTGGGGGCGTCAGGTGAGGGTTGGGGGCTGCTCAATGTGGAAGCTGCAGCTCTGAGGAGGAACTTTGTCCTCGAAGGCGGGGCTAGGTTCATCCAGGCGTTTTGTACAGCTCATTGGTTGCCATGGAGATGAAAGGATTTCTCAAACATGTGTGAAGGAATCAAAGCAACGCTCCAGGTAGGTTTTTAATGAGGGAATCACATTATAACATGATTTCAAGCTAAAAAAAATTATATAGCTTAGTTAGCTTAAATAACTTTAAGTTATGATATATTTACCTACAGTATTTACTTGGGTAAATAATTTTTTATTGCCAGAAAACCTTCAGTGGTTATGACATTTTAGTTAGTAAAGGTTTTATTCTGGTGTTTTTATTTTTTTTCTTTGCGTGTTCAACCCTGACGCTTTTTGATTTGATCCACGAACCAATATTGCGAGTTTGCAACCAAGACCCAAACTCCTTTACCTTGGGTCTCGTGCATTTCCCTCAGGTCACTTCCTGTTGACGTACCTCCTGATCGGACTGCTGAGGCGCAGCGCGCCGGCCCGCGTCCTGGTGGTCTCGTCGCTGGCACACAACTTCGGCTGGATCCGTTTCCATGACCTTCACAGCCAGGGCAGCTACAACAGCGGATTAGCATACTGCCAGAGCAAACTGGCAAATGTGCTGTTTGCCAGAGAGCTGGCCCGCAGGCTAAAAGGTACACAGACGGTCAAACAACACGTGGGAGAACGGACAGATGACCTCTACATTCAGGGGGGAAAACCAAAAAGTTAGAATGGGGATGCTTAAAAGAAATAACATAAAGTGACTAAAATAAATAAAATAATGCTTCGTATAGGTTTCAGTAAATGGGTACAAATTACATATTTTTTTCCAGGAAAAATGTTAGATGAATGCCATAGGCTGAACTGAAACAAAAAACAAACAGATGCATTTGGGGGGAAAAAAAAACTTTGGGGTTTTGTTGCGTCTGATCTAAATTTAACAAGGAAACTTCATCAGAGGCGACGCAATTCAAATTCCTCCCACTGTAATTTACTGAAAGTCACAGTTTGTGAAATTAAACTAATTTTCCTTCATTCTGATTTAGATTGTGTTCATTTAATCTCGACTGTTCGGCGGGAGGAGCAACCGATCGAGTTAAACTCGAGCTGAATGCCATCAACTTTTGGTGGGGGGGGGGAAAAAGCATTTTTTAACCCAAAACTTCAACTTAAACTGTAATTCTTACTTATATGAAAAGCAAAACAACAACAAAAAAAGCAAAACATATTAAAAAGCTGAAAAAAAAAATTAATAGTGCACAAATGGGATTTTTTTTTATTGAAGGTAAGGAGAAAAAGTGAGCTTTCAAAGACAAGATGGCTTCTTGGTTTAATTTCCATGAAGAAAAAAGTGAACATATTTTTAAAAAGAAAAACAAATAACAGCTGTAAGTTGTGGTGAAATAGCTCCCCATTTGAATATTTGAATGACTGAAACAGAACAAAGATTGCAAAAGCAGCTCAAGGCCAGAACCTGCAGAAAAATCACCAGGTGAATCTCAATGCTGTGAACGCTTTGCAGCCTTCGGTTTCCCTCCACAGAAGGAGAAATCTTTCCAGTTCCCGTTTAGAAAATACAAAATATCTTTCAGTTCCAGGTTTTGAATTTGAATAAATGATCTGCCGCCATTCCGCCTTCCCAGGCACCAATGTGACGGTGAACTCGGTCCACCCGGGCACGGTGAACTCCGACCTGACCCGACACTCGACCCTCATGATGATACTGTTCACCGTCTTCTCCGTGTTCCTGAAGACGCCGCTGGAAGGAGCACAGACCAGCGTGTACTGCGCTGTGGCCGAGGAGCTCCACTCGGTGTCCGGGAAACACTTCAGGTAGGAGACGGCGCGCTGCGGACAAAACCTCCTTATAAAAACAAAAACCCGTCTGTTAATGGGACGGTGCTCTTTTCTGAATTATTCATCGGAGAGTAGAAGCGCCCGGAAAGAAATGTGGACATAATGCTACAAAAGCCGGTCGGTAATTTGTTCTGGCCTCCTGTATTATTAAAGAACGGAGCATCGGGCGAGAAACTAAAAATAGGGAAAACTTGCCTTCTCAGCTGTAGAAAACCACAGCAAGTGACTATTTCACGTTTTCCGTGTAGAACTGTAAAACCTAGCTTAATATCACAACAGCTGGGTTCATTTTAAAGCTGTAATCTGAATGTAAATGGGGGCCAATAATGAAGCTCTGCACTGGTTTTATCTACATTAATTGTCAAAACTAGGAGTAGGTGGATGAAATCCCTGTAATATTAAGATTTATTTAGCTATTAAATCTATTTTTATATAAGTAGTTCAGGAACTGTTTTTAATTTTGCCAATAAACCTTGTTTACAGAGCAGATTTTAAATGTAATAATTAAAAAAAATTCCCGATTTTGTCACAATCTTGAATTATTCCATAGATCCAAATTGGTCTGTTTTGTGTGTCAGGATGAATAAACGAGTTCCAAGTCGCCTCCTGGCATTCGGACTTGGAAACCCGAAGTCAATATCCAACATAGGGCCAGGGGATAAATTGATTTTGAATCAATTAATTTAATTTCCTGTTTTTCCAAGATTTAATTTTCGGGGTGGAAAAAAACTGGATTTTTGTCACCAATTCATTCCTTCGTTTTGCCCAGTTCAGAGTGATGTTAGCGACCCAAGAACGGCCATCTTTTCTTTTTCTACATGCGCATTTTGCAACTTTTATTTCTATTTATTCTGACTTTGAAGTCAACTTCCAGAAGAAACGATTGAAAAAGAAAAGTTTTTGAAGATATTTTCTGTCATTTGTGTTTTAATTTTTTTTAAGAAAAAAAAATGGGGGGGGGGGGGGATAGCTTGAAATCTGACATCAAATTTGATTTTAAAAAATCCCTGGAGATTTTATTTTTAAACCATATCGCCCAATTCCTAATCCAATGGTGGCTGCTGCTGAGCATATAGGATGTAGTCAAAGTGGCAGAAATAAACAGCTTATATGGAGTTTTTATGTTTGGTGTCACATTAAACCGGAGGCAGACATTATACCATACAACCTCATCCTTCACAATTCTCAAATTCTGACCTGGAAAAATACTCGCCAAAGCTGAAATCAGCAACCATCCAACATGGCTGCCATCCAACATGGCTGCCATCCGACATGGCTGCCTCGTGTTTAAAACATAGTAAACATTGGAGGAGTCGACCGTTTATTCTGCTGTTTTTCCAATTATTTTCCTTATGAGACGAAATCAAAACAAGATACATATCATAATGAAACAGTATGGGATTAATAGTTTGATTTGTTACATTTATTTAGTTTTAATTACACAAATGTAGGATTAATATTTGCGTGATTAAAAAAAACCCACATAAATCACGTGTGTGATTTAAATCTTTTAGGTCAAAATCTAAAATAATTTTGACCTTTTATTTAATATTTTAAAAATAATCTAAATGAAGTATTAGCATAGTTTTAATTACAATTAAAATTTGTGTAGTTGTGCCATTTTAACCTTGGTTGTTTTTAGCTAGACAGTTTGAGCGTTGTCCAGGGACAACAGATGAAAAGTAGCATTTTGGCTAATTCTGGCACATTTACCAAAATTTACCATTTACCGGATAAAATAAAATGAAATTACATAGAAGGGTGGGATTTAAAAAAAAAAAAAAATACAGATTAGCAACATTCTGCTCAGATCAATTAGGGTTTGGACGGTCAGTTTCTAGAAAGCCGTGCAACAAAGTCAGAATGAATACAGACGGGAGCAGCTGGGGGCGACTCATGCTGTTATTAGCTCTTACATAATAACGGTCCGGGCCTTTCTGCTCCGGTTTCAGCGACTGCGCCCCCGCCTTCGTCGCTCCTCAGGGGAGAAGTGAGGAGACGGCCAGCAAACTGTGGGACGTCAGCTGCGAGCTTCTGGGCATCGACTGGGACTGAGTCCTCCTCTTCGCAACGCTCACATTTCTCAGGCTTCCTCGGAGTCCCTCACACTTCAGTTCTTGTTTTTTCTTTTTTACATTTTTATTTCGATGTTCCGTACTGGAACATCGAAAGCTTTTCTTTTCGGTACGTTCTATAGGAGGTAAATCAATGTGAAGTTTTTTTTTTTTTTGGGTGAAATAAGATGCAGTAACGTTGCGTGTTTTGGTGCTCTGCTGCAGCTCGATAGACCAGAACCAGTCTACTGTATCGACGGTTCATATCTTAGGACTCTATTTTCATAACACAATGCGAATACAGCAAATGGCAAAAAAAAAAATTAAAAACGAACTTGATCTGTTTGTAATGCTGTTGCCGTACGATTAGCCGTCAATGCAGGGTAAAAAGACCAGCATCTTTTTCATTCTCATCGGATTTCATGTTCATTTCTTAGGAATTTGCAGTTAAATAGTTCAACTCTTGTGCCAACTTTCTTAAAAAAAAAAACAAAAAAAAAGTCAAAAACAGGGATTATATTTTACACTCACGTTTGTTAGCGTGAGCGTGAGCCATAAATGTATCGTTTTCTTCTTTATTTTAAGAGGTAAGAAATTTCTTTTCCCCTTTTCTAGTGTCCCGATTGGCACATTTCCGCAGATTTAACGATCTCCCAACTTAACGTTTTCGTTCACGTTCGTAGTTGCCGAGAGTTTACATTCTCTGTTTTATACAAGTCGAAACATGCCTTTTACGAAACTGACATTCATAGTAAGAGTTGAATGTTTACATTTTATGTAAATAAAGAGAAACATTACAACGGGGTGCTTGTGCGGATCTTGGAATCTCAACCTGTCTCGACATTTCAGGCATTCCGTATGAAACAGCTGGTTGCTACGTGACCCAGGGCTGTTTGGCTCTGCAAAAGGGAAATTCAAGATGGAATGCTAATTACAGGATTGCCTTTTATTCATTCAGGACTGCGTCTTGGAGGTAGACGGGTCACACACCTCAACTGTTTGGATTATTTGTGTAAAGGTATGTGTGTTTGTAGCGTATATAAAAAGAGATGGAGGGCACTGAACCCCCCACACATAAAGTTGAAACGAACTGGATAAACAACACAGATGACCTGTGACAAAAGTTTAACTCCTTTGCCTTCTCCCAGTACTGTGGGAACGCACCACTCAGTTGGAAACAACCAATAGAGATAGGCGGAGGGTTTTAGTGCTGTCAATAACTCTTGCGCTCCTCTCCTCCCTCCAACTCTTTGCTAAGCTACAGCTGATTCACCACAACAGAGTCTGCCACTAATGCTAATGCTAGTTAGTATAGGGCATTACAATGGCAGATAAACAGTTTTTCTGTTGTTTTTCCATCATTGGCGCATTGTGGAGCATACAGGAGGTTGATTGACAGCGCTAAGACCCTCCTCCTTGCTCTGATTGGTTGGTTTTGACCAGGAGTGATGCATTTCATTTTTGCAGAACGCAAAGGTAGCACAGGGAGAAGGTGGAGGAGCTCAATTTTTCACATATTATCTGTCATATTATACTGTCAAGACATGGTGACAGTTTTAATAAATGTGGGGAAAAAAACATTTTTGTAAAAGTTGCATACTGCAGGTTGAAGTGAAGTATTTAATTATTGAAAACAAAGCCAGTTAGTTTTTCCTACAAGCAGAAATTCTCTGATTAGAAACGTAATCAGATACATTTAAAAATAAAGGCTATAAAAGAAACACTTTTATTCTTCAAGTATCTTTCTTTCAAGATGTGTGTGGCCGTATTTGAAATTAAAATGACAAACACCAGAAATAAACATCTCAACAAAAATATATATATCAATAATTATGATTTTATTTCACAATTGACAAACAGAGCACAAAATCATTAGTCCCTGCATTTTTTTTTAAAGAAGTTACTGCATTACATATTTCATGATATTTTTATTTTTTCCCCTAAATATTCGTTTCAGTATAAAGTGCGGCAGTGATGGGACACAACAGTCGAAGTTGAGTAGGGATAGAGTGCAGCTTCGTTCAAAATGGTTTCATTTGTTCCTCAATAATTACTACGGGAAGATTTGTTGCCAGGTTAGTGCAGAGACACGCAAGGCAAAGAGGCAACAACATCTCCACCGCCTGACGGTGCTTCTTCAAACATGTGACACATTTAATGTGACTAAAAGTTATACCTGGAACCTGTTGGTTCAGGAATACAAAAACTAATTCAGGTTTTGTGACTCTGTGTGTGTGTTTTTTTTTAATTTTTACTCAATGTTACAAATTCACCTGATCTACCTTAAGGACAGACAACAACAAAAAACTAGGAGTCTGACTAAGCAACAGTGTTTCTGATCTCATAAACGAAGTGGATCCCTTCCTGCATCCCACCTGAAATTTAAACAATTAAAATGTTCTTAAATGCCCTGAAATATAATTATTTCTTTGTACAACTGCTTTAAAAGGATAGTTTGGGATATTTGAAGTGGGGTTTTGCTAAAAAATAAAAAAAAATTAGAAGCTCTTAATATCTTTCCTCCAGCAGATAACTTTTCATCCACATTAGAGAGTACAAGAGGCTAAAGCTAATGGCTAACCCAAGGAGAACTAAGACCAGCATAGTTGAGATTCTTTAAATGGTTCCATCACGCGCCTTCACAAGAAAATGGATAAGTTTATTTTCCTGTCAAACAACTACTGTGTTGCTACCCTGATGCTCAGTCACCTTTGGCTGCTGTTTCATAACAATGAATGATATACAGCTGCTACCGTCAAAACACCCAACTGTAAAATGGTGGTGGGGGGGGAATGTACACAGTCTCTGGAGAAGATGGAGACATTTAATATCTGCTAATGTTTGAACTGTTTCCCAGAAATGACATTTTCAGCTTTGAATCGTTCTGAACTGCAGATAAAATAGACGACTCGGCTGGCTAGCTGTTAGCTTTCCATCACTGATTTCTGCATTGTTCTCCAACCTCACTTACTATGATGTGTCTACTGCCGGTGAGGGAACCATTATTGATTACTTTATAGGAACCCTCCTGTTTCTGTTTAAAGAACTCAAATTTAGCTTAATTATTCTAGCTAAAAATTAGCTTGATTAACTTATTTTAGAAACTTCTACCCCTCCTCAGATAATTATTTTCAGAATCAATGGAGGCTGGAGACGATGCGTCAATGACGATGAAAAAAACAGTGGAAAAGTAAAAACGATTCCTGGTCCAAGTACTGCATTGAGGCTAGTATTTTTTTTTTATTTTCCATTTTTCACTTAATCTCTGTAATAGATTGGTTAGTATGACTGGAAAAACACATTCTGCTTTCATTGCATGTTTCACACGGGAAAATCGTGAACTGTGCTCTGCTTCCTGCCTTCGCGTACTGTGTAACTAAGATCCGAATACCAACCTGTCAACGGTTTAAAGGTTCCTAAAACAATGTTTGGGTAAAACAAGTGTGAAATTTTTGATACTGGAATTTAAGCTAACAAGTTAGCCGTTAGCTATAACCTCCACGTCCAACTAATCTGGATAACAAGAGCGATCGGCTGTATCTAGGATATAACCTCCTCACGTCGCTTCAAACATCCTGCACTATCCTTTTCAAAGAAACAATCACTGAAAATGTGTTCTGTACACGTAAACTACGTCTCTGGGATAGCAACGAGAATATCTGTTAGGTATGTAACATTTTGACAAAGAACATTGAAAGTGGACAAACCAAAACATACAGACATTAATATCGTTAATAGAAATAAAAGAAAGAAAGAAAAAAAAAATGGTAACATTTATCAAGGGTCAGTTTCGGATTTTCTTTTCCCTTTAGGCTGAGGTAGGAAACAAACACACACCAATGCAAAGCAGCGTGCGTTTCAGTCAAGTACCGTCCTTTTAAAATACCGTACCGATGAAAAGCAACGTCGTCTTTCGAGAATCGGCACAGTGGTGATTCACAGCTTTACCGCGGAAGGAACGATACTTGCGTAACAAAAGGTTTTCCCAACAGGTTCTACCGTCAACACAGGGCTAGCGCTGGTTTAGCGCTAGTGTTTGCTAGCGCCAACTTAGCAGCACACACTTTTTGAGCAGTAAAAACTGATTCTCAAGAGTTTCACATCTGAGAAACCGGTGCTACGATTTTGTGTAAAATGTTCTGAAATTAAAGGGGAAAAAAATACTTGTCAGTTATACTAGTTTTAGAAAGAATTACTGCATAATGCCAACATGATGCACAGATGGTGTCCTCTTTGGTTGTAGGGGAATGCCACAATTATTTCAAATGAAAGTACTTGTTCACATGAAATCTAAAAATATGTTTTGTGGCTTCTGCAGGAAGTTGAAATATTTCCCTCGTCAGCAGACTCAGCCTGGGGGTTTTGAACTAAGCCCTATAAGTTTGCGTAACCCATGTAATTACCAGGGTAGGATTGCTGCGATCACGCTAAAGGAGGAAGATCGATTCCTTACGGTTGTGGTGGGTAGAAACAACATGTCAGTGGGGAGATTTAAGTCGGCAGACGCTGAGGCCCACGTCGCTGTGTTTTAAACACGTAGTGTGCGGATCGCGACTCCTTTTGCTTCAGAGTCTTCCCTTCTTTACCTTGCGGTGGGCCGGCTCTGACGCGGCGGGGGGGATCTGCTGTGCTCCGAGAGCCACTGGCGGCAGATGTTCTGCATCACCGAGTCCTGCGCTCCTTCAGCCGCTTGCAGGACGTCCTGGACCAACGGGCCCGCCCGGCCCGGGTCCAGCTTCACGGCCAGCAGGTACGCCGGCCTCAGTTTACTGCACACCAGGAAGGCTTTGATCTGAGACAGAAAAGTTTCAGATGCATGCAATTAAAATTGAACAGATTTTTCTTCTGTTTTTCCCTTTACTGAAGTTCATGAAAGACTGCTTAGTGCAATGAAAGCAGAACAAACACCAGTCTACCTTGGTTTCTATGCTCTTTATCTCCATGACGAGGATTTCCAGCTCCTTGGCCTGAACCAAAACAAAGGTGAGAATCAGCCTGTCCAGACGGACTGCATGTCACAGTTTGTCCTGCAGCTTCCTTCTAGTGATTTCTGCCACTTACATCAGCCGGCCCCTTATCGGCTACAGACACACAGCTGAGGATGAGGGCGTCGCAGTCGCTCCTGGTGGCGGTGCCCGACTCGCCCACGCATTTGAGGAGCTGCTTCACGGCGCCGTACTGCCTCTGCCGGACGAGCCGGTGCCCCGCCTTGACGTAGACGGCCTGCGCCTCCAGCTGGAAGTCCTGCGAGGGCAGGAGGGGAAAGAGAGGAGAGGAAGTCGAATAAAAATTTAAAATACTCACTGTGACCGGAGCTCGAAAGAGTAGCGGCTTAACTTGTACCTGTATGACTCTGTACGCGATGCCGAACCCTTCCTCTACGTTTTTTCCTCCGAGCATCACCTGTGACACAAGTGGAAAAAAAACCACATGTGATTCCAGAGTTCATTTGTTCACAAATCCTTTGTCTTGTAAAAACATCATATAACATTAACTTTTTCCAACTTTAATGTAAGGTCTGGGGGATTTTATGAGGCAGGAAAATAAAAGACAAGTGGTTTTTGATTTTTCCATTTTGCCTCACTAAATAATTATGGAAGACATTGTATTAGGTCCCCTATTTACTGTAATACCCCAAAATAACATCCAGAGCTGACAGTTTCCTTAATTAGTCAGCACATTAGTAAACTCTGCTGACCTGTGACTTAATCTCAATATGAATCCAGATGTCCTTTCTCAGAGGTTTATCTCTCTATTTTAATAAGCATTCTCCATCGTGAGTAAGGAACACAACAGAGAAGACGGATAAAAGTTGTGGAAAAGTTCAATTTAAAAACCGATATCACTGGCAAGCCCTCTTGAAAAATGCTGCCAATACAACGGCAAACAGAGACATCTTCGATGACGAAGACATAAATTTAAATAAATAAATTAAAAAAAAAAATTTTTTTAGCTGTGCCTCCCTAAACGTTTTACTGGCCTGGACACCCATAGTCAGCAGGAAGATGCCGTCAAAGCTACAATTAAAATGGTCTAGTCAAAGTCCAGACCTCAATCAGGTTGAGCAGCAAGACTCGAAAGTTGTTGTTTTCAAGGCAACTCTTGAGCTATTTTGTCTCATGACCTTTAAAGCTGCTAGAGAAACGCTGGGACTTTCACACATAGACACTAGGGGGTGCTAGAGCACCTGCCTTTCTTGCCCTCTGCACGAAAAAGTCCCCTTCTGAAATCCTTTTTTTTTTTTTTTTTTGGTTATAATCACATCAAAATGTGACTCTTCATTCCTAAATGGATTATTAGGCTCAGAAGACGAGTCAGAAACATCCAGCTTCACCTTGCAGGCGACCTCCATCTTCACAGAGTTTATACCGAACAGCGTCGGCGGCGGCGAACCGGATCCGGTCGGCCTGGACGGAGGCCTGCCAGCCTGCGAGGCGCCGGAGGACGCCGCCACCGCCTCGCAGCGATGCAGGAAGCGAGTCACCTCCAGCTGCAGTTCGATTGTGTTCATGTGCCTGCAGAAAGTTCAGTCATCTCTGCTTCAAATGTTCAAAAACTCCGACGGGAAAATAACAGAGGGTACAAAACCCCCTTTTTAAAACGCAACGATAAAACCGATGAGGTGTTTATCAAATAACCTGGACACGTCGCTGGATGACATCGTCTTCCTGAAGGAGCTGACAGACGGTTTCCTCCTGCCGGCCCCTCGGCCTTGCTGCTCCTGCAGGTATGTCTTCAGGTGTTCTTTGGCTCTGGCCAACCAGCGCTGGAGAACGCCAAGAAAAGAGTCAGCCACAGGCTTAACTTAGAAAAATAAATTAGAATAAAATAGTCCACTTGAAACCAAATAAGACAGAAACACCTGCTGCTCCCCCAGCTGTAGGTATGAGGTCGCTCCATGTGTGAAGAATCGTATGCAGGTCATTGCGGCGCGGACGTGATCCTGCGCAGAAAACAAAAAATAATGCTTTCAAATTCAGATTTAACACTAAAAAAAAAATTATTTTTGTCCCTTCTGCGAGTTGTACAACGGAGTATTAGGGACAGGCTACGAGAATTTTTGTTCAATTACAAAAATAAAACCAAAAATTTCCTCAGAAAAAAACATTTTCTCATTAAAAAAGTTGTTTTAATAAGAGAAAGGCTGGGATAGTTAAGAGCTGACCTGTGTAGTTCTGTCTTCATTGCTTTAAAGTCCTACTGCGTGTAATTTCATGCTAATGTGTTCAAAGATGAAGTATTTTTTGTTGATTAAATATTATTTGTAAAAAGCAAGATGCTCAACATTCCTCTCTTTAACGTTTTCTTATTTTTCATGTTCTCATAAAATGATGATTTATTCTCTTAATATTACAACTTCATTCTGGCATTATTTCAACTCTATTATCATACAACTTTATTCTTGTAGGATTATGACTTTCTCCTTGTGATTAAAAAAAATTAAAAAAAATCATAGCCTGGCCCTAATATTCTGATGTAGAGCTGACCTGTAAACAGAAGCTGTTAAAAATGTTTGTCAAACAAGATGGCCGCCGTGGGCATGTACATCACTCTGAAATATAGAAACCCAATGAGGGCATTTGGAGGGAGGGAGGGAAAATCCACATTGTCCAAAAATTAAATCCTCAAAATCCAAAAATTCAATTATTAAAATCGGATTATGGTTTAATCTAAATTATTCAAACTACACCTTTACAAACAACAAGTGTTTGCCCCCCAAAAACACAGACATTAAAGCAGATCCTACCATCATGAACTGCTGCAGCTGGTACAGACAGTGATAGTACTGCTTCCGCTGCAGGAACTGGCACGAAGCGATCAGGTAGCGGCTCCACGAGTCCAAGCTGGGCTCTAGTTTTCCCATGATGCCCTGCAGCTTGCCGAGATGCCCTCGCTCCACACATGGCTGCAACACGCCCTCCAGAAACACTTCCTCGGGACACTCCTGAGCCGCCGGACGGGGTGCGATCACACACACACACACACAAACAAACAAACGTCTGGTTCTATAGCACAAGGGATCGACCCGAAGACGATCCGTAACCATGGAGCCTCACCTTGGTGAGGAGATACGTCAAGGCTTCCTCGTCACAGTTGTGGCGCATGTAGAAGCTGACGACAGCCAGGTGGGGGCCGTACGTCTTCAGGTAATGGAGACACTCCTGGTGGAGGTAGCTGCTCTGAGTCGGGGCGACTTGTCGCTCCGCTGGACCGACTTCGTTCAGAGCGTCCTCCAGCTCCCGGAGGGACGCCAAAATGTCTTCGCCGTACGACTGACGAAGGAGACAGAAGGCGGCAGTTTAACAAACAAAACAAGTCGCAGCTTAAATATGTCAGAGAATATAACTACGTCTGTCACAACAAGCAGTGAACCAACTAATCGCATGATTAACTGAAACGAGTGCCATCATTTCCGCCGGGACAGCAGCGGATCAAGAGATGATCCTTTTTAAAGATGGTTGAAAAGCAGCCATCTTTGGAAACACTGCAAACATTTGACACCCAGTACAAAGTAGTTGGTTTAACTACCCTGTCTAAGCTGAATGATTATTAAGTAGACATATGCAAATCTGATATTAATATCTGTATCAGTCCCAATAGTGATAAAACTTCTAGATCAGGTATCTGTGACCATGTTGCTGATCCATAAGGGCAGATCTATTCAGACTAATTCTACAGTTTTTTTTCTTTTTTGAGGGACAACATGCTTTATTATTAATTTTATATTATGTTTGGAATTACTAATTGTACTTTCTGCACCATCTCAAAAAAGGTTTGTTGGAGTTTATGTTTGTAAATTTCAGCATCTTTATTATTTATTTTACATTGGCTGTTATACTCCTAACTGCACCGATTTAAATTAAAGGTGTGTTGTCTTAACATGACTGACCAAGCTAGTGAAGCTATTGGTGTATTTCAGTGTGTTGCACTGGTGAGTTATCAAATAAACTTGTAAGTCAGTAAATTTATGTCTGTATTTACAAAACAAAAACATTTCAAGTCAACTAAGCTCTGTTTTTCTGTTTCACAACAGTATCTTTCGATTCTAAACCTCAGATATTGGTAAAGTGAATCAGTGCATCACTACTATTTAGTTAAATGCTCTTTAGAAATTTATTGGGGTTTTTTCTGTGAGTGGACACATTACATTATTATATTAGTGGAAAATGGTCTCAAAATGACAGTAGTGTCGTTTATCGCAATAATGTCTGGGAAAATTTATCGCCCAGCATAATTTGTTTTTGTGACAGGCCTAAATGTAATAATACTGTAAGAACGAGGGAAACCCTGGTTTCTAAACAGTGTAAAACTCGTAGTGATGTTTTGACAGAAAGACAGGAGTGGCACCATTATATATACATATATAAATATATATAAAAATAAAGCTTCTCACCGGGGCGCAAGCGGGCCGTACGGTGGTCTCGAGGTGATGGACGATCTCCTGCAACAAAGGTGGGCCCAGATTGAGCTGGTTCCGGTCCACCGGAGGCTTCAGGCAGCGGGAAAACTTCTCCCTGGCTCCGGAAAGATTCCCGGCCTTCAGAGAACCCAGAGCCCACGCCTGCCACACGCCGCCGGGGTCGAGGCCGCTCTTTGTCGACACCTAGCAACACCGCCAGA
This sequence comes from Xiphophorus maculatus, assembly GCF_002775205.1. Taxonomy (NCBI): domain Eukaryota; kingdom Metazoa; phylum Chordata; class Actinopteri; order Cyprinodontiformes; family Poeciliidae; genus Xiphophorus; species Xiphophorus maculatus. Next base: position 22,799,125 of record NC_036461.1, read on the forward strand.
CATCATCGTCATCGTCACCAATCCGCTGAAGGGCGAAAAAATGTAAGTCGAATCAAAGAATCCCAGGAAGCCCCACCTCCACCGCCAGCTGGTAGTGTTCGGCCTCCAGCAGCTGGTTGCGCAGGCGCGTGACGGCGGTCGTCTCCAGGATGTCGTCCAGAGAGGGAATGTATTTGTAATTGGCCAGCACCAGAATCTTCAACACGTCTACTTTGCTGATGTAGCTGCAAACGGGACGAATGAAGAAGAAGCAAAGCTTTGAAGCCGACATTCAGAGAGGATTTAACACATTACTGTCATTCATTTGGATGGAATGATGATGCAGCTTCAGTGAAGAAAAACAAAGACATTTATTAGGCAAATAAGTTTTAATTTATCGTGAATTTTTGCTAATCTACACAGGATCAACATTTGTCACACTAGCTGCTCAACCAGCCAATTTCAACTACCTCAACAATCAGCGGTGGTCAAAAATCCAATAATATTTCTGACAAAAGCTCTTTGATAGCTATAAAAAGTTGTTTTTTTCAAAACAAAAAACTATTAGTGGGGATCTATGTTTATACTTAAGCTTATAGGCACATATTTGAACTTGAAAGTTAAATCAAGTCCATAATAAATAAAGACTCACTGACATTATCTACTGCATCATCCGTCCAGCACATAAAAGGAGAAGTTCAAAAATAAATTTCCTGGATCAATAAAAGCCAAAAATGGACAATTATGATGACAAATTTTGCTGGATTGTCCCAGAGATTATTGTGATAAACGTTAATATTGTAGTTTTGAGACCATTTTGCACCAATGAAATGGTAATGACATAATAATGCATTAAACACAGACTGATAAACTTTAACTTTGCACACTGGAACTGGGAGACATTTTAAATACATCAAAATATAAAACGACAACCAAAGACAACGAATAAAAAAAGCCAATTAAAAACTGAAACCATAAATAAAATGGATTATGACGTCTCTACAAAAATGCCCTTGAAAAAATATTCAAATCATCAGAATGGAAATTATTGAGCTCGTTTTAAATAATTATGCAATTAATTGATTAACTAACCTAATTCGTGATTCAGTTCTATTCAAAAATGCTTTATAGATCCCAAACAGAAATTAAATATTGTTTTAACTTATGTTATCCAAGGTTCCTCAAAGAGTTGTTGTATATGGGGATTGCTGTGAGAAGGAAGGATCTCCTATAGTAGTCTGTGTTACAGCGGTTCTACAGAAGCCCCTGACTGAAGACTTTGTTTTGTTGTATAACACTCACATGAAGAAGGTGTGTACGTTTCTAACCTGCTCTGTACGTTCTGTAAGGACGCAGTGAGGTAAGTGGGTGAAATCGTGTGGTGAAATATCAAATAAATACTTTACGTCACGCATCCTGTGACTCAAAGGGTTGCAGGCTGGTTGCAGCGACGAGCTACAGTTTTGTAAACCTTCCGGTGTTGGTTCACTTTTGAGGAACTTCAAAACTAAATCAAAAGAATATTCCTTTCCAGGCCTGTAAAGCTATTCGACACTTGGCTTCACGTCGCAGGGCGCGTCCTACCTGTCGCATAAAGCCAGATCGTGGCTCTGGCCGACTTTCACAAACATCAGCTTGGCGCTGAACAGCAGCTGCCGCATGACGTCAGTGAGGAGGCAGGCGTCCACCTCCGGGTTGGTCAGTTTCCGGGACAGGGAGCGGCAGTGGTTGATGAGCTGGTGGCCGCAGGCGGCTTGGTCGCTGTGCAGAGACAAGATGGCCACGCAGAGGTGCGCGCTGGGAGCCTGGTGGCGTTACAGATGTTTACATTTTAGCTAGCGACACTCAAACGGATCACAATCACAGCTCTAAACATGAGAAACATATCATTTTAAGTCGCTTTGTTCCAAAATTAAGGCTTTTATCAGGACGAATGCGGGAAGACAAGTAAACATGGAAGGAAAAGTACAACGTTAAGTTGCATATTTTTGCTCGTCATGCTACAAATACAAACTTTAATCCATTTTTGGGGGGATTTATTGGGAATTATTTCTTTACAAATACACTTCTATTCAGCTTCCTGTACTCCGATATGTCTAAATAAAAATAATGAGTTGAACCAAACAATGTAAAGTTAGACCTGTTCGTAGTAGAACTCGCTCCGCCGCAGCTGGTTCTCAGCAGGGCTTGTGCTCAGACGGCTCTGTCGGTGGACCACTTCAGGCAGATGCAGCATCCCGTCCAGAGGCTCCTGGGAGACGACCGGGCTTCCAATGACTGCGCCGAGACAGACAGACAGAGGAGCGGGAGCATACTCAGCAAACAGAGGCCTGCAGGCGAGAGTTACTAAAACAACGGTAGGGGACGTCGACCTACCTTCGGCAGACTCGGACTCCTCTTCAGAACTGCAAAAACAGAATAAAAGGAGGCGAGTTTGAGGAATGGTTGAGTTTAACTCGAGCAAACAGGTTCCTCACAGAGGAAGTTACATTTTGAATGCTTGGACTGTACGAGGCACTACGTAAAAAGACTTACAAATAAATGAAGGCTGAGAGTTTAAAAGTAAATTTTGTATTTTTTTTTTACATACAAAAGTCCTGAGCTGGAACCTGTTTTTGACGTTTCCGGTACGCCCATAAATCTGACACACAAGTCAGAAGCAACAGCAGCAGAGAACGAAGCTGCTTTTCTTGGCTCACCTGGGATTCGTTTGTGCTTCGAAACACGATATGATTGGACGCCAGAAAATCGTCCAATCCTATCCTGTGTTAAAATTGTGCTAAAAGGAGTTAGCCTATCAGTGAAACTATTCTATCCTAAAATAGCATCTCAGTGCTAAACATGTAGCAGTAGCGCAGACGTCCTCGATGCTAATGTCAGCATCCACAGTTCACATTTCTAAAGAAGGACTTTTTTTCAAAGAAGTTCCATGAGTGATGTGTAATAACACTTTGCACCAATCAGATGGTTGAATAACCCAGATAATAGATTGAAAGCAATAAATCAATTCCTTTTTGAGATTTAATGTTAATTTATGCAATAATTTAGCAGATAAATTGATTTTTGAAAGGAAAATGTTGCTTTCTTTTTGTCAGCATATGGTTTTTTGATTAAAATGTTATTATTTAAAACAACTAACACAAACCAACAACAAAAATGTACTCCTTAAAAAGGAACTCACTCTGGGTGGAAGTAAAGGTAACACTGGTCGCAGACTCGGACTTCCTCTCCTGGACGCCCGTCGAGCAGCATCTTCCGCTCCGAACATGCGCTGCATACCAGGCGGCCACATCTCCGGCAGTGATGCCGTCTGTTGAACTAAAGAGCAATGGGGACGGAGACGGCGGAAATATTCAAGTCTGTTCCTTTAGTTGCCAAAAAAAACCCTTGTCTTTTAAAGCAGGAATGCCAAACTCATTTTCATCTAGAGCCACATCAAGATCATAAATGTTCACAATGGACCGGTTGTGCCTGAATGTATTAATAAAAACCATTAAACTGTTAAAATACATACACATCTGTCTCAGGATTCAATAAGGACTTCTTAACATTAAATAACATTGAACATCTTTTCACGTTGATCAGTATCTTCCAGATGTTGCGATTGTTTTTGTGATGTGTTGCAATCAAAATCACAGATTTTGCAGTGCTAATTTAAAAATATTTGCAATATTTTCAAATTTATGACGTTAACTTGACATCAAATAAGGCTGAAGCAGCAGCGTAGTAAAACTAAAAAAATACTGCCACCTGCAGGTGGGAGCCACTTAAACCCAATGGGGCCACATGAAAAGCTATGATGGGCCGGATTTGGCCCAAGAGCCTCAAGTTTGACACCTGTGTTTTAGTGACTTCCAGTACCGGAGCAACAACATAAAATACCACAAAAAAAAAAAAGAAAAATTAGCAAAATATAAATAACAGATAAATGGAATATTGTGCAAACTGTAATATTAGAAACTCAAACAGCTTTTCTATTTGTGGCTCGCTTGCTATAAATTCACTGCATGTAAAACTTGAATTCATTCGATCCCATTGAGAACTTCCAGTTTCACAATCAAAACTACAACTGGTCTTCTTGCTGCCACTCACCATGGTGAACCTCTCCCGCTGGCAGACCATGCACAGGTCGTGGCGGGTGTCGGGGACCCAGTCCTTCCGGGCCGGCGGCTGATCTGGGGGCCGGAACTTGGCAGACGAGCGCCGGCGTCGCTCCGACGAGCCTCGATCCTTCTCCCTGTCCGAGCTGTTTGCAGACGAGGTGTGTGTCGGGGTGCTGCCTGCCGTCGAACACGGGGGAAGTAAACGTGAAGAAAAGTCAAATAGAAAGAGACCAGATTATGAAGGTAGAGAGTTCGTCTCACTTGAGGAAGAAGCCGGAGATTCGATTTGGCTGAACGACTGGGTGCTGAGCTCGTGCGCGGGACACTGCAGCAGCGCGTCCTGAAGGCTGATGACGGAGTCTGGAAAACAAGGTGATGCATATATTGTTGCAATAAGCTCCACAGGGTTTTCTGAAGTATAACATACACAAATCCAATTTCGTTTTTCCCAGCAATTACAAACTCTATTTAAATAATCTTGTTAAAAGTAAAGCTAACTCCATTGGGAAACGCCATTAGAAGTGCAAGTGTCACAGCAGCTGCTATGGCTTCAGACAAAATGAAGATGGAACATAAAATAGTTTGTTTTTTTTTCTTTTTTGTTCCTTGCCAGAACTCTTTTTCATTATCCAGCATATGAACTTTTCAGAAATATCGGAAATGACACTACAAACCTTTGGAAATAATAAAGCCACCTTTACATGCGTGAAATTGATGCAACTGAGGTAAACTAAAGCAAATTTACAGAGGAATTATTAAAAAAAACAATAACAAAAAAAAACATGGTGTTTGCCTTTGGCGCAGCTTGACACCATCTACAAAAACTGTAGATTTCTTGTGTCTTTACCTACCAAACTTTAATTAACTTATTTTTGCATGTCTAAAATTGCTTTTTTATTTATTACATCTATTTTGTGTATCCAGTTATAATAAAACAATAAGAAATTGGCTATATTTGACTCCAACGGAAGTGTTTTGTTGGGGGGGGGAAATCCACTGTGATAAAAGAAAAATTACTTAATTTAAAGTTAATTAATTACTCTAATTAATTAATTTAGGAATATTTTAATGAAAAAAAACCCACCAAAATATATGCTCAGATTTTTTGGGCACTACAAAAACTCCATACAATGTAATTTTGATGGAGGTTTCTGGTCACTGACTGTTTTTTTGGGATGCCATTGTCCTCCAAAAACAAACAATATTATTCCGCAAAAATAAATACCCCATCCATAATCAGGTAGGAAAAAAGAAAGTTAAAGTTAATTAAGCACCCTAAAAGAAAGCGGACCTGCAGCACCAACCTGAACGCGACCTCTCTTTGGGGGCGCACGAGAAGTCCAGGGCCTTGGAGGCGTAGTCCGCCAGGAGCTTATCGATGTCCTCTGCGCTGAAGCCGGCCTCGTGGCCAACCAGCAGACTGTGCAGCGTCTGCACCGCCACCTCCACCCACTCCACCTTCAGGTTCATCAGCAGCTGCTCGAGCATAAGCATGGGTTCTGAGAGCAGAGGGAAATAGTCCTGCCTGGAGCCCGGTGGGAGGGTCAGCAAAACCTGGAAGTAGAAACATATTTATGCTGGGAAAGCCGACAAGAACTGGGCATCTGCGGTTTTCAGTAAATCAAATGTGCTACTTTTATGAAATCTAAGACAAAAAAAGAAAAAAAACAAACGCCTGTATTACAAGGATAGTAAAAACTGTAACATTTCTGGGCTCTGCTTGTGCTTGCTTAGAGTTCACTTGCCTTTAAGCTAGGCTCAAGCTTAAAGGTAAGCTAGGCTCTTTAAGCTAGGCTCAAGGTGCCTAGCTTAAAGGTTTTACTGTTTTATGGAGGGGGGTTTGCACAGAATGCGCCCAGTATCATACTGGCTATCAATAGAAGTGAGCCAGTGACAAAAAAGAACATCGTCCAGCCAATTCGCCATAAATTTGCCCTTATTCATATAGACGCAAAAAAGCTAGCTAGTTGGCTAGCAGAAAAGCTAGCTAGCCAACTAGCAAGATTCACAGCAGAGTTGGGTAGTAATTACTTACATTTAATTGAGAAACTTTTTGGAAAAGATGTACTTTAAGGAATATTTTTACTACGATTTACTTCTTTCTTTTACTTGAGTAAAATTTCTAGATACTCTACCCACTGTCAGTAACTTCACTGACAGAAGCTTGTTCTAACCAAACGTTCAGACAGACACACACCAGTGCTTTTTTCTTCAAGTTTCACATTGAAAGAAATAGATTTTATTTGTAATTCTTTTGCATGATTTTTGTTATTTTGTAATTATGTTATTTATATGAATAATTTTAAAAATACCAGCATTTCTTTCTGTTTGGATGTTTTTGTCATTTTTAAATGATTGATGTTTCGACCAGTTACACATCAGTTGAGTAGCATTTGTTACCAAATACTTTTTTACTCTTACTTTAGTAATTTCTAGTAACGGCTACTTTTTACTTTTACTTCACTAAAACTATGCTGATGCAGTGCTAATCTTACATGAGTGCAGTTTTTGGCTACCCTCTAAGTAGCAGCTAGTTAGCGTAGCGTCAGGCATCTCGAATCACACAATAAAGATGTCTGCGCACCACTCAAAACTTTTACCTGACAAAAAAGTGATGTGAGAAAAAGACCTAAACAATTAAATAGTGATACCTCAACATAATGTAAGACTTGTGATTAACGTATTTAAGGTCAACTTACATTTATTAATAAAAAAGACAGGAACAGATTTATGGGAGAATACCTGGAAAAGATTATAGTCTCCTTGCAAATTACAAAACCTTTGGAACAGACAAGTTTCAAAATATGTTTTCATAGGCAATGAGTTGTTCATTTATGGAAGACAGGGTGTGTCTGGGAGGAGACTTCTACTGACGAACGAAGGAGAATTACACAACAAGGAGAACTCCAGAATGTTCTCAGCATAGGCACGAGCTGTACTTCCTGTGTTTTCAGAACACAGACATGGACATGCAGGACCAGACAGATGCCTGGCATCCTGGCAGCGACGTGTGAAAAGAACTACAGCAGAAAAAAAAACAAACACAACCGAAGCCTTTTGTTTTTTCTTTTGCAATTTACACTTTGTTTTTGAAGTTGATCAGAGTTTTCTAGGAACATTTCCCTTATTTGTGACATTCTGTTTCTCTGGGGGTATAAATATGACGTAACACAGACGTGGACTTCATCTTTCAACACACACACACTTATCAGAATGAGAAAAAAGAATTCCACGGCAACACTTGGACATCATTTATATGCCAACTTGTTGTCTTTACAAGAAACAATAACTTTTGAGTTTGCCAAACTCTACAAGTATAGTAATTATTGAATTTATCCACTGGACGCTGGATTTTATTAAATTTTCAGTTTTAAATTTTAATATTGACATGTTTTGAACACCCTTTCCAGAGTCTTAGAAATAAAATTTGAATGAACCCTCAAGTTGTCTTCATAGTTGGGCATTTATAAAGCTACTAGCTACTATCATTTAACACCTAGAGATAGCAAAGGCCCTGGAACTGACTAACCTTTGATCCCAGATGAAGAGAGTGGATGTGGCGCCGACGGGCCGGAGACACCTGCCTCTGGAAGTGGACGGTGAGGTAGTCAGCCAGGAAGTGACACGCCGCCAATCCAGGGCGTCGATCCAGGGCATGTTCGCAAACGTCAAGGGCAACGGCAACATCCGAGATGCTTTCAAGTAGCTGCGGTCACAAATGGGGGAACATTTCAAGAGGAGAAAAGACCACTAAAGGGAGTTCATGAATGTTGAAAGTTGTTTAATCTTTTGATTATTTTTCAAGGATGGAGATAAGTTTATGGTCTTTAAATCTTAAAAACAAGAATCTATCTCCTTTGAAAAGACGGTTTCTCCTTTCTGAACATAGTAGCGCAGATTCTCTAAGGACGATTTCTCCAATCAAGAATACTTTTCAGTTTTTCACCAGTTATGTTTGTCGTCAAAAGCTCATTTTTTGCTGCTAAAGTTCAATAAGGTGATTAATCCAGACCTCAAAAGCCTCATCTGTCACTTCCTCCTCCAGCAGATGAAGCAAATGCTCCGTCTGCAGCTGCAGCTTCAGCTGGTCAGAGACAGGATAAAGCTCCGTCCACTGCTTGCAAAGAGAAAATTCCTGCAATAAAGAGACAAAAACAGACTAATATCAATATTTTTGGAAACTTTTTACACGTGTATTTTCATTCTCCAGGCTATATTTTTCATCTAAACTCTTACAGACAGTGCACTGATCTGCTAACTACACTGATGCGGGTTGAATGCACCCACTTTTGCCTCCAGGATCACAGACAGCATCGACTCCGGGTTTGCTTTGGATTCCGTCCTCAGCTCCTGCCAAGTTTTCCAGGGTAAGGACGGATGCAAATTCATCATCTGTGGCAGGATGAGACGGAGTAAATGGCTTTGAAATCACTTGAAAAATAAAATGCTGTTAATTGCAACCTGCACAGACTGCAAAAACGCTCCGTATTAAAAGCAAACGGTGACTTTAAAGGCTGAACAGGGAGCTGGATCACAAGGAGAAAAGAAAAAAAAACGGACTGTAGAGTCGGACGTTTGAGGTTTAGCGTTACCCAGCGGTAGATGCTTAGTTCCTTCTTCTTGAGCTCCAGGTCGGCGTTGAGCGAGGTTTGCGTGTCGGGGTCATTGAGGCAGAAGTCGATCAGGTCCAGACAGGCGGACAGAGGCCAGCGCTCCAGGGCCTGGAGGGCAACACGGGCTCGCAGGTTGGCGTCCTGAACCCGGAACAGATGATCGACGCCTTCATCTTCCTCTGCACGATGAAGGAAAAACATCTCTCTGTCATCTGGAGTGTCTGGTTTTTATGTCAGTTAACTAAAATTTACTTATTCAATAAAAGAATATTTCTATGTTTAGATCCTCTAAAAACAATTTCCTATTAAGCGTCTTTTGCTATTCAATTATTAATTTGTTAATCCAAACAACTAATCGACAAACCAACCCTGCACTGTATGTAAGTCGAGCAGAAAGGCCGAACGTTCACATAGTTCATGTTGGAAGTATTATTATTCTTTGCTACAAATGATCAAACGTTCAATTATGTTGTTGTATTCCAGGCACTCTCACTTAAAAAGAGGAATTGAGATATTTGTGTATTTACATCTTCTAATGTATTTCTAACATGGCACTAAAAGTTCTTAATTGGTTAAATGAATAATCTACAGAATTCTTTTTTTCTTTTCGACGAATCAATTAATCGATAGGATAATTGATTACTAAAATAATTGTTAGTCCTAAAACAATCAGAACTGGTGTGACAGAGTTTTTAAAAATTTGTTAATAGGAAAAAGAAGTAGTAGGTTTCCACCAAAAAACTCAAATTTCTGAGATTTGTCTCAGAAATTTTCTAGAAACAAACTTTGAGAAGTCAAAATTTGTGAGAAAAAAAACTCTGATATTTAGAGATTAACTACAAAATTTCCACAAAAGTTGAAAATGATCAACTTTTCAAACTTTTGAGATTAATCTAAAAAAGATTTTTGAGTTTTTCTTAGCAAATCTGTTACTTTTTGAGCTCGGAAATTTCTGAGATTAATCTCAAATTTTCTATTTACTATGTACAATTGCAATATGACCCTGTTGTAAAGAAAACCCTGACTGGTGCATCTCAGTAAAAAAAGTTAAATAAAAAATAAAAAGCTCCTTTAAAATAGATTTAAAAAAGAATTAAAACAAAATGTCTCATAAAAAACATTATTCCATGGGGGGTGTTTTTATACAACATTCCACAACTTCCCACCTTCCAAAGCGGCACAGACCAGCAGGCGGTCCTTTAGCTCCCCCTGCTGGCTGCCTCCCTGCCCGTACAGCTCCAGCAGGGTGAGGGCTCGGCCCAGGTCTTTGGTCACCACGGCGTTTTTAAAAGCCTCGGCAGCCAGAGCCTGGGTCAGTTCTTCTTGAGGTCCACACAGCAGCAGACCGATGAGTGGTTTCCCACAGATGGCGCCACCGAGGTCAGCGGAGCCCTCCTCGCCCTCGCCTAACGGGGTCCCAAGCACCGGCTCCGCCATGGCGTGAAGGTACGCCTTCAGAATGGGGAACTCCCTGAGGAGGCCGTCAGCCTCTCTGGATATTTGCTCGGCATCGAGGAAAACCTCCTTTCGTCCGCTGCGGAAGTATCCGGATAATCCGGATGATTTGGTGCGGGGGGCTTCTCCCTTACACGCTGTTAAACACGCCAGCGTGGCCAGCAAGGGGCAGCGAGACTTCAGGAAAGACAGGGCTGATGCTGTCAGGAGGAAGGTGTTTGAGGAAGATGAGGCGGAAGAAGACGAGCCGGAAGAAGGCGAGGAGGAAGAAGACGGCGGAGAAGTGGAGAGGTGGATGGGTGAGGAGGATGGCTCGTCCGCGGAGGCCTCGGACTCGGAGCTGCAGTCCGACGGCGGCGGTTCGGCCATCGCCAGCATGGTTTTGTAATGCTGAGAGTGCATTTGAAGCAGCAGAGACAAGCTGTCGACGCTGAAGGCTCCGCCAGCTCTCCTGCCGTCGCCGGAGGACGTTTCATCGGATGGATGCGAGCGCCACACGGGCAGGGCGTCGCAGCATCTCTGAACGATGACCTGCTGGACGCTCAGCCGCAGACCCTCCTGCTGCAGCACCGACAGAACTCTGGGATTTAAGAAAAAAAACAAAAAACAGGTCAAGAAAAAAAAATACACAAGTTTTAAATTTTAATTTACAGTCACTTACAGAGGTTTTTGTTCAATCGGTGCATTTTTATTGTCACAGTTAAACACTACTTTGTGTTGCTGTTACATAAAACACCTTAAGTGGCAGTATTATGTGTTTTATTATTATGTGTTTCCAACTTTGTTGCTTTCAGTTGTTATAAAAATGCGATATAGTTTGACTTACAATAAATTTGACTTTGAAAATTGAAATTGGGCTTCTGTCTCTTTAAGAAACTCCTGCTCTTTCCAAAACTCATCACAACATGGCTCCTCTAGAAACCCTTTGGCAACTTTTTTTTTCTTTTACCAGTGTTTCACGGAGCTTTAATAATTAGCTCAGCAGGTATGCAGGTCCACCAGGTGTTTGCTAATTGCTGATGGCTAGTCTGAAGGAGCTGAGTGGGGGAGCCAAGGGTGGGAGGAGATCTGTGATCTGGGCGGAGCTAGGTCCATCCAGGCGTTTTGGATGGCTGAATGGTTGCCATGGAAGATTAAAGGATTCCTCAAACATGCATGAATGATTCAAAGCAACACTCCAGGTATGTTTTACATACAGACAAATTCAATTTTACTTCCTTGTTAAGATTCTGTGTCTCTGCAGTGCACCCTGTTTTATCACCCTAAATGCACTATTTCCAGACCAAAAAGTTACATAAAATGTTCAAAAGTGTTTGCATGAAAACACAGTGATCGGGGATTTCTGTGTGTACCTGTCAGGAGAGACCTGTCTGTCAAACAGCAGGTGTGAGACGAGCTGAAACGGGGTTTGAAGCAAAACCAGGAGTGGATTTCCAAGCTTCACTTGACTGCTTTGGTCTAAGGAAGAAAAATAAGCAGGAGTAAAAAACAGTAGTTGCTCCGGCTGGCAGAAGAAAGTGAGATAATCTTACCTTCTGAAGAGAGGCTCCTCACCAACACAGAGGCCAGTGTGTTGACGTAGTCGAGGAAGCTGCGCATGTAATCCGGCCTGCGCAGGCCTCCGTCCGGCTCGAAGGGACAGAGCTGGTCCAGGGAGCGGAGGAGCTGCTTCATGCCGGAGCGCACGGGGTGAGCGTCCAGCTCCGCCGGCTTCAGACTGGCCTGATCCACCAGCAGGGTCAAAACACCGCTGCCCGCACCGCCGCCCTCTGGCACCCAAGACATAACCAGCAGAGACACAGCAGCTCAATGAAAATCGAATCTGACTTTACATACGAAAAACTAGAAAACAATGGAAAAGCAGCTGACAAACAGGCTCTTTCTATTGTATATTATTTCTATGTTAATACGGCAGCCTCAGCTGACGGCAGCAACAGACCTGCTCCCTCTGTGGCAGCACTCAGAACCTGCAGCGGGTTCTCCAGACGCTGGGTCAGACCGAGCCGGGCGGCGATGCTCTCTTCGCTCAGAGTCGGGTGGCAACAGAGCAGCACTTCCTGGATGCAGCAGCCAAACGGGCTGGAAAACGCCTGGTCTTCCCCGGCGGCATCTGTAAACAAAAACAGACAAACGCTATTAAAACAACAACAACAACAAAAAAGAGAAAGAAATTCTGCATAGCCTGTACATTTTTATTCATGATGCTTCCACACAGACAGCTTGCTATGATTGTGCTATGATATTTTATTTTCCAGGCACACGGTGCTGTTTTAGAGCAAAATAAATTTACCTTCAATTGTTAAAAAATGCTGCACGTATCAAATATGACTTAAAGGAAATTTTACTTCCTAATTTAATACCTTGAAATTGGGTCTTACCTTCATACACTATAGTGCAAGGCAGCTTATTTTCAAAAAGTGGCTTTTATTTCAGTCATTCCTTCTGTGAGTTGCACGACGGAGTATTAGGGAGTATTATTGCAAGAATTTTTGTTTTATTACGAGAATATAGTCATAATATTAGCCGAATGAAGACGCAGTTTTACCAAAACGTCTTAAAAGATCACAAGAAAAAAAGTAATTGTAATGAAAAAAAGCTGTGAGTTATAGAGATGTAATGTGAGCAGCTCAGTCTGTGGGATTCTTTCTTTGAAATGGTAATAATTACTTCATTCTCCTGACATTAAGACGTTAATCTGTTCAAATTAAACATTTATTCTTGCGTTATTTAGACTTTGTCGTGCAACTTTGTTCTATTACTACTACACCTCTATTCTTATAACATCATGACTTTATTCTCAAATTTAAGAAATTGCAAAACTGTAGCCTGGCCCTAATATTCTGTCATAAAATTGACTTGAATTCAAAGTCCAAATAAATAGACGATGTAAAAGACATTTGTCAAACAAAAATCTGACATCACTCTGAAACCCAAGGAGTGCATTGGTGAAAAAAAACCCAACCCGTTTTCCAAAAATTTAAGTCTTCAAAAAACAAAAATTTGATTAAATCAATACAATCGATTTATTCCACATTAAGTGTTAAAACTAATATTCACATTTTACTATTTTCATTCACCTGTTTTGCCTGAAGGCTTATGAGTGGCCGAAGGATTCAGGACCTTGCTGATCTGCTGTAAAACCACGGGAAACCCACAGATCCCCTCAGAATGAGCCACTTTACGGTCAATTCTCGTCCCTTAGGAAGAACACGAAAAACATCCAAACTCACTCAAATAATCGACGTGACTACATTCATCTGACGCTGTAAAATTCAGGCGTCGTACCGCGAGCTTCGAGGCTGCTGGTGAGCCGGCGCTCCGCCGTGTCCAGCAGCTGTCGACAAGTCTTCCAGAGCTGGCAGTGGCAGCAGGCCAGGTCGAACGCCGCCATGGCGGCCGGGCTCAGCTCCTGGAGCAGCGCGTGCAGGAGGCCCGAGGCGTCCGAGGAGCAGCGGCTCAGCCAGTAACCTTCCTCCAAGGAGGGCAGCGGGTGAGCGGGCGTGCTGAGGAGACGGTCTGCGATGTCTGAGATGGAGTAAAAAGCAACTCCTGCAGGGGGAAAACAGCAGGAAGTCACTAAAATACAGTGACTAGATACATATTAAACATGCTGGGAAAACAGAAAAAAAAACAATCCAATAGATGACAGACCTGCTGCTGCGGCACTACCGATGGCCTGCAGCGTCGACCGACCGCTGCTGCCTAGCCGACTCCTCCCGGCGCCAGGAACGGCCGCCGCCCCCAAACCCTCGGAGGAAGACGACGAGGAAGACATGGACTGACTTTCCATCTTCTGCTCCACCTGTCCCAACTCCGCCAGGACTTCTCTGTAGCGCTCCATGAAGGCCAGCTCGCCGCAACAGGGCGCCCCCGCCAGGTCGAACACCAACGACACCTGGAGAGCGCGTCGGAGATCCGTTTAACTTGCAAAACGTACATGTTACTGTGGCGACAGCGACACACTTTCTGGCACTACTGATTTGATAGAGACCTGATGCGCCTGCATGAAGTTTCCCCGGCGGATGCAGGACGTGAGCAGAGATTCCGGAGGAGACAACATGGCGGGCACCAACCAGCTGTGAGGACCTCCGCACGGGCAGAGCTCCAGCTCCGCACAGACCGCCGCCGCCGGCCCGCCGCCGCCATCTGGCATCGGAGAGACGAAAAAATACGAAACAGGTTTCAATTTGATTCAGACATTTAGCTTCCAAAAAGGCAAAGACTGGAGATTTTTCTTAAATATATAACAATTAATCAAATCGATCGGATTTATTGATTACTGAAGTAATCGTCAACTAATTTAGTAATCGATTAATCATTAACTGGCTCATACAAACTCAAAATTATGCCCTTTGCTGAAAGAAATAAAACGCTCCAAGAGAAATAATCAGGCCAAACTGTAAAAGAAATATACACATTTTGCCTTCAAGATGAAAAACAAAAAAAGGTTTTTTGTTTGTTTTCCAAATGTGTTTAACCCAGAATGAGCCACACACACTGATGCTAAGTGAAGCAGAAAGGGTTCAAGTATTTATGCTATGTCGTCGCATTTTAGGCAATAAAATGTTTATTTTCTTATTTAGAAAAAAGGAATTGAATTGTTTATTTGTATTTTAAAAAAATATATTTTTAATACTGTGTAAAATAAACTTAAGTGATGAAATGACAAGTCCTCAGATTTTTTTTTATCCTCATTTTTCTTCATCCGATTACTTGATTAATCGTCATAATGATAGGTAGATTAATCAATTACTAAAGTAATTGTTAGTTGCAGCCCTACACTTAATAACTTTTAGGATATTTCTCACAAAACACAGACGCTCCTGTGAGTAGAGTTAGGAAATGTGGCAATTTTCCATTTCTGTTCACCCCAAGTCAATCCTCTGTAGAACCAACATTCAGCTGAAATTCGTCTCCACCAACTTGGTTTCTCAGATTTACCCGACGCGCTGGTGCTAACTTCTCCGTTATGTTTCTCTACGGAGGTTTGTCTCTCGGCAGCGTGTCTCGACGTTTTCCTCCTCTTCCTCAAACTCGACCTTTTCCTGCATCCCAGATGAGCGACAGTGGAACTATACGTTGACATCTGCACGGGGCTCTCTGAACCTGCAAGAATAATTTCCATTAATGCTTTCGCAGTCAGCTAAAAGCAGCTCAACAGTGAACTCCCAAGTTAGCAACATTAAAATATTCTTGAGATAACAAGTTCATCTCAAGAAACCTATACAGAAACCTAAGAGAAGTACATGAAGTCAAGAGCGGTCGTACTCGAAAATACTTTTCCCCAATGTTTTTTTGAGAAAGCAAGTTAATTCCCAGACGTTTTCTCAAGATAACGAGTTAATTTTCCGATGGTTTTCTTGAGATCACGGGATAATTTCCCATGTCCTCGAGAAAAAGAGTTAATTTCCTGTTTTCTCGAGTTAATTTTCTGATGCTTTTCTCAAGTTAATGAGTTAATCTCCACCAAATGGGAAATTAACTTGTTATCTCTGGAAAACCAGCAGGAAATTGACTCAAATCTTTTAAAGCTCACAGTCTGCGGTGCTCTGGTTGCTGGTGATGATTTGCAGCCTCCACTGGGCCTCCGCGGTGCGCTTAGACAACCTCTGCAGGCGGGCTCCGAACGTCTCGGCCGTCACAGAGCAGCCGAGACTCGCCGCCGCCTCGGCGTCGCGAGGCAGCGCTCTTCCCGCATCCTGTCCCTCCTGCTGACCCACCACACACATGCCCTCCAACCCTTCTTTCAGCAGCTTTAAAAACCCCTCCATCGCAGCGGCGTCCACCAGAAACCCCCTGCAGCCGTGAAGGAAGTGGCCCAGGTCCAGGTGGCCGCCATGGGAACGCGGCTTCTGGTTTTTGGTCTCATCCGAACCGGATTTCCCCGCTTCCACATTTTTATCTGTTGGAGTTGATAAGCTTTCTGACTGTGTCTCCTGTCCTGTCTTTGGGTCTGAGTCTGAGTCTTTTTGTGTGTGTTGGACAAAGTCAGAGGTGGACAGAAAGAGAAGGGAGAAGATATTCTCCAGGAGCTCCAGGCGGAACATGGCGGGTACGGTCTCCAGGTAGAGCTGACATTCGGATAAATAGTGCTGAAACATATAATGGCAGCCTGGAGAGGAGAAACGGACATCTTTAATCAGACACTGCTCTAATCGAACTGAAACCGCTCGATTTCTCAAAACAGAAAAAATACACAAATGGAAACTGTCAGGGATAACTGCATCTTTATTTGTAGGTTTACACCCCTGACAGTCCAATAAACTCAGTTTGATTAGGAGCCAAAGTTGCAACATTTGTTACATTTTTAGCTGGTGAGGTTCACTTTCACACTGCACCAAACCTTTTGAGAAACCCGTTCCCCCCTCTCGCCTGTGGGGGCGCTGCACCAAGAACCACTGAAGGAAATTACTCAAAAACACCTGAAGAAGACATGAGTGCAACTTCCTTCCTTTCAAAACGTAATCAAAAATGGACTAACATGAGATTTTTAGCGGATGCAGGATTTCTCTTTTGTCTTTGGTAAAAGACAATGAGCCATCTCTCCTGCCAGCGTTATTCTCTTGTGTTTGCTTAGGTTATGTTTATTTTGTTCAAATGCATGTGAATGTCAAATGGACCGGAAACCGCTCCAAAAGCAGGAAGTGGACTATATCGCAGGGCATTCTGGGTGAATACTAGCAAAACAAACACACACAGATCTATCTAGCAGGAGAAATGGTTTGTGGTCTTTTACCAACGACAAAAGTGAAATCCTGTAACCGCCAAAATGTAACGCTGCTCCATTTTGCTTACATTTTGCAAAGAAAAAAAAAAAGCTGCCGTTCATGTCTCCTTCTGAGGTTTTCGTGTCGTTTCCTTCAGTGGTTCTTGGTGCAGTGCCACCACAGGCAAAGGAGACAACAGGTTATTCAAACAGTTTGGATCGTTTGACGCGGTGCAGAGTGAAAGCGAACCGCAGCAGCTGAGAATGTTACAAACGTCGCCAATTTTGGTCCCCAGTCCGACCGAGTCTACCGGACTACCAGGGGTGAAAACACCCACAGTCTCCTACCTTCTGAGGAAGCCAAAGTCTTGTTTGCATCCGTTTCAGCTTCTGTGGATTGGTGATGCTGCGTGGACTCGCACTCGGCACAATTCGAGTATTTATGAAAGTTGACACACAGAGCATAGATTGCATACTTCATGGCGCAGAAGCCCTGAAACAGGACAATGTTCCTCTGCAGGCCGGCACTTTGACTGACCGCGTTTTCTGCAAGAAATCAAACCAGGAACCAAAGCGACAATTTAATATGTGACGCCGTCATCTCTGATATTTGCTTGGGAAGAAAATGTACAACGTGAACCTGTTTGAGGTGAATTTGGCAGTTGTTGTAGTAGATCTAATATCCTGCGTTCTTCGTACTCAGGCAAAGGAGTCAAAGAGTGCAGAATGTAAAGAGCTGAGTGATTGTCCAGATTCTGCAGCTGTGCCTGCAGAGCCTCCGTGGATATTCCTCTGCACGCGCGCACACACACACACACACACACACACCAAGCATATTACCTATGAAATTTTTATTTAAAATCTAGAAGAACATTTTTAAAATGAGAAACAAGGAGCTTACGGATTGTTGTTTTTGCACCACTCAAGGATTCCCAGTTGGGAGGACAGAAGGTTACAGAAGTCCTGAAGAACCAAGTCATTGGCTGAACTCTGGAAAAAAAAATGAATTGAAAACATAAACAATGCATTCGCAAAGCATTAAAGACAAAGTGGAAAATATAAAATATGATGGTCAGTGAGTTCAGATTTGTGCTGGAAAGCAGGCATGGGCTGAGTATCAAGGAGTATTAAAGTTTATAAAAATTTTCAGTAACACTTTATTTGAAGGGGTGTCCATAAGACTGACATAATACTCATAAATATGATAAAGCACCAGTTATGAAGATGAAGGAGTCTTCGTGAATGGTTATGACTGTTACCATGAAGAGTCATTCAGTAAATAATCAAACAAAGTTGAACTAAAACTTGCACTAAAAGTCCATTAACTTTGCATTAAAAGTGTCTTTTTTTTTTTTTACCAAATAATGCAAAGTTCACACTTTCAATTGACTTAATGCAACTTTTAGTCTATCATGCTATTAATTGCTTTATTGCTCAGCATTGTTACAACTGTAACGGTCAACATGTTAGATTTTTGTGACAGCAGTAGTATTGTAATGCTACTTGAAATTCGAAAAACATGCGTTTCAAAACAAAAGAAAAGCGGTCACGCTTTCTGAAAGGTCGAGCAGAATAAAGTGGGTGTATGAACAGGTGGGTTGTGCCGGTTTTCACCTGCTCCTTGTGAAGGACGTTCACAAGCGCTTGAGCGGCGTCGAGGCTGCGGCACTGACTCCATCCCAGCAGCAGCAGCAGACGAGACAGAGGCCGAAACTCCAGCTGCAGCAAATCCTTCAGCCCGCCGTATTCCTCGTGTTTCATCAGGTCGAGCCCCGTGACCTTTAGGACAGAAACACTCTTACGTTGCATGGCTGAATTCCATCGCGTACGCTTTCTAATCAACTTTACGTCATAAATAAAAAAATGAATCCCTTTCTTGATTTAGCAAACCGGCACCTTACCAAAACCTGCTCGAGGAAATGCTTCCCGCTACTAAGGCACTCAAAGAAGATGGTCCTCCAAGCAGAAGGACGATCGTTATGGCAACACAAGCTGAGGGCGAGCTTCTCTGCTTCAGGCAGGTCCACTGGAAAGGGGGGGACAGACAGAAAAAGGAAATTAGAATTTTTGAATTACAATTTTTGTATTTTCATTTGCTGTGATTATAACAGCGCTTTAGCTCAATAAAAGCTACATTTTTTTTTAGTTTCATCAAAGTTACACTGCAAAAGTCAGCTAATGGAGTTTTCTCATTGGACACGTCTCTCTTTGGACTGGCACTAAATTACATATCGGTGCAGCTTTTAAAGATAAGAGGCCGTTCTTCCTCTTTTCTTCTGCTGCTTCATCGCAAAATAAAACCCACTGTTAACATTAACGGTGGGCAATATAAGTTTGACATTTTATCACAATATTCTAAGCAAAAGTGACGATTAAAAGATATCTGCGAGTTCATACAAACAAACTCTGATGCTGGATGCAATCTTGATTTTAAAAAGTCGGTCAAGCAATCAGGAGACCATCGTACTGATTGCAGAGCAAGTCTGCCCTCGCAAATGTAGGCAACCAGCTTCTGTGTACGGTATGCCTGAAATGCCAAAAAAGACGGATACATTTTTAAAAAAGAACGTTTTCACAACTTCGCTCTTTTTGTTTTCAAGTAACTGCAGGACACAGTTGTTAAAACACAAACAAATAGTGCTCTAAAAGAAAACATTCATTTTAAAAATGATTTCTTCCAGACATCCAGGACAAGAAATTTTTTTTTGATTCTTATCGCTAAGCTGCACGTTGTGACTGTATTTAATCATACTTTTGAATTTACTGATGTTGCTATTGAACAAAAGGTGGATAAAATTGTGAAAATTGCAATTTGAGACAATTCCACACAGTTTTAAGGCTTTTCCAGACACCACCGCGTAGAATTTATAACGTTCAAGGTAAATCAACATTCTTTGGACTAAAAAAAAAAAAAAAAAACCCAAAACATTTTTCACACTAACAATAAACAACACGATGAATGCCTATTCTAACACCAGGAAAATTTTTTTACATTTTGCTACACCTAATCAATTGGATTCAGGTGTGGACTTTGACTGGGCCATTCTGAAACATAAACATCCTTATTTATGAGCAGAAAAAAGTTGTGTCTGTATGTTTTGGGCTGCTGTCCTGCTGGCAGATCAGACTCAGAAGGTTTTCTGTCTGGATGAACCTGGATTTTCCTCCAGCTATCGACAATCAAAGCTGACCAGATATTGTCAACTTTGAATCTCTCTGAGTGGATTTTTTTTTTTTTTTTTTTGCAAAGTGCCTTGAATCATTTGTTGTGAATTGGAACAATGAAAATTAACCTCATTAAAATGGACTCAATTCTACGAAGGCCTCAATGATATTTTACAGAAGATTACTGACCAATGTTCTATAAAAGATCCATAACTCTGAAAGTAGAGTTATGGAAAAATGTCAAGAGGAAGATTTTTTGTTTCTAATTCATAAAATGTTCAAATCAAAGTCTGTCACGAGTCATTTAGGGCACATGACAAACATGTGGAAGAACACGATCTGGTCAGATGGGAGAAAAATTGGACTTTTGACCTTTATTCTCTAAGTAAATGCAAAAGACTGTTAAAAAATAGTTGTTTTTTAGTTGCTAAACAGAGCCTTGCTACTGTTTAGCAAGGCTCCCTATAAACTGAGCAACTTTAGAGCAAACATTTATGTTCATCAGATTTAGAGAACAGATAATTGGACAAATGAAGACAAAAGAAGGAACAAAACAGAGCTGTAGCTGCCAGGTTTTCTAACACCAGTTTAAATGTGGTAAAGCTGTAAGGCAAAAGCAGAAGTGTTATTGGAAAGGGGAAAAGAGGAAATCTGCTTTTCGTCCCTGGCACTGCTAAAAGGAAACCTATTTTAAAGCTTCAACTGTCTCCCATTTTCAGCACGAGGTCTTATTTTGTCCTTTAAATTGAGAAAATGTAATAAATGTCCAAACTGACTGAGTCTTTTTCTGTTAAACATGATTACTGTAATGGGCAAAATAATTGTGGTCATAACTTTTTAGATGATCAAGCATTACTTTCCCACACAAACACATCAGAAAAGGAACTGACTTATACGGTCACGTGGCTTTGTCTGGAAACGGGTCGGTCAAATAAAATAACACGAAAACCGTCGTCAAGGAAATCGCAACCGTTTCTACAGTTCAAGTCTTTTTCAAAGTGCAGACCCAGAAAGAACGAGAAGTCAGACTGCTCCCTGTCTGCAACGCAGAAAAGTGTGAACACAATTAGAGAATTGGAAAAATGGAAACGTTAGGTGGGCTTTTAACAGCAAATTTGGGGTTTTCCAACAATTTAAATACTCTCTTTAAGCGTACATGCTGCAGCAACTGATCAGTGAAAAACAGATCTAATCAACAGATCCTCACATTTTTCTTGCTAATTGTGAGTTTATTGTAAATTTTCTCCAAAAAATGGAAAGAAATATAGGATCTTTTATCCTATATTTTTGTCGCATTTACAGACGTGAGTCTGAGGTTATGAGTTATGTCAGTATCTGCTTAAACTCAGCTGTTCAAATCCTTTAAAGTGTTTGCGTCTGCTTGTTATGTTTTCTTCTTCTGTATGTAGACTTTGGAAGGGGTTTAATGAGAAACAAAATTGCAAAATTTCTTGAAAATATTCAGAAAGTAGCAAGAGAAAAAAAAAGAAAACACCAATATGGTTGCAAAATTCTGGCGAGATTGATTTATAAATAAATCAAGTTCTGAATGGGGGTCTCAGAGTAAAGCGGGCTAAATATGTGTATACGACACAAAGACTTCGAATTTTAATGGTAAGAAAAGAAAACGTTATAAAAGCACGTCTTTTTTATTCTACTGGATTTACAAGCTCTTCTTTTCTAAGAGGGAAATTTAATTTTAGATAAAGTTTACAAATAAGGCAAGAATGGGAGCCGCTTGACCAAAAATCATGGGACTTGAGTGAATCATGATCATAAGAATTATCTGAGCTCACGATGTGAGCAGAAGGAAGACCAATTTAATCAAATCAATCCCGTTTTTTCAAAACATAACCAACCTGTCTGCCACTATTAAGAACACCATTAGTGGATAAAAAAAAAAGTTTAAGTAAAAGCATTTTGTTTTCCTTACATAAGGCTGATTACAGAAATAGAGTGGATAATTCATTCATTTATCAACGTGTTTTTGGTAGACTTTTTATACTTTTATTTATTTTTGACATCAGTCCGGTTAAATAATTATTCGGTTATCTGTCAGAAACTGCGTTTCCATTACAAATGTGCACAAAATTTTGTCGATATTACGCTAATGTCGAAAAAAGAAACAAAACACAGTTTTGTGGTGCTCCGTTTAAATAACAAATGCAGTTAAAATCACATGTGAATACGTTTGTTCACGCGATTAGTCATTAAAAAAATAAGAAATTAACATCCTCCAACGACTTCCTGTCTCCTTTGTCGTTTCCACCAGTAGTAACATACGGTTGTTGATCACGTGACTCGTGCGATGGGAAATAAGAGTATCCGTCGCAGCTTCGAGAAGCACACTAATTTCAAGATGGCCGAAAAAATCCACCTCATCCTAGCGCAAAAACTGATCTAAAAACTTTTGGAAATTGCCACGTTTCAATTAAGCCAATTTATTCACGCAATTCCAATTCGCTCAGTTTTAAGCTCGGCGTAAACGCTTTCCCAGTGCTACTCGCTTCGTGCCTCACACCCCACCTTGCGTTTCAGGCACATTTCTCAGCAGGTGGTCTCTCTGCAGCCGCCGGGCGGTGCAGCAGTACACCAAGACGAGCGCGTCGCATCGAGGCCGCAGCAAGCAGCCGAGGATCCGCTCCTCCCGCAGAGGGCCGCCTCGGGCCGACCACAGCGCTTCGCACAGCGCCTCCAGCTGCGGCGCGCCTCGGTCCGAGCTCCACGGCATGAGAGCCAGGACGGAGTAGATCTCCTCCACCCACTGCTCCATCCTCTCCGGGCTCCGCTCGGGGCTCCCCAGCTTCCTCATCAGGTGCTGGATGAATTTGTGCTGCAGGGGCCGGCCTTCGCTGCTCGACTGATCCTGCAGGAGACGGGAGAAAAATTATTAATTAGATATGTATGTTACACCGTTGAACACGGTGGTGGAAGAATGGCTGGTTTGGGAGTGTTCACCAGCAGCAACACCTTTTGATCACTGACGTATTCTGAAAATATCTAAAGTCTTGATAAGGCACTCACCCCCTTTAGAATTTTTATGCTGAACCCACACGCTTCACTGTATTTCATTGTGATTTTAAGTGATAAAACGAAACGTACCATACATAGAATAACAATAAAGTGCAAGAACAAACTGCTGGCAACATTTTTTGCATATATAAATAAAAGAAAAAAATTAATCAGAAAAGGATCCATGGAAACCCACAGTCGATGTTTTGCAAAATCAGTTTTTGTTGCAGCCACAGCTGAAGGTTTCTTAACTTTTCTGACTTTGACTGGGCCACTGCTACAAAAGAATATGGCTGAAAGCAAAGCAGCTATGTACCCTTTCATTATAATTACATTATAATTACATTATAATGTAACAAATATGCGCACTGTCCTAATTAAATAAATGAAATATGCTTCAGTCTAAAGAATTTCACTGTAGCTCTAGCAGGAAGTCTAGTCTTGTCCTAATCAGATGCAAACTTCCCGCCACGATCTTAAATCTTTTGCAGCCTCTTTCAGGACTGTTCTGTATCTAGGTTACAAGACCAGGAAAGAACCATTTTGCAAAATGTTAAAGATGCATTTAGGTGTGATGTGCAATGTTGGATTTTTTTTTTTAAATCACACACGGTATTTTGAATCCAGACCAAGAAACTTCAACTTTGGCCTCATCTAACCCAACTTCCTTCCTTCACAGGTTATGATTTCCCCTCCTTGTGACAAACTTTAAACTGGATTTCTGGAGGTTTTCCTTCAATAAGTTCTTTCTCCCTGCCACTGTTTCATGAATGCCAAGCATTAAAAAGAACTGAGCTTTGGCTCTCTCTTGGCGCCGTTAACCCACGTTAACACTGTGCGGTGATAAACCCTTTGAGTCAAACTCTCTCACTGTGAAACAGTCGTGAGAAGATCTCACGTCAGGATCTTAAATCTATCGTCTGTGTTTGTTCACTTAGGGTGTTTTCACATCCGACAGTCCGGTAGACTCGGTTGTATTTGCGACTGCGTAAAACAACCCAAAATAGTTGGAAAAACCTGTTCACCTCCTCGCCTGTGGGGGCACTGCACCAAGAACCACAGAAGGAAACAACACAAAAACCTCAGAAGAAGACATGAGCGCAACTTTCTTCCTCGCAAAATACAAACAAAATGGAGCGGTGTCAGGTTTTAGTGGTTGTAGGATTCTTCTTTTGTCATTGGTAAAAGACCACGAGTCATTTCTCCCGCTGGCGCTAGATACGCATGTTTGTTTTAGTTGTATTTACCCAGAATGCCCTGCGCTATAGTCTGCATCCATATATGCATTCGAATCGCAACAGGGTTCACTTCAACCGAACTGAGACCTGGGTTTTTAGGAGGACCAGGGTCCACTTTTTTTGTTCAACGTCAATGCACATTAATTTTATGTAGAAACTAGCTGACAATGTCAGTGTTTTATATTTAGAGGTATCAGATTGAAAAGGGGGCTTAATCCAAATGTATACAACATCCCTCCCAACTTCATTTGTAAAGGATTTTCAATTTACAATCAGGAGCCACTATCTACTGGTTTAATTCAACAAAGTTGGAATAAAATAAAAAATGTGTGATTTATACTCCGAGGGGCGTGAATACTCTCTGTTAGGCATGGAAAGGACAGTTGAAAAGTGACATTTATGAAGCACATGCTTTAGTTTGAGTGAAAACTGTGTTTAACAATCAGCTTCAAATTCCCCAGATTCTATTTCTGTCTAACCTCCACTTATCAAAAGCAAAATATTGGATTTATCCCGTGGTTTAGACTCTATCTACTCACCTGCAAAATCCTGTGTTACAAATTTTAGGCAGATCAACTAATCGACTGACTGACTGCAAATACAAACCCTAAACTTTGACTTCACCTGTACGAAATGGGCCAAAGTCTGGGCAAGCCTCGGTTTCTTCTTCTCCAGTAGAGTCTGAAGGCAAGACTCGACAGCAGCAAGGGACGCCTGCTCCTCCGACTGGGATGCCAAAAAAGCCTGATGCAATTCCTGCCAAAAACCAAACCACAGGTGAGCGTTTATTTTTATTGTTAGATCCATGTCTCCTTTTTTTTTTACTTTGCACATTTACAGCCAGGATGTAAGAAAAAAACCTTGAGATCAGCCTCCGGTATGCCCTCTGACCCCAGTTCCTCCAGGAAGAGCAGAAACTCCAGCTCACGTCTGACGTGAGGAGGAACCTGGAGAAGGAAGCCGCAAAGCTGAGACCCGGTTTATACGTTGCAAGGTTGATATTAAAACTAACGGTGTCGACAAAAAGGACAAGAAGCAGTCCGGGACTGGGGTTAAGAACGTTAAATGTTTCGGAGTTTCGCAGGTTTACCTGATCTTGAGTCCATCTCTCCAAGACCTGCAGCCAGAACCAGGCCAGTTTGTGCGGACTGCCAGCAGAACCCCATCTACAAAATTTCCAGAATTCAGCAAGAAGAAACGAGATACATATACATATACTGCTGAAACCAGATATCATCAAGCACTGCATAAGAAGAAAACGGGGTTTCTTTAAAGTCGGGCATTAAATTAGACAAAACGTTTCTTGTGTTAGGCCAGTTAGGATTAAGAAATATCTCTATTTGCTAAAAGGTAGATAAGAGAGAATTTAGATTTCTTAATTGTATATGTTCTGTTCTTCACACACACACCTTTGTAGTTCTACCCTTAGACTTTCAAGAAAGCTGAGATGTTTGTTCACACATGGACTTTGTTGTCCTTGACACCAAATTGTATCTAATTTGGTGCTCAGCAGTCATTGTCCGTTTAGAAGACCCATGTGTGTCCAAACTTTAACCTCCTGACTGAGCCTGTCACAATAAGCAATTAATCAGTTAAATATTATGGTAAATTAAAATGAGCTAGATAATTTCACTTCTGATGATTAATATTTTTTGAAGGGCAATTTTGTTTACAGAGACTTCATGATGCATTTTATTCATGGTTTCAGTTGTGTGTGTGTTTTTTATTTCCGTTTTATTTAAAATATCTAAGAATATATTTATAAATATATTATAAACCAACAATATTATCATTTATCGCAACAACTACTGGGACGATTTATCGTCCAGCAAAATCTGTTATTGTGACAGGCTTATTCCTGGCTTTCCTCAAGCTGACTTCTGATTGGTGAAGAGTCCCTGGTCAATTTTGCATGACGCTGCAATCACTGAAGTAACAACAATGTTAGAGAACTGAAAAAAGCCATAAAAATAATTTAAAAAAAAATAAAAATATCTCACTCTATTCTGGTGTTTAGCAAAAACACACTAACAATTCTGGTGATCCCAACTGACCTAAAACACAAAGTTTAATCTGAATTACTGAACAAATAAAAAAAACATGTCTTTTTATGCGGAGTCTGTAAAATATTTGGACTGAACGCTGTTTTAATCCTCCAGGCGACTCACTTCAAACTGTAAGGGTGGCAGATGATAGCTCTGATTATCTTTCGCACTTTTTCAGAGGGTTCCGCCTGAGAGCTGAGCAACTGGGGAACACAGGCGCTCGCCAGCTGCCACTCTCCGTGCTGCAGGCACCTCTTGAAGTGCTCAAAGAGGTCGCGAAGCGAGGCCTCGGCCTCGCGGCCGAAGGGATACGCGGCCGCCTCCGCCGTGACGGGCCTCGGCTCGGACATCACAGCCGGGGAGTCACGCCGAGCAGCACCTTTGACCTTTCAACACCTGACGCAGAAACAGAGTTTATGCAAAAGAAAATTTTTTTTAAAAACTGTTATTTCATATTATCCATGGTGTAATACACAAATAAGTCTATGATGCTGAAGGTTTTTCTCATAAAACATCTATAACTTGTGGGGGGTTTTGCTGAATGTAAACAGTGCCTTGAAAAAATAAAATAAAATCTCAATAAAAGTTTTCACTTTTTCTTTTTTCACACATTATGCAACCACAATTTTTATGCAACAGACCAACACAGAGTAGTGCGTAATAGTAAAATGGAAATACAAAGATTTATTGATTTCAGCAGAATTTCTTTTGTTTACAATGAAACATCTGAAAATGCCTGCATGTGTATTTTCGCTGGAGAGTGTCTGTTAACATCCAGACTTCCACCTGCATTTATGGCTCGACTATTCTGAGTTATTAATATGCTTTGATGCACATGCAGCATTTCGCACATCGCCCATGAATTTCTATTCTGGTGTCCTATGACTCACCTAATTTGTGAGTCGAAACAGCTTATCAAGAGCAAGATGCACTGGAGTTTGTTGCAGCGTGACAAAATGTTAAAAAGTTGAAGTGGATAAATGAATATTTTTGAAAGTCACACTAGTCAACAATATAAAGAAAGCATACTGAATATTTGAAATCAGGTTTTGTTTAGATCATTTGTTTGCTTTGCAATACTTTAGATCTATTTTAGATTTACAGTAAGACTATTTCTGACGTTCTGTAGTGACCTCTCTCTCAAGGAAAAATGTAAAGTCTGAGACTAGTGACACCAATCCGGTTTAGTGCGATTTAACTGGTTTACAGTTGTGTTCAATTTGTACAGAAGTTGGGGGAAAGTTATTTCAGCAACACCGTTTTAAATTTGTACTTTTAGAAACGTGTTTAAACGTGACAACAACAACAAAAATCCCCCTTATGATCTCCAAAATCTGCACCCAGCAGAGGTGAGATTTTATCAATGCAAACAAACCACAGCGTGACCGTAAAAAAAGACCCGAAATGAAACTCGACTGGGTAAAAAACGAAACTTTGCTTTCTCAATTACACTTTCAAAGGCTGAGCTGTCTCGTAATGGCCATTCGGCTTCCATTTGATTTGACAGCTAACCCTCAAGTCTGCCTAACATTTGCTCCTCATGTCTTAAGTTGAACCTTACTTCCGTAAAAGTCAGTCGGAGAAGCTCGGGCTTCACATATAACATATTTAGAGATTTTCCAGTAAGACAAAAACGCAACAACTTACTCATTTCTCTGACGGAACCCCAGTTAGTTTAACCTACGAAGCAAAGCTTTTCTCAACATGTTATGCTAGCCGCATAACGGAGGTCATGTGACAAACATCAGCTGATTCTCCGCCGCTGGTTGGTCAAAGGTGAAGAGGAGGAGGGCGTTGATGTTGCCTTCAGGTGTATCCGGAAAATACACTCACTTTGACGCTTCCGTTTAGTAATGAATATTTATTTTAAATATTTGTTTGAATAAGTTATACTTATATGAGCTAAACGTAATAATAATAATGATAATAATAATAAATATTTATAATTATTATTATTATCATTATTATTATTACCTTACAAATGATCATTAATTCTAATTTGCAATAATGTTAACAAATTAATAATACATTAATTTCTTCATTAATTATTACTTGAATCTGTATTTTTTTTAATTATTATAGTTAACAACAACAACAATAATAATAATAATAATAATTTATATTATTATTTCTATTTTTATTTTTGGAATTTTAACCACACAATTCTTGTGTCTGTCTTACAAATGTTTTATGTGAGTAACTTTGATTTACAGTACTACAAATAACATATGTTACTGCCCATGAAACGATTCATGGAAATTAGTTTAATGTAAACTTTACTGTGTAATGTATGCAGAACCCACAGTGGTTCTGCCCACCAAGGCGAACGTGCCCCTCACAATATGGAGGACGCCCTGTGACGTATCTCCTCAATCTGGGCAACGAGGCGTCCACTCTTGTGTCTGTCTTCCAGCATCACCTCCCAAATAGGAGCCGGTCTCCATGGCAACAGGCGGGATTTGCCAGCTGGGAGGCAGAGTCAATCGGTCCTCAGTTGGTATCACCGCCCCAGCTTCCACACCGCATCACGCCCCGAGTGGAATGGATGACCAGGACAAGAAAGACAATGTATGTAACATCCTTTGTGCTTGTATTGAAAGGCACGTTTCGCCGCGTTATTATTATCATTATCCCAAAAATATCTAACTGGTTTGGACAGCCTCTGCGGCTGAGTTACTGATTGTTTCCCATCTGGATCAAAGAAGCTATTGTTCCCGCCGGTGCAGCTGATCGCAGATCAGCTGGCCGTACACTTTGTCTGCATTTAGGCCTCTTACATCTGCTTCAGCTGAGGACTCTGCGTGACGGTGCGGGCCTCATCCCGCGTCAGCCTCATCAGTACGTGTCTCTTTTGTGTTGCAGGGGCAGTACGTCGGCGAGATTAAAGGTGGAATGCGGCCTTCAATGAAACTGGTTGTCATGGGAATTATTGATAAAAAGCCCAAGAGGTTAGTGCGCACAGCTGTCGTCTTACAACTGCATAATAAAAGTCTCGTTTTACTAAACTGTCAGTAGCTTTACCGGCTGCTGCCCCCTGAACTCTTAATTGTATCCTTGTTTACAGGAAAAGCAACATTTTTAGTGCATGACTGCATGCCAACCATGCAGCTAGCCCCTGTTTTGGAAAATGTCTGCGTGATGCCATATTAGGGTTAGTCTGTGAGTGTGCGTGGGAGAAACGCATTTCCCATAAACTCTTAATCACTGTGGGCATTTTTTCCCCCCTTAATTTATTTATTTTGGTTGTTACCTCGGTTTGGATTTTATTTTTAAATAAATAAATAGTACTACTACTACTACTAATAATAATAATAAATCAGTAAAGACAAAATTTTACAGTGTGCATCCTCTCATCTTTATCAAATTCATATTCTCTGAGCTTTACGTAAATGATAAATGTTTTGATTTGATTTTTTTTTTAAAATAAATGTGATGATAAAATGTTAATGCGACATTAAAAATCTGTTTTAACATAACCTGTAAATGCTGTAGAAAAAAACAAGTGACTTTTTACCCTTCGAGATGTTCTCTATAAAAACAGCCAGTGACTCATTATTGTGACATAAATTCACATAGTTGTGAGTATTTAGTTACCATCGTCAGAATATTTCTCTCTTAACATTGGCTAAAATCAGGGGCACTCATCGAGATCATTTCTGACAATTCAGGAAAAGCTGTATTGTTACAATTCTACAAAAGGCCAGCAGGTGTCACTGCTCCGTTGGTAACTCTCAGAAAAATAACGAAAGATGGACATGGAATTTATAGTCTTGTTCTTAACCATTGAGCCGTGAATCCTGCACCACACTCATGTGCCCCTAATGTGTGTGTGGGTGTGTGTGGGCGGGCGTGTGTGTGTTTGTGTGTGTGTGGCTGACTCAGCATCGAGGTGACCGTGTCCTGCAAGCCTCAGGAGGAAGAGGCAGAGGCGGACGTGGGTCTGCAGCTGAAGGTCAGCTTCATGGATAAGGCTGTCCAACGTAACGCCCGTTTGGCTGGGAAGTGGGGTCCGTGTGAAAACACACTCTCTTTCTTCCCCTTTGCACCCGGAGAAGCCTTTAAGGTATTTTTTTTTTTTTTTTTTTAGCTCTGTACTCAGAAGTTTTTTTTTGTTGTAGATATTTTATCATTTCTCTTTTTCTTTTTTTTTTTTTTTTTTTTAGAGAAATGATCAAATCCACAGCCTTGATTTTGCACATTCAGCGTTTAAACCTGCCGTATAAGCTGCCATGACAACAAGTCACTGTCATCGCTTCCCCTTTGCTATATTTACGGAGCTTCTCAGAGGCTCCTGTAGTTTCCCCACATCTAGCCACAGAATCCCAAACTTTATTGGGTTTTTTCTGTGCCAGACAAAAACAAAATACAGTAGTTGCAAATAAATATTTTGCATTCAGCCCCTTTTAAGCGGAGACCACTAAATACTAGAAAATCTATGGTAAGACTCAGAAACTCCTGCACACAAACGTGTCAAAACAAGCTGAGCTTAAGTAATTCCACCAACAACAAGCAGGAAGAAATTTCAGCCAGCGTTCTAACTTTCTGCAAAAATATCGACTTGGCAGAGCGAAATATAAATGCATGCCGCACTTTTCAGATTTTTCTCTCTTTTTTTGTTTGTTTTGGAAAACATTTGAAAAAGTACACGCCCTTTCTCTTCCGCTTCACAAATGTAATCTATTTAAATATTAAATGAACGTGATACTATTGATTGATTGACTGGCTTGTTGCTGCAAACTGTGAGAAACTACATCAGAAGATATGACTATAAATTTAGACGATTACAATGTAATTTTATAAAATAAAAGTTTTGCAAAAAACAAGTTGTTTTTTTTACAAAAATCACTTTTGGCAAAAAATGATTTAAGTCTTTATTTTAAGAAGTCGATGACATATTATAATATTCTTGACTATAACCTTTAAATAGGTAAAAAAAAATAAAACTAATTATGCAATATTTTTAAAAGAACATTTTATACAAATTTCAGTTTAATAATATATTATTGTAATATTTTGCCACCTGCCCGAAATAAAAGCATTTTTTTTAGTGTTTAGATTACATGTCTCAAACTCGGGGCGCAGGGGCCAAATCTGGTCCGCCATATGTTTTTATGTTTGGACCGATGGTGTGCAGGTTAAAAACTTTCACTTAAAGCAGCAAATTCAGCATTTTCTTTTTATTAATTTATCTTTGACTATGTTAGCCAAATCCGTACATTTGCGAGTCGCGACTGACTCCTTCGCTGAAATAACAGCTTGTCCATTGAATTGCCAGATGGAGATCGTCTGTGAACACCAGCAGTTCCGCATCTTGGTGGACGGCCAGCCTCTGTGTGGCTTCAACCACCGGGTCTCCAAGCTCGCCTCCCTCACCGCCTTAAGAGTCTTCGGGGACCTACAGCTCACCAAGGTTGCCTAGCGCCGGCCTCTGGCTGACAGGAAGCTGAACTGAGGGTTCCCCCACGCCGCCGGGGGGACGGTACACACACCGCCATTAGATTAGAACTCCTTTTTTTCCAGTCGCCATCATCGGGATGCTTCGCCGTTTTAGTTCGCCGACAAAGTTGCACCAGCCTCGTAATCCTATGTTGAGACAAAGTGCCTTCGCTAAGATTACCTGACTGGAGACTTGAAGATGCCGACTGAACGTAGCCACAGTCGTCTTGTGTCTTAAATCGAATGAGGAATGTGCTTTTGAGTTGTTGTGAATTGGAACGCGATCCAAGGTCTACTCTTAGGGCGAGAAATGTTCGCGCCTTTGAAGCCACAGAAAAAGCGAGTTAAGAACTCTGGATTAGTTTTTATCCCTTCAGAAACGAAGGTTTCAGAAACCTGTCATAGACGTTTCTGGAAAAAACCTTTGAAAGCTTTTCATTTCCTAGAGGTTTTTTTTGTTGTTTTTTTAAGTTGAAGACATAGTGAAGATTGTTAGTGCGTGCCCTGAAAGACACAGCACTGTATTTGGATTTGTCTCAGTTTACATTGGATTCATTTTGTCCCACACAGTTGCATTCAAAATGGCGGCACGTTTTGAAACATCAGCTGAGCTTAAATTTGCTTTCAAATCCATACAACTGTGGAAGAACTGTAGTTTTTCTAGAATCAGACATTTTTTAAGCAATGATTTATATCACTGAATTTTTACTCTGTGCAATTATATATATATATATATTTTTTTTTTTTTATTTTTTATTTTTTATTTATTTATTTATTTTTTTAAATTTATTTTTATTTATTTTTATTTTTTTACTTTTAATTTGCCAGCAAAAATTTCACCTGCAGAAATTTGCTGGCTTAATTTTTAAGAGAGGCTCCTGCTGTCCCTTCATCAATTTAATTTTCGCCTCAGTCTGGTGCCGATTGCTCCGGCTGTGGTCACCAGAGGGTCACCACATTTTTTACAGGTAGAATTTTAGCTGGTAAATTTTTAATTAAAAAAACAAAATTCATACACATAATTGCTCTGGGTACAATGTCATTGTTATAAATTCAACATCTTAAAATAGTCTTATTCTAATGAGACTATCTCTTCCACATACGTGTATCAGGAATGCTG
The DNA here is from genome assembly GCF_002775205.1 of Xiphophorus maculatus. NCBI lineage: Eukaryota > Metazoa > Chordata > Actinopteri > Cyprinodontiformes > Poeciliidae > Xiphophorus > Xiphophorus maculatus. Next base: position 22,831,997 of record NC_036461.1, read on the forward strand.
TGCTTTCGATTCCAAAACCAAAATGGGTCAAATTTGCTATGAATCTAAAATCTCTAAAAAAAAAAGAAAAGAAAAGAAAGAAAAATAGAAAATCTTGACAGTACAAAATTGTGAAGCGTGACCAACACGGACTGACCAGTTTTGTTCACTTCCTCTGCTGCCATTGAAGAACTACAACCCCACACAGGCACGCTGCAAATGGAGAAATTCAATTGGAGAAATCAAGCTCAATGGGCGAAATCCCCGACAAAGCTGGGAGGGAGATGAGAATCCAGTGTAGAAATGACCAGGCTAGCATACCGTTGAACCACAGCTTCTGAGAACTGGTGCAAATCTGCGTTGCACTGAGTGGGAAATGTTTTGTTTTGCCTCACAAACAACATGTTTAATGTCAATCCATAATGTTATTCTTGATTTTCTGTTATTCAAGATGCTGCTCGCTAACTAGCTTGTTTTCTTTAATTGCCTTGTTGTGAAACTTTTTTCCTCCTCCCAACTTTTTCATCAAAGTGCACTGTTACTTTGAATAAGGTCTTAAATGACCCATTTTATTCTGATTGTCATAGATGAACGGACTGTAACCACTCGGTCCTTAAATAAGAGCAAAAAGTTGTTTTTTAACAGAATGAACTGAGCTCCATGCTTCTGTTGTTTTCCACTAACACAGAATTAGCAACATGAATGTTTTCACTGTTTATGCTTTTCTGACATTTCTTTTGTTTTTCATCTAGAGGGAAATTTCCCACCATTCACCTCGATTGATCTAGTTAGTGACGTTGGACTGCTGCTGTCTTGAGCACAACTGAATACTGAGACTCGCACGCAAATCAGCTTCGACATTGAAAAAGCGTTCAGGAATTGTTCAAAGGTTTTTTTGTTGTTGTTGTTCTTTTGGCACCTTTCACTGGAATGTTTTATATTTTCAGTCACCGTAATAAAAATCAAATCTGTTTATTTGTTTGTTCCGCTGTACTTTGCACGTAGGTATGTCGTTTGGATTTGACATCAAATCCGAGATATGACTCGGGTGTTGCGCCACTTTTGATCTAGAGCTGCTGCGTTTGAGTCACTCAGACAAAAGCCGGACTCAGCTTGCCGAGTGGGCGTGTCTGTCCGTGACACCTGGAAGCGCCTCAGGACGCAAGTTTAGCGATAACAACACATACTTGCTGAAACTTTTCTTGTCCCTGCTTGTACATTTTTTGCTGACGGAGAAATATTTTGTCCGGGGAAAACAACCTCGAGAAGAGGAAGACTCGAGGAACTTCCCCCAAGTTCAACTACAAGACTTTTTTTTTTTCTTTTTTTTTTTTTTTTTTAAAAAAAAAGGTGTTCCGGCAGGAAGCGGAGCCGTCGAGGTTAAGGCGTCGATTTATGCGATTAATGTAAAAAGTCTCAGCATGTTAAAATGATGTAACGCGGATTAATGGCTTTACCTATTTTGACCCGAACGCCTCTCGTCCGCGGAGGGTTACTCGGCTCAAAGCGGCGCTACACAGGCTTTGCACTGCGGTCAACAATGCAATGTTGGAAATGTGAGCAAAAAGAGTAGCGAGGAAAGTCAAAGTGCTGTCCTCGATGTCGAGTTTCGTTTTAAAAAAAATCCACCCCGATGAACGTTTGGATAAAACCAAGGTAGTATATACATATTACAACAATGAATTATCCTTCCACCAAAGCACAGCCAGCTTATATTTAACATTTCTGAATGAACGTTTGAAACGTATGAAAACCTTAAAAAAACAAACAAACAAAAAAACCTGAGAATCTTTAGGCTATTTTGGTTTGAAGCAAAAACAAACAAACACTTTCTTAAATATTGTTTTGAAAATGCGCATATTTACATTTCAGTCTTCCAAAGTTAATCGATTAATCTGATTGAATCTTGAATCAATCAGATTAATCTGCCAATCTTTTAATCGACTGGCAGCACTACATAAAACACAAAGGAATTGAATGTCTGTTTAATGATCATACAAGAAAATACATGGCAAAAAAAAAAAAACAATATAAAATCTTGTCTCCTAGTTCAAGTGGCCGAGAAAATGTTTAAACTCGAGTTTAATTCTGTATTTAAGCTAACAGATAAAAAAAAAAAAATAAGAATAACTATAAGAGGCCTACAAGAGTTTTGTTCAATGAATTGCAAGGAGAAATGTTAGACAGAGATATTAATTCTTCTTTAAACCGTAATGAGATTATGAAAGGGATTCAAATATGACAGATTTTTTTTTAATCAGTTTTGTTTTTTAGCACGTACAGATTCTTTTTCTTTGTGTTATGTTTTGAAGTAGACTCTCCAAATCTAAATTTTGTAAAATAAAACATTTTTTAGAATTAGCTATTTATGTCTGGTTTCCTGTTTACGCTCCCTTTTTCAACACCAACTAAAATTTGCTTCCGATCAAATTGTCGGCAGTGCTTAAAGACGACAGAACACACTGCTAACTGAATAAATAACATTATTTCTTTATTTTTTAAATGTCAAAAGAATAAAATAGCAGACAATGAAATTTACAAACTTGTTCAGTTGCTAAAAAAAAAATATGTAAGAAGCATTGTCCAAATGCTAACATTGAAACTGAATTACAAACGGTTAAACTTAAACACAATCAGGCAAAACACATTCAAAAATTTCTACCACTGAAGGGCTTCTGAAAAACTAAAAATATTCACACAAGAACATGAGATTTAACGTGTTGAACACAAATGAACAGAAAGGTGACTACCTATAAAGTGTCCATTAGCCTTATAGTGAAAGTGCATTCTCAGAAAAATAAAAAGGTTTGTCCCTGCAGATTCGTTAAATATCCTGGACACAGCAGTTCTACGTGTGCTCTCTGATCGCGTCTATCCAGTCCATCTTCTCCTGGTGAGTCGGAGCCTGGATGAAGTAGTGAATGTCCGACTTTGTGATGATTTTAAACAGGTTGCCTTGAATGTTGCCCTTCACTCCTGTTGTAACGGGAGAAGGTAAATATGTCAGTGAAGCATCAGCGTACTTACAAATGAGATCGAATCTGAAATAAAACACACACTGACACGAAATAGCAAGCGCACACGTCTCGAGCCATCGCTTGAGGACCAAAGACAAAAACTCCGGAAACATTAGCCTTCCTCCCGTTGAGGAGTTAGCGAATGCTACCGCTAGCCCTGTTTGACATTTAATGAACAAGCATTTGACAAACGAACGGACATGAAGTTAATGTAAAGAAACGAAGGTTTGTATATTTAAGTTTTCAAATTCTGTTTTCGTCAACGCTAATAAAAATAAGACTTTTCAGGGCGTGCCGTGGTGGTGTAGCGGTTAGCGCGACCCATATTTGGAGGCCTTGAGTCCTCGACGCGGCCGTCGCGGGTTCGACTCCCGGACCCGACGATATTTGCCGCATGTCTTCCCCCCTCTCCTTCCTGTTTCCTGTCAGCTACTGTGATATAAGGGACACTAGAGCCCACAAAAGACCCCCTGGAGGGGTACAAAAAAAAAAAAAAGACTTCAAAGATAAGCTACATAGTGAGACACATCAAGACGGTTCTGGAAGTTTCTATGTTCTTACTCTGCGTATCGCCGCCACCTTCCTGAAATATTGGTCTAATTTATTTTTTGGCAAAATTGTTTTATTTATTTATTACTTTATCTAAATGATCTTTTGCCCAAAAAAAAAGGTGGTCTTTTTTTCTTTTTTTTGTTGTTGCCAAAATCACTTTTGGAAAAAAAAAGAAACTATATATATATTGGATTTGAAGAGTCTTGTATTCAAATGAGGTACAGCAACATTTCACTTCCCTTTTGGGATCAACAAAGTATTTTGGAATTTGAATTTGAATTAAATCTACACAATATTGGACCCAGAACTCAGCTAGCACAAAAAAAACCCCACAAATTGGGTTGTTTTGTAGTTGGGGAACTTCACTTCCTATTTTGACTGACCAATGGCGGCTCAAGCAGTCGCCTGAGAGTACCGACACGCAGGGCCGTACATAGCCAGCCAATTGGGTGCCATAAGCACCAACAAACGCTGTGGTAACACAGGGTGAAAATCAAATCATTTGGACAAAAACGTAGGTAAAGCTTCTAAAGTTGTTTATTTTTCCTCCTTAGTCACTGAAGTCTGAGTTAACCCACCTGAAGGAACTCCATTATCATCCAGAGAGGATATCAAACAGCCGCGCAGGGAGAAGCCGCCAACAGGGCTGATGTCATCCTGATAAGTGACACAAGAACGGAAGAGATTAAGTCAGACATGAGGAGGCGAGGATGACGATGATGAGTTTGCTATGAGTAACACCACCTTCAGACTCCCAGCTCGTAAAAGTGGTAGCAAAAACAAAAGGGGATTCACTCTGTTTGTGTTCAGGTTGATGCGTTTAGCAGCACTGTGAGCGCTCACCTTGGTGGGGTCATAATAATGGAGGAAGTCGGGCTCCGAACGCAGCACAAACAGTCGCACCTTCCAGTTTTTCCTTCTGTGCCCCTGCAGTTAAAGATTAGCCAGAAGTTCAAACATGACCTGCTGAAGACCCGTCAGGGTCAAAGGGCATCGTGTCGCACCTTCAAGATGAACTGAATGTCTTATTAGCCTTTAATATGGGGGGAGGCTTCACAACAGGAAGCAAGCAAGTTGTTACCTTCAGATAAAACTCAACAGTTACTGTCACTGTTTTACCTATAAGAAATAATATTTTAATCGTGCTAACATTATAGACTCTTGGCTGAGCTTCAGTGGCGTTTACACCGCAAATATGAGGCAAATGAATCACATTCATGGGGAATGTGTTCCAAACAGCCAAAAATGCTGGGCCAGAATTGGATTAAACCCAACAGTTTAAAAAGACAGCGGGATTTCCTCATTTTCAGCCACGCTGAATAAATTAGCATATGCATTCCCACGAAGATCGTCTGTCAGATTAAAAGTACATTTTGAAAACGACGACCTTTGAGCAGGTGTTAAACATGCTCTTGGTTAAGTGCACATTTATGATTTTTTTTATTTTTTATTATTGGTCTGATGTAATATTTTAATCGTACATGTCGTGTTTTCATTAGCTGTAAGAGGGAAAACATTAATTACCAGAAATAAAGCCTTGAAAGTATCAGCCTGTGTGTAATTATTGTACATAATAAGCCCAGAAGCCCATTAAAATGCTGTCTACATCGTTTTAAACTGTGTGATTGTGAGTTTGAGTGGGAATAAAAGTAGCAATAGGTATTTTGTTCCATATAACACAGTAGGAGTGTAACAGCTAAAACCTTCTATGGATGCAAACTCGACTAAAAACCCACCTGTTTAGGATTGTATTTGAAACGTAATCAATTACAAATTTAATGATGGAACCTGACTTAATGTCGTGTTTTGATTGTTGATTCTATGTTGCTTTGTGTTTCTGTGTTTGATATGATGTAAAGCACTTTGAAATGTCTTGCTGCTGAAATGTGCTATACAAATAAAATTTGATTCGATTTTGATTTGATTTGATAATATGTTTCGCTTACTTCATTGACTTACTGAAATAAATAAACAATTCAATAATATTCAAAAGAATAGAATGGTTCTGTGTATGCTCAGTGAGCATGCTAACTACTATTAGCCAAAACAGCATACATTACAAACCTTCATTTTGTTCTTTCAAACCAGTTTGGCAACATTTAAACTAATGTAGACTGTATTATATTGTGTTTGTGAAATGGTATTAAAGGTACAAGTTGTCAAAAAAGCAGTAAACCGTGTTTGCATAAAGGCAGCCATATTGAATTTTGATCTGTTGACTAAGCTCCGCCTTTCTCATTCAAATTCCAATTTCAGAGCAATAATTCTCTTCAATGTTCCGACGTGAAACTTGGAGGTTGGAGTGACTCAGTGAAAACTGTGTTCACATTCCAAAATTTACTGGAGTCTCAAGAAAGTTCACCTGTTTCAGCAGATATCCTCTTTTGACGACTTTGCCACTCAGCTCCAGTGCAGACCGCGACCTCTCTGACTTCACGCTGCCTCTCTTTTTGAAGCTGTCAGGCTGTGTGGGGAAAAGCATTGCAAATAAAGCCGACCTTTTAAATGGACTCCGTCATCCGAGCTGATTTAACGTGAAAGTTGGTGCCCGCCAGGAGGAGCTCTAGGTGACGTACAAAGCTGTAGAGGGCAGTGGAGTCGTCCATGAACTGCTCACTGAGGCTGGCGGTGCGAAGGGCCTCCACGCTCCTCAGGCCGACGGTCCGCAGGAAGCCCTCCTCGAGCAGAGCGGAGGCCAAGGTCACGGCCTCCCCACGGGTCAGACTGAGCTGCATGAACACCAGCCAGTCCACCACCGCTGAACCTGAAGGGGACATTGGGAAAATATTCTTCCAGACACCTAACGTTTGTGTGTTTTTGTGGCTGTTCAAGTCCTTTGTTGCTGCTTACCCCGTAAAAGAACCGTTAAGAATTTGACTTTTTAGCCCGAACACAAGGAAGAAGGATAAACAAGGAATTAAGGAAATGTAATAAACTGAGAGAGGAAACTAAAAATATCGAACAAGAACAACCAAGCTAGAGCTGCAAGCAGTTATCGATGGGGTCCAAGCCCAACCTAGCAACTCCGTCTGCTGCCCACATCCCACCACGCCGGCTTCACCGGGTCCATTCACATGTTGAAGGAGCTGCCATTACAGAGAGTTAGTCCAGGTGCAGTACAGCATAGGAAGGTCCGCCCCTGGTCCTGTCTCGTGTTTGTAGACTTTTAGCATTTTGCCTGCTAACTAGTTAGCACAAGCCAGCTCAAATTTTTTGAAAAACCAAAACTGACAATGTTCTCAAGGCAAGGTTTTGGTATAACTGGAATAATATAAACATATGTTCACATTCCTAGATTCCATGTTGTTATTTTCCTGAAAAGTAGTATTCCGCCTGCCTTACGTTACCCGTTCTGTTCACTCCAAATAGTAGCCAAAAAAATAAAAATAAAATAAAACCCTTTTTTTGGAGTTTACTTTTTCTCTATTGTTCATCGCTTAGTGCACCCAGTCTACCCCTGTGCTAATCTGTCCATAAATGTAACTTAAAAATGCTGAGATTGGAGGCTAAAGTCAGAGTGCCTGAACAGAACCGAGCCCTTAAAACACAACAACGTAGCTAAGAGGCTGTTCTGCCTCCCAGTCTGTGATCTCAGACCAGATTACAGCTTCAAATATCATAAATAAACAATGATTCACCTGAAAAGCAGTTGCTGTAAGTGCTTCCCTGCTCCACATGGTTGCTCAACTTGATCCCACTGTGGACATCATACATGGAGTCCAACACCTTGCTGTAGAAGAGAGTGAAGTAACAGGGCTTCAGTAAGACGTAAGACAGAGAAAACAAACGCGTGGGAGCGACTGTATCAGTCGGGTTTACCTCAGGTTGATGTTTTGCAAGCGGGATTCGGCAGAATCTTTCTGGCTCATCAGCTTCCCGCCGTCAGTGGCCTGCAGCTTGTTGACCGCGGCGGCGATGTCAGCAGCCCACTCATCCCTCTCCTCTCTGGAGCAAGCTTCCAAAAAGTGATCCACTCCATGCTTGGTCTGGAGTTTGAATGCAAGCTAGTGATGCAAGGAAAAACAACAACAACGAAGAAGAAGAAAAAAAGAACACAGAAAGAGCAAATAGTGAGCTGTTCTTTGATGCTTGGCAGACAAAGAAGGTCGGGTTTGGACAAAACAACCTTGCTGTGGCAATAAATGTTCTTATTATTGCAGGTGTGGAAGTGCAGCAGGTGGCGCTGCAAATAAAAATAAAAACTCAAATAAAAATGCTGCGTCTTTTTCTTATTTTATTTTTTTTTTTAATCCGAATGCTGAGTTCATGCTGTTGGGACAGAAGGCCAGGAGATGAGTAGTTAGCTAACTGGTCCCAGTTGACCCAGTTCTTTGGTTACAGAAGAGAACAGAAGGAGCTCGACTGTTTTCCAAAACAATTTGAAATAGTCTAGGATGAATTAAGATGATGAAATGATTCTACATAATAATTTTAACGACCCCAAACCTGCTAATGTTTTTACGAATGAGTTTGTACACTTGCGATACCTGCTAATTCGCTAGCACAAGCGAGTGCTGCAGTTCTTCAGCATTGCAGTCTGGCTGTAATTAGACAGAAATAGCATGAAATTCTAATTCTACGATAACCTTGACTTCTAATTATCATGGCATTGAGTCATTATTGGAAAAAATAAAAATATCTTACATATAGTATTCTACATGTACTTCTGTAGAAAATGGAATATTCCCTCAGATTAGGCTATTTTTTATTTTTTTTAGATTGCAGCAACCTTTCAGCAAAGTATTAAAGTTACTTTTCATGAAGTTCACATTTTTGGTATTTAAAATATTTTATTGATATGACCTAATATTCTACTCTTAAATGTTTTAATTACCTGAAGGTGGAAAATCGTCATAATCAACAGAAATAAAGGTTGTGCGAACTTAATGTTTTTCCACTTAAACATTCATTATGTTTTCAGAATGGCAAATATTAGCCACCCATTCCACAGAAAGAAGACAATGTAGAACAGTATGTGCATGTGTGAAACCACGTTGTTTTTTAAAAAAATGTTACTTCCATCCAAATTTAAGTTGATGCTATTTGGCATTGTTGTGTAAACGTATCAAAACTATCGCAAATGTAAGAGTGTTCATGTTCCTGAACAACTCACCGGCCGATTTTCGTACTCCAGGAACGGACATGTTATGAGACAATCCTTCAGCAGGATTTTCCCTCTCTGACACGAATCCCGTTTCCCTCCTTCGTATTTGTAGTACAGCAACTTATCAGGCGTCAGCACGAACCAGCGGGCCTTCCAGTTGTGAACTATGTGGCCCTGAATATACATGATAAAAACTTTTTTAACTGATGTATTTTTTGGAGAAAAAAATGTTTTAATAAAATCTGATTCTGTTAAATTTACACTCCTGATCCGTTTTGATAATAATAATAATAATAATGAAATGTTCTTACCCTCTTCACCAGGAAGCCCTCTCTTATCACAGGTACTTCGTTGTCTGTGTCCATGTTCTTCAGTGTGTAGTTAAAAAAAAAAGTCTTACTGGCCTCTTTTTGCCTGCTCGGGTTTTTATGCTGAGGATGAATGCGTCACACACACACCCACACACGCACCTCACACCCCTTACACACCTCTCCTCTTTAACCCGAACCCACGCAGTGAAACAGGAAGCAATTGCTGCTCGTTGACGCACGATGGCGCTCTCTCTCCTTCCCAGACGCCAGGGCCCGAAGAGGACCAGCTGGCCCCGCTCGCTCTGCAGCCACGCCACTCTCAATCACGTTTGGTATGCGGGGATTTCAGGATCCTGGAAATGAAACGGGGACATGTTCCTCAGTCCTCCCCCGCATTAGCTGGATCCAGGTGGGACAGCGCGGATTCTGTGCACAGTTAATCAGACACGCAAAGGAAAAATAATCATGTTTTCTTTCTCCTTCCAAACATAGTTATTTTTCTAATTGGTTGCCTTAAAAGCATGAACAGGCCAGAAGGAGAAGAAGGCCGGGGGAAATGTTTATGTGAGCCCAACATTTACTCTTAAAACCCTTTTGGAAATATTTAATACGTTAAATTCAGGATTCAAATGGAACCAAAAACAGAAACAATAACACTCGAGTCATGAGATTGGATGCAGAGCTTCCTTTTGCGACTCTTCCAAAAAATATTGCCTACTTATTTGATTTGAGTGAATGAATAAATAAATTACATCTTTATTTCAGGAAAGATGATAAAAAATGATTCTACAAAATAATTTTAATGACCCCCCCAGCCCGGGTAATAAGTTTAGTTCACATTAGAACGAGTTTGTACAAAGAGACGCCGTTAGCATTTTACCCGCTAATTAGCTAGCACAAGCTAGTGCTGCCCTTCTTCAGCATTGTAGACTGGCTATATTTAGACAGAAATAGCATGAAATTCTAATTCTACGATAAGCCTCACTTCTAATTATCATGGCATTAAGTCATTATTGGACAAATAAAAATGTCAAATTTATTCCACAGATTCTTCTGTAGAAAATGGAGTGTACGAGGCTAATTTCTTAGATTGTAGCAACCTTTCAGCAAGGTAATAAACATGCTTTTCATTAAGTCTGGTTTCAATTGTTTGAAGCACAATTAATGTTGATGGAGTGGAGGAAAAAAAAGCATGGAATGAAAATACAGTAATGCGAAAAAGAACCATATCAGACGAGCATGGTGGATAAAATACTGTCTGAGAAAACTACAACAGAATTAAAGTGAATCACATTCATGCATAAAAAGAAGTGAGAGAAGAAAAAAAATGTTACTCTATAAACTGTGTACAGATATTTGTACCTGTACTATCTCACCAAAACCACAGTTGTTCAGTTTATATCCAGGATTATATGTTTAATGTCATCCTACATGAACGGTCACGTCTTGGTTGTGTCATTTTCAGTCAATTCTCAGGTCATTGTCTTACAAGCTAACTCTGACTTGTCTGCTGTGTTCCTTCGTCCTCAACATGACCTTTGCTCACTAATGTTCTCTACCAAACAAGACCTTAAAACAGCTGCTGCCTGCATACCAAGATAATTGCATAATTAGCCTGTATAGACTGGTTTGATGACTTCTAAAATAAGTTGTTTACATTAGATTTTATTTGGGGGCGTTAGAGAAAAGGTGGGAGGAGTCCAAATGTGTGGTGTATTTTAGGAATATTATTTGTAAACATCTTTTAAAAGATTTTTTTCCCCCTCTCCTTACATGCTACAGCTACCCACTTTCTGTACGTCTATGGCATACAAGCATCAGAAAATTCAGGAATGTTTTAACTGTGATGTGGGAAAAACCTGTCCAAAGGCTATGAATATTTTTGGTAAGGGACTCTAAAGGCGCCAAAAAGAAATTCCTTAATGATTAAAGCAACGACTATCTGTTCTCATTCCGTTTTGTTGCAAAAGTGCCGACACAATCCTTGAATTCTGTCCCAGCTTTTCTTGAAACGTGCCGCAAGCAACACTGACACACACAGAGAGAGAAAAACCGTGCAGTATGTGCAAGAATCACTACACCAGTTAAAGAAATGCTGCAATGAATGATATAAAACACTCCTACATACGTGGTAATATGAGTTATTGTGCGGTTAACTCATAACCACACAATAAACGCTGTGTATGCAATAATTAGGCAACTTCTTTTACAGAGGATTCATTATGTCAGTCAAACTTCACACCTGGACATTTAAAGTAAAAACGACATTTTGGGATTTTGAGAGGAATATCTACGTGTGCATAATTATTGTGAAAAATTTGTGTGAATACAGTTGTGTGTGTGTAAGGAGTAGAGGAGGGGGCTTAGCACAGAGCCCTGTGGGACGCCGGTGCTGAAACAATGATGGAGGAGAACTGAGAGATGATCCTGACAGACAGATGGATCTATCAGAAGGTTCTCTAGGAGTCTGCAGGTGGCTGTGGGTAACCCTACGGCCAGCAGTATTTGGACGAGACGTTGTTGGAGGATAACATTGAAAAAGCGTTAGCATTAGCTTAAACTAGCTTAAAATTCGTTCAGATAGACTGCAGTTCCATCCCAAATTAAGTAGCTTGTCTTAAGCGGCAGGCAGCGCAACCACAAACCAATTCCACACATACCTTAGAAAATCCCTTTTTTCAATTGGAGTGTTCGTTTTACACAGCGTCCCACTAAATAAACTTGAATAATGTCAGGATGAACAAAAGTGGATTCTGGAAAGTAGAAAATTACACCCATCTCCAAAGAAGCGTAATCTTCTACTGTCTTGTTTTTTGGTTGTTTTTTTTAAAGTAATCCTTTATTTCTTCTTTTGCTTTTGTTATTGTTGTCCTATCAGACACACAGTTTGGTTGACTTTAACAAAGATCAAAGATCATGGAGAGATCAAAAACGCTAAATCTTATTATTTCTTGATGCTCAAGTCACTTTTACTGTATTATTTTATGTTCCTCCAACAGTTTGGTGATTTTTGTTTCTGGTCTACTAAAGCTCAATTTGATGAAAATCACCAGGAGGTTTCCAGAACGTCCCTCCTCTCTTTTAAAGTTTTCCATTTCCCAGTCAAGGAAACGGGAATAAGCTGCGGACTCTCGCTGGCAAGCGGCCAAAAGAATCTGTTGAACACACAGAGGAAGCAATCGGCCCTAAAAAGAAAGTTAAAAAAACCCCTGACTGCTTCGATACGGACAAGCGCCTTCTTGAGTGAGAGTCAAACATAACTCTCCGATACGACAGCCCTCTGCGCACATCTTAAGGCGTGTCTGGTATTCCTTCTGTGTTACATTAACCATTAATCAAACATTAGTATTTTTTTTTCAAATAAAGATGGCGGTGTTTTGGCACGCCAGGATACGGAGGCCGCTGACGCAGGTCGGCCCCACGTGGGGCGCCCGGTTGTCCTGGTCACACGCAAACAGCCGGAGGACTCGCTTTCCAGAGTCTACAGGCTCATTGTTCTCAGGGTGTGTGTGTGTGTGTGTGTGTGTGTGTGTGTGTGTGTGGGCGTGTGTGTTTGCAAGTCCACAGCTGGTTACACGGAACAAGGCAGTCAATCCAAAGCTTTATTGGACCGAACAGGGAAAATTCCCGTTTCAGCTGACAAACAAGAGTTACGCAAGACAAATTTTTCTGAAGCCCTTTTTAAGTTACAGATTCTCCAGTTTGCCACGTTAGTAAAATCTTAAAGACTTTAGGTTGTTCCGTTTTTCTTTATATCACATTTTTAATCAACCAAGTGAACTTGTTTAATGATTACACTTCACATTTCTGAACAAAAGCCTAAAAAACTATAATACAAGAAGATAAAGTGCCTTGTAAGAACAACCCCCCCCCAAAAAAAACACGACATGGTATAAGTTAGCATCAGAGACGGTAGCCGTCGTCTGAACAACTGAGGGTGGGCTTTAAACTTTCACTGACGGCAAGAAAAACAGAAACGTACACTGCCACGTGAACGTTTTCACACACTTCACATTTTGTCACGTCACAACAACGTATTTTATTAGGACTTTACATGACGGAGCAACACGACGAGGTGCCTAATTCAATCTGAAATGTGCACTCAGCCCGCTTTCGTTAATAAAAAATTCTTGCAAATCAACCTAGATTCAAAAAGCACCCCCATAGTGAAACATGGTGGTGGCAGCATGATGCTGTGGGGATGCGTAACTCAAGCGTGAACAGCAAAGCTGCGAGGAAACATTTATAAGAGATGAGACTAAGGTGGAGGTTCACCTAAAAAATTACAGCACATCCAATAGTAGCTCATCAAAATACACTGAAGTTTGTTGTGTAGTGACAAAATATGGGTAGGTGGTGTGAAAACCTTTTCAAGGCACTGCAAATGTCACCATCCCAAATGTTAAAAGTGCCTTGCGAATTAAAGTGCACCCGTTTCTGACTTTTAAAACTTGGGTTGTTCAGGCTTCCGTATACTTCCTCTTCGTTTCTTTCAGGCTCTGAGCTTTGATTAGCTTGGCTCTCTCTCTCTCTCAAAAAAAAAAAAGACAAAATTGAGAAAAATTGTTCTAAGAACTTCAAACTTTAGTATTTAGAACAAGCAGTAAAAAAAAAAAAATCCAGATCTTCATCAGCATACTAATTGAAATTGAAGACCTTTTGTAAACACAGATCTAACCGAACCGGCGTTTTCACCAGAAGCAGTGAGCTGACCTACAAAAAAAAAAAAAAGACAGCCTCCTTTTTCCAGAAATGCCTCTCCTTTTTTTTCTCTTTTCTTTTCCCATTTTCTAAAACTTTGTGCAAATCCTCTATCTACAGAATTTCGCCAAGCATCTCGAATCTCTTCCAGGTCGTCGACCTGCGGCGTAGAGTCTGGGCCGTAAGCAGCCTGCTCGGTGAGCGGCGGCGGGGGCCGGCGGAGCAACCAGCCGCGGCAGCCAGGCGTCTGCCGCTTTTAAAAGTGAAAGTCTCGGCAGCGGCGGATTTAGGGAGGACTCAGCCGATGCCAGGCTGCCACCACTTTCTCTGGGTGAGCCATCGTGTCCTTCCACTGCTCCACGGCCTCTGGCAGAGGACTGTCGAAGCCCAGCTGGATCTGAGACCAAACAGAGAGCAGAAGGTCAAGTCATCAGTTCAACACAAAAGCAGATGCATTTACATTTTTTCATTTCCCACCCCGATTTGCGATGACAATATATCAATAGAATACATGGAAATTTGGGGTAGTAATGTGACAAACTGAATGAAACAGTTAAAGACGCCAACCACCAGCCTCATCACTCTTTCAGAACAAATACAGGCTCTTATTGTGACAGTCTAACCCACGACCAACCACCGAGCAAAGACATAAAGCAACAAGCTAAACCCTTTACACGGGGCAAATTTAAAAATCTGGTAGAACCTCTGCAAGCAGCGACGCAAATAAAGCTGCCAAGTCACACTGGCAGTAATGACAACGCCCAACCTCACTATAAAAAGTTTAAAGGACGTCACGAGTTGAGGAAATTACATATTGACACAACCTTCAAGGCTCACCTGTCCAAGACACTGTTTCCTCCTGACGGAGCTGCGGCTGTAGAGCCTCAGCGACAGCGAGCAGGCGTGCTCCAGCGACGCCAACAGGAAGTGAAACGTCTCCTCCCAGCGACACTGGCCGCCGGACGCCTTCAGCGCTCGGGTCTTCTTCTTGATTTCCAGCTGGCCTAACTGGTGCATCTCGGCTTTGACGAAAAACACTTTGGAGGAGGCGACAGAAACAACTGAACATCGATCCCCTCGTTTGGTCATTTTAGTTGGGGACTAATTGAAAATGCAGGTGCGCTTACCCTGGGAGAGGGGAGAGGAAGATGGTGGGAGGTTTTGGGCTGCGAGGATCTTGACCTGGATGCGTCCACTGACCGGCTGAAAGAGGGTGCTGAGGTGCAGCTCGGAGTGACACGCCTGTACAAGCACACGACTCGTTTCTTAACAGGCTTTTACTGCCATGTTTCAGTTGGCTGTGCTTCAACCCACATAAATAAAGTTACATTGATTATTTCACATTTTGTTTATGTTTTTTAAGTTAGCCCTTTAATGACTGCGTTCCAGTTGTACTCGGAAGTTGGAGATTTCCCGTTCCCATTGGGAAGAGTAAACTGGATCGCCATCTGAAGTCGGATTTCCCACTGGGCTACCCCGGCTACCACCAGTCACGAGACTTTTTGCTCCAAAATGGCCGCTCCTCGCCTCAGCAGCAGTGAGATGTGGTGGGAAACATGTTTATTTTACACCCTTTAAACTTTTAGCATTTTATTTCATAAAAACTTCAAGGTGTTTTATTGGGACTTTACACGACAGAGCAACAGAAATTAAGTGCATAATTGAATGTGACAAACGTTCTCGGCCCGCTTCCAAAAATAAAATCCCTTGCGACCAACCTGTATGCTAAAAGATAAAAGAAAGGCGGAAGGTCGATGTCTTTATCATGTTCAAAATATGGCTTTACTCCTAAAAATCAATAAATGAAGACAGATTCGTCACTCAATATCACACATGTAGAAGGCTTCCTAGCATATAAAACAGACATTTCTGGTAAAAATATTAGTTTTCTTCTCTGTTTTTGTGTTTAGCAATCAGCCGTTGCCTCTAAAAGCTCCCACAGTGGCGGCGATTTGAACCATTTTTCACTCTTGTGTCCGGCAGACGGCTCCTCGCAGAGTGAATCCCGCTGACTGATGAGTCACCGTCTGATCTCTAAGTACAAAAACAGCCGCCACCGGCCAGACGCGCCTCCATTTATCAGCGAAACCGCTCTCTGCTGGGGAAATGGTTCGAGGTTTGACCTACTTCCCGTCCCTCCAAATTACAGCGTCTGAACTCTGGTTTCTTCTCTCCTATAAAGTCGGCGCCACAATTTTCCTTCGAAACGAACCTTCTTTTATGTTTGGTTTGTGACTAGGCGGCCACCTCCACCAGCTGTCCGTTGTTCATGCCAGCACAATGGTGAAACTGTCACAGCTCAAACAAAAGCCGCAAGAACTCTCGGGCGGTTCTATTCATTGCATTTCTTTTCCGACCATTTACCAGACAAAAAAAAAAAAAAGCAACCTTAAAATTATATTTGCTACTAGAACATTTTTGTTCAGCAAAAAACGTTTTAAAGCATTTAAAATGAACGAGGGCATTTTGTCAGTGCTTGGAAATTGATGGAAAACGCCTGCATAAGTCTAGTTTAGTCTCTAGTGCAAGTAAAACGGACACAAGTCATTTTTTAGGAAGAAATATGAGTGTGTTGTAAGTCAATAATTCATTAATATTGAAGAAAAGTTACCAGTTATAGGTGAAATAATGTACCAGTGGAACTAGAACTTCTTCATCAATATTAAGAAATCATTGACTTAAAACAAGAGCTTATACCTTTATGAAAAGTTGCTTGTAAGTTAGTCTTGCCTTATTTTAAGTGTACGTAAAATTACTTGATAAGATTTTGAGTTCTTTAGCATGAAGTTATTGTTATTATTATTTTAAACATTAAAAACCATGAAAAAACAAAAACCAAAACATCAGTAAAGCGGCGACGCCGTACCGAGGACTTGGAGGGCTGCTGGAGGTCGAGCCAGTGCTCCGACTCCCGGGGGCCGAGCTGGCGCAGGGAGAGGACACACTCGGCCGCCGTGCGTTTCCTGGGGCTGTGCGTCTGCAGGCGCAGCACCAACGCGCTGCTCTGCAGCTGCTGCAGGCGCAGCGCGAACACAAAGGTCTCCATGAAGGCGACGTTCTGAAAGCGAAGCAGAGCAGGTGAAAAATCCTCCTGTCGCCTCAAGAAGTTAAAAGTGAATCATGAAGACGGCTGTTGAGCAAAGTTACTCTCTTCTGGAACTTCGTTACACACTGCCTTGCTAACGTATTTATACAGCTTGAACTTCTGCCACTTTCTTTTAGCTTTGTAAACACGACGTTTAATGTGCTATGCTGGGACTGTATGTGGTAGACCAACACAACGTGGTACATAGCTCTAGCAGCTAGCAATTACTGTAGCAATCGATTAATCGATTATCCCGACGATAAATCGGGTAGAAAAATGTCTACAGATTTTTCATATAAGCACTTAAGCCTTTTTTATACAATATTAGAAAATATGGAAAGAAGCAAGTAAATAATTCAATCACTTTTTTAAATAAGAAAAACATTTTATTGCCTAAAATGCAAGAACATAGTAAATCTGAACACTTGAGAAGTTTTGGCTATTGTTTACAAACGAAGGTGTTTTTCGTATTCTAAGTTCAAATTGAATATATTTTTTGTACAGTTTTGGCTTATTTACTGAATACGTTTAGTTTTTACCAAACAGCCTTTTTTTCCCCTGGAGTCTGTAATCGATGAATCAGTTAACGATTAATCGATTACTAAGTTAGTTAATGCTTCTTTCAATAATCAGTGAATTATAATTCATCGTTTCAGCCCTGCATAGTTGTAAAATGTAAACAAAATGACTATTCAGACCGAATTGGAGTCGATACTTTGTAGAATGGCTGTTCGCTGCTATCGTAAGTCTTTAAGGTGAGTTTCTACCAATTTTTCACGCCTAGGAACTAAAAATGTGGCCCGTTGCTCTTTGGAAATTCAAAGTCAGATTGGATGGCGAACACCTTTCTAAAGTCTCAACTGGATTTAGTTGAAGACTTTCAATCTTAATTTGTTGGAGTCTCTTTTCCCCCCCCCCTTGTGTTTAGCTCGATCCGTCTTCCTGTCCACTCTGATCAACGTTTCTGTCTTCGCTAAAGAAAAACAAGCCCACAGTATGATACTGCCACCACTGTAGGAATGATATGTCCAGGTTGATGTGTCTCAGTGCCTCTTTTTCTACATATTTGCAGGAAAGCGGGACTCATTTGCAGAGTTTTTAAAAAAATAGTTTCTCCCGTGTGCTCGTCTATAAATGCCAGATTTGAGTCCAAACGGTTTTTTCAACAGTGTCTGTCCTCCACAGTGTCCTCTGGGCTCTTGGCTGTTTCTCAGTTTGATGCCGTCTACTTAGCTTATCATATCTTGGTCTATCTCATAAAACTCCAATAAAAATACTCTGAACTTTACCAATAGGAAGAAAGATAATAAGGAGCATGGCTATGTTTCTGTAGATCGTGCAACATGTGCAACAATCAAGCTGCGATTCAGGCATGTGTTCAGCATTCGGTAGCGTTAGGTCAGTACCTGGTGATACTCTTTGAGTGTGGTCTTGAACTGGATGGGTTTGGGGACGGTGAGGATTGCTTTGAAGCCAACCTTCTGCTCTTCATCTGGATGGACGACGAGGTCCGAACACTGAGCGAAACAACGCAAAACAGCAGCTTTATTAACAGGTTTGAATGCTTATAAACACAATAAGTGTTCAATTATGTTCGGGGGAGGGGGGCAGAAGAAGCTTCCCACAAAATGTCAAACCCCACTCACAGGTTGGAATCAGGGTGTGCCTTTTCATCTTTGTTTGGCTCCGTTTTGATTAGGAGTTTGTGCCCAACTGTCCATTAGGCTTTTAAAGCAAGCACTGCATTGTAAGCGCGCGGCCGCTTCCTCGGAGTCGCTTTTAAAAGAAAACTCCAATCTACACTTGAAAAAGAAAAAACCAGCAACCTTTTCCTCCGAACTTAATGGAGCACAGAGACCGGCGCACAGAGACCCTTCGCTGTGGACACACAAAGGCTCCACTGTGGGAAGCTGGCGGGGAGAACAGTGGAGCCTTTAGTGCCTGAGGCTCTCAGGTCTGGGCTGAGTGTAACCGTACCTGGACCAGGGTTATCCACACCTGCTCCACGTCCTGCTGGTATCGTACCCGGACACAGACCTTCCCCGGCTCCTGCTCGTCCCCCGACAAAGCGATGGATTCTGGGAATGAAAAAAAAAGAAAAATAAAAAAATCAAGGAAAGCGACACTTCAGCACGATGTTTGAGTCAGTGAAGTGGTTGATAGGAGGAAAGCTTGTGGAAAAAATGCAAAGTTTTACAGATTTTTTTAAATATAATGTAGCTAGTATTATAAAAATAATTGTGTTTTTTAAAAAAAAAAAAAAAAAAGTGGGACAGAACTTGGAAGCAAAAGTACAAATGAAGCATCGTTTTAAAAATGTCTACTAAATAAAGATCCGAAAAGTGTGGCTTGCGCATGCTCCAATTCGACTCTGACTCCCTTCAATGACATTTAAAAGCCTTCAGAAAGCACGTGGGCGGGTCAGATGAGGTCGAAACTGAACAAAAACATTTTCTGAAACAGAAACATCATCACCCTTACGCTACATGGTGGTGGCAGCATCATGCTGTGGGGATGCTTCTCATCAGTTTTGACATGCGAGCTGATCAGAGTTGATGGGAAAACTTATTAGGAATGCGTCTTACACGACGTTATCTTTTTTTCGTCCGTGTGTCAAGATCTCAGTGTGGTGCGACGTGACATGTGGATTTAAGAGTCGACGTGTACATTTGTAAAATATTCAGAACTGCCAAACCAAACCATGAGACCTTGTTGATTTTAGAGCACATAGAAGGTTACCGAGAAGTTTCGGGTGAAATGTTCCTTTTTCAGACCAAGTCAAGCTGGCTCTGTGTGCAAAAATATCCCACGTGTTCTTCAGAAATGCAGTTAGACTGAATGTATTAAGTAACCAAACCAAAAAGGAAAAGCCAGGTCTAAATGAAATGGTTACCCAGGCTGCTTTCCATGGAGCTCATCATGGAGGAGGCGCTGCTGACGGTGCTGGAGGTGGAGTCAATTCGCTGAAGAGGCCAAAACACAGTTAGAGAGAGAAATATGTTTACTGGAAATGAAACCAGAGTCCTCAATGCGCTGCAATAACTACGGATAAAATGTATTACAGGTCGTGTGCTGAAATCAAGATGAAGGGACGTTCTGCCTCAGAATCGGTTCGTCTTTTGGATCTGAAGCCGTCTGATCAATTTTTGATTCAAAAATTAAATCAAAGCAAAATATCGTAACATAAGAAATGAAAAAAACAAATAGCTTAACAACAATGACGTCTTCATTTTAAGTCTCGGGAATCACCGATAGTAAAATAGACACTGAAGTAAGTCGGGGTTGTCCAAAGTGAGGCTCGGGGTCCAGCTGCTGCCCTCTGCAGGGTTTTATGTAGCCCTTCAGATGCTAATCTTGACGGAGATGGTTTACTTTTTTTGTCTTTTAGGGTGGCGCATTCGCAATGTTTTCTTTAAAAAAAAAAAAAAAAAAGTTAGGGGTCACACAAATTACGCAGGTTTCTGCGTTCATCTTCACTTTGTAGCAAATAGAACCAGCAACATTTTGATTAGGAGTCAAAATGTTTTTTTGTAGCTTCAACTTAAAGATTTTGGCCTTCATGGCAAAAACTTGGAACCACCACAGGAGAAGTGACCACTGCTTCTCTTCTCTTTCTATCGTTCATCTTTAAGTTTCTTTGAAATTGTTGCGGTTATTGATTTGTCCTTTGGCTTTTTATTTTTATGCGTTTGTTTGGGGTTTGTTTTTTTGTGATGTCGTTTTTGTAACGGCAGTAATATTGTGATTTTATTATAATGTTTGTAGAAGAATAGTCTCTACTGTGGTAGGAACTAATGGGGATCATTAAATAAGCTTTACTAATTGATCTAGTCACATACAATACTTGAAAAATAGTTGCAAACTGAACGTGTGTTGCTTTTCCACCTTTGTTGTACTTCTAATTTAGGCATATTTATGTCATTTAAAAAAAAATCTTAAACATGTATTAGAAATTATGAGGCTAATCACATGTTTAAGTTTCGGGTTTAACCCCCCCCCCAGCCTTCTATCCACATAATAAGAGTTATTTGCGACATTGAGCTATAGTACCGAGGAGCTGTGCAAACTTTGCAACTATATTTAGTCTCGTTCCACACAAACGTAAGGGAAAAAAAATGGTGTGAGAAGATTAGATTAGATTAAAAGCAAACAGTCTCACCTGGATGTGGCTCTGAGGGCTGGCCAGGTCCAGCATGGAGCTGCTCAGGCGCCGCTGGCTGCCTGGTTTCAGAGTCCAACCTGGAGGACAAACCATTACTAATCGCGCTGCTTTGATTTCAATGCAAAACCAGTGATTAACTGAATTACACACGTCACATTATTCAATTTTTCTTTTTTTATTGGTCACAATATCTTAATAAATTTTTTTGATTTATTATGCGTAGGTGCAAGTTAAACTTTTTTTTTACCCCTCCAGGGGGTCATTTGTGGGCTCTCGTGTCCCTTATATGACAGTAGGCTGACAGGAAACAGGGAAAGACATGCGGCAAATGTCGTTGGGTCCGGGAGTCGAACCCGCGACGGCCGCGTCCAGGACTCAAGGCCTCCAAATATGGGTCGCGCTAACCGCTACGCCACCCTGGCACGCCCAGGTGCAAGTTAAACTTTTAATGACTCCTCTTATTGCTAGTTGTAACAAGCATATAAAGGTTTGATGTTGTGTCCACGAACTGATAAAAGAGCCTAAATGGTGCATTAACACGTTACATAACGAGGTGCTGCTTTACTTCAGGCTCCGACCTCAGAGCGAGACTCAAGTTTTATCTGCTTGGACCAACCGTGCGGGCCGCCGGCCGCTACCTGGGCTTTGAGGGCCGCTCTTCAGCGCGTCTCGTCGGGCGGGGCCGGGGGAGATGTACGCCGGCATGCTGCCCTGGTGGAAGATGGACTCCGAGTTGTACGGGAAGAAACTGGCGCCCAGCAGTTCTGCTTTCCTCCCCGCGTACGTGGACCTGGCTGAGCCTGCGGACAAGAGTTGGAGAAAAGTAACTCTCCTGAGCGGTGGGGCGTGTGGCGCTAGCGCGGCAGCAGGTACGCTGTGAGGTTCACAGGAACTTAGCGACAAGATTTGACCTTGTTACATTTTCCTACACAGCAGAGGAGAGATGCTGGAAGTCCGCCTTGGTTTGACTGAATCAATTTGCCCGCCTCAGTCCGTAACCTTAAGCCTTTAGTTTAAAGTAACCTTAAGGTTTTAGTTGCAGGTTATCTTGTTGCTACAATGTCTGCATTTGGAATCAAATTACAGCCGTGGTTAAGCTGATTTTAATTAGGATTTTCAAAATAACTGTCACACACCATCACCTTAACCATTCACCCAATTAAAAGTAAAGATGCAGAAAGAAATTTGCTGGTCAAAATTTTTTTATTATTTTTCTAATCGGTGAATGCACCACAGGTAGTTGCGGTTTCTGATGTGGGTGATGTGGGCAGATGCCCAGGGCGGCATCTCTTCCAGGGCGGCAATTTTGTAGATGATTCAATTTAGAAATACTTTGTTTTAATTGTATTATTTTTCCATAGATGTTTGTTTTTTTTGTGTATTTGTATTGTATACTTTTAACTTCATGGTTGGATATGGGTGTTTAAAGTATTACTTAAGTTTTTTTTCAGGTTTTTCATATGAAATTAAAACGGGTGGGGGGCTTGTTAGCTTTGGGCACCAAACAGGCTAGGGTTGCTACCAGGCCACGCTAGCAACAACATTCTTTACTTTAGATGCTGTAGCTAAAAATTTTTTTTTAAGAAACAAAAACGAGACAAATTTAGCTATTTTCCACATACAACAGAAACACAATAGAGTTATTGTGTGATCCTCTCGTATCACACAATAACTCTCTAAGTAGCTCTGTTGACTGATACAAATAGGCCGATACGTACTGTGCAGCCCAGGCTGCAGAGTGGAGAACTGGCGGCTCTGGGGTTGAACGTAAGTGGGCTTGAAGGTGGGCACGACAAACGGGACCTCTCTGCCGCCCGGAGGCTGCTTGGAAATGAGGTAATCTTCCGCTTTCTCCATCCTAGTCCTCTCCTCCGGCAGCTCTCCTGTCACCATTATCTCCTTGGGAGGCGCCTTTATTTTGATCACTTGGAAAAATGAAACAAAACCAAAACAAACATAGTCAGACGTGAAATCGGCGAAAAACAAGACGCCGGACCTGGTGCCGACCTTGGGTCTCCTGTTCCTGCTTGTTCCGCTGAGAGAAATTCTTGCAGCAGTCCTTGAAGAACTCCATGACGCTTCTATGGGTGTTTATGAAAACCTGGAATTGCACGAGAAGGCTGCAGGTCAGACAGTACGCACGTTAAATGCAACTTTAAGGAATTGGATTTGAGATTGGTAAAGCCAGAAAAGTCGCAACGTTTCCACGGTTGTTCAAAGTTGCCTGGCACATCGAGGCAGACCAACGGACTCATCTGAGCTGAACGCCTCTTACAATTATAGATGCATTTGATTCAAGGTGGAGGGATGAGGTTTAATGTTTCATACTGCCTATAAGCAGCCACTGGTGGGAAAAAGGTTATGACTCAGTTTTGGACTTATAAAGAGTTACAGTTTGGGCTCAGACAAATCCTGTGGACATGAACAAACTACTATTACAATAGGACCCTGCTGAAATAACTTTCAAATTTCTTTTTTTAATGTTTGCATTTGTACACCCATCCTGTATTTATCCACGCACTCATGGGGCCCAAGGACCAGCGGGGGGGGGGGGGGGGGGGGGGGGGGGGGGGTCGGGGGGGGGGGGGCATATGCAGCCGTAATGTTTCTCTAATGCCTTTGGGCAGCCATGCATTGAAAGAATCTATGAAACAGGCTTTAGGACATGCAAGGAAATAATAATTATAACATTCAGGTGGGTCAAAGTTAGAAACATTTTCAGAGCATGAAAGGTTAAATTTAAACAACTATTGTCTTTTTGATCTTTATTTTTTCTTAAACCGGTGCAGCCAAGTTATTATTATTATTATTATTATTATTATTCACTGTCGATCTGCTTTTGAAAGACAAACGTGGTCACTAAGGATTTCATTTATGCCCCTTTTACATTTCCATCACTGGCCACCATTCTAATGTTGTTCTATTTGACGACAGTATCAAGACTGCTGGCGTTTTGTGGCCCCCGTCTGTTGCCAACCCTGATAAGGTGAAACAAGTGTAGCAAATATTTATCCACAAATTTAACTGAGTTCATTTTTAAAATATATATATATGTTAACTCACCCCGTCGTGCTTCCACTGGAAAGAGCTGCCAGTCGCTTCTCTCTCAGCAGGCAGCAGGGAGGGGAATGCCGCTGATCTCAGGTCTGTTGTTCACTTTGAGCTTCAGGTTTCTCTCTCTCTCTCTCCTCTTATTCTCTCTCTCTCTCTCCTCTTATTCTCTCTCTCTCTTTCTCTCTCTCCTCTTATTCTCCCTCTCTCCGTCCCGCCCTCCTGGCTCTGGATGTCTCTCCGTTTCCCCGCACAGACGCTGACCTGCTCTTCCTTCCCCGAACAGCAGCACTTTCTGTTAGATTTTTTTTTTTGTTTGTTTACTATCTGTGTGTGATCAGATCTGCCACTGTGGTGTCTTCCTCCTCCTCCTCCTCCTCCTCTTCCTCAGATGGTGTGTCAATGCGAGTGCCGACAGAAACGTGGCCAACAGTTTTTTGGGGGGTGGGGGGAGAGTTTACCACCTTTAGTCGACACTTTTCTGAATTCAAAGTGGTTCCAAAGTTAAAATGCTCTTTTTTTTTTAGAACAAAAATTTACGTAGAAGTGTTTATAAATCAATATTCAGTGTAGAACTAATAAATATTGTCAAAACTCTTATAAAAAAACCCCCAAAGACTTTTAGTTTAGCCCAAATCAGCAGCTATTAGCCACCAATACACATTCTACACTAATTAGACATGAAATCAAGCAACAGAAAACATGTTATTGATGCATCAAATTAACTTAGTCCTTCCTTGGGTTTTTTTTGTGCCTTTTTTAGGGGTTTTCTGGAAAACCCATGACGCCCCCCATTTTAAAAATAAAATTTAAAAAAAGACCAGCGTGCATTTAACGTCCCTATATTGTTTGCAGAAGAGCTAACATTAAACTCCTTGTGTCAGAAAATGAGTTTTAAGTGGCCTTGAAAATATTGTTGCTGAGTAAATAGCAGCTGTTATGCTGCTAAGACGAGCTTATTTCCCTGACTTACCCATTTGGTCTGGGAGGGAGCTGTGTCATAATTAAATCAAAACAATCTTTTATTTGCTCTTCATAAACATTAGGCTTATTCATAAACACAAAACGTGAGAACCTGAGAACTCTCGTTGCTGCTCCTGCGTCTTTAGCTAGGAAAACATTTGCAGCTCTTTAAAACTCATTCACATTATGCCGAATGCATCTTTAAGTCAAACCCATGCTGGGAATATTTCTAAACGTTTTCAGAACGTTTACTTATGAGATCAACATAAACACGGCAGGCCACACGTCTACGAAGTAGAGTAGCGTCAGGCTCGGTCCAAGGTTTTATGAGACCTGAGGCAGCACTGAATTGTTAGGTTCTGTCTCCGGGAACGCCCGCTAGCAACCACAGCGCTGTCGAGTGGTGGTGAAAATATTTACATTGTGTTGCAGCAGACTGCACCCTCACTTGCTTTCTGATCACTTCTTATTCCAGAAACAGGAGTCCTGACAGGCTGGTCACGACGCGGACGTTACTGGCGCGTCTGTGATCGTTTACTATATTTGCAACAATTTCACAAATTCATAGATTCTGCATCCTGTAGGTCAAAGGTTACCAAAAATAATAACGGCCAGAAACCGGAGACCCCCTAAAAATACACAAGTATTTTCCTCGATGTATTTAAAAATAAATGTAGTCAAATAAATTGCACACATGCTGAGGCACTAACACTGAACTGAACTGGAACCGATCCAGTCGTGTCCAAGTTTTAAAACCATAAAACTGTCAACGGAGCTATGGAAACGGAAGCTTTACGATTTCAACCACTTGGCTGCAAAACAGACCGCACAGCATGATGCCACCGCCGCCGTACTTTGACAGTTTATTCAAGGCTCTGTAGGTTTTCTTCAACTCAATATTTGTGTCGTATGACCAGGAGCTGCAAATGTTTGACAAGTTTAAAAGGTGTTGAATTTGGAGCAGGAATCTCCTTCTTGGTCTGCAATCTAGCAGTCTATAGTAAGGTTTGTGGTGGAAAATTACTACAAGTTCACATCTGCTGATCATGTTATAGGAAATGCTTGTGAACTCTCACCAAAAGAACTATTCGGGTTACATGTACAAGGGTGGAAGTTGTTTTCTATTTTCTTTAATTGCTCCTAAACATCGCAACCGGGTTCTTTTTCCACTGAGGGGAACAGTCCAAGTCAGGACGATAAAACTTGGCAAATGACAAACAGTTGCCATGGCAACTGTTTGTCAATGACAAACATCCAAATATAAGCATGTAAAATGTGCATTTAAACCTCTGATAAAACAGTATTTTTCATCCAAAACCTTTGAAAATATTTGTGAAACCATGTTACAAAAAATACGTAGCATCAGCTGACGAGACAACTCTTAAAGACCTGCGGTGTGCGCGCATTGTGATAGACGCAAACCTTTTAGAAAACAAAGTCCAGGATGTGATGAACTCATTTATTGTTCTAAAAGAATCTGTGATCTATATTTTAATTAATGACTGCTCGTTACATAATCTCAAACACTTTTTTTTTTCCTTTCCCCCCTTTGGCGGGAAACACACAGGTAGCTTACTCTTCGGTTCCGACAACCTGCTTTTCTTGCTTTCAGTAAGGCATGAAATGACGGCATCTCAGGTCGCTTTCTCGGCTTAAATGTGAAGAGATGGGATCCCCAGGCACAAAAAACCAATACTCGATTAGTAATCTGAGCCGCGCCGTCGCAGAAGAGGACGTATGAAATTGTAGACTATAAATATTCCTCTGTGTCTGCAGCTGGAAAAGCATCCAGCATCCAGGAAACCCGAGGACGTTCCGGCAAAAAGAATGCCTTCGCATCCGGTGATCTTGTCCGAGTCTTTATCGGGAAGTGTTTGAACAGAAAAAAAAAAAAAGAAGAAAAGAGTATTCTCAAACAAAAAGAATTACACCAGTTACATGTGAGTGCAGCTGCGTGTGGGTTCTCAGAACGGATGCTCCGACACGTATATCGTCAGCCTGATGATGGAGCTTCCTCGGAAGTTGATGACGTTGTTGACCGTGACCATCTCCAGGTCCAGCACCAACACCTGCGGCCCTTTGATGGGCCGCATCAGGACGAGGGTGGCGCTCACGTTGCTGGTTTGCTGCAAAGGGAAGAAAGAGGAGAGGAACGTGAGGATTGATGCACAGGAAGCGAAGAGTCAGACTTACAGGAAGAGAAGCTCTTGACTCTGTGCCTTGTTTATTGTTACATAGTGTTCATGACCCACTTTACTTTTTATCACATTTCATCACAACACACTAGGACTGGAATGATTAATCAAATTAATCGGTTTAATACATTAGGGCAGAAATGATTAATCTAATTAATTGATTAATCGGTTTAAATACACTTCGGCAGAAATGATTAATCGGATAAATTGTGATTAATCATTTAGTGAAATAATCGCCAACTAATTTTGTAATCGATTAACTGAAATATACAGACTCATAAAAAGGACATTTACTGAATAAACTTATTTAGAGCAGTAATAAAGCCAAAACTGTACAAAATATATAGACATTGTGCATATAAAGATACAGTAGAAACACCTTTGTCTGTATATGTTTTACCCAAAACTCCTCAAGTGGCATAGTTTTAACTTCAGAGTTCAAATTCGCTAAAGGAAAGCTCTATTATTGTATTCTAAGCAATAAAATGTTAATTTTCTTATTCCTAATATTGTATTAAAAAAAGCTTACAAGGTTAAATAAAAATAAAACCTGTAGAATGTGTCAATTATATGTATCTAAGTAATTGATTAATCGTCAGAAAAATCATTATTCAACATTAAGTTGTTCATTATTACAAAGTAACAGAAAAAAGGAAGATGGCTACTTATAAAAATGTGGCTGGTATTTTGGTTTCAGTCCCTTTTTTAAACAAATACTGATATTAAATTGGGTGCAGATAGTTACATTCAGTTCAACTCAAAAAACCTAATTTATCCCCACTGGGGCAATTATAATTGAACTGAACTGAAGGTTATAATTGTTATAGAGAATTTAAAAAGCATTAATGCACAATGCAAAACTGTAGGAGGAAAAAAAAAGAGTAATAAGATGCCACACTTTTCAGGTTTTATAGGTATGACACTTTGAAAAGCATGTATCCTTTTCCTTCAGCTTTACAATCGTGTGCTGGTAAACTAGTTACAACTAGTTACTGTCATTTACAAAGACTGTCCTACTTTAAAATCCCGCCATGTGTCTCAGCGATTTAACAAAAACAACAACAACAAAAAAACGAAGCAAAGCTCTGACATGAGTAAATTGCTCCATCTAGTGGCGACACGCTGCAAGTGTCTTTCTGCTGTACCCAGACTAATTAAATAGCTTAAACAACTGGAGAACTCTCGATAATCATTCATCAGCAGCGCTGCATCAAATACCTATGAAAGTAATCTATAACTAAGTTCCTACGAAAGAAGCTCGAGTGAAAAATCATTTTAAGAGACCTAATGTTTTATATGAGACTCTAAAAATATCTAAAATCATCCTTTTATTTACGCATTTTAGACATAGATATTAAATGGGTTCATCAGCCTCAAATTCTGATTCAATGAAAAAGAAATTTGTAGGCACAATTAAGCTCGTTGCAATAAGGAATGAATCAATGAATCGCATAAATTGAAACGAGCTCAATTATTGACATTTGCAAAGTTTCTTGTTTTTCTCTCTTTCTACTAAACCCTGGATGATAAAAGTCTCCAGTCTGCTGCTATGGCCTCAACTAGGACAATTATGTTTACAGAGAATTCATAATTCGTTTTATTAGTCGTTTCTGTTTATTTTAAATGTTCAATAGAATTAAAGTTTATTGATATTTGACTATGTGTTCTTGCACTATTATACCATTACTGTTAAATTAAAAAAAGAGGTCTCAAAACAACAATAATATCGTTTATCACAATAACTTCTGGGACAATTTATCATCCAGCAAAACTTATTGTGACAGACATGACATGATTACACTTGCCCAATAATGTTATAAAAGGCTAAAATAAAAATAAAAAGATTTTATTCATAAAGATTTTGGCTGCAGGTTTTACCACTAACCTGTCATTTCTGATTCAGCAGTGAAGCTGATACAGATTGAAGGTAAGAGTAACCCGTTGGCACGGTTTCTGCAGGTGGCAGTGTTTTCCTTCGTTCTACATGCACGTCAACTCACTCTGACCGCCCCGCTCTGCATCCCATCTCCCGTTCGTGGACTCCCGAGTGCTCACCCTCATGTAAAACTCCCGTCCGCTGTTGCCCGACTTTATCTGGAAGATGTAGAAGGCGCCGGGATAGCGCGTGGTGGCCTGCATCTGGAAGATGTCGACAGGCACACTGCGCCCCGACGACAAGTCCATGTGTCGGTACAGAATGGTGAAAGCCAAGTCCCTGCAGGCAGGGTTCTCAGCTGAACACATGCACTGGCTGCAGAGCGGTGGGACATAGGAGGTTCAGAGAAATAAACCTTTAGATTCTACAACAACGACTCAAAACCTTTACATTGCCACGATGTGATAAGAGGGTGACGAGAAAACTCACTTGTCGCTAACGGCGATGTAAGGAGGCTGACACTGTAAAGGATTCAGGCATGTATAGCCTCCCTGGAAATTGAAACACACTTGTTCTGTTGTACAGGTGTTGTTACCAGTGTCACATTCATTGACGTCTTTGAAATCAAGCACACGACAGTCAGAGTCAGTGAAGTCAGAACCACAGCAACGAGGCATCAACAAGATCACAGCTTTGCATTTTAAAAAAAGTAATAAATAAAATCAAGAAGAAAGTGATGGATTTACATCGTAACAAAAAGAGAAAACTGCAATATGGTTAGTCCTCCGCTTTACCTTCACAGCTCCGGCTGTCCTCGTATAAATAATACCCGGGCGGGCAGATGCAGGAGAACGAGCCGGGGGTGTTCACGCATCTGAACTGGCACAGAAACTCAGAGAAACTGCACTCATCCAGGTCTAAGTGAAACAAAAGGTATAATTCAGACAAATGGAAAGCGTCACAGAGAGATGAAGATGGCGGCTTTGATGTGTCTGTAAGGTGTTCGTCCATCTGCTCCGGTCCTACTCCATCAGTCCATCACATGAACGCAATGGAGACTCTGAGCTCTATTTGAATTTTTTCAAATGTCCTCGTGTTTCGATGAGCCAGTTGTGGTAGATGGAGAGCATCTGTGTCCAATTTAATCTCGGGATGAACACAGCTCTGTTGTGAAGGCTGCAGTAGAGTGCATTAATCGGAGAAACACCCAAGAGGACTGTGGTAGCTCTGGAGGAGCTGCAGAGATTCACAGGATTGCAAATGTGGATTTCATGGAAGAGCGACAGGAAGAAAGACGCTTTTCAAAAAAATGGCGGAGGTTTCAGCAGCCATGAAGCGAACAAAAATAAGAAAAGGAGATGCATGAGCAAGGTGAGGTAAAAGTTTCACTTTCTGGTCTGAAAGTGTGGTGGAAAACTATGTTTATACTAATCAGAATTAGTCTCAGAATCATAGTTCTTTTTTTTAATCACTGAATTTATAACAAAATGTTTCATCTTGTACAATAATATACAGCTCTGAAAAAAATTAGACCACTTAAAATGACCAGTTTCTGTGATTTAACTTTTTACAGGTACATGTTTGAGTAAAATGAACTTTGTTCTTTCATTC
Organism: Xiphophorus maculatus; assembly: GCF_002775205.1. NCBI lineage: Eukaryota > Metazoa > Chordata > Actinopteri > Cyprinodontiformes > Poeciliidae > Xiphophorus > Xiphophorus maculatus. Next base: position 22,862,604 of record NC_036461.1, read on the forward strand.
TATGGACTTCTGACAACATGCCTCTGAAATTCCAAGCAAAAATTTAGTTTTTATTTTGCAGAAAATGAGAAATGGTCAAAATAAGAAAAAAGATGCAGTGCTTTCAGACCTCACATAATGCAAACAAAGCAAGTTCATATTCATTTAGGAACCACAATACTGATGTTTTAACTGGGGAAGAGTTCAGGAATCCATATTTGGTGGAATATTTCAATGGGCTTCAGCGCAGTGGGCTCTTTATCTGTATATGCATTTTGTTTTTAACTTAAAATTCGCCAGCAAAAATCTCCCCTCCAAAAAAAAAACAATCAAATAATAGAAATTCAATGTCTAAAAAAAAAAAAAAAAAGTATGATTCTAATGAGACGGTATTTCTTCCGTAAAAAAGAAAAACAAACACCGCACCTCACCCTGAACGCACCATCTCCACTAGGAGACATTCTACCCTCAGAGCAGCGAACTGGAAGTATCCTCACCGATACAGGTTGTGCCGTCGGACGCCAGCTCGTATCCTTCGTTGCAGTTGCACATGAAAGAGCCGTAGGTGTTGAGACAGCCGTGACCGCAAGGTCGTTCGTCACATTCGTTCACATCTGGTGGACACAAAGGGGACGAAGGAATATTAAAGGTTTGAGGCAGGTTCTACCAGTCCGGGTTTACGTGACGAGACGCCGCTAAACATGGAGCTGAAGGGACACTATAGGGCTGGTTATCGGCTCAGGTCTAACAGGTGGAGCTGCACGAAGACGACAAATCACAACGAAGAAAAAAACAGCCATCAAAAAAAAAAAAAAAATCTAAATTAAGAAGTACAGTTGAATGTGATTATCTGACTTTTCTCTCTTCACCATAGCTCTCTGCAGGGTTTTTAACAAAGCTGATTCTTTGTGGAGAACTTAAAACCTACAAAAAAAACAAAAAAACAACAATACTATTACCTGGTAATAATTTCTTTAAGTACAGTTTTACATTTAGAGAGCCTATAATTTATTCTAAAGTCTTCAGAGAAGGAATCTTGGCCCACATCTGAGCTTAAAAGGTAAAAAAATAAAAATAAACTCTTTTTAAACTGCTTCAGGAGCTGCGCTCTGATTTATGGCATCCAAAATAACATAAAAAAAACAAAAACATACTGGACAAATTTTTAAATCAACTTTATTGATTTGCCTCTGTATCCCTGTAAATCCACGTACCCTGACAGGTCCGGCTGTCTGGATTAAGGAGGAAGCCGGGATTACACGAGCAGGAATAAGAGCCAGCGACGTTGGCACACAGTTGTTCGCAGTAACCATAGCGGCACTCATCGATATCTGGCTCAAAGGAGAGAGAGAAAGACGGAGAGAAAGAGAGAGAGAGAAAGAAAAAGAGAGAAAGAAAGGGAGAGAAGCTGGTTATAAAATACAAAAACATATACTTAAGAAGCAGCTGCTTTACTTCACACAACCTGCAGAGGGCGCTGCTCTTACAGAAGAATACTAACGCCTTTAGTATCATTCCTAGATATTTTCACCCCCTCAGAGGTGATTAAAATAAATGTAGCATTTCTGCAATGAAGACAACTCTGACTGTTTTAACTCGTCACATTAGCCATTTTAAATAAGCAAAACGCTTTAATGCTTGTTTTACATCTTGAGAAAACGTTCTAGTACAAGGTTTCCCCCAGAAAACCTGCTAAGCCCGATGATTGGGTGCTAGGTCAGTCATTCATCCAGCGGCCCGGCAGGTTTCTTAATTAAAAAATGTTTAAAGTTGACAGGAAATTTGAAAATATCCCTTGATAATTATGTGTTATTAATAGATTGCAAAATTATTATCTGAACACTGACTATAAAGTCTTAAAAAAATGCAAACATATTAAAAAGACAAATAAATAAGCAATGCTAAGCCTGGTGGGGCACAAGTGAAGCCTGGTGGCCCACCAGGCTGATAATACACTTGGGGAAGGCCTGCTAGTAGTTATAAACTGCTGCCGATTAAATGATCAAAGATTTTCTTAATGGTTGCATTTTGGATGTCAGGGGGAAAAAAACAACTAATATCCTCACCTTCCTAATATAATGGCCCAAGTCTTTTTTTGACAAGATGATTTGGGAAAAGAAAAAGGAATTTTAGCAACAAAAAAACAAAAAAATAAATAAAATAGACAGCCTGCCGTATATTTTTATGTGGCCTCTAGACTCCAAGTTACATCAATAAGTTCCTCCAGGTTTTCACGAAAACACGCAAAATCCACAGATCCCCACATTTGTTTCTGATTTTACTGCAAATTTTTCTCAAAATTGACCAGAAACAAAGGGCGAATTAAAGAAATGTGACATTTAACATCAGATAAATTAAGACCGCAAAAACAAAATCCTGGATGGACTGGTCAGTGTGAAAAGATGTTTAATATCATTTCATTTTAAGAGACACTTGGTGAATGCAGAAACAAACAGATGTTTGTAGATGTTTTAACAGCGTAACGGGTTTTTATCAATAGATTCTGGCACAACCGGCCCTTTAAGAACATTCAGATTTTTAATGTGGCCCAAAATGAAAATGAGTTTGGCCATTATTTTAGGACGGTGACGATATGAGAGTTTGCAGAGAAAGCTTCAACTTCGTACTCCAAGGTTGTTTCTCACATCATGAGTTTGACTGACCCCACCGCGGCGTGGCTCCTAAAAACCGATCAAACCCAGGAAATGCTCTCAGAGGTGGGGGAAATGCTTCGCCCGGTCTGATAGCCCACTTCCTCAAGCAGCATACAGGATGCACCCACTCAACACAGGAGGGGGCGCCAACTCCCTTTTGATAGTGCATGCGTTCATAAAAGTCAACACACAACTGAGGCAGAAAAATTATGGGGGTTTTTTAATAACTGGTGCTCATGACGCCCCTCTTCTACTGCTGCTCTGGGTAGGTGCCAATATCAAAAGCTTGCCACTGACAAAAGGTTTTTATTAGATCCAAAAACCCATGCAATGTTGCCCGATAACAGTGATGCAATTATTTTTTAAATGTTTAATGAGTAAACTTTACGTATACTGCCATTTTTACATAGAAATATCACAATGTACTTTGTTGTAAAACACAAGAAAGCAGCGATGTAAACACAATAAAAAGAGTTAAACATAAAAATGTTGGTATGCTGGTATGTTCACATCCTTGAGTAGTTTTTTTTTTTAACAAAATGATGCTTCAGAATGACATTAGCAGCAGCAACAGCTCTCTCACCTTGACACTGTCCGGCTATGAGCCAATAGCCTTCGGTGCAGGAGCAGGTGTAGCCGCCGGCGGTGTTGATGCAGACCTGCGTGGGGTTACAGTGGTGGGAGTTCGTCTCACATTCGTCAATGTCTGGAATAGAGAAAAGTGGCGGGAGACTCAGAAACTGCCGAGGCAGACAGGCAAGAGACAGGAAACAGTTTTAAGAACAGCAAAACCTCAAATCAAGCTGAAACATGAAGGATGAAACGCCATCACATTTCGGTATTAGCAAAAAAATTAATAAAAAAATAAAAATCCCACATATTTCTGTAGTATAAACTCGGTGAACGTACAATGTCACACAGCAGAAGTATTCATCTCCACTCTCACGTTTTACAACAAGATACTGCAACATATTTTATAGGCAGATCAACAGAAAGTAGTGCGGCGTGTCACTACGACCCCACCAGAGTGACGAAGAGGAGCTCACTGTACTCCTGTGAGGCCTCAGCACAACACAACGCCTTTGTTACGTGGAGGAGAACCTTTAATGCTGCCATGAAGAACTAGGTCAGTACCGGGTCCAACCCAGCATGAGCAAGGTGTACCTAATAAATAATAATAATATTTATTATTATTAAAATTATTCATTAATAATAAAGATGGAATTACAGGGTATTCACTCCCAGAGGCAACTGGTTGCACTGGGTTTTATTTAGCAAAAGGACAGTAAAAGAGCATGAATGAAAATGCCAATTTTGGTTTATAAGTAAACAAAAAATAAATAAATTTAACTGCACAACCTCATTCTTTCTGTTCTCAACAATCTACTGCAGGTCTGTCAATTAAAACCTCGGTAAAATACATGTAGGTTTGTGATAACATGAAAAAATTTCAACGGGTGTGAGTATTTTTGCCAAGCGTTATATCCGAAACACGTCACAGAAAATAACAATAAATCCAATCACCGAGCTGCAATCCAAGCCAAAACCGCAAGAAAACTGATTTGTTAGCAGCTGCAGAGGTTTTACTTGACCTTCCGCCCAAACATGGAGAAGCAGGATTCAGCTTCTATTCACCACAAATCTGGAACAAACTTCCAGAAAACTGCAGTTCTCTGGCAACACTGATATCCTTTAAAACAAGGCTAGAAACTAGGCCTGTCACAATAACAAGCTGGACGATAAATATTTCCTGAACTTATTGCAATAAACGATAATATTGTTGCTTTGAGACCGTTTTCAAGTAATAAAGGTGCAATAATGCAAGAACAGATTCTCAAAGCTCAATAAACCTTAAATTCTAATGAACATTAAACACTGATACTGGAAGACATTTAAAATGTCCACAATAAATTTAAAAAAAACAACAAATAAAATGAATTATGAAGTCTTTGTAAACAAAATTATCTTTGAAAATAAAGGGATCGTTGAGCTCAAAGCACCAGAATGAAGACTTTTATCATTCAGTTTCTGGTAAAAAGAGAAAAATGATAAATCAAGCAAATGAAAATGATTGAATTTTCTTTTTTATTTAATTTTTCATGCGATTAATTGGGTTATTGTTCATTGGCACAAAATTTGCATTCTGGTTAGTAGTAAACGGATCAACATATTTGATGGAATTTGACGAAAATATAACTCTTATTGCTTGCTTCAGAATTGGCGACAGCATGAAACTTTGAACGGCCTTGCTGCTGAAAAAGTGCTGCACAAATAAACTTGACTGGATGTCTGAGGTCTTGCCTCCCAGTAGATGGCGGTGCATAAAACTCCTATTTCCTTCTGGTTCCCAGATTGCATTCTAGTAATTTGGCAGCTCTCCTTCCCTCTCGTGGGAAGTCTGTGGCCACAGTTTAGGACTTTACACGTCCACGAGACGTGCATGTTTTCCCACGCCGTCACGGAGATCGTATCAGCAATCTTCCATTAAAAAAATCAAATCAAATCTTTCAAGCAATCAGGTTTTCACCACCCTGTGTAAGGAAAAAAAAAAAGGCTAATATTTGAGTAAGGCATACAATAGTTTCTCGTCAGGATAAGCGATATCTCGAATTTGAAGCTGAATTCCTGTGACGCCCTAATAATGGACACATTTCCTTATGAGGATATGACACTTCAGTGGTTCTCAGCCTGTGAAGTCACCTATCTCTAGGAAACCAGCAGTGAACGTGGTGGGTGTCTTTTCTCCTTTTGTTTTTACAGGCTGTTTTCATACGGGATAACATCTTACTTTGGGAGCTTTCTGCCTGCTCCCCTGGACCGGAGAGGAGGGGTCGGAGGCCCGAGAGCGCTCGGCCAAAAGCTAGCAGCACCTGCTGGTAGCAAGACTCCGAAAGACCCTTCATGTGCCCGACATGTGTAGTCGACATACACACACCCAGCACCTGCGAGAGAGTTCCAGATCAGCTCCTTATATAGTCCCGTTTCGGGGGCTGCTCACAAGCTGTGGGGTGGCTGCAGACAGCCGGACCTGGCTGCAGAGAAGAAGGGGATTAGCTTGAAACGCCTGAAGACTGGTCGCATATAGAAAAGAAGAAAATGCCCTCAGGAGGAAGATATGTCAGCTTGTGGGCCAAAACGGGGTGAATATCAACACTCGGGGGCAGTAAGGATGCAAAAAACAATGCAGCTGCAAGGACATGTTGCTCAAATTATACAAAGAACGTTGAAAGTAATCCGTGTTTACAGTTAAATTAAAATCTGCAAACAGAAAAGACTATTTTCTGATCAACTATAGACTCGCATACAATTCAACTCAAAAATATCATTGATCCCAAAAGGAAATTCAATTTTGTTGCAACTCATATTAATTCGGATTCTTCAGAGAGTTACGCTGGAGTGTGTCAAGTTTTCCTAAGACAGGATGATCTCCTAATCTGATTTATCCTTGGTTTCATTCAGAAGTGGTTTTTCTCTCATCTAATACCAAAAAAAGAAAGAAAAGACTCTTTAAAGTCGCAAACTCTAATTACGACTGTGTACTTTTCTTTGGCTCACAAGGAAGTTAGTCAGAGGCAACAGGAAGGTGGATGGAGTCAACTAGAGAGCAATCCTGAGAGAAAATTGAACCTAAACATAGGCAGAGTTACAATAAAATATTGCAGATTCGACTGTAAACTATGAGTAAAACCTCTAACCTTTGTGTTGGAACCGCCCAGCCAAAGTAGTTGAAAATCCAATTAATTAATCTATTTGTTGTTTACAACATGAAGTGTCATTTGGCAAATAATGACGCTTTTAACGCAAAGGAGCACTAAAAGTTGCATTAAAAGTGTCAACTTTGCATTACTCAGTAAACAAACTTTTAATGCAAAGTCCCATTAAAACTTGCTTTAAAAGTCAATGAACAATTTCAACTTTGCATTAAAAGTGTCATTAATTACCAATGACACTTCATGACAACAGTCACAAACATTCATAAAGGCTTCTTCAGGTTCATAACAGGTGTTGTGTCATGCTTATGACTGTTTCATGTCAGTCTTATGAACACCTCTTCAAATAAAGTGCTACCAAACTTTGAGACGTGAATAGTAAAACTGTGGCTAACCAAATCCCAAACAAGCTGCATTGTTCTCTTGCAGAGCGGCACAAACTGGCAAAAACCGGTGGCAGAAAGGTCCACTTAGCGAAAGACAAAGGCGTGTTTTTGTCGTAGATTCAGACAGGAAGTCGCAGCGTGTGTGCAATTTCTGCCCCACGGCATCCATCAGTCAGCAACCGATTACATCAGCGCACACAGCCTTCAGGAGTGTGTGTGTATGTGTGTGGACTTGTAACGAGTGGTCCCCACAGAGGCGTGCTTGTTGTCCAAGTCTGGCCTGGGTGCAGATTTTGGGGGAACATGACCTCACTTTTGGCCCCCTGGCGGAGTGGTTTACCCAAACAAGGTCGTGAGCAGATTCCCTGGCAAGTCGCCCCAAATTCAAACAGCCCATATTTGTGCATGAAGTCAGCTCTCTTGCTCTCTTTCAGAAGAGAAAACAACTGCACTCTATGTATATATTTTCACCTCATTGCAGGGTTCCATTTATCCTAAATGACAGTAAAAAAAAAATAAAATAAAAAAATCCCAATGCACTTTGAGGAGGCTATTTTTAAACAGCTTGAGTAAAATTATACCATAGAAGGTCTATGCATGAGTGTGTGTGTATGTATTTTCAGTTTATTATTACTTTATAACCTAATTTAAATTCAATAATGAGTAGTGATATAGTGTTTTCATACATGAACTCACTCACACACGTTCATGCACCAATAAGCAGATCGGCAACTTCTGGGTGAAGTGCCTTGCCCGGGGGCAGATCATCATGTCAGCAGTCGATCTGTACTCTGGTTAATAATTATTATTAAACTAATTTTCTGTTGGGGAAAAGATGAATAGTTACTTCTTGAGTGTCTTCAGTCAGTTGGTTTTTTTTGTGTCTGTGTGGGGGGTTTGGGGTCAAAGGGCATATGTCTCTGCTCGAGTTGGGTGAATGTGTTTTCTCCTACTTACAAGAAAGAAGTTCTTCAAGGAGTAAAGCTTTCAGAGTACTCCTCTATGAACGCTTCTGTAAGCTTTGGGGTTCCCCAAGGCTCTGTACTCAGTCCATTATTATTTTCTATACTCTGTGTAGCAGGTATTACTCAGTCTTTTAGTAACATCCCTCACCATTCAGTTGTATGAGTTGCTAAGTTATCTAAATTAAGACTGACTGCCTACCTCAGATAAGAGACTGGCTGCTTATGGCTTTTTAATCCCAGTGAGAACATATAAAATGATAACAGACCTGAAATATACTCTGACATCAGACAAGTGGAGTGTTGGATATTGGGAGTGACTTTTGATTGTGATGTAATCGTGGACTCACTTTAAAATTCATATCAAGGTCTTGTTTTGTTTTATTTTTTTTCCCCCATTTAAGCTGAGACCTATTGGGCCCAGAAACTAAAGGAAGAAATCATTGGTGGATCCGTTTCTTTTAGCTTAGATTCGTGTAAATTCATCGCTCACTTGTCTGGGCAAAGTGTTTCAGACAATTACAAGTCACACAGAGTTTTGTTTTGATTTCTTTACACTGTTGTCCCGTTGAATTCAGAATCCTTATTTTAAAGAAAATTCCTCAAATATAAAACTTGTATCGTCAAGCTACACGTTTTGTTTCCTGTTCTGTCCATATAAAAATCAAAATGTGTTGGTTTTTCATCTTATAAAATAAAAAACTGAAGATCAAGCCTTTTGGTCTGACGAAAAGTTCTGTGTGTTTTGTTATTTCACTCAGTTTTATTAACAAGCAGATAAAAACTCATTTTTTCAGTCTGGCATTTGTCTGCTGGCATCAGTACTTTCTGCCCATCCATCACCTCATGCATGGGTAATTATTTTTTCATTTTATGACTATTAAGTCTAATTAGCTATTATTAAAATGTTCAGTTCCTGGGTTTTGTATGTGCAACAGGTTTATGATCTCCTCTGTGGAGACTGCTTTAAAAATAAATTCTTTATTTGCTTGTGTTCCTCCATGTCCAGCAGCGCATCATCGAAAAAGTGGGGTACACCCACACGCTCACAACTGAGGAGAAACAAAACCACCCAACATGTAGATGTGTGGTTTTTTGGATGGCGGGCGAAAGCCGCAGTGCTGGGTTAGAACCGATTCCTGCAGAGATCGTAACCCAGCCGCAAGAGGAGGACAACTGTGCAGACGTGCAGGTGGTGTCAGTTGCTTTTCTGGGGTTTTTGAACAAAAAGTGCAAATGACTCTTCAGTTAGAAGAGAGGGCGTGCAGACATTTAGGAGTCGCTGGGCCTAATACCTAAAGAGGAGCAGCCAGTGCTGCAACATGGAAAGTGAACATGGAGTCCAAATTAAGTTGGAAGGCTGGCGACAGGGAGACGTCCACGCAGACAAACACAAAAGACATATAAAGGCAATACAATAAAATTCAGAGTAATGTGACAAAAACAGAAAGTACAAAAGAAAAGAAAATTAAACAAAACTGAAAGTGTTTGGAAGAAACTAAGGAATTAGCTGAACGAAAAGTGGATTTGTGAAGACAAAGCCAGACCAGAGCATCACTCATTCACAAGTAGAAGAAAACAGGGCTACCTGTTTAGATAAACGTTAGATTTAGAGATAATTCCCAAGGAGATGATGCTGAGGTGGGGCTGCATGTCAGGTAAAGCAGCAGATATCTGAAAAAACATATTGCTGCACTATACTGTTGCTGAATATAATAATAATATCAGTCACAATCAACTTCTTTTTCCTTCCTGAGTCTTATTACTAGAGTTTCTCCACCACTTTCTAAAGGTTTGAGCATCTTGGCCACTAGACATATACCTCTTCTGTGGGCAAGACATGATTCAGGTGGCGTGTTATAATCGGTGCAAGAAATGTGATATCCTGCCAAATGTTTCCTCCTTGCACAGGTGACGACTTTTAACACTTTTCTCCTCCCATCAATCCAAAGCGGAGGGAGGTTTGGTGGTTATTTTCCCGAGATGATAAAGCATCTTTCCACCGAGTAAACCGTGATGGATATTTTCTTCAGGAAAGGCAGATCAACTCCGTGAGCCAGCAAAGAGTCTCTCTGTATAATTGGAAATTTATGATGGAGATGGGAAGCCAACTGCTTTATGAGACTGTTTGGAGTTTGACTGATGAATATTGTTTGGCCATCAGTGAAAGAGTTCAAGAGTTCACGAATGCCAGAGGAGGTGCAGCAACTAATTGTACTAATTGTGGCTTCCACACACTACTTGATCAGATTTTTTTTTCTTCCAATGGTATGAATTGCAAAGCCAAAACACTTGGCTATCAAATAAAACATTTTTCCTTCAAAAAAAAAAAAAAAGGTGATCACATTTTTTCGCTTGCTAGGACTTGCACAAGTCATCCACTTCACCTATCTTTCATTCTTTTGAAACTGTCATCATGTCTGAACTACGAGAGCACAGCCGCTCGCCTGTTTACTCACCGTTGCAGGTGCCGTCCGCCGCCAGCGCGTACCCCAAGGTGCACAGCGCGGGATTGCTCACAATGGGGTAACTCGGCTCCGCGGCTCTCGCTGGAGCCCGCGCGAAGGTGTCCGGGATTCTGTCAGAGGGCTCCGGGTAGCTCGGCTCAGGCTGGGCGGGGCTCACCCGTCTGTAAGGCCGGTCGTAGTAGTCGCTGGAGAGGCACTGGTAGCCTCCGATCCGGTTGACGCAGAGCATCTCTCCTTGGCACGGTTGCGGCCAGCTGCACTCGTTCACATCTGGAAGGCAGAGAGGAGCGGCGCTGAGGACATTCCTGCTGCAGCTCCCGCGTCTGCGAGACGGTGGCCCACCCAGTTTATCACTAGGTTACCGATTTGTTCCACCTTGAACTTTTGAGCGTTATTTTATGATGCAACCACAGACTGAGATATGTTTTTAATGGGATGTTACGCGCCAGGCCGACGTAAAGCAGCACGTTCGTAAACGGGAACGGAAAAATGCAGCTTTTTTTCCTTCCGTCGGCTAATTTGTAAACAGAAACCGTCTTGGTGTTAGGGGTGGGCATTTATTGTATCGTTTATCATTTATCGGGATAGATTTCTTATTTCGTTAAGATTTTGATTTATTGTTGTCACAATAAATTCCAATTCAGTCGGTATTTTCGGGATTATTATTTTTACCCAGTGTTCGTTCCACAAAGATGTGTTAATAAGTCTAAATAAATGTAAAAACATGATTAAATGAAGTTATTGTGTGCATTTTAGTTATAAAAAATAACATTTCTTTATGTGATTATTGTCCTAAGCGCATTACACATGGGAGCGTTTTTGTCTAGAGCAGGATTTGTGCTTGTTTGGCTCTGAAGGCTGTGCCATTCAATCACAGTCACAAATCTACCGCCAAAAATAAGAGAACAAAATACAAACAAATAGTTGTCAATGTCACTTTTGTTATCAACACAATAGTACCGCAGAGCACAAAACTGTACGTTCATCTCCCACCCCGACTTGGTGCGACTTAATCTTGGGATAAATTTAACTGCTCTGTTAAATTTATCCCTGTGCACCGATTCTTGCCTCTGGTGTTTGTTGGAAAGTATTAGTCAACGAAGACCAAGGAATGCTCCAGACACATCAGGCTTAAAGATGTGGAGAATTTTAAAGCAGGACTAGGTTATAAATCCAAGAAAAGCAGCCCAAAAACGTCCATAGTAAATCCGGAGGAGCAGCAGAGATCCAATCTGTTTACAGAAATTACAAATTCATCCTTTATAGAAGAGTATAGCAGGTGGAAAGACATTGTTGAATGAAAGCTACAGAGTCCTGTTAAGACACGTATGGGATACAGAAAACATGTGATTCTCCAACTCATTTTCCAAAAAACAAAGGAGAGTACGTAGCTCAAATGAAATCAAGATTCGTTGAGAACTTCATGTTCCCATTTTCCCATTGTCTTGAGAAAATCCCACCAACGCCTCTGTCTCCCGAAAGAAACCGAAGGCAGCTGGACTTGGCCTCCCAGCCTTCACTTCCTTTTACAGATGGAGGGCGACCTGAGCAAGTTTACCCCGGTGTGATACACCAGCTGCTCAAGGTTGGATATGAAAGTAGTCAAAACAGTTGGCAAGATGACTGGATGTCTGATGTCTACATCAGCTGCTGAGGGATCAGGGCTGGAGGAATCATGTGTGACCCCCCACCAACACTTTTAGTTCCTTCTGGAAGACGTCTGTGCAGCTGATCATCTTCGCTTAATTCAGCTGCATTCCTGAGGCTACCAGAATCATGAACAGATGTTAAACAAATTGTTCTTGGTTATTATTTTTATTCGATATTTTATAGCCTTCGTTTGTATTTTTAGTGGATTTCCCCCCCATTATTCTCCAGGCTTTCAGTCCACATTTAGTTTGCGGATGTTGCGTGTTGATCCCTGAAGATGCCCGAATCTCATAAGACAGAAATTGAACTCTTGGATTGGCCTACTCAAAGTCTAGACATCAAAACTGACACTTAAAGCAACCTCTATATCCACTTTGACTGTAATTAAGCCGTTTGGCTAATAAGAGAGGGTAAATAAAGTAAAAAAAATAAAACAAATCTGAATAAATGTGTCAACTTAGTGGACACACTGCAGAAGACTTGGGAGTTGTAACTGCAAACATACAAATACACACCACACTTTTCAGATTTTTGTTTGTAGAAAATTCAAGTTACAATCAATCGAGCATTAATTTGGGTTCAATTATATCCCTAAAACACATCAGAGTTTGTGATTTTCCATTTTTCTTTAAATGCCAACTTATGTAAAACGACTTACCTGAACATTGTCCTAAATTCCGGTTGTATTCAAAGCCGTTCGGACAGGACTGAGGAGAGACGAGAGGAGCTGTGAGCGTTTGGCTCGGATTCAGACCGTAATGAAGCAAGGTGAGCGGAGTTACCTGTCCGTGCGCTGACTGGATGCAAAGCAGAGCAAATACCAGAGCGGCCAACATTCTGCAAATGGGGAATTTTCGTTTTGTGAAGCCTTGTGGAGGACAGCTGGCCGGAGCTCCACAGAAGCATAGCCTGCTGACACAAACAGGGCAGAGAAACCGCATTAACGGAGCCTCCCGCTACGCAGAAAGGCTTCAGCTGGACTGGGAGGGAAAAACGAGACGAACCTTAGAGAAGAACAAAACCTGAGCGCGAGCGTTTCCAACGGCATTGTTTAATGGCTCCTGGTGAAGTCCCTCTTTAAAAAAAAGAAAGATTTAGACGACCCGTAAAACCCGAATCCCAGCGGGGCTCCCTCCGACTATGCGCCCTTACGCGAAAGTCGACGCCAGGTTTTCATTAACCACTGTGTGATCGAGCTGAAGCTCCGGCACATTGACCAACTCTTACAGGAATTTCCTCGGTCGAAGAAAGAAAAGAAAAGAAAAAAAAAAAAGCAAAACAAACCCCAACTTCGCCGTCCCGTTTTCTGCTCGGACCGCTGGGCCGCGCAGATCATTTAGCAATGCAGATGTGACGGCCCCCACCGAGCTCTTTTAGCAACAGCTGGATCCAATCAGGAGATCCAGCCCCCTGCGGTGGGCGCGCGCAGCCCGACAGGCTCAGCGCGGTGCTGTCCGCGAGCTGGAAGACATAAAGCACACACTGTGGGGGTGACTGTGTGTGTTTTCTCAGGACACGCACACACACCAGAGTTCAGTGACACTAAACAGCCACTTACTACGCCCACTTCTGGACCATATGTACAGCTGAGACGGGTCTCACTCCCGGGCCTCGAACCAAGCGGAGGAGAAAGCTCTTTACTTGTGACATAATTCTTAAATAAACACGCAGCCATGAATACATTCACAGCTCAGTTTGTCATTTCACAAACTTTAAATTTATCTGCTAGGAATAGCAAAAATAAAGGGGCGTTGCTTAAGACTCGTAGCCTTCACAGGAGATTCCCCCAAGGCTTTCTGGTGATCCTCATGCAGTCTGCGTAATTAAAAAAAAAAACCATTTAGTGCTTTAAACGCCTGGAAAGTCACCAAGTAACAGCAGATCCGATTATTTCTCAGATCAGGTACTATTACTAGTTAGTAGTACTTCAGTTCCGTATGATCCCTTACTAACTAGTAGTAGCGGGTTTATTAATTAATGTAATAATGGTGGGTTAAACAGCTTGATAACAAAACTAAAGAATGATATGAATCTGAAAGTTTGTTAATAAGGAAGGGGACTACTTTTAAATTCACTCTGGTGATTTTCAAACATCTAGTTAAAAATGTCAACCAATATCAGGACATCTCAACAGGTAGGCACAGGTCCGTTTCCCACCTGTCGCAACTTAACCTGCGATAAACGGCCATCAACGATAAATGTCCGGATGAGCATGTGTCGTACGGTTTATCATTTATCGTGAAATTTCTCACCACGATGAGCATTTTGATTCATTATCACAATAAAAGGCAATCGTTTTTTTTTTATTTAAAAAACCTCTGTATCGCTGTTTTACAATGTTTTTTTTTCCAGTGACGGCATCAATACATGTTAAAATATGATTAAAAGCAATAACTGTGGTATAAATCACACTTCTTCATGTGACTAACATCCTAAAAAAAACATATTATGAATGGGTTTGTTTTTTAAGAGCAGTGGTTGTTTATGGAGATATGATTTCTGTGTCAGTCGCCTAATGTTACCTAAAAAAGTAATAATGAATTGTTCTCAGTCACTGTTATTGTACAGTAGTACTATGAAATATTGTGATAAAACCAAGTCCATATTGCACAACGCTAGTGTCAGAATCTGATAGTGATGTCGGAAATTGATCTGGTATCAGTTAAAAAAAAAAAGAAAAAGATTTGATTACATCAGCCTGTATCTAAAGTCTCCGATATAAACACGCGGATAGATGCACTCCGCTGCAGCAAGTGGTCCGCTCCAGGGTTTCTATCCAACAGCACCTGTATCCCACATGCAGACCCCTTGGTTAATAATAAATAGGTCAGCTGTTCTCAGACCTATTGGAGTTCAGTGTTCTCTGACTAATATCAACCGATCAAGCCTTTTCTAACATTCCACACTACAAAATAAGTAGTACAAAGGACGGCGAAGTATGCATTATTTGTGCTGATATCGTATTGCGTCAACATCAGTATCAGCCAATGCACAAAGAGGCAATATTGGTATTGTATTGGGAGTGACAACGTTGTATCTTGACACCCCTATTGGTTTCTAGTATCAAGGTTTTAAAAAGGTAAATTTTATAAATGATCAATTTAATATTATTATTAAGTTGTTTACATGCTGGAGTGACTGGAGTCTTCTTTGACTGTGTAGGATCTCCTGTTCCACCACATCCCAAAGATGCTCCGTTAAGTTCACATGTGGCGGCTGTAGGTCGTTTGACTGCAGAGAACTCATCACACTACTGAAAGCAGCCATTGGAAGACCCTGTTGCAACTCTAAGGTTAAAGGTCAATCCTTTCTATGAAACAGTTTGCAAGAAAAAGCTCATCAACAGCCGGGTCACCAGTGGCTCCTTTATTTAACGCCAGATCCTAATTAAGTCACGGGTACCGATCTTAGCCCAAGACAATCCAAGGTCATCTGAATCATCTTCTCTCAGTTTCAGATTTTTTTTTACATCCAAGAAAAAAAGATTAAAAAATTCTTTCAAGTCAGGATTTACAGTTTTTACATTTCATCAACACACCTGGACTCCTCCTGTAACATGTCTTCTGCAGTGGCTGATTGATGCCTGTACAAAAATGTGGAGCGGCGCAGTCGCACGCTGATCCGATTACACAAAACTTCAAAAATGTGCGGGCTCTTTTTCCCCCCTTCTTTTTGTTTTAGTTTGTAAATATATATTTATATTAACCATTTACACTTCTGATTATACAACTATCAAATTTTCAAAAAATGCAGGCACTTGACTTCTAAAGCATCCTCTGTGCCTACAACTAAAGAAAATAAAATAAAGAAACCTACATTACCCATTTACATATATGTAACTGTATAATAGTGCTGTATGTGAACATAAAGAGCAGTCTAAACCCTCTGATAAACCACAGTCAGCAGCCATAATTATGCCTATTGCATATCACAGTCTGGCTGTCTGGAAAACACTAAGCCTTTCAACCAGGGAAAAAAAATAAATAAAAAATCCTTATGGTTTCAGCAGATGTACTGACTCGCATAAATCTCCATGTAGTGTGCTGCTGCCAGAGATTTTAGTTTTCGTCCACGATCAGAGGAAAACTTGCTGAATTGTTGAAGTAATACTAACAGGACAAGAAAATACAAGCAGTTAAATGCAAATGGAGGGGGTGAAACCCGGCGGGCATGTTTCCTCTTGCAAACAGAGCCTCAGCCTCACGCTTTGTACTCCTACACTGAGTTTCTAAGGTCACTTTTGCTCAGAACTGCTGGGATTTACTCTGTTTCACACGTGAAACGTAATTTCATTCATTCCTTTTGGCGTGAGATGCAAATTTGTGGGTCTGAACCTGAAAATAATGTTGAGTCTAAATTGTCTTTTGCATAGAGGGAAGAAAAAAATATTCCTGCTTTAGTTTCCAAGTTTTCCCAGACTTTATGTTAAACTTCGGCGTTTTATTGCTGCTCAATGTAAGAAAACAGCAGCAAGAGGGAGCAGAGGCGCTTCAATAACGTCAAGTTTTTTAGTGCCGAACTCATATTGGATAAATTAAGACATCTGTGTGGCATTTGTAGCCGGGGGGCCGCCCCGGTCACTGCTTTAGCAAGTCTTTGAGCACGGCTCCAGCGCTGGCCTCGGCTGAGACAGGCACAGGGGTGAAGGTGGGCAGAGCGTCAGTGATGGGCTTCATCAGCAGGTGACCTCCCGAGCCGGCGGGGCCAGGACCGGCCACCAGCGGCACCGCAGCAGAACGAGGAGCCAGGAACGGATTGGATTCACCGGGTCTCCTGATGCCAGCCGCAGCTCCTGTGATGGAAACGGGTTCATTCTGGGAGCATTTGATTGAACTGTGTTTTGTTTTGCTTTGCAGGAATGCTAATTTACCCGCGGAGCCTGAAGAAGAGCCACCGGTTCTCCCAGGAGGCGGTGCGCTCAGAGGCCTGATGTCGTGGACCGGGAGCCTCGGCGCCGGGAGCGACGGGGTCGACTCCATCTCCAAGAACTTCACAAACATCTCGGAGAAAGACTGCGGCGGCGAGGGAGCCGGCAGGATCGGTGTTTGAATGAATGAATGAATGAGTGAGTTTACAGATTCAATTAAATCAAAAATATTCCACAGAGCAAAATAAAGAACTTCATCAGGACTAGGGCTGGAACGATTAATCAGATAGTATGTATCGATTATTAAAACTGGTTTAGTAGTCGATTAATTGTTAGCTGGAATTTACAGACTAAATAGCTTCACCTGGTTCAAATTCTGAAAAGGACACAAAAAAAAACTCTATTAGGCACCTTTTGCTCTCCAATTAACTAGTCAACATATTAGCCGTTCAATGTATTGATGTTGAGTCAAACAGAAAGAGTTGAAATTTTCAAACGTTGATGTTAGAGGTATTTTTTTAGCTGCATATTCATTCGATTAATCATCAGTATAATTACTAAAATAATTGATTATACTGAAGACACAGGAAGGTGCAATTTTATATTTCGTAGATTTGTTCTTCAGTAAGTTTCTTTTTCTTCTGTTTCCAGCAAGATCCTGTTCACTAGAAACAGGATCAGGACAACTCTGTTTCTAGCGAATGAGATGCAGAACAAAAGCTACATGAAAATCTGCCCCGCACAGTTCAGTTTTCATCTGTCCATTTTCTCTTCGTAACAGTTTTGAAGTTAAATTTGACTCGAGCTTTATGTTTCCATTCATTGCTAAATGAATTCTAAAGAAATTACAGAGAGCCAGTGGTTTTTATGTGACTCTCCGGCTCCCTGCCGTTCTGCGTGGCGTAGGCACGGTGTGTTTGTGGCTCCCAGCCCGTTCTGAACTTACCGAGTTCAGCCCCGGGCCACTGGTGGGCCTCTGTGGCGTATTCGGCACACTCTGAGCTCCTCTGCCTCCGAGCCAGCTCGATACCCACCCGCCAACACCGTGGCGGGCATCGTCCTCCAACATCTACAAAGACAGAAGATTAGGAAGTACAAAATAAATTCAATCTCTCAAGTGTCATCAACGCTTATCTTTTTTTAAATTATTATTATTAACTACAGTCTACACATTTCCTTAGCGAGATTGGGCTGCCTGGATCAATGCCTGACAATTAATAGACGCATGAAAAAGAACTGCAGCACCACTGACACTGATTCTTTAAAGTCTGCTGGTTTGACTAGACTCTTGGCTTCTGTGGAAACTCTAAATAGTTTTACCAGGAGATGAGGGAACGAAGGGGGGAAAATGAAAAAACCTTTCAGGGACCTTAAAGGTAATAAAAAATGTTGTATTCTAAGAAACAGAAATCTCTCTTGCCCCGCGTTTCCTTTTAAACGGTGTTGGGTAACGCTCTCTGGAATCGCTGGACGGATTCCCGCGCAGAAACCAGCCAAGACGATCTGGAAAAGACGATGCTTTCCCTTTCAGGTCTGAGCTCTGAGGATTTTCTGGGGATGACGGAGTTAAAATAAAATGGCGGGGCAGTGTCTTTTTCAGCCGACTAACCAGGCTCTAAAGAGCATGAAAACAAATTAAACTAAGTGGATTATCTGCTGGTGTGGTCTGTATGTAAACAGTAAAATTAACCCAGAAGAGGAATTTGGGATCCCCGTTATGTAGGTTTCATTTAATATTTTTGTACTAGATGTCTAAAACTAAACAGGTCTGACATCAGAGTTAAGAGGCTTTCATATGAAGGGAATCAGATTTTAATTAAAGCCACAACTCTCCGCTTCTAACGGCTTTATTAAATTAGATAAATAATCATGGTAGTGTTCTAGTTGCACAAAGTTTAGCTTGTTCCTTTTTTCTGGGTTGTTTTCCAAAAGCTAACAGAAGTTGTATGGCTGTAGATGTAAACCAGACAGGCAGGAATAAATTATAATAACAATTTCTCAGTCTGACTCCCAAACGGAAAGAAATACAAAAACGTAAAACATTCTGCAAATGTCTAGAAAGACAAGTTTCACTTTTTAAATTATTGCCAAAAAAATATGATTTGATGAAATGAGAGAAATTTTGATTTAAAGTAGAGCAAAATAACATATTTTATGACATATATATGGATGCAAGTTATGCAGTTATTTTTACATTTCCTACAATATAAGGTTTTAAAATAAACAATTTTAAACTAGGTGTTAAATTATCCTGTATTTTATAATGAAAAATGTAATTCCAAATCGCTTAAAACAATTGATCTGGCTTTAAATCAGTCCAAGATTTGATCATGTATTTATTGTAAGCATTAACCACTTACTAGTCACAATGCTGCTGACTTGTGGCATTATTTTATATATATATATATATATATATATATATATATATATATATATATATATATATATATATTTGTCTGTTTTTTTTAAACAGCCCCAGAAACTAAAACTTAAATGTGTAATAATGCCTCCTATTTTCAACTTCCTGTAAAAACAAAACATATAAAGTAAAACCCCACTTAAGATATGAATAATAATAAAAAAAAATCTTTTTAATCTTAAACTTGGTTGTTGTCACTTTTCTAAAATATTTTTTTTTGCCAAAACAAGTGATCCCAATTGGCAAAAAATGACTTGGATCATTATTTTAGGAAGGTGTAGTGCCTTTATATAGTTATTCTTAAGATTTTCTAAATGTTGCTCCACAGTTGAAATGTGAAAGACCAGCTGTCCTGTCCACCGGGTTCAAATGAGTAAAAGTCGCCCTCTGACCTGATCGACTTGTTCTCTGCTCAGTCCCAACACGCTTCCCATGAGCCTCAGCACATCGGCCCGCTTCGTTTTAGGCGTGTGAAAGTAGCCCAAAAACAGGTTGCGCATCAGAACCCTGCAGACACAGCAACACAAACACAACGCGGGATTGATAGGAAAGAGTTACCAAGTAGAGTTGGCGACACTCTTCAGTACGGACGCCATTACTGACGGGAAAAACCCCCCATCAAAATGAGCAATTTTCAGTATCGTCAAGGTGTTTAACAATGAAGTCATAGGAAGCAGAGAGATGGAAAAAGACATCTAAAAACAAGATGTACTTTCTACGGTGTGTCAAAACATGACAGTTCACTCAGTAGATACAAGAAAGGCTGATGTGATTACGGGAAAATTGCTCCGTTTCATCCTTGAGAGTTTTCTACTTCTGTCAGTCCTGGAGCACGACAGACTAGGGAAAACGCTGGCAGCATTTAAAAAGTTTGATACACACCCAAATGGTTTTGCAATGCTAACTGCTTTAATTGCTTATGCATCTGTTCTTCTGTTTTTATTTTATGGTTTTTGAAGAGAAATCTGAATCAGCCAAAAAAAAAAAGAAAATAAGATACCGTCATCAAAAGTGGCACAAATGTCTGATTGTATGTCATGTTTTTAAAATATTTTACAACTACATCATAAAACACCGTGGCCTCAGTTTTACAGCTTTTCATAATATTGTATTCTATTCATCATTTTAATTTATATTCAAGTTTGTACAATTATGTGATGCATTTCTGTGGACAAAGATGTACGAAAGGACCTACTAGATCTTTAAGTTAGGTTTTAAACAAAAATAAACTAACAAATTAAAAACAAGGATTTTGTCGGATACTTTTGAGCAAAGGTATGTCAACATATAACTGGTTGTATCAACAGCAGACATAGGACGAAAACCCAACTTACTTGTCGATCTTTCCTTCTGTGCTGTTGAGAAGGTTCATGAGTTTCTTTTGTGCCTCCTCCAGCATCTCCTGCCTCACATTCACTGAAACACAAAACCAGAGAGGCGTCATTTCACGAGAAACAAAAAAAAAACTTGCTTTCTTTAAACTAAAATAAAATAATAACTGAAAAAACATATTAATGTTGCTTTGTTTCCCTACTTGGCACATGGCATGCTAGCAAACTAACTAACTCTGTACATCTAACCTCTAGGTTACCAATGGAAAGTCAGATTTTCTTATGTAATTTGCTATAGTGTCAGATTTCTCAAAACTCTTTGTTCTCAAGAGTTTTGCCGACTTCTGATCACTTTAAATAGAGAAATGTTCCCTGATTTAAAGGTTTTGGCCGAGGTGATGTTTGTAATTCCAGTCTCCAGTGTGGCAGCAGAGCGATGATTCAACTTCCAGATCAACATCAAAACATTGGGGACATTTGAGACGTCCATGCAGACTAGCTGGAGGTGCAAAACGGTGCATTTGGGCCACAGCAGGTGATTCGTTCATAATTTAAGTGCAATCGTTTAATTTAATTGTCTATAAATAGTTCCTGGGAGCACAGTCAGTGGTTTTTGTCCACAAAGTACCTGGTTGTTGCGTGATGACATAATGTGGATTCTCTGTTCAGCTTGTTGAATATTAATTAAGCTGAATTAAAATTAAGTACCGTTCAATTTGTCATTGTTATTGTTTTAGAAAATGACGGGTAAAAAGAAAATATGATGGAATTTCTTCGACGCCTTCAGTCAAAATGACGAATAACAAAAAAATTCTAGTGCAATCCTTGATCTAGAGTTATGTTTTCCAGATAAGCCACACTTAGACTATATATATATATATATATATATATATATATATATATATATACATAGAATTAGAAAGTAAAGATAAAAAGTTTGCTCCAAGACAGAACAAATACAGACTGTAAGGTTCTGAGACCAGGCAACAAAAACAGTCTGAGAATTTGCTGTGATGTAATGGTTTACTTGATAAAAGTGACAGAAAAATACATTAGTCTGCCAGTCAGGCTCTGATAAGGGCATCCAACTGCATTTTATATTTTGTTTCATAATCTGAGCTCAGTTTTAAGTTTTACTTAGTTTATTTGCCAATTCATACTTTCAGATTTGGACGCTCGTCCCTGATATTTTCACATGAATCTATGCTTGTCCTGGAGACGTTTTGAGGCCTCTTTGAAAGCCGGTAATTTCAGTAATTAACTTTTAATGTATTCATAGTCTACAGTGAGGAGATGTGGTTAAGTAATTCTAAGTAAAAACCTGAATAATCAGGAGGCTGCTCAGTTATTTTGGTTAACTCAGAGGTTACCTATGGGTTCAAAGCTACAATTAACTGGAAAATGGTTAAATTCAAAGAATAATATTCAAATAAATTAAATGTGGAATTCAAGAATTGGTATGATTTATCTGCAAACAGTTTTTTTTAAGGTTTTGTTGGCTCTAGTGGCCTTTATTTGAAGGTAGGTCGACAGGAAAGAGGGGAATGAAAGGGTGGAAGACATGCGGCAAAAGTCGCCAGGCTGAACCTGCGACATCAGGACTAAAGCCTCAATGTGTGGGTTGTATTTTGGGCCACCACAGCACCCCTATCTGCATGCAGCAAGCAAGGGTACAAAACTGGTGCAGGGAAAAATTATCTTTAGACCTTTTAATTGCTAATTTACAATCTGCTGGGGGAAAAAACAAACATTAAACGTAGTGAAGAAACTATCTCACCTTGCTTCTTTAGCTCTTCGATTTGCTCCTCTTTCTGATCGATCTGATCTGTGAGGCGAGACGCCGAATCTAGAGCAGCGTTGGCTTCGTCCAAGTTCAGCTGAGGAACAAAAATCAGTAATCGGGATCATTTCACTGCAACGCTCACCTAGCCGGATCAAGACATTACGAGAACACACGTGTTCTCTGTTCGCTGACTTACCTGCAGCGCAGATGCTTGGTCTTCAAGCAGGAGAGCTTTTCTCTTCCACTCGTCCTTCTCCTTTTTGTGCTTCTCCAGCTCTGCCGAGTACATGGCTTTCTCCTCTAAAACGCAAAGAGACAAATAACTAAAACAATAAATAGGAACAGTACCACAACAGATAAAATATAGATTTATTACAAAGAAGAGCTGCTAAGAAGCTGCTGGCGAAACGATCTCTCTTTCTGCCAACTTGCCTTGCTGGAATTGCTCTAGCACCATCTGCAGGTTTGAGAGCGACACTGCATACTGCCTGACTTGTTCCTGAGAGGTTCTGAGTTGTAAAAGTGCGTCGTCCCTCTGCTTCACCACATTGCTCAGCTGTTCCTGGAGAGACTCCACCTGCATGCTGGCCTGTTGGCTGGAAAGAAGAGCAGGAAACTCGCCGAATTAAAAAAAATAAAATCCTGTGGCTCAGAGCGAGCTTGGAGGGAATAAATCATTACAGCAAAACGTTTAAAAAAAAGACGGGAAAAGGAGCTAGTACTGCACCGCATGTGGAAATACACTTTCTCACATTTAAGTGATGCGATAAAATACTTAAACGTATGATGTACTGTATGTGTGTGGTGAAGGCAGTTTTTAGGTTTACGCAAACCTGGCGTTTTCCACGGCATTCGACGACGTGGCCAGTTTGTCATCCAGCAGCGCCACCCGCCTGCGCAGCTCCGTCTCCCGGTCCTCCGCAGCGAGGGCTTCCCTGGTGTAGGAGTCTTCGATCTCCAGCAGGTGGCTGCGCAGCCTCTCCAGCTCCAGGTTGAGCCGCTGCTCTTTATCCCTCGTGTGCTGCAGCTGCAAACACAAAACACTCTCAAGTTAAACAGCCTCTTAGCATAACTGTTTGCCTCATTTGTTTCTTTATAAAATATCTTTGAACGTATTTCGTAACAATCTGCTTTCCATGACTGCTCTTTCTCTCTCTCACACATACTTGGAACAATGTGACGTCGCCTCTGTTCCAAGTACAAGTCGTAATATTACCAAAATAAAGTTATATGAGGATAAAGTTGTAATATTATGACGTTTTTCTCATAATTTAATTTTTAAATTATTATTTTATTTAATTTGTAAAAGTTGTTTAATTAAATTTTTAAAAATGATTGACTTTTTTTTTCTTAATTCATTTAAATGAAATTGAAATTAATTATTTTTCTATACTGTCATAGGAAACACAGCAATTGCAAAACTGTGTTTTTCCGATATTAGCTGAATATCAAAAAAGTTATGTGCACATTTTTATTGGAAACGCAGCTAATGATGGTCGTCCTCCTACCTCAGACTGTAGCGCTGTGGTCTCCATTTGCTTCTGCTTCAGCGCCATCATCATCTGGTCCCTCTCCTGCTGGAACATCACCGCTTTCTCCTGCATGGACTTCAGTTCGTTCAGAAGCTGATTCAGTTCACCGGATTTACCCTGCGACACAAATCAACAGGAGCAAAAAAAAGTTACAATGCTCATGGGAATATTTACTCGATTATTTGCTTAAAAAGGCTGTAGACCATGATTCAAACTGACCAGCTCTTTGTCTTTGAGCATCCGCTCCACCGTGGCGGCCTTCTCGCTTATCGAGCTCAGCTCAAACTCCTTCTCTCTGAGCAGAAGCGAAACCTGCATGTTTGTTTCCTGCAGAGCCCTGAACTCCGACTCCTTCTCCCGAGAGCGAGCCGCCACCTGCTCGTTCTCCTCCTTCAGCTTCCTTGCGTCCAACTCCAAGATGAGCGCCCGCTCCTTCAGGTTGGTCACGGCCTGCTTCAAAACCTCGTTGTCGTTCTCGCGGTTGCGCAGCGCCTCGCTCACTTGGCTCAGCTGGTCTCCTTTGGTCTTTATGAGCAGGTCTTTCTCCCTCACTGACCTCTGCAGGGACTCCAGTCTGTCCCGGACCTGGCGGACATCCTCAGCCTGACTCCTCTGCTCGCTCTCTGAGGCGGACGCTGCGTCGGAGAGCCGGTGGTTGTTCTCCTGAAGGGTCCTGATTAGGTTTTCTTTCTCAGCCAGCTGCGCTTGCAGAACTTCGGTGGTCTGTTGAGTTTGGGGCTCAGCTGTAAGATTGAGAGCTCTCATTTGGGCGGTCGGTGCTGCGGCCTCGGGAGTCTGCGCAACGCTATCCAGTTTCCCCAGCAGCACATCCTTGGTGCTGCTGAGCTGACTGATGGTCTGCTGGACTTGCGCCAGCTCCAAACTCAAACCTCCCAGCCTCCTCTCCTTCTGCTCGTAGCTCTGGATCAGTCGGGCGTAGTCGACGGACAGCTTGGAGCTGCAGTCGCTGTCGGCAGACACCTGGCCCTGCAGCTTGATCAGCTCCTCGTGTAGCTGCGCCGACTCGTGCTGCATGTTCTTGACCGTGGTGATCACCTGCTGCTTCCACTCCTCCATCTTCTTCACCTGCTGCTTCAGCGTGTCCCTCTCCTGAAGAAGCTCCTCGAACTGGTTGCTGCTGACGCCGCCGGACGCAGCGCCGGCCTCGCCTCCCATCGACTGCAAGACGGTCACCAAGGTCTGGCACTTCTGAGTCAAAGCGTCGATCTCGATGTCCTTCTCTCTGATGATGCGGGACAGGTTTTGGATGGTCTCCTTGAACATCTCCTGGCTCCCCGAGGGGTCGCTCACGTTGGAGAGCCGCTGGTTCTCCTGCTGCAGCCTCACCAGGGCGGCTTCCTTAGCGGCCACGACGTCCACCAGGCGGTGGTAGTCAGAGCGCAGCTGCCCGTTCTCCCTCGTCTTGTCGTTGAGCACGGCCAACATCTGCTCGCGCTCCACGGCGAACGCCTGCAGCTGCTGCTGGAGGTAGAGGACGTCCTGACCCGACGAGACCCGGGCATGGAGCGCTTGGATCTCCAGATCTTTCTGCCGGATCATTTGGGAGAGTTTGCCCACTTCGTCGCGAGAGAACGCCAGCTGTTCCAGCTGCCTGGTGAGCAAGAGGTTTTTCTCGTTCAGCTGGACGATCTCGGTCTCTTTCTCCTCGATGCCGCGGACCAATTTCTCTATCTCGGCCTTGGACAGGTCGTGCTTCTCGTTGCCGTTGTCCTGATTGAGAGACCACGTCTTGTCCTCCTGGAGGATGACGTCTCCCTGGAACGCCGGGAGGTGACCCTGGTCCACGCTCTGCTGGAGGCGGGTTATCTCTTCGTCTTTGGCTTGAATGAGTCTGTCGTAGTCGAGCGCCGTCTGCTGGTGGCGAACCGCGGCCTGTTCCAGCTCGCTCCGCTGAGCCTGCAGAGACGCCTGCTGCTCCTCCGAGGTTCTCTTCAGCGACCGGACTTCGTCTTCCAGCGCGTTCCTGGACGACTTCAGCTGGGCGATCTCTGTCTCCAGCTCGGTGATGATGTCCAGAGTCTTGGGTTCGGCCAGTGGTTGTGGTCTGCTCTGCTGATCCCTCAGCCGATCGATCTCCTCTTTCAGATGGCTGCTCTCCTCCTTCATCCCTCCCAGCTGCTTATCCTTTTCGTCCACCGCTTGTTTGAGGACGTCTACCTCTTTGGTCATGGCTGACACCCTGTTCTCCATCTCTCTCTGTATATCCTCCGCGTTCTGTTTCAAAGTTTCCACAAAGACATCCTTCTCTTGCAGCAAGTCCGTCAGCTGCTTCTGCCCCGCGACGGTGATCGAGAGCATCTCGTTGGTGTCTCTGTGGTCCGACGCCAGCTGCTCCACGTCTCGCCTCAGTTTGGCGATCTCCAGGTCTTTCTCCTGGTTAAGCTTGATGGCCGACTCGTGCTCGGTTTGCAAAGCCGAGGCGTCCATGGATCTGGCTCGGGTCAGCTCCTCGATGGTCTGCTGGTACTGTTTCACCTGCTCTGACAGCGATCTCTCAGCCTGCGACAGCTCCAGTTCGAGTTGGTTCTTCTCCAGCTTGAGCGCTTCGATACGAGTGTCTTTCTCCCTTGTTGTCCTGTTTAGAGCGGCCTGGTTTTCTTTCAGCTGCTTGCCTAGCTCCTCTAACTTCCTCAAAGCATTCTCATGCTCGTCCTTCAACCTCCGGTTCGCCATCTTTACCTCATACTCTTCAGACATCCCCTTTTCGTAGGCGCTCCTCATTTGGTCCATTTCTCTCCTGAGGTCCGACAGCTCCCTCTCCTTCCCCGCCAGCTCCTCCTCCGTCCGACTCTCTCCTCCATGAGCCGTCTCTGCTTTAGCAGCGGCTAGCTGCTCCTCCCGCTTCTGCAGGGTCTTCTTCAGCTCAGCCGCTTCTCGCCTCACTTCCCGACTCTGCTCGTTCGCACGTCCCAACGCGTCTTTCAGTTCCTTCACCCTCTGTTCCAGCTGCTGTTTGGCCATGTGGAGGTCATTGAGGGTGAACGCGCTTTGGCTCGTTTTCTCTTTCTGGGTCTCCAGCTCTCGTTCCAGCGCTCCTTTCTGGTCCTTGGAGGCGCTGAGCTCTGCGGTCGTTCTGATCAGCTCCGCCTCAGCTTCCTTCAACTGGCCAGAGAGCTGCTCCTTTGCGGTGATCAAATGCTAAAATAATTAAGAAGAAAAACTCCATTATTTCTTATTACTTTACTTAAGAAGTTTAAAAAAAATCTTGTGGCTTGTGACAGGAAATTTGTGCTTCTCACACTGAATATGGCTCCATACAGCCTCAGCCCTCTGGTGCCAACTAGTAGTTTTTCATGAATTCAACCCAAAAATAAAGTTAAATAGCTGGATTATGGGGATCGAGCAGAGGCCAAGCAGACCTGTGTTGCTTCCTGGTTCTGCCGGTCCAACTCCTCCAGCTCCGACATGAGGGTGTCCCGCTCCTCCTCGGTGGCTCTCAGGACCTTCTCTCTCCTCTCAAGCTCCGCCTTCAGATCCTCCAGGGACTCCGCCTCACCAGACTCCATCAGCGACGCATTTTTGCAAACCGTCTGCTCCCCTGCTACCGTCAGTCTGTGTTGCAGCTCAAGCTGTGAAGAGAGACAACAATCAGGAAATGTCTTTTACTTCAACGCTCCAGTAGTTCACAGACGTTTAGACTGACTTTAACCACATCCAGTGGCTAACATTTATACATTTGGAGTGTGCAAGTTCAAAACCGCTGAAGCCAAATATTGACACGTTTATTACAAGGGAAAAACATTTTTCCCCCTCACATTTTTGTTGTTGTCGTTTTAGGTCTGTTGAAGTTCAAAAACTATTTTTTATTTGACAAATGTCAGAATAGTGAGTCAAATATATTTTTTTAATTACTTCCATCAAATTCAGAGGTTAACATAAATTTCTTAATATTTGGTTTGATGACATTTGAAACTGTATGACTTGGGTCAAATGTTATGGGTGTTCTTCAAAATAGATGGAAATTTGGTTCCTTTAATAATAATAAAAAAAACAAACTTTGACCCCTGTGATCAATAGTTTATGACGTTGATTCCAATACATTGACTTTGTAAACCGTAAGCCATTTTACACCTAATTTGGTGATACGATTATGATCCATTTTGGAATTTGGAATGTTGCTGTTCTCAGTTTTGCAAGTTTTCTCCTTTTTTCTCCAAACGTGATGATTGTTATTACAGCCAAACATTTTAATTTCAGGCCATGTGTAAAGTATCTGTGTGCATTTACGTTCTAATGGAGTGCATGTAAACATCTGGCTTCAACTGTAACTACTAAATAAAAATACATATGTATACTTGTAAGCTAATACAGTATTTAACTTTTGTCAAACTACAACGTGCCAAACAGAGCATCAGAAAAAAAAACATTTTAAACTTCATGTTTTCTTAAGAAAGTCTCAACAGATAATAATGTTAAAAAGAGAACATTACGTTTGAATAAAATAAACCAACCTTTTCTTGTTCTAGGACTTCCTTTTCTTGCCTCAACATCCCTATAATGGTGTTCAGTTCCAAGATGTCTGCATGCTCAACCTCTTCTCTCGGCTCTGCCTGAAAGTTCAAATTTGAGATCGTTTACAAGCAGTAAATACACAAAAATGTAACACGTTCAGTTATGTTTATAACTTATAGCTTGTGTTCATACTTGCCTCAGAAAAGTCCTTGAGTCTCTCTATTTCTTTTTCTGCAGCTATAAAAATAATAAAATTTCAACAAATAAACATACTATTTTTGAAGTTGCTACTTTTTATGGTATTACTAGGGGTGCACCAATCCATTAGCCAGCTGATTTATTGGTGCCAATTTCTTTAATTTTGGTCAACCATTGACCTCCTCTGCTCTGCTGTGAGAGAAGTTTGACCGACAGACTGGCCCACCAGGTCATGTTTGCACATTTGCAGTTAACAGTCATCCCACTGTTACCAACTCAGTGACTTTCTTACTATACCTAGCGACATTTCAGACAAAGAAAATAGTTTCGACCAAAATCGGAATCGACAGGTAAGGCATTTTAAAAGATTGGTAATCGGTGATCGGCCAAAAAACTGCAATTGGTGCAGCCCTAGTTATTACAACACATTCACATTAAAAGAAATGCTTAGAGAAAAGTTAGTGTAACAGATAATTCCATGCTGCATTAGTCAGCATATATTAAACCCACCTGCTAAGTTATTTCTAAGCGTCTGAATCTCATGCTCAAACTGGGTTTTTTGCAGAGCCTTCCCCTCCTGCTCCTGGACTCGTGTCTGCAGTTCAGCCACGGAGGCCTGCAGGCGCGAGTAGTTCTGCAGCAGCCCCGCGTTCTCCTCCAGGGCGTCGTCCCTCTCCAGCTGCAGGGAGGCCTGGTTCCTCCGCGCGTCCTCCAGACTGGCAGACAGCTCGGCCAGCTGCTTCTCGCGCCGCTCCGCTGCTTCCTGCAGAGTCTGGACGTTTCCCTGGAGCTCAGGCAGTTTGGAGGAATCCGACGGAGAGCTGACCTGACCGTCCCCTGGAGAGAGTCGGTTAGAGGAGATATCTTATTAGTTTTCTCTGACATAATAACTCCCATGCTGCTGCTTTTGGCTGAAGTAAAATAATCTCACCACTGCGATTCTGCTCCTCCAGCTCCTCTATCCTCTCCTCGTACTCTGCGAGCTCCTCTCTGTGGCGGCGCGTGACCTCCGCCAGCTTTTGCCGCTGGGCGTCCTGCAGAGCCGCCAGCTCATGCTGGTGTTCATCCACCTCTCGACTC
Organism: Xiphophorus maculatus; assembly: GCF_002775205.1. Classification (NCBI taxonomy): domain Eukaryota; kingdom Metazoa; phylum Chordata; class Actinopteri; order Cyprinodontiformes; family Poeciliidae; genus Xiphophorus; species Xiphophorus maculatus. The sequence goes on from NC_036461.1 coordinate 22,892,096, forward strand.
ATTTCGTCCCGTAACTCCTGTTCCAACAAAGTTAAAAATCTACAGTGTCATTACTGCGTCTCCTGATAATCATCATAAATAGTAGCAGTACAGGGGTGTCCAAACTTTGTGTCACGTGGGGAAAGATCTTCAAGTCAAAAGGACCGGCGGGCCAAAAGAACAATTGAAAAAATATGGGGGAAAAAAAAGGGAAAGTAAAATATTGCATGTTTTTTTTACCTACTAAGCAATAAACTAAACTGCTTAGTTTAGTTAATTTAACGTTTTGTCAGAAAGGGAGGTCTGAATTATTGAAGATCCAAAACGTGAAAAAGGTTTTGCAGGTTTGCCTCATTTAAAGATGTCCACTTTGCAAATTTTGGAATGTCTCTACTGAAAATAATAGAACATCTTTTGTCAATATTAACCAATAAAAACAAGATTAAGGCTTTTTTTGGGGGAAAAAAGAAAGAAAAAAAGCATAAAGCCAAGTTTAATGAGCTGATGAAAAGCAGATTTGGGTGCATCAAAGCCTGCTGGATAGGACACAAAATAATTAGGGTACTGAGTGCTTTGTGTTGTAGCTGTTGTAAGATTTTAATTTGACTGTAACAATTTAGATCTTATTAAAGACAAAAAGCTACCATCTGTATTAACTACCCGAGTTAGGGGTAGTTAATACAGTTAATATAAATTTGTATTATTTTCGAATTGCAGTTCTGGGCTGCAAAAAAATAAATAAATAAATAAATAAATAAATAAATCAGTCCAGGAGCTGCAAATGGCCACAAGTCACACTTTCGACACCCCTGTAGTAAAACTACAGAAAATAGCACTGCTGCAGATCCAGAGTGTTTAAAATGTAGGTTAATTTTATAAAGACATAATCGAAACTACAGAAGGTACCTTAATAGTTCTTTGTAGTTTGAGAATCTCCCCCTGGTCACCATTACCAGTTCCTGGGGTTGTTGATGCCTGAAACAGAGTTTGATATAAACATAATAAAAATCAAAAGTCTCTCTATTTAAGCTCAGCTAAATTTTAGATACATAAATTTAACACTTTTTTAAAATCACACTACCTGCGACAATTATTCTGAACTGTGATTTCAGTGGCTCATCTTTAACTTACAAGGATTTAGACATAATCCGGCACTTGGATACTCCCAAGTTTTGGCGTGATTGTTTTGTTTTACCTGCGACATTCTCCTCCAGTGCGCCACCTCCGCCTCTAGACGCATCACTTCTGTGGACAGCTTGTTGATTTCCTGCTGCGACCAAAGGACGTCGCTGATGTCCATTTCGTCGCTATGGAAGCCGTGATGAGACCCTGCGGAGCGCGTCAGGAAGATGGAAGGAGAGGAGGAGGTGGCGGTCAGGGAGGCGGTGGTCACCGGCAGCACCGCTGGAGAGGAGGCGGCCGACTGCGCCGACCGCTGCAGCTTCTGGACTTCTTCCTGGAGGCCGCTTTGTCGAGCTTTTAGGTGGCTGATCTCCACCTGGGAGACGGACGGGAATTTAGACTTTCCCCATCTATGGAGAGTTGTCCCAAAACATTCACAATTTTAACATTTTTGCACACACATCTTTCTGCTGCAGGAGGGTTCTGTATTCTGCAGACTGTTGTTTAATCTGGATCTCTGAGGCCTCCAGCTTCTCCTCTAGCTCTGCGTGACGTTTTTTCAGCCTTTCATGCTGCAACACAGAGAGAGGACGCATATTGTCGCTTACATGTGTAAAGACATCCAAGAACTAAACGTACAAACAGGAGAACGGGCAAATAGGAGGACACAAGGCAGAACAGAATAGAATAATTTCTTTTACATTCAGCCATTTTGGACATCGATGTTCTAATAATGTGGCGTTAATTACAGCATTTACTGATGGGAACCTACAGCAAACAACTACAAATATTTTTTAAAACACGAGTAAATGCACAAATTCGAACGCATCAAGGTGCAAATATGATGTTTAGTCAAATGCAACTTAGAGGGTTTGAAAGGTTGTTAATGTAACATCTTGGATAGCAGGAAAAGAAACAATCGAATAAAAATTGCGTAACTACTTCTTTTTAAAAAAGAAAAAAAGAAATAAAAATTCACTTCACTTTTGCCCATAACCAATATGAATACCGATATATGGTACATTTTTTTCCCATACCTATACCTTTACGAAACTATATCACTTTCTCTGCGTGGAATTAAGATACTGCAGAATCTTTGTCGATTTAGCCTTCTACCAAACGCAAATGATAAAAAGGAGGCTGAAAATGATGTAACACTTTCAACTCGCATTATGTCTAATGTCAAATTTATTTATGACCTCTGCTCTCTCTAAGACAATAACACTCAAATGGTTCAAATTTGACTTGGTGCTGAGCTGCAGGCATCATTGTCACTGGTTTGTCTAATGAAAACAACGCCTTTAATATCTGTAAGTTATTTTGACGGAATGACTGATATTAAATTTTACAACTAATATCTGCCGATGCCATGGCGATAATATTGTGCATCCCCAGTTCAAATGAAAACCTGGAAATCAGCATTGGATTCACACCACCAGATTTGTGGGCTGTACAATTTTTCTTTTTATCAACAAGTGTTTTCTTGTGCCACCAGTGAGATGCTGTTTCAACTACTAATAAAATGTCACAAAACAATTGTCCTCTTTGTATTCCAGCGACTGCCTTTAAAAAAAAAAAAAAAAAAGCAGCTTTTCCTGAGCTACACGTGTTGGCGGCTATTTTTAGGTATAGATTACGGCCCTGTTGGCTCACCTCAGTGTTTTCAACAGCCGGACAGTGAATATGGAGCTGACGGAAAGCAGTAATAGTTGATAGAAAATGTTGGCCATTTTATCTGTCATCTATCTTTGAAATACAATCACCTGATAAAAGCTTCAGTACTGCCACATTCAGTCCAATAATCAGCATGTAGTCTTTCACATAAACAAACATAAACTACTGTGTTATTTGTTTGGTGTGACTCACTTTGATTTACACAGGACCCATTTGATCTCGACTAAAGCATTTATCAGCATTTCTTACTGAGACAAAACCCTGTAAAAAATCATCTACTGTAACAAGTCAAACTGTTCTTAGGTGGTAAAGATTTTTTTTTTTTTTTAAATAGACAAATCTAACCTCTGATTTTTGAGTGGAAAACGCAGCCTCCACCTCAGCCAACTTGGAATTGGACACGTGTAATTCTGTGGCAGCATCTGTGGTTACATGGAAAGACAGCATGAAGAAAAACATTAGAACAGACACAACCAGTCAATTTGCATCTCCATAGAACATTATGTCAGTGCAGTACATGTTAAGCAAAAGTAGAGTGATAAAAACTCTGTTGTACAACACACAAAGCAAAATAAAAGCCGCCACATCTTCAGAATTAGGTTTTTTTTATATGTATAATTATATATGTTAAAACAACATGAGATACATACACAAAGTCAATATTTTTGCACTTATATTAACCGTAATCAGAGTTTGAAATAAATCAAAATATAATAAAATGTTAAAATTTGCTTTATTTTGAAAAGCCAACCCCACCGGCTCCGGCCTGACTGGCTGCTGTGCGCTGCGCTGCTTTCAGGAGTGAAGAAAAACTAAAGACGACGTCCGACGTAGAGGGAGAGGAGAAGTGAAAAAAAAGATATCCAAAGAACATTAAGTTTAATGTGTTTAGTTCAATCGTGTGAAAAACGATCGTAATATTAAAGTATGTTGAATTTGACTGACAGTAACGTGGTTAATTAATATAGTTCAGTCTTCATACACAATGTTTAAGATGCCTTTTGAAGGCTCCCTGATTATTGCATCTAATCAGCAGAGGAAACCAATCCATACGCTATAAATAACATTTCAAACTTGAATTACTTTACCATACGTTTATTTTTATCCACATTCGATCAGATCAAGATTCCCGTTACAGTATTATATTTGACCAAGTTGAAGAAAGGGTGCTCAAATTTATTTATAAAAATCTGAAAGAAGGATGTCTTATTTTTTTTTATTGAATTTATATAGCGCCTAAATAGCTATACTGATCAATGAAAGTGTTTTACATTAAAGCCACATTCGCCTGGTCGCATGTCGACACCTGGCAGGAGAAAGCTGGAATCGAACCCACAACTTTCAGATTTCGAGATAGCAACTCTTCCTGCACAGCAACATTTTCCTTCCACCTTACAGCAATGTACCGTGCTTACGGAACACGGTTTTGTGTACCATAAGGTCCAAGCCAAGGTTACAAATAGTAGACGTGTTTAGGTGAGTGTACATCTCCGCCCGACAGTGATAAGAACAGACACTTTAGGTTTTTGCCTGCGGCGGTGAGCTGGAGATCTGCGGCCAAAGTTCTTCCTCAGTCGATGTTTTATCAGTTCGCTGATAAAACAAAACGTCCAGTTTGAATTAGTCAAATAGGCCGAGTTTGCTTATTTACACTTTTCTACCACATGAATAAAACGGTGCACAAGTAGGAAGTAAAATTGAAATTCTCCCATATATTTTGTTCTTTAACAGACTAATGGCATCACCTTTTAAGTGGTTAGCTTCCAATTTAGCAGATACATTTAATTAAACATAACTGGACATCAATTAGAAGTTAGGAGGAATCCATGTTTCAACTCTACAGTCAGATTTGAAACTAGTTTCTGCTGAAACATGTTTCAGCTTAGCCAACCTTTGGTTATATAACTGATAAAGAAATGTCTCCGTTTGATCTAAAAAGAAACAACAACATCTAAGATGTGAGGTCTTCACTTAGACAAAGTAAATATAAAGGCCTCCAAAAATAAAGAGATTGTAAAAAGCTCTCAGCCTACAAGAATCTGTCAAATATAAAATATAATTTCATGTTTTATTGATTATACGTCCAACATATAATTAATTAAATCTAATTAACATGGAGCTTGCAAGACTTCAAAAGAAAATCTCATCTAAACTAAGTTGATGTTTCCTTCGTAATTTTAATAATTTCCTGTTAAAACCCTCATCTGGGTCGTTTGTGTTGCAACCAGGACAGCGACTTCATCCTTTGCTGGAATCCCAAACATTTGGTTTGTCTTGTTTTACTGGCCTCAGGTCAGTTCACCAATTCATATAATGATATTGTATCAACCAAGCGCTTTTTAATTTTTTTTTTTTGTCAATTCCTACTTCTTTAGACATTCTTTAGACTTAACAATCAAACAGCTGCAGCTGATCCAGAATGCTGCTGCTGGCGTTCTCACTAACACCAGGAAGATAGAGAACATAACACCAGTTTTAAAGTCCCTCCACTGGCTCCCTGTAGCTCAAAGAATAGACTTTAAAATACTGTTGTTAGTTTATAAATCACTGAACGGCTTAGCACCACAATACATTAAAGATCTGCTGTTGTTGTATCAACCCTCCAGAACCTCTCAGGTCTTCCGGTTCTGGTTCTGCTCTGCATCCCCAGAACCAGAACCAAACGAGGAGAAGCAGCTTTCAGCATCTTTGCACCACAAATTTGGAACAAACTTCCAGAAAACTGTAAAACAGCTGAAACACTGACTTCTTTTAAATCTCAACTAAAAACCCACCTGTTTAGGATTGTATTTGAAACGTAATCAATTACAAATTTAACCTGACTTAATGTTGTGTTTTGATTATTGATTCTATGTTGCTTTGTGTTTCTGTGTTTGATATGATGTAAAGCACTTTGAAATGCCTTGCTGCTGAAATGTGCTATACAAATAAAATTTGATTGATTGATTGAACATTTCAAAATGTACATCATTAACATTCCTCTGACTTCCAGCTGGAGTCAGATGAATCTTATATGCAGTGGATTGAAAACAGATTGTTGATCTAACAGAAACAATTGACTGGCTTATTTATTGGAGCCACAAAACCACATTTCGTTTCAGTAAGCTATTAAAGGATTATAGAAGATTACTTTAAATGAGAAGTTGTCAGAGTAGGAAAAAAAACCCCAAACAAAATTACAGATTTCACAAAACGAATGACCCAAAAATCCTAATTCCATCTAACTTCTCAGTGGTGATGCACTAATCAATAAATCAGGGATTGATTTTGGATCTTTTTTCTTTTTCTTTAATTTTCTTCACAAAAAAAAAAATCATTTTTCTCTATTTTTTTAAATGTGATATTCCGAAAATTCCTTCAAGTATTTTGTTCCAAGTTCCCTAAAAATCAGATAAAGGTTACGATTGAGTGCTTCGGTGCATGAATGAGGATAATCTTACAATTCTTCCATTTCAGTTGGATTAAATTTATTTATTTTATTAAACCCACATTTCTGTATTTTAAAAAAAATGTTTTTTTTCCCATTGATTTAATGTAATATTCTAATCTTAATCATCACGTTTTCATTAGCAATGAGCAAAAAAATCCTCGTAATTAACACAAGTAGAGGCTTAAAACATCAGTCTGTGTGGACTTAATCTAGACAACGTGCTTCACTATGACTCACTGAAATAAATTACATTTTCAATAATGTAATTTTTTTTTGAATATGATTATATTAAAAATGGGAGCCCCTTTTCTGACACTCATTGATCAATCAACATGAAGCTTTATGCAGATAATCTACTACTTTATACAGCCTGGACACATTTATAGTAAAATAAAATAAAAAAGGTAACATACAGAAAATATAGATCTAATATTTCGAGGTAGCAAACTCTTGACACTGAACATTCTTTAATAATTCAAGCATTACTTTGACATTTATTCAGTGGGTAGTTTCTAGTCATTGATTGTCTTCGGTGAATTTTATCCTTGATTAGGTTGCAGAAGTAACATGTCAAGGAGGCAAGTAGCCATTTTTTTTTTCTCTCAGGGTGAGAGTGAACAGATGTGGAAAACATCATGTCTATTGTTAAGTATGGTCAGGGATTCTCCCAGAAAACTGGGCTCTAGGTCAGTCATTCACCCAACGGTTCGTTGTGTTTTTTAGTTAAAAAATGTCTCAAGTTCACAGGAAACTTGAAAATATCACTTGATAATTATGTGGTATTTGAAGATTAATGCTTGAACACCAACTATAAAGTCTTTAAAAAATGCAAATATTTTAAAAAGACTTGTATAAGCAATGCTAAGCCTGGTGGGCGCATAAGTAAAGCCTGGCGGCCCGGCAGGCTTATAATATTCTGGGGGAAACCCTGCTTTTTATTGAGGAATAGATTCTGTTACCTGGACTACTCACTATTCAAAATGCAGCAACATTAAGTTTAAGAATCATTGTATATTTAGGTACAAATACAGTGCTCAAACATATAAAGACACATAAATACTCGGAAGTATTTGAACACATCTAAACTGAATTTTGATGCATGAAAGAGGATAATTCACAGTACCAGTGTTGTTAAATGCTACAGGTGTGCTACATGGTAATGTGGACAACACAGAGGTAAAGCTAAAGCATGGACTGTAGCTTACCTCCGACTTCTTCCACTCCTTCGAGTAGCATGTCTTTGGTAAAGTTTGATATCTGCCCGGTGAACGACGACAGGCTGCCCCCGACCTGTCCCAGAGACTGGCCGAGGCCGGAGCCCAACTCACCCAGCCAGGAAGACATCCTGAGGACCAAACAAAAACAAAACCAGTCCGCGGGACGTCGGACAGCTAGCCACGGTTTGAGCTGAAATACGCCGAGGACGGAGCGTACACGTAAGCTAAACTATAAACTCTGCTTGACATTTACGCCGGTGTTAAAATCCACTTGTTTGGCTGTGAAACGCGGCGACTTCACTGCCGACAGACGCTCACTTAGCAAGCACTAAACCCGGCTAACAACAGCTGCTCGGTCCCCTGAAGGAATCCGGGAGGACAAGCGAGTTACGAGACATTATAGTAGAATAACGCAGCCATTACGTTTATATTTCGGTTTCTGCTGGAGTCGCTGTTGTCTGCGGAAAGTTTCAGTCATAAGTGGGGGAGTTTTTTAGCGGTCTGAAGACCTAAAAGTGCCACCTCAACTGCAGCCATTATCAGCTCTGCTCTGCTGACAGATTTGACGTGGACGCGGAGGTCTGAAGCGATGCATGATGGGATACTGGAGTGGAGGACCAACAGAAGGACGTAAAGCCGGGATGAACAGGATGTAGAATAAAATGGTTAAGCGTAATTGCCAAATGAAATTAATAATAAATAAAGAATTCCATCATAATATAATATGATGTAATATAATATAATTTGACTCAGTTGGCCAACTGGCCGAATTACCAAGGCAATTAAAAGCAAAACAAAAATTAAACCAACAAATAAGACTGGTAAGTAACCCAAAAATATGAAGTAAGACAAACACAATTTTTTACAAATGAATAATAATAATAATAATAATAATAATAATAATAATAATAATAATAATAATAATAATAATAATAATAATAATAATAATAATAATATGTGATTCAGTTTGAGAACCAACGGTGGGACAATTCTGGGAACTATATGTCGTACAGTCAATCATAATATAATATTACTGCCACCAGATTTAAAAAAAAGAAAAGAAAAAAAAGGAAACCAGATCAGGAAAATATGGGTACCTACCTTTAACAAATGGCAAACCTTAATGCTATTTTATTTATATAATTATAAGTAATTTCCACTATCAGTAATGTTGTGTCTACCAGAGGATTCCTCTGGTCATTATCTTTCATTAGAGCCTCATTGATGACTTTATGTTGAAGCACTGAAGAGTTACAGCCACTTGAAGTTTGTATATCAGATGTTGTCCAAATGGTACTTGGACAACACCTGTACATCCTCAAAAATAAACATGTCCAAAATGACATTTCTTTTTCGTGCTATTTTGATCAGTCTTGAAATCCAGAAGTTTTTCAGTGAAAAACCCTAAACAAACCGGAATCTATATTATTGTTCAAACCTGTTTATAGTGAAGCCATTTTATAACCGGTGCTGTGGCGCCCTCTGTTGTCTGAGGAGTATTACTACAGAATGAAGCAGTCCTGCATGTCGACCTGAACTTCAAGCAACAACTTCCAGCAAAATTGTTTGATAAAACCGAACAAAACTCACAATATTATGATCCATGATTGAACCTGATTGTTTTTTGAAGAAAAAAACCAACACTGCAGGTTTTACAAGTGTTGCTGAAGCAAAGTCCTAAAATGTTTTTGAGTCATTTCTAAACACCTGCAGAGTTTTGCTGCCAGCGTATTAAAGCTGAATAAAAAACGAAAAACAACTATTTTGACATTCTTTAGCTTCAACAGCAAAGGTAGTAGAAATATTAGGCTGCCCTCATTAAATATTCTATTAATGGATGTTCACAGGTTCTCGTCAATTTAAATTATTTTGGTGCTTTTTAGTTTTTTAAAAAAGTATAAGAAGTTGAGCCAATGGTTACTTCAGACAGGGAAAAGTTGGTCAACATGGACAAAAGTGTGGAAGTTGAAGCTAGGGCATACATCCCATCTCATTGCTGGTGGGGGGGGACCATAAACAGGAAAATTTATCAAGCGCAAAGATAAAGTTTAATGTCACGTAAAATATGATTGAAAAAATGTTTTTGTGTTCAAGCCATAGGACCTAAATGTAAGTAGCAATGCATAACAAATATGTTTTTCTCAACGTGTTGAGATCCACTGAACTCAAACTAAGATTCAAATGTTATTTAGATACGAGTTTGGTTCAGGGTCACCGATCTGAATAAAAACAAGTTTTAATGAGTGACTCCACTTAATAAAATTCCTCATAAATGTTGACTTATTGCAGTGGCTCTTAATACAAGTTATGTGTTATTTAAATTATAACTTCAGTTGCTGTAAACTTGTTTTGTGGGGCGGGTCGGAGGTTGTTCTGGATGGCTGAGAACCCAAACATGTAGAAACTGAATATATGGGAGAATCATAACTTAAACTTATGGCTCAGCACCAGAGTTTTCTAGAAAATGTTTAGATTTTATTTTGCAGTTTTAAAGGCTCTACGTTGAAGATGATGAGAAATAAAGGCAAACTTTATTTATTGTTTTCCCGTCAGCTGCTCTGCCCTCGGCTCCCATACTGAGCTAATGGTAACGCTCAGCCCCTCCAGTTTCAAACTGTTCTTATTAAAGTAAGAGTTAGAGAGTTGAATGTAATTGAAATATTGGATTCCTTCGACAGAAAAAAAGCTAAGTCTATGAAAGCAATGTAGTCAGTTTAGCTAGTTTTGATTGAAAGCCTCATGATTCAGCCAACGTAATGAAGTATCAAACTGATTTTTATTGTTAATGTGTTTCTTCCTATTGAGCAGTGAAAGTTAATAAAGTGTGTAGCATGTCTTTTACTTTAAGTATTTACTTACTGGAGGGTTCTTTGTTTGCGCTTCAGCGGCTCTAACGGAGCCTGCACCGTTCAGCCCAACCCAAATCCTCACATTTTATTGCCATTACCATTATATTACTTTAAAAATGGTCTCAAAACAACAATATTATTGTTTATCACAATAACCTCTGGGACAATTTATCGTCTAGTAAAGTTTGTTATTGAGACAGGTCTAATTACTAACCTGCTTTAGCGTTCAGTTTTCACCCAAATGAGCAGAATTTACTCTGAATTCACTGCGTTTCGTTATTAAAGCAGTAGAGTCACAACACAAAGCCAGATCCAAACAGTCCCACCAAGAAAATCTGCTTCACCAAGGATTATTTTAATAAAACTCTTGAAATATCTTTTGCGGCTGAGTAATCCCAGATCTGTTTTCTTATCTTTGCACCTGTTGAAGCTTTAATACCTTTAATGTCCCTCAAGTTATACGAGACTTGAAATATTAAATAAAACTTTGCATGGTGGCTCCATGACAATCAGGATCTCTGATTTCTGCTTTTCGATTTGCTGCGTTATAGGCGTTACCTTGGATTGGCTACAGGTGAGCTGAGCTCCGCCGCCATGTTCTGCTTCTCCTGGACGCCCAGAACAGCTGCAGGCTTCACATTCAGGCAGTTCATATGAGTAAATGAACCGATCTGATCCGAGCCGCATCAGGGAAGTCCCCCTCAGAGGGACAAAGAGCCCTGATGTGGAACCAGAAAGATTTAGCAGGATTAGGATTGAGCAGCAGCAGTATTAATATTGGTCTACGGTAGCACATGTAGTGACTGTGCTCAGTTACAGCAACATGTACATGTAAAGACAAGACTTTGTGTTTTTGCAGTGTATCACACAAAATGAGAATTAGCATCTGAAAATTGTGAAAATACATTATTTTGGCAAATAATGCAGGAAGTCAGCAATTTTGGATTGAAGTTCCGATTTTGACCCCATTTTTTTTTTTTTCCTTTTTTTTTTTTTATATATTATTTTTATTAATTTTAGATACGTTACAATATAAAGAACAAAGAAGAAACCTGTGCCGCCACACACATACAAACAAACAAACAAACGAACACACACACAAAAAAAAAAAAAAAAAAAAATCTACAACAAAATACCCCACAAGCACGAGAAACAGGGTGTCAATCCTCTCCTCCAGTCCACGTCATCCCTCAGCCATCAAGAGCGGGGAAACAAAAGCAGGCAAGAATAAATAGAGCTATAAAACAAAATAATAATAATAAAAATAAAATAAAATCCTAGGGACCAAGCAGAAAAGACTCAAGGGGACCCCAAAGTGTCAAAAATTTATCTGATTTGTGATTGAGATCATGGGTCAGCTTTTCCAAAGGAAGGATAACGGATATCTGTGTGAGCCACATATTTACTGTGGGGGCAGAAGGAGAAGTCCATTGTAACAAAATACATTTCTTGGCAAGAAATTGAAGAATCGTAAACAAGGATTTAGAATGTGCATCGAAATGATTGGGGGAAACATTTAGAAGATAGAACACAGGAGACAAAGAAAAGCGAACACCCAAAACCTTTTCAATCACCAAATGTACGTCCCTCCAAAAGGTCCTTAATAAATCACATGACCAGAATAGATGGAGAAAAGTGCCTCTGTGCCTCAAACATTTGCAGCACAGATTGGAACGGTTGGGGAACATTCTCTGAAGACGAACAGGGGTATAGTAGGATCTATAGAAAAGTTTGAAATTCTGTTCTTTTATAGAAATAGAAGTGCATTGAGGAAAGGTTCCATTGCAAATCTTAAGCCAATCTAAAGGGCTGAATTTCATCTCCAGATCGCGCTCCCACAACCGCTTGACAGAGTCAAAGCTTGATGGTACAGAGCAGAGTAAGGATGCATAGAATTTGGAAATCAGACCTTTAGGAGAATTGGTGGAAACCAGAACATTTTCTAAGTCTGTCAGTTCGCTACGGAATGCATTGGACCGAAATAACGAATCCATAAAATGTCGAATCTGAAGATATTTATAAAAATCTTTCTGAGGAATGTTGCTCTTGTCCCTGATTTGATTAAATGATTTGATAGCACCGGAAATCAACAAATCAGAGAAATCATTCAGACCAGAACAAGACCAGCTCAATAGGCCAATACTTCTAATAGAAGTTGGTAGGTCTGGGTTTAAAGTCAGGGGGGATCTAATTGAGATAAAGGAGGGAATATTCAAGTATTTCCTTATGTCTTGCCAAGCTAACAAAGTACTATAAACTACCATGTTTTCCTTCAATGAATCCAATTGATCTAAGTTATTGATAAAAGGGAGAGAACTTAACCTTCTAGGACAGCATGAAAAAGATTCAAGGCCCCGCCATAAGCAGGTGTCTCTACTAGAAAACCAGTCAGACATCATTTTAAGCTGAGCAGACCAGTAGTAGAGCTGCAAATTGGGTAAAGATAAACCTCCCAACTGCTTGGGTTTAGTAAGAGTGGAGAACCTAATTCGTTGATGCTTATTGTTCCAAATAAAACGAGAAATATGAGAATTAAGGGATTTAAAGAATGTAAGGGACAAATAGCAAGGAAGGTTTTGAAACGGGTAGTTTAAGCGAGGGAGAATATTCATTTTTATTGTATTAACCCTACCGAGAAGTGATATAGGTAAAGTAGACCATTTCGACAGATCATTCTTAATGTTCTGAACTAAGGGGGAGTAGTTTGATGGGAATAGGTCTTTCAGATCAGGGGTAATAAAAATGCCCAAGTACTTGAAACCTCTTTTAGATGTATGAAAAATAGGTTGTAGCATCATATCTTGGGGGATATTGAAAGGAGAAGCGACAGACTTGCCTAAATTAATTTTATAACCCGAAAGAGCACCAAATTTATCTATGGAACTAAGTACAGCCGGGACCGATTTATTTGGGTTTTTCAGGTATAAAAGGACATCATCCGCAAAAAGAGAGATCACATGGTGATCTTCACCTATCCTAATTCCAGATATGTTTGACCCCATTTTTGACGTTTACAGCCTTTGCATTTGATCGAACTCCTCCTAGGGATTTCGATTGTTCGGCTTCAAACTCGGTCAGTCTGATCATAAGGCATGGCTGATTAAAAGTTATCAAAACGGTGAGCTTTTGAGCATGTTGAAGGGGCGTTACCAGGGGTCAAAGTTCACCTACTCGCCAGGAAACACGAAACTGTTATATCTCCTACACAAAAACTCACAGAGTCACCAAACTTTCAGTGATTGATCGTCATCGGGTGTCCTACAATACCCAGTGGTCAAATGATGACATCACTTAAGCCACGCCCCCTGAGAACAGGAAGTGTCATGTTTTACTGTGAACGGTCGCTATCTTACCCCTTTGACCTAATCAACATGAAACGCAAAGAAGACATGTTGGTGTGTTGAGGATTCCAACCCCGACCGGCTTCGATGGAGCAGGTGGGCGTGGCGGACTGGCGAAGTGACCTGTATCGCCGTTGCCATATGTTTGGCTCTAGATTCCACGTTTTGACCGAGCTGCACCAAACTTGGCATGAGTGATCCTGGTGGGATGCCTGACGATCCTATATCATCATATAGTCTGACGTCATCTAAGCCCCGCCCACTTCCGATAGGAAGTCACCTGTTTTTTCTGCTGTATGTCTTACTTTTACTGTTGTTTTTTATATGGATTTAATGCAGTGCAAACTTACATAAATGATAATATGATGAGCTCTGTCAATGCTCGCTGCTGGCTTAACTGCGTGGGCATGGCCAAATGGCAAATATCAGTCCCTCGCCATGTTCATACGATTTAAATCACACATGAATGATCCGACTGGCACCAAACTTGATATGTAAGACCTTTATTCACCTCTAAAGAGCCCAACAGTATTGAAATGTAATTTGACTCCACTGCTCCCCCTAAGTCAATACATGTCGTGGAAAAAAAATACTATTTCCAAGCACTGTTCAGGTGAAATCACTCAATCAGGTTTATTCATATATTGTGCACAATACAGAGAGCTTGTAGGACAATCAATAATGAAGCAAGTCTGGATGAAAAGCTCCCTCAGGCAGAGACAACACATGAGTTTTATACCAAAGATAAAGAATTAACAACAAGGGGTGAGACAGTCTGGTTCTGACGCAGCAACTTCCAACCTTCTACATGTAACCCAAATAGTTCTTTTGGTGAGAGTTCACAATCATTCATATAACATGACTGGCAGATGTGAACTTATTGTAATTTTTCCATCACATCTCCTCGCTGCATCGACCAATCTGCACCAGATTTTTTGTGAGTTGTCGGGAAGAGCTCCCGAACGCATTCATGTGTATCGCCTGGTGGACGTGCGTGGAAAATGCATGACAGCTTCTGCGGTGGCTGGCGGGCGGCGGTGCGGGAACCCCCGCGGTGGCCAATAGGCCGGAGCGGCGATTGGCTGCGAGGGCCGCATGACGCCGCTGTGTGGCTTTAATTATTATTATTATTATTATTATATCTCATTTCCTCGTTTGCCAGTGCATGCTTAAATCTTTAATCTGTGTTTTTAATCTTCTGCGTAGGTGTTGGCTCGGGATGTAAAGAATCAGAGTCCCCTACAGTTACAGCTCAGAGTTCGGTTTTACCCAGAGGATACAAAGGGAGCTCATCCAAGACTTCACCAGGAGGCTCTTCTTCCTGCAGGTGAAGGAGGACATTCTCTCAGAAAATATCTCCTGCCCTCCAGATGCTGCCAAGAGGGCGTCTCCCCCCAGGCTTTAACAGCAGTAATCAAACCACTGATAAAAAAGAACAATCTGGACAAATCACTAATGCAGAATTACAGGCCGATCTCCAACCTCCCATTCATCAGCAAAGTTATTGAAAAAGTTGTTTAAACAATTAACTAGCTTCCTAATGATAACCAACCTCTTTGACTCCTTCCAGTCTGGTTTCCGATGTCACCACAGCACAGAGACCGCCCTCGTAAAAGTGTTCAATGATCCACAGTGTTAACCACAGTGCTGGTTCTGTTGGACCTCAGTGCAGCTTTTGACACTGTTGACCTTGACATGTTACTGAATCGACTGGAGAGTTGGGTCGGATTCTCCGGTCCAGTGCTAAACTGGTTTGAATCCTACATAAAGAACAGGGATTTCTTTGTATCAATTGAAAACTTTTCATCAAAGAGGTCAAAGGTCACATGTGGGGTACCCCAAGGTTCAATCCTAGGGCCCCTTTTATTCAATGTTTATATGCTCCCATTAGCTCAGGTTATAACAGGAAATAATATTAGCTACCATAACTATGCAGATGACACACAGCTCTACATTATGATGTCACCAGGTGACCTTTGACCCCATCCAATCACTGAACAGATGCTTAGAACAGATAAATGTGTGGATGTGCCAAAACTTTCTCCAGCTGAACAGAAACAAAACTGAAGTTATTATTTTTGGACCTAAAGAGGAACGATCTAGAGTTATAGATCTACAGTTATAGATCTAGAGTCAATGCACAGCTTCAGTTATTACAACTGAAAACCAGCGATCAGGCCGAAACCTGGGAGTAGTGATGGACTCTGACCTGAGCCTCCAGAGCCACATAAAGACAGTTACAAAGTCGGCCTTCTATCACCTGAAGAACATTTCCAGGATTAAAGGACTAATGTCTCAGCCAGATCTAGAGAAACTCATCCAGGCCTTCATCTTCAGTCGTATTGATTATTGCAACAGCGTCTTCACAGGTCTGTCCAACAAATCAATCAAACAGCTGCAGCTGCTCCAGAATGCTGCTGCTGGAGTTCTCACTAAAACCAGGAAGATAGAGAACATAACACCAGTTTTAAAGTCCCTCCACTGGCTCCCTGTAGCTCAAAGAATAGACTTTAAAATATTGTTGTTAGTTTATAAATCACTGAACGGCTTAGCACCACAATACATTAAAGATCTGCTTTTATTGTATCAACCCTCCAGAACCTCTCAGGTCTTCCGGTTCTGGTTCTCTGCATCCCCAGAACCAGAACCAAACGAGGAGAAGCAGCTTTCAGCATCTATGCACCACAAATTTGGAACAAACTTCCAGAAAACTGTAAAACAGCTGAAACACTGACTTCTTTTAAATCTCAACTGAAAACCCACCTGTTTAGAATTGTATTTGAAACGTAATCAATTACAAATTTAATGATGCAACTTGACTTAATGCTGTGTTTTGATTATTGATTCTATGTTGCTTTGTGTTTCTGTGTTTGATATGATGTAAAGCACTTTGAAATGCCTTCCTGCTGAAATGTGCTAAAATTTGATTGATTGAAGATCTTGGACTTATACACAGAAATGTGAATGAGCGGAGCTACCAGTGAGTAACTCCCTACTGTGCGTCGCGCCTGTTAATTCACTGAAACATTAGCAGACTTGATAAATAGTTTGACATCTGAAGTAACAAGGAAACACCTGCAGGTACTTTTGAATCATTTCGATCAGTGGGGGCCCACCAGAGGGTCTCAGAAAGTTTGAGGGAATAATTGAAAAAATATTCTAGAAGAATGATGATTAAAATTTTTTATTTATTAAAGTCATTTCTAATCAATTAATTTATTAAATAATTTGTTTATCAAATTCATATATATATATATATAAAATCAAAAAATCTAATCTGTTTTATATACAAGTTAAAATAAGTAATTGAAACGTTATTTGCCTATCTCATCATTCTAATTGGTTCATTGTCAAAATTGCTAAGTTATGTGTTGGGTTCCAGTTGGTTTTCAGAAAATTTGTGACAAAATTAGCAATATTTGTCAATACCTCAACTCAATTTCAGTTCAATTCAGTTTACTTACATAGCGCCAATTCACAACAAATGTCTCAAAACACACAAGAAAAGTCATTTCAGCTCAATCACTTATACATTCCTATTGATCCTAGTTATCAAACAGCGCATTAGCTCAGCTTATTATTCAAATTAGTTTCAAAGGTTTTCTAAGGAAGCCCAACAAATTGAATTGAGTCATTCTCTTCTATCATTCAAGAACATAATCATCTGTAATCCCTTCTTTTATTATTATGATTATTATTTTTTTTTACATAGAGTAAAACATAAATATGTCGCTAACTAAAACAGGGAAGAGGCTGTGATCGAGTACCTAAAGATCGACGCTGGACATGTTTGGTGTTACTTACTTCAAGATGAAAGACAAGAAGGAAGCAGAACTGTGGCTGGGAGTGGATGAGGTCCGTGTTAAAATCTACCCAAAAGACAACAAGTAAGACATTTAGCTGGTTTATATCTTTAGGTTCTGCTGTGCAAAAGCTACATTATAATTGTAACACCACTAACTGGACATATTAATAGCATTCAGACATGTTTACATGCAGTTGTGGACGTGAGGTCAACAAACCAGCATTGAAACCTCAGTCATTGACCTCGCTTGCCGTTTCCGTTTGAGTTGCACATTTGACCACACTGGTAGTTGTTCCAAAAGGCCATTGACACGATCCTCTTCATTTCGCTATGGCAAGGATTCAACATCCCCAAATGTTGTTGTTCTCACAATGCATTAGCTTTTTCACTCAGTTATCTTAAAAATATGTATTTTTCTACATTGACCCCTTCCAGTCAATTTCTGTGGGCTGACATGAGAAACGTAGATTACAAGGGTAAGATTCTTACCATCAAAACGATGGAAAGGAGAGCCCCTGTAAGTAGATAGCGGTTCCTATAATCTGTATAATGTGTTAACTGTGACAGCATATTAGGGTAAAAAAAAAAGGAGTACATTTCCACAAAAAAATTGAGGAATTTTGAGATTTACAAAGAAATTTCCAGATTCCGAAAGTCAAAACATTTTCTGGCAAATGAACGCAGAAATTTTAAGATTATTGTCTCGAAAAAGCTTTTGAAACTCCAGAAAATTTAGAAAAATATGTCCAAATGTCCTTTCAGAATCGCCCCCCCAAAAACTTTCTGAAATGTTTCTATCAAATTTTCTGAGTTTCAAAAGATTTTTTTGGGACAAAATTTCTGAGAATAGTCTCAAAGTTTCTGTTTTTGTTTCTGAAAATTTTCTGAGATTAATCTAAAAATGTCTGGGTTTCTTTTCTTTTCAACCTACTCCGAAATCTTGTTTTTTTGGGGGGGCAATTTCTTTAATTAGTCTCAAAGTTTCAGAGGTCCTAATATGCCATCGTAGTTAACGGACTAACCGGGTTTCCACTTCCCCTTGTAAGTTGAGCAGTGCTTCATGAGGATTTTTTATTTTTGCAGACTTTGAAGTTGTACGCTGGACAAAGTCGGGACACAAATAAGCGCGTCCTGGAGCTTGTCACGGGCAACCACTTGTTGCACACGCGCCGCCAAGAGCCCGAGAGCGCCGAAGTTCAGCAGCTGAAGGCTGGGGCCAGAGAGAGCAGAGTCTGTGGAAGAGATCATCAGAGCCGGGGATAAAATAAACCCAAATTGAACTGATTTAAACAAAGAGGTTATACAAGACTCCTTTAATTAGCATCCTTATAAATCTGGAAGCCTTACCGTCCTGGAACCATGTTTAACACGAGTGATATCCTCAGGTAATTCAGTCAGATCATGCTATCTTTAAAAGATTTCTTAAAAAGAAATAAAGGCTTCTCATTTTCTCCTGGAGTCGGTCGGGTTGTCTTTTCTTTCACGCCAGATTTCTTGGGATAACTTACATAAACTTAGCCTGGCTATCGCCTTCCTAGTGCAACTCCGCTCGATTCAAATCTCATCTCACAGGACAGTCTGGGACCTCTCCCACTGACTTGGATTCCCCATCAGCAAACACAAGGAGAAGTTGTGAAGTGTTTTTAGAATCTGACTTTGTTCAGTCTGCGTTGGCCTTGCTTCCAAAAACCGAATCAAGTTCAGCTCAGCGCTCGTCTCTCTGCAGTGAGGGATGGTTGTTGACAGCGCAGGAAATTTCCTTTAAGCTTCATAGTAGCTGGAAATCTGTTAAAGGTGTTGGGAGATCATCACATATAGTCATATTCAATAAATGATAATATGCTTTCTGGTGCTTTTGTATTTAGCAGATTAAAAAGAACCTTTTGAAAATAACAACCTTTAGGATTGTATTAAGCACACTTTTCATTAAACCTACATTCTGCTCTATAAGATGTTTTTCCTTTTATTGGTTTGATGTAGTATTCTAATTTTAAATGTTATGTTTTTATTAACTGCAAGTGGAAAATCGTCATAATTAACTGAAATAAAGGCTGGAAAACACCGGTTTGAGTGTAATTAATCTCCATAATGTGTTTCATAATGTTTTCACACTTTTGTACTTTTCAATGATATTCTAAGTTATTGAATAGGTTTGTAAACTAGATGGGTGGCAGATTATCTAAAAATAACATTAAGTCAAAATATACCGCAGGTAAATAGCAATGGATCAAATATGGAGAAAGCAAAAAAACAAAACAACTAAATATTTGTGAGATACTATCATTTTAAATCTGGGCAGGGTTGTACTTGTTCTAAACTTGATACCAAACATTATGATCCACAGTATTAAATATGGCTAATAAGTTTAAAAGCACAAAAATAACAAGATTAGCCATATTAAACTACAACTTTCTTAAAGCTTCAGTATGTAGCTTTTATTAAATGTATTTCTTAAAACTGTCACTACATCGTGACAATAAGGTATGAGACAGATAATCTGTGAAAAAATGAGCTCCTCTGCCTTCTCCCAGTGCTAACTAGAAACAACCAATCAGAGCCAGGAGGCGGGTCTTGGTGTGACCTGGTTGTATTTTTCTTTTTAATAATTACACAAAATGTCTTTTTTGTGGTTATTTGTCTTATTCCTTACCTGACTGAAACACCTTTAAAAGCTCTCATTGTTTTTACCGTGTTACTTTAAGATAGGAAGAACCTCCATTTTATTTCTTCTTCTGTGGTATTGTCTTTAAATTGTTTGCGCTCCTTAAACCCTCCCCTTTTGTCATGTTGTCCTGCAGGAGAAGTGTGTGCTGATTATTTTTCATCTAAATACATAAGTTCATTTTTGTTATCATCATTGTTATATATGAATCCATTCTGTGATGTAAATATTTAAGTTAACCTACGATCGCAAAAAAGCAGGAATTGACTTTAGTTCTGTTATGTACTTTTGTCTTGTCTAGGACTTGGAGCGGGCAGCATAACACGGTTGTTTTTTGTTTGTTGTTCTCGTCGGAATGAATCGAGAAACCATCCATCTTAAAGAAATCCGGCTCTGATCATTCAATAAAACCAGCACAATGCAGAAAGGATCCGGTTACATTAGCGTTGTCAATCATGCACCACTCCGCTCCCCCACATTGCTCTCTCCTACGATACAGCTTCTCCCTGCTAGCAGAACTGGTTGTGAATGCTAAGGCTAGTTAGCATAGCTACAGCTGACGACAGGATAAACGTTTTTCTAGTAACGGTGCGTTGTTTCTATGCTATTAGCACATTTAACGTTCACCAGGGTGACTGACAGCGCTAAGACTCTCCTCCTGACTCTGATTGGTTGCTTTTGACCGGGAGTGGTGCATTTGTTCAGACGTCAATCGTAGCTCTAGGAGGAAGCGGTGGAAATCGATTTTTTTCCCACAGATCATCCGTCTCATATTATACTATAACGACATGGTGACTGTTTCAACAAATACGTAAAAAAAACAACATATTTTTCAGTTACATACCGCAGCTTTGAGCTTTTTAGAAAGAAATAATAGTTTTAATAACAGCTTAGGTTGAGCAGCTTGGTGAAACACAGTCATACGAAGGAGATTTCTCTCAACGTGAGCAATACGTGGACCAACAACGCCACAAACCCTCCGCATAACAAATCCCGTTCCTGCCGTTATGCCGATGCACTTCCTTCATGACTCATGTCATCTCCAAACAAGCTACAGAAATAGCACGGCCGGTGCTTTTGTAGCCCGGCGCTCTCCGATCAAAGGTCACATGGAGGTTTTAGGCGCTGAAACAGGTGATCTCCTTTGGGTGGAGTTGTGCGGGTCCCCCAACCCCCACGCTTTCTGTCACACCGGAGGTAAATCTGTCGGTTTGGTGTCAAAGTCGGTCCTCCCACGTCTCCGCGAGCTATCTCCTGAGTTCAAAGGACACGAGTCTTGCCCCTGGGTATTTGCCAGCGAGAGGCTGTCTTTATCAGGTGGAGGTTCTACTGGGAGTTGGCCACTGCAGCCTCGGTCAGCCTGGGATACACTTTCATCTGATAGGAGCCACAGACCAAAGCCAAGATGCCCAAACTGGTAGGATTCCTGCTGTTTTAAGATACATTTTTACTTATTGCTATAGCCGCATGTCTTCTTCCTGGTTTGAAAACAGCACGGTGAGGTTCTGTAGACTAAACCCTGCTTGTAATGCTTCAATAATTCATTCATGGTGACCAGTGGAAGAACAAAAACAAGTTGGAATTGTGGAATTGCCCCTGACTTTTTTACGTTGGTGTTATCGTCTTCGCTTCTTTCTGTTGTAAGTTTTACCAAGAGCCAGTGATCCTTCTTGTCACTTACTCATTAACCAAATGTAGAGTTTGACCCATGCTGCACACATTCCTGACACTGGATTACCCTCCAAGTGTTACTTGAACTCAGTGAATTCGTCTGTGGGATATATGGTCATACACGTAGTGAGATAAAAAAAAAAAACAACTCGTGAAATGAGCCTCTTTAAGTGATTTCTTCAAGTCAATAATGATATTTGCCACACTCTTCTGGCATCAGGCAAAACAAGCAATAATGAAAAATGGACGGTACAACACAAAGGTGTGGACTTTGGTCAGTTCCAGAATGGAAAAAAGATCCACTTTTTCTTTGAATCTGGACAAGATGGACATTTTTATTAAGCAGGAAGAAATATGCCAGAAAATGTATAAACATTTTTATTTCAACTAAATAAGGAACTGCCAAAAGCGTGCTCTTCCAATTTTCTTCTTTGGATTGATGTAGGGCTGACTGTAAGACTGTTGATTGTGTCTTTGTTTCCACCAATGAGGAAAATAATAAAAAAAACAAGACAAGCAAAACAAAAAAAGAACAGAATGACATTCACCAGCAAATCTTGACTGTGTGGTTTCAATTTTGTCAAAATGTGTCAGAAATGATCGATCAAACTAAAACAGAATTTAGCGATTCATGAGTCTCAAAGTCTTCAAGTAAAGTTACTCAAGTGTTCAGCGTGAGGCTGATAAGACGAGTCAAGCCGCACTTTACAACAGCACCTATGTATTTTTATGGACACTGCAAGGAGACAGCCTTGATGAAGACTTTCATGTTTAATGTCTTGGTCTACAAAATGCTGAAAACATATTTCATTACTTGCCTTCTGGCTTGATTTGAGTAAGTAATCAATGAGCCTTTAAATGTGGAGCAAAAATGCATTTTTTTTGCAAAGTGGCTCTTTGTACGTACTGATGCTGATGTCACATCCGCATGAGCGAAATACGGCTTTCTTTCTTCCGCTTTGGGTTACCATGGCAGCTAGAAAAGACAAAGTCGTATTTCAGAAGCAACTAAAGCAATACTACGAACATTGTTGTTTTCCTAATATAATGGGCTTTTAAGTTTTCATGGATTTCCAAACGGTCCTGAATTAAGAAGACGGTGGCTTGTAAATATTCGTCGCTACCAGTTAAAGCTAACGCCGCACAGCAATGTTTGCAGCCTTCACTTCACTCCGGATCAACTTCTTCAGCCTAAAACTACAGGGGAGAGACGAATGGTAAATAAAGGAGCCGTCCTGTGTTATTTCCATGGAATCACTTCTGTATTCAGCCTGAAAGAGTTTATGGGAACGAGAGAGCAGACCAGAGCCTGACAGCCGAGCAACTGATCCGCCTGTACACACTGCTGTAAACACCGTCCTGCTTCACAAGAAGCATGCAAAACTAATAAAGCAAAATAACATGGAGACCTTAAGGAACACGGCCATATTTTTCTAAAAGCAACAACTCTGAACCTGAACCTGAACAGTCAGCTGAACTAGAACTCTGACACCAGAGCTGCTCTACTGTTAAGTTATGGGCTTGTTGTTCCTCAGGCTTCAGAAGCAAAAAGCCCAAACCTTAATCTCCTCCATTACTTGGTCTCTGACACTAACGACAATAAACAAGTATAATATACTTAAAAATAAATACAAAATAAGGTAAAAACATTGTTCGTTAGAACGAATGAAAATGTATAGATACTTAAGTAGCACATTTTTACAAGAAAAATGTCAGAGAATATTACCTACTAACATAAGCTAAAGCTAATGTTAGCCACAAAGTTTAAAGAAAGTAAAACTCACCTTCGTATCCGTGAATGTAAACGAGGCGTACATCTTAAAACCTTTCTCCAGCTTACTTGTTGGCGCTTCGGGTCCATGTACATCATTAATTGTTACTTTAGTCACACACCTAGTCTAGTGTAAAATGCTATTTTCAATAGACCGGAAACGACCGAGCCGCTTATCCCCAAACACGGAAACTGACGTGCAAAGAGCCAACTGAGAACAAATGTGGGAACATGCCATAAAAAAAAGCTGGTCACTGCAATAATAAGGATTTTGAATTGCATACTGAGAAAGGTGCACACAATTCTTGACATCCCGTGATGTATAGTTTTTTTAATTATTGTCGGAAAAGTTTCCAAATTCAGAGGATATTCCCACAACTTCCACACACATATTTTATGTGTAGAAATAATCCTGTGAGGATTTTCTTAGGCATATATTTTTTTTCCAATGGTATAATACTATTGTGCTATATGCATATTCACTTGTGCTTTTTGCCATCATATGTGGCTCCTGCAACATACGTATCCATGTAAACACAAATGCGTTTTTTTTTGTTTTTTGTTTTGTTTTTCTGCAAGGTTTGTGTGATAACTGTCAAAGTGCAGGATTTTAAAATCCCGGCTCGTGTTTGCTGGAATGTCAAAAGCATTATGAAGACACCAGATAAAGCTGTTATCTCATACATGTGATCACGTAAGGTGGAAACAATTAAAAAAACCTAGTGATGGTTCCATAATTGGATGTTCCATTGGTTCCTGCCCAACCTTTAGTATGTTTATCTTTATGACAGTCGGGGTGTGTTCTGGTGTAACTTCATAAAACTGCTCCGTGTCTGCTACAAACCCCATCCCAATCGACGGTCTTGTACTGTGTGTTTATTTTTTTTAAATCCAGTTGAAATGAATTAAAACTAAAGCTTTTTTTTTTATTTCTCTCTCCAATTTGTGGAAATCAATTTTTATGCAAACTCGGTGTCAATGCTGTTTGCTGCAACACGGGCTGATCTCACAACGCCTTTGTGCAAGAAGCAAGTACAATGATGTTCAACCTCGTGTTCGCGCGGCTGGTCTAAAGTCTAATGAGATAGTGAGCAATTATGGTTTATGGATAATCCGGTTGACAGATCCACGTTAAGGGTGTGCTTTCAGCAAATCAGCCCGTTATTTATGTCCTCCAGTTGTGGATGTGAACGCAGCCAAGCACAGAATTTAGGCAGAGTTGGAAACATTTCTGATTTAAAGAATGAAAATAAAGAAACGATTGGAAAGAAAGCAGGTTATGCCCGTCCAAACAGGAGGTTTTTATTTAGAAATATTTTTTTCAGCGTGAATGTAATCAGTAAGTTGCCCTTTTCCCACCGCAGGTCAATGTTCGCGTCACTACAATGGACGCGGAGCTGGAGTTTTCCTTTAACGGCAACACTAAAGGGAGGCAGCTGCTTGAACAGGTCTGTATGCCGCAGTCGGCAAAGCACACATCTAACAACGACAACGTTTTCTGTCCATCACAAGAGGTTCTGGGGAGGACCGAAAGATTATTTTTTATGTGCGTGAAGCAAAAACAAAGCCTACCTCAAAGCTAAACCAAATCATACTGATAGTAACAGAAGAGTGAATACATGGCATTATAATGACCAGTGAACTCAGCGGACGAGATAACAAACAGGGCATTAATCACAGAGGTAACCAAGGCGATCATTATTCTGGAGGATCTGCAGAGAGACTGAAATCGGTTCTCTCTTTATAGAAATGTGATACGAAGAAATCCACTGTGGACAGAAAGGCCATAAAAACTCCAGTCAGCATCACGACATGAAGCTGAACTAGCAAGAAATGGTCAATGAGATAAAAATGGACCTTTTGATAGTACAACTGTGGTGGAAAACTGACAAGGTCCACCCGCACGCCCCCACACCAGTGTGCAAGAACACAAAATCTTACTAAGAAATTCTGAATAGTTTCTGGTGCAAATATTTTAACGCACTTGAAGACCAAAATAACTTAAAAGTAGCTTTTCAGCAAGATAAATGAGCTTTTTATTTTCTTTTTACATCAACAGTTCTTTTAATGTAGATACAAAAACTACTGATTCCACAGGCAGATTATTTCAGTGACTTGTTATAAGTGAAATAATCTGCCAGTGGAGCTAGTACTTTTTCTGTTTAAAACAATATTTGAGAATTACTGACTTAAAACAGTCTCCTGTATCTGTGTCCAAGTTCCTTTTAAGTTGGGTTAGTCTTATTTCAAGTGTACAGAGATATTTGCTCTACAGTTTGGACAAAAACTTGGCAGGATTTTGTGTGTTAGCATTGTGGTGGCAGCGTGGGGCTGTGGGGATGCTTTTCTTAAGTCGAGAGAGGGAAAACGAACCGATGGTTGGAGTTTGATCATTTGTTTCAAAGAACGAATAAATTAGAAACAATGTGAGAAAGATTGCAATGTTTCAGCTGCCGCTTTTTACATTTAATGTGCCTGTCTTATGGACAGTAGAGAAAAGTCCTCACGCTTCTTCTTCTTCTGTTTTTGTGTCGTGCCGTCAGGTTGCCAGGACGATCGGCCTCCGTGAGATTTGGTACTTCGGCCTCCAGTTTGTGGACAACAGAGGACTTGCCTCGTGGCTGGTAGAAGACAAGAAAGTGGGTTTTGTTCTGTCAGATTGTTTAGTGCTGCCGTATCGGCCAGTTTGAGCTTTTTTTTTTTTTTTTTTACGATTTTTTTCCTTTTGTTTGTTTAAAATAAGAGAGCGCATGAGAATACACAAGTTGATGTTTGCACTCTTCGCTGCAACACACTAAATGGCGTTGTTTCAATGCCATATATTTAAAGTTGACTCTTATTTTATGACCTTATTTAAAAATATGTGTATATTATCAGCTATCAAGAACATCAGTGATATTTTTGTGCATCAAAAAACGATTTAAGTTACACTTTCCACTAATTTTTTGAAGCTCTTTACCTGACTAAGATAGTCAATTTCGGCATGTGCGCTTTCCCGACGGTTTTCTCGAGACAACGAGTTAATCGCGAGGTGATTGTTGCTGTTGTTTGTGTTAAACAACGCCACGTGGTTTCCTGGAGATTAATTCGTTATCGCGTGAAAACCGTCGGTGGAAAAAGTGTGTCCGGAAAACGTCCGCTCTCTGCTTCCGCACGTGAGGACTCAATGGCGCGTTTTTTAAAAAACAAACACACTCAACAATAAACAAATAAAAATTGCGTTGCGCTTCGGAGCGACGACATCTAAAGAGGCGCAGGACTGAAGACGAGCCGACACTACAGAATGCAAGCAATCAACTCTGAAGGAGTAATTTGCTTTTAAAAAAAATGTTGATGATATGGAAACGAACTGAGCCGTCATCACTTATGTGATGTCATCAGACGGATATCTGAGTGGAGGCTCGTGCTTTGTTTGGTCGGGTCTATCAAAATAGCAAAATAAATAGAAACATGTTCGTTGGGTGGCAAATTATATTTACCGTATTTTCCGCACTACAAGGCGCACCTAAAAACCTTCAATTTTCTCAAAAGCCGACAGTGCGCCTTATATATGGACCAATATTGAGCCACAACAGGTCTCACAACTACGCAATGTTCTTATACCTCAACGAGTCTTTGTATACTGTTTGTTTAATAGATAATAATAATAATAATAATAAAAAAAAAAAAGGTCTCGCAACTACGGTAAGCAGCCGACTT
Organism: Xiphophorus maculatus; assembly: GCF_002775205.1. Lineage (NCBI taxonomy): Eukaryota > Metazoa > Chordata > Actinopteri > Cyprinodontiformes > Poeciliidae > Xiphophorus > Xiphophorus maculatus. The sequence continues at coordinate 22,919,316 of NC_036461.1, forward strand.
CATTTTCCCCGTAGAAGAAGAAGTGCGCGGTGCACGCTGGGTTTTGTGTAAAGACCCCAAAATGGCTCCTATTAAGAGACACGCTTACGATGCAGAGATTAAGCTCAAGGCGATCAGTGACGCAGTAGAACACGGGAACAGAGCAGCAGCCAGAGAATTTAACATGAACGAATCAATGGTGCTGAAGTGGAGGAAGCAACAGCTGCTTATTCATTTTGGGAATGAACGGAGTTTTCAGAACGCTGGTTTGTAATCTATTAATAAAGTTTGACTGACCTATCTGACTGTTTTGTTGACATTCCCTTTAGCGCAGCTCCATCTAATGGATGCATAACGTAACCCCAGCCTCTACTGTAGCGTCTATTCTATGCGCCTTATAATGCGGTGCTCCTTATATATGACAAAAGGTTGAAAATAGGCCATTCATTGAAGGTGCACCTTATAATGTGGTGCACCTTATAGTGTGGAAAATACGGTAATCGGAGTTTGATTGATCTAACAGAAAAGTCTGGCTGTTAGCTAACAGTTTTGTCTTTCAGGTACTGTTTGAGGGTTTAATGCAGGGGTGGGCAACTCCAGGCCTCGAGGGCCGGTCTCCTGCAACTTTTAGATGTATCTCTACTTCAACACACCTGAGTCAAATAATGAGGTCATTAGCAGGACTCTGGAGAACTTGACTGCACTTAGGAGGTGAGTCGGCTGTTGGATCCAAGAGTGTTTCAAGGGAGGCATCTAAGAGTAGCAGGACACCGGCCCTCGAGGACCAGGATTGCCCACCCCTGGTTTAATGCCTTAAGATTGAGGTGTTCTGAAAAACTTGCTGATTATATTTAATTTATATTTCATTTCCAAACATGTTCTAAATAAACTAACAAATCTTGTGTCTAGTAGCTTTTCTCAGTGTGATTAGGTGTCGTTTTTGAGGAATAGGTGGATAACTTTAACAACAAGCACATACTTTGACGGATTGAAGTGAATTCCTTGTCTGTGTCCAGCTGTATTTTAACCAACGTCTACTTAATGCTTCTTTTTTTATTTCATTCATGAGCGTCCCCCCGCCCCCATTTCTTTTGCACATTTTAACCTCCACGCCCTTGCTGTCCATGCAGGTGACGGAACAGAACGTAAAGAACGAGACTCCCCTGCAGTTCAAATTCCGGGTCCAGTATTACCCCGAGGACGTGGACGAGGAGCTGATCCAGGACGTCACCAGGAAGCTCTTCTTCCTGCAGGTGAAGGAGCACATCCTGTCCGACGAGATCTACTGTCCCCCGGAGACCGCTGTGCTGCTGGCCTCCTACGCCGTGCAGGCGAAGTACGGCGAGTACGACAAGTCGGTGCACCGGCGGGAATACCTGTCCTCAGAGCGTCTGCTCCCGAAGAGGTGAGCTCAAGCTGCAAGGCCTCTGTTCAGAGAGCCACGGTTCCTTATGCATTTAAAATAACACACCCAAAACTAACTTAGCTACTTCAATCATCTTTGTTTCAAAATAGAGCTAACATTCGGGAGACTCTGTCAAAAGTGTAAGAATCACTGCAGCTGGTGTAGTTTCAGAGAAAATGAGGATAACATAAAATAATTAGGATTTAAAAAAAAAAATAATACAGTATATAACCCTGAAGTAAACTAAAGCAAATTTACAGAAAATAACTTTGGCACAGGTTGACACCACCTACAAAAAATGGAGATTTCTTATGTTTTTGCTTACTAGACTTAATTTTTACATGTCCAAAATTGATTGCTTTTGACTTCAGCTTTATATACTCACATTTATTCTTTATCCCAACTTAGTAACATAGTAAGAAATGTGTCGTATTTGACTCCAGTTGAAGTTTATGTTTTGGAAATCTGGTGTCAAAACACAAAGAAAGATTAAAAAATGTAGGCGCATATACTGAAAAAAGAAAAAGAAAAAATAACACCAAAACACAAAATATTTGCGTTTTTGGCACTACCTGAGCTCCATAAAATGTCATTTTGATAAAAGTTCTTGGTTACTGACGTCTGTCCTGCAGACTTTGGGCATAAACTCAAATGCTTCCTGCTCAGCTCGAATGCTTTTTAATCATCTAGCCAACAGTCTAACGTTTCCATTGATACCAAATATGTCTTTGTTTTTTTGTTTTGGTCTTTTTTGGCACTAGTGGCCTTTATTTGAAAGTAGTTCGACAGGAAAGAGGGTAATGAGAGATGGGAAAGACATGCGGCAAATGTCGCCAGGCCGGGAATTGAACCTGCGACCACCGCCACAAGGACTAAGGTCTCAATACGTGGGTCGTGCTTTGCCCCTGCGTCACCACAGCACCCCAAATATGTCTATGTTTAACTAAATGCAGGTTCAGACTTAAGGATTGGGTCTTACATCTTAAACTTCCTCCCTTTTTTTTCCTTTTTTGTGTCGTTGACAACTAGAAAAAGACTTTTGGATGGCAAGTCAACAACAACTAAATACATTTACATGCAGCGTGTCATATTTATTCCAGATATTTGGTCAGAGGACGGTCCCACAACACTATTCAGTAACGTAAAAGTTAATATCTCCTAAGTATTCATGTCATATAAACAATAAAAAAAAACAACACACAAACAAATACTATCAGATGAGCTTGAAATAGGACCTTTATCTATCGATGTGTTGGGTTCCTCCAAACTCACGTTCCTCAGTTTGGAGTAAAAAAAAAAAAAAAAGTGAAAATGATCTCAACATGTTTATTGCTTTATGACACTGCGTGTCATAACAAGCTGCAGAATTTCAAGGTCCTATTAAAGTAAGTGATCATTTTTCTTTTCAGCCAACCTTTACTCTCGTCACTTTTAACTTGTTTTTTTTTTTTATTTTATTTTGTTTGGCTCCACTGATAGTTAAAACTTGAGCATTAGTACAGTATAGTATTGCAAGTGCACTAAGATACCTTCACTAGAAACTAGACCAAAAACACTTGGTGAAACTTTGAGTTTCTGCAGTGCAGAAACGCCTTTTTATGCGTTACATGACAGTGTTTACAGTAAAACAAGAACGCCGTTTATATTACAACATTGCATCATGTTACTTAGATTTCTGTGCAGTTTTGGATTCCTTAACGATACGCAAGATGGAGAAGCATGTCAAACTTGGACTTCATTAAAAGCCAGTGTTCCCTTCTGAGACAAACATTTGTTTGTTGTTTTTTTTTCCACATATGCTCCAAAATCATGCTAGGCGGTCATCAGCCACTGTTGCTAATTTAAGACGTCACAAAAAAGGAACGGGCCTCCGGCGCCTTTAACGTAGCTCTGTGTGTTTAACGTAGCTCTGTGTGCGCACGCGGAGTGATCCCGCTTTGAGCCGTGCGACTCTCTGACAGCGTGTCTCTTCTCTTAGAGTGCTGGATCAACACAAGCTGTCAAAGGAGCAGTGGGAAGACAGAATCCAGGCCTGGCACGAGGAGCACAAAGCCATGCTGAAGTGAGTAAAGACCGAGTGACGTTTATGTGTCAAAACAAAGCAAAAAGCAAACCAAAAAAAAAACATATTTAAAATAAAATGTCAAACATTCTCACCTTCCATGCACTTCGATTTGCTTAACACGCGCAGACGAGGAAAATCTGGGATTATTTCCAGTTTAGATCGTCCTTTTTGTGCTTCAGTGGGGAAAACGTGTCAGTATTTAACGTCTCGCAGCAAAAATGTCTCTGAGCGAACGTTTCTGTGACTCCAAACAGGGAAGACGCGATCATCGAGTACCTGAAGATCGCCCAGGATCTGGAGATGTACGGCGTTAGCTACTTTGAGATCAGAAACAAGAAGGGCACAGAGCTGTGGCTGGGCGTGGACGCGCTAGGGATCAACATCTATCCAAAGGATGACAGGTAAAACTCTCAATTTAGGACTTTATTGCAAAAATCTTTATTGATATCTTTTTTTTGCTGCTTAATTCAGCTTTTTCTATTTGTATTATCATTGTTCAGTTCTAAAGCTCATGGTTATATTATAAGCCTGGCGGGCCACCAGGCTTTATTTGTGCCCCCACCTTATTTTTTAAAGTCTTTTTTGAAATGTTTGAATTTTTTTAAGACTTTGTAGTTAGTGTTCAGGTATTAATCTTCCAATAGCACGAAATTATGAAGTGATGACATTTCCTGTCAACTTTTTAGACTTGTATTTTTTAACTCAGAAACACGACGGGCCGCTGGATGAGTGACCGCCCTCGCACCCAACCACCGGCCTTAGCAAGTTTTCTGGGGGAAACCTTGAAAAGTTGTATCATAATATCAGATTGTGCGCAATTTTATGGTGTTCAGAACTTTATGCTGAACACCATAAAATGTTGGTGTTCAGCCAACATTTTGGTGCGGCGAGGGCAACGGCCCGGAGGTCAAACCTCTGTCTCTGACCTCTTCCTTTCTCACCCTCATGTTTTTTACTCACCACACTGACCTCTGTGGATGCTGACTGTAAGAGTACATTGACCTATTTCTCTGCCTAACTACAACATGAACTTAAAATATAATAATTATTATTATTATTATTATTTTTTAAACATATTCCAGGCTCACCCCTAAAATTGGATTCCCCTGGAATGAAATTGGAAACGTTTCTTTTGACAACAAGAAATTTGTCATCAAGCCCATGGACAAAAAATCTCCAGTGAGTATTTCACCAAGTAACTAAATACGTCTTTACATGCAACATTAGATGGGGGGATGGGAGGTAGGAAGGAAGAAAACTTTCTAGACTTGTATAACGTTTGCTTTTTCATTCCTCTGGAAGCACATCATGTTTCACGGGACGCAACCTCGCATCCACAAGGGCATCATGCAGCTGGCTAAGGGCAACCATCGCCTGTACGCCCGCCGCCGCGTGGCCGACAACATCGAGGTTCAGCAGATGAAGGCTCAGGCCAAACAGGACAGGCTCCAGAAGAAAATGGAGAGGTAGATAAGAGACACTTTTTCACATTTGACCAGATTGCTTACGGAGGACCAATCCTGCCACAATTAAGAATAAATGGAGAAATGTATAAGTGCCTCGTTAAAGTAATTATAGAGCCAAAAAAAGCGGCTTGACAAGTAAATCCGCCTGCCGTTAAAAGCGACAAAATAAGAGATGCAGCCGAAAATGGCAAAACAGAAGCGGGGCGCTCTTCGGAACAGAGTCACCTCCTCGAATTCCTGCATAGCAGCCGAAGTCTAGCCTGGAGGACGTAGGCGCAGAGCTTGATTTTGTACGCTTTGTTTTTTTTATTTTATTTTATAATTATTTATTTTTTCTCAATACGTGAGCAAGAAATAAAAACAAGGAGGAAAAAATAAAGGAAATAAATTGTCTCAGGGAAATCTCTTTGGTTAAGAAAAAAAAAAGTAAAACTGAAATATTATGAAGGGAGAAAATGATATCAGTTTAAGAAATAAAACTGCAGGGAAGTCACTGGAACACAAATTTACTTTTATGGGAAAAACATATATATGTTCGGCTGGTGATAAATATGGGCAGAGAAAGGGGCTCGTAATAAATAAACAAGAGAAAAGTACAACACCCAAGAAAAAAAGTGTGCATAAAGTAGACAAAAATTACAAAGCTTAAAAGTGTTAATAGAAATATTTATACCTAATTAACGAATCAATTATTATACAAAATCTCTTCTTTTTATTATTTTGTTGTCCACCAATTTATCTGACATGCTGCATTTTTGACCTTGTGATTATATTATGGAGTCATTTATTCATTTCTGCATTTATCCTTAAGTTATGGCAGGATTGGTCCTCCGTAAGTTACGGCCACAAGTCTGAATGTATTATAACTGGAATCTAATGTGACGGACCGACACAATTAGTGCATAAGTGTGAAGTGGGATAACAAAGAAACATGATCAAATATGAACAATGAGTTTTCCTGTTGCTAGTTTACACCGTAAAAAAATAAATACGGTAAAATACCACCACCTATGTAAATACTCTAAACAAAAATTTTACCATAAATACCATTTATGGTAAAATTCTGGCAATCACAGCTGCCGGTATTTCAACATAAATTAGAGACTTTTTTTTTTTACGATATAGTTATATAATGATAAGTTATGAAAAAGGTAAAGCGGATATGAATATTTTTATAAGGCGCTGTGTAGGATGCAGGTAATTAATGTGTGTGATCTTGACGTTTTCTTTTTTGCTTTGCCTCTGTGTGTGTGTGTGTTTCCTGCAGGGATCAGCTGGAAAGCGAGAAGAAGAAGAGAGAAAACATTGAGAGGGAGAAGCAGCAGATGGAGAGAGAAAAGCAGGAGCTGATGATGAAGCTCTACGAGTTTGAAGAGACTACTAAGAGAGCGGAGCGAGGTGGGGCGCACCACGTCACATGCAAGCTGTCTAAATACGAACCGGGCTCAGAAAATGTTCCCAAGGAGAAAAGACAAAAAAAAAACAACCCCTCAGTCAGCCTACGGACACTAACTACAAAAAAAAAAAAAAAATCAATCATTTCGTGATTGAAGTCAAAAAAATGATTTTTCAGTGAAATCATTTTTCACTGAAAAATGATTTCACTGCCCTCTGCTGTCCCTCCGTTTTGACAGACTCAGATCGTCAGCTCTTCTTTAAGCGGATATTCACATAATCTAATATGAGACGTTGAAATCCACATCAAAACAGAAACACATATTTAGAAGAAGAAGAAGAAGAAGAAGAAAAAAAGAAGAGCTTCCTGAAGCGCCTCACCGCTGTGAGGTGCCTAATAGATTTTCCCGTGTGCCTGCCTGGCCCCGCAGATCTTCAGGAGCAGCTGGACCGGGCCATGAGGCTGGAGGAGGAGAGGAGGAGGGTGGAGCAGGAGGCGGCCCGGCTGGAGGCTGAGAGGATGGAGGCCATAATTGCCAAGGAGGAGCTGGCCAGGCAAGCCGAGGAGCAGATGAAGAGCCAGGAGCAGCTGGTGAGTGTGCAGCGCATAAGTGAACCAATCCCGATGGAAGTGCGAACGCACGTCAGGTGCTTCAGCTTCAGCTAAAGTCCAACCTGAGGATTTAGGGTGAAGCTCCACACCAACAAAAGTGTTGTATTATTTTACTTCTTTTGGTTTGTTTGTGTTTTTTTAATTTATTTTAAATTGCCTGACTAAAGTCGCTTTGCGCTGCTCCCGCTTCAGGCTGCGGAGCTGGCCGAGTACACGGCCAAGATCACTGAGCTGGAGGAGGCCAAGAGAGCCAAGGAGGAGGAAGCTGAGACATGGCACATGAAGGTGAGCGCTCTGACCGGCGGTCAAGGCAAGACGGCCAGGAGATCAGGTGGGGAAAAAAAGGTCCCAATAAAACACTTTCCTCCCTCTGGGATCTGTGAGAGATCAGGGGGAGGGGAATCTCCATTCTTTGCCTCTGGTAAAACAGATTAAAAAAATAAAAAAATCTCCCAAAATTTCTGTAATTAGTTACAAAACCTTTGACATATATTAGTAAAAATGTGCAAAAAAAATCCAATACTTCCACATTAAAGTGGGAAAGACAAGAGAAGATCTTATTTTTGTAAGGCAAATAATTTATTTTTCTATATTTTTGTCTAAATTTTTTCATTTTTCCATATCTAGAGTCAGAGCAAAATTGTTTAGCAACTATAGGAAAGAGCGGTGTCCCAGAGTCTCCGTGACAACAATTAGAAATGGTTGTTTTTTTTAGGACAGAAAAATAACTATAAAACCTATAAAATAAGAGAAAAAAACAACTTTTTTTGTCCTTCCATCACTACTGAATTCTTTGTATCCTAAAGCTACTGGGTTGTTCTACAAAAACTGTGAAAGGTTTTGAATTAATGAGTTATAACAATATGTAATTGTTCTTATAAATAAATAAAATGTTTCTGAATTGAATTGTACTAGTAACACACCAGGTGGGTTTGGCATGAAACAAAGAGCTTCATTGATAAATTAAAACCTTTTAAAATAATTAAAAAAAAATGTTATGTCCAACCCAAAATATTTGTCTATTATTAGCCTTTTTAGTTTGCTTTCATTTTCATTTAAAGCCTTTTCTGTCACTAGTGGCATTTAATTTGAATTACTTTTAATTCCAATTACTTTTTTCCATATTCCATTCTTGTTGAAATTTTTTTTCTAGATCAAGACATAAAAAAAAAAAAAATTGTTTGTTTTTGTGCAAAAACACAAAATTGTACCCAGTATTTTTGTTCAAATATCTCATTACACTTGATATAAGACACAAATAACTTACTAATAACCTTTCAGCAAGATACAGGGGCTACTTTTAGGTCCATAATTCTTTAATATTGACTTTAAAAAATATAAATGCCACTGGCAGGTTTTGTTGCTTATAGCAAGACATTTTCCCCCCATGTTATAAGTGAAATAATCTGCCAGTGGAACTGCTACTTTTTAATCAATATTAAATAAGTATTTACTTAAAACAAACTCCTTTCATGCTGAAAAGTTTCTTGTAGGTTATCTTTGTCTTATTTCAGGTGTACTGAGATATCTGTAATAAAACTGGACAAGAAATACTTGGTAAAAAAAACAAAACAACAAACACTTGATTCCTCCCATTCACTATATGCACAGAAAATAATAGTCAGATATTTTTTTCTAACGTTTTTAATCCCATAAAAGCAAAGCTTTGCTTCCCAGATCCGTTGAGCCGTAACTTCGGTTTGCGTGTCACGTCTCCGCTGTCCTCCGCTGACGTGGTTTCCCTCTGATGGTTCCTGCAGGCTGAGGAAGTGGAGCAGAGCCTGTTGAGGACGAAGGAAGAGCTGCAAAGTGTGAGGACCCCGTCCAACTCGGCCCCTCCCGGTGGCTCCCCTTCCCCCTCCTCCTCCTCCTCCTCTTCCTCCTCCTCCTCGGACAGCGAGAGTGACCACGAGCACAGCGAGGAGAACAGCACCTACAGCACCGAGCTGCACTCGCAGGACATCAGCGAGGACCTCCTGGAGGAGGAGCGACTCACCGAGGCGGAGAAGAACGAGCGCCTCAGGAAGCAGCTGATGGTGAGCTCGGGTTCCGAGGACACGACCGAGGTCAAGGAAACCGCTCTTCCTCCAGTTGAATTCGTTTCACATCGCGAGGCGCGATCTTTGTCGTTCGCGCACCCAGACGAACTCCCGTCCAATTAGTTTAATCCTAAGAGTACAAAATCGTCATCGCTCTTTCAGTAATCTTAAGGTTGAAATCGGATCGATGCACCACACTTTTCACCGGGAGCTGCAGTAAACCAACCCAGTGATGAAGAGGTGTGCACTGTTGCCTCACAGCATGACCGTGTTTCTAAGTGCAGATCGAATGTGCTCACTGTGTCTGCGTGGGCTTTTTTTTTTTTTTTTGCCAGGTCCTCTGGCTTCCTCCCACAGTCCAGAAATACGCATGTTAGGTTAAATGGTGATTTGAAACTCTCTGGAGGTGTGAGTGTGCACGGTTGTTTCCAGTGGGTGCAGTTTTGTAAGCGCTGCACAGGAAGCTGTTTGAAAGGTGCAACCGTGTAGGTTTAAAAATTGACCCACCTTCAAATGCCAATGGTAGATAGATGGATATTGCGACTTGCACCCTTGTCTCTCAGTTTGCAGCACTATTGTGTTTTCAAATCTGAAGATTTCCTAACAAAAAAAACAAACAAAAACAAGAGAAAACAAACATTTTACTTCTACACAGCCTTAAGCTCATTACGCAGATTTAAGCTGCCTGATAAGATAAGTAGTAAGATAAGCTATGTAGTAAGACGTCAGCTAAGTTCCAAAGTAAGACGAGCTAAGATGTGAGTTATGTTGTAAGATAAGACAAGCTAAGTTGTAAGCCAAGTTGTAAACTAAGTTGTAAGCTAAGACGAGCTAAGATGTGAGTTACGTTGTAGGCTAAGACAAGCTAAGTTGTAAGCCAAGTTGTAAACTAAGTTGTAAGCTAAGCTGTAAGTTGTAAGCTAAAACAAGCTAAGATGTGAGTTACATTGTAAGCTAAGACAAGCTAAGTTGTAAGCTAAGTTGTAAGCTAAGACAAGCTGAGATGTGAGTGAAGTTGTAAACTAAAGCGAGCTAAGTTACAAACCGTAAGCTAAGTTGTAAGCGAAGACAAGCTAAGATGTAAACTAAGCTAACTTCTTAGCTAAGCTAATCTCTTTTTTTTCACAATACTGTAAATAGATTGCTATTTGGAAATCTTTGAGGAGCTTTTTTAGTAGCTCGCAAGATGAAGCAAAATCTTTACCCATCTATTGTACAAATGAGACAAAAATGGAACCAGGAAGTGTTTTCCCATGATTTAATCACCGTACCCGACTCTTATCGCAGGACCTGAGCTCAGATCTGGAGCAATCTAGACACGACTCCAAGAAGACCCAGAACGACCTGCTCCACGCTGAGAACGTCCGCGTCGGACGAGACAAGTACAAGACCCTCCGTCAGATCCGCCTGGGCAACACCAAGCAGAGGGTGGACGAGTTTGAGGCTTTGTAGAGAAGACCGCTCCAGAATACCTCGGGAATGATCTGCTCAGCGTATTACATAACGTAGTGATTGCGCCCAGTGGTGGTTCCGGCAAGAACGGCGCCCTGGGCGAGGGTTTCCTGGCCCCCATGACACACGCACTCCCAAAAAGAAAAATCCATTCTTTACGGCATAGGAATATTTTTTTGTGACATAAATTATTATAAATACCAAAGATAATGGAGCAAAAGTGTCACAACTCACAAGAGTTTTTAAAAAGTGTAATCAGTGTAGAATAATTAAGTCTACGATTAACCATTGTGCTTTTAATGCTAGTTTTAATCTGAGGTCCCGATGCCCAAAAAAGCATTTAAAATATTCTACTTTGTGTTTTTACAAAAGAAATAGAGAATTTCTGTCCAGTTTAGAAATATTATGTTCAGGTTTGGTTATTCAGAGCATTTTAAATGTTAAACTAAAGATGAACAAATGCAGCATAAGTTCCCTTAAAAATAGTCAAATAGCCTTTCAATGTAGCACTGGTCATTAGCCATTAGCTATAGCTGGAGTGTACGGCCATTTTATTCCTTTTGTGCTTACACATCACGCAACAAACGGATCACCTAATCCCCATTGACTGAACATGCAAATAAACATTAAAAAGACATTTTTTCGAGCTTGATAGTTACGACACATATATTATGTTAATCATAAGTTGCGAAGTTTGCATTTGCCGTTTAGTTTCCCTAAAACATGCGACTCGGTTTAGATTTATTTAATGAACACAACATATTCATTAAATATGTAAACAACCGTTAATTGCTAATAATTAATTAGTGCTACTGGATTTCTGACTCTCAACTGAAATGTGTTGTGTGTACTTTATTTGTACTTGTAATTCAGAAATCAAAATAAGTCCGTTTCAAATAATAAAAAGAAAAAAACAATCCAATTAAACCAGACTGCTTCCTCTAAATCTATTAAGATCGTAATTATTTATCACTATTACTCAAGTTGTTATGCCTTCGAATTTTTTGGACTTAAAGAAAAGAATAAAAGGCCTGGTAAAAAAAAAAATATATATATATATATATATATATATAAATTATATTTATTTAATATACAATATATATATATCTTCCACTTTATTCTGTTTATATTTTTCTGTTATCCATATTTTCATTTGTACACATCTTTTCCCACCAAAAAAGTTGTTCACTATATCCCACTATTATCATATATAGCCTGTAGTACACAAAGTAAATACATATTTCAGTCCTTGAAATATGTATTACTGTCTTTCATTATATTATGTATAAACAACAGTAAGAAGATAAGTTATATAGTATAGATTAATTGTGAATTTGTCCCAAGATATCAGCACGTCACAATATTCCAGTCATATTAGTCTTTAGTTGTATTTTAATGCCATTATTATTTATTTATTTATTTATCATTTCTGGCTGTCCATCAGGATTTGAGTTAAGTTTCATATGCACTTGCACTGTTTGCCCAACAGGTGGCAGTATACGGAGAGACGAGCTCTACGGATAGGAAAATTGTGCAGCGCGTTCTGTTCAGTGTGATTGTGTATCATGCTGAACCAGAACTTTATATCAGTTTATGCATTTTTCACCAGCACAAAGGTCTGTAACTTGCACTACATTTAATTGAATTATTCACTTGAAAGACGTGGATGTTACTGGAGAGAAATGAGCTAAGTCCAGCTCCAATCAGCGTCCAGTCCGTCCAACGGAATGACAACAGCTGAACTTTTAAGGTGCATTCACGTAACTCTGGTACATTGGATTGTCTATCTTCCAGAAAATAACTACAGTTAATAAAAATATTTTAAATGTCTGCAAAGTCCTATTAAAAAAAAATCTTAGGAAACGATATGAACCATTTCAAGGGGTTTTATTGTTGTATATCCGTCTACCCATCCAGTCGGTTTTACAGCGGCCACTTTCTGTTTGTTTCTCTCGATTGAAAGGAACTGAAAACACACCGAGACTTTAAAACCGGAATACTGAACCATGATTTTTGTGTACGTTTGTAGTCCCAGCCAAATGGGTTTGTACTGATATTATTACAAGCAATTCAAAATGCCAAACTCTTCCCCTCCACAAAATCTTAACCAAAAGTTCCTGGTAAAAGAGAAAACATCCACTTCTCACCTACTGTCTTTTTTGGGGTTAAACTTCTACCCTGATCATATGGTTTTCACCCTGACAAATACAGTCGAAACATAGGGGGGTAATAATGATCCAAGAAAAGTTCCCTGGTTACTGAAAACTGGAGTAGTTTTCTACACACCAACGCCTACATACATGCAAGAAAGCAGCTTTTGAAAACCTGTCCATCGTGGGGTTGGTTTACCCAAACATGGTTTATGTTTTGTTTGCCCAGCAGTTTTCAGAGTGTGGGTCCACCTTTTACTGCCATAGATTCATTATATTTACAACAAAACAGTAAACAACTGCTGTTCAGGTTAACAGGTTAGCATCTCCCAAAGATTGTGGAGGGGGGGGGGATTACAATTAGTAGGCGAGTGGTTGAGTCGAAGAGGATCCATGAGTGTGAACTCTCCACAATGTTTACATAGGGGAAGGATGGCCATCATCAGGTTGCTAGACGACCTGTGCAGCAACAGGAAACAGGATGTTTAAATAGACACTGGTTGCTTCTTTTTTTTTTTTTTACATTACACAAGATCATATCTACTAATGTGACAAACTTCTCGCCAAATGCTGAGGCGCTTTGTTTGTGAAAGCTACGCGTTTAGATAGAGCTGCCACTCCAAAAAAAAAGTCTGTGGGATTGCCCTGCGCGTTTCTTTTTTCTTTTCTTTCTTCTTTTTCTACCGTATCTAAATATAAGACGGTGACAAATAGTGCAAATAGCCTACAGTAGCAACCCAACTGTGATGTGGGGGTGGCGCGGCTCTATCTCCAAAAGTCTCCTCTGTTGGATCCGGAGTGCGTCAAGAGAAGGTCGCAGAGCGCCTCAGCTGCCGCGCGCGGCCGACTTGTCCCCCTTTCATCTCGCTACCATGAAGCGACAAAACGCCAGGACGCTCGCCCTCATCGTCAGCATCCTCACCTACCTGGTGGTCGGGGCGGCCGTCTTCGAGACCCTGGAGTCCAAGCAGGAGAAAAGTCACAAGAGGAGGCTGGACGCCAGGAAGTACGAACTCATGCGCAAATTTAACTTGACCAAAGCGAACTTCGAGGAGCTCGAGCTCGTCGTGTTGCAGCTCAAGCCTCACAAAGCCGGAGTCCAGTGGAAGTTCGCGGGCTCCTTTTACTTCGCCATCACTGTGATCACGACCATAGGTGAGCACAGGTGACGCGAGCCTGTCGGGTTGTCCCTCCAGACGTGTTTCGTGTTGTCGTGGTTTGTTTGTTAAAGAAATGTTTCGCGGATTTCTCGCGTCACGCGCCAGGTAAGACGGCGACTTTCCCGGATTCCAACATTCTTTGATGTTTTCTGAGGTTAGAAAGGTGAAGTTTTGCTCCTCAGCGCCTTTTCTGACTGAGGTTTAGAGTTTGAGAACTAAAACCAAGTGACTTTACGTAGAAAACTACGGATTATAATAATTAAAGAAAGTAATATTTGCCTTCAGTTAGAGGAATAAAGTTAACACTGGAATAACGGTGGATTATTCAATATAACAAAATAAATCATGACTTCGGATGTAAATAAATTAGATATGCCAAATGAATGTGTTCACTACATATTTTGTTTTTTTATTTCACCACATTTTTTAAGGGGGGTGTTTTCTATTATATTTCTTCCCACCACACTATAAAAGTTACTCCGTTAACATAATTTGGCTTAATTTTAGAGATGCACCAATCCGAGATTTTGAGGCCAATTTCCAATCATCGATTTTTTTTTGAAGCTTTGATATGACTAAAACTGAGCTCTCTTAACAATTTCAGTTCAATTTTAATAAAACAATGTCCAGGTGTGTGTTAGTTATTCCTACGATAACCTGAGTTAGTGCTACTCGTTTTCTGTGAGAGAGAGAGCAGTGGACGTTACACAGCTCTGTAATGAATCTGGTCGTAGAGTTTACATTTTAAATTACTTGCGGGTCCAAGAATACCTGTTGGTAACATACAGGAAGCTCACCAACTATATTGTATTTACTTGTTTGTGTTGGTCAAACAAAGCTATGCTTTCTTTGCCTCAAGAGTAAAGTTTGTTTTATGACTGAAATATTATTTGGCTCCGCAAATCAAATAACTTTTAATATCAGGCCAGGATTACAAGATAATTTCCATGTCAACTTGGCCTAGTGTAAAAAAGTAAACCTATACTGGTTATGCCACCAGGGGGAGCATCGGCCATCCAGCGTAACTGGATAACTGGTAATGAGTCTTTAATATTTAATTTTCTGTCCACTCACTTTTTTCAGAGTTGTTTTAGTTCATCGATATCTGAGGCTTAACCTTTGACACTGTTGGATTTGCATTCATATTTCACTGTGTATTTTGGGTTCTCTCTGATTACTTCCTCTAAAAGTCCAGAAGCGTTCTAGTGTCTTCAGAAAATGCTAATAAAAATTTAACATGATAAAATTGCTCTACTTTATAAAGAAAAGATTAAATTAATCCAAGTCCTACCAAATTAACTTAGCATATTGATTATAAGAGCTGTAATGATGCTACCTATACCCAGTGATGTCAGTAACGCGTTACATAGTAACGCCTTACTTAGTAACGCCTTACTGACGTCGGACCACTTTTTTCAGTAACGAGTAATCTAACGCGTTGCTATTTCATATCCAGTAGTCAGACTACAGTTACTTATCAAAATCATTTTGCGTTACTGTTTTCTTTTGGAATTTCATTTTATTTCTTGTCGAGTCATCGCCGTTTCTATGCGACAGTATCAGCAGCGACAGAAACGGTTGTAGAGTTTACATTTTAAATTACTTGCGGGTCCAAGAATACCTGTTGGTAACATACAGGAAGCTCACCAACAATATTGTATTTATTTGTTTGTGTTGGTCAAACAAACCAACAATTAAGAGAAACAAGTCTTCTCACCTCTGCACTTTCTTTAGCATCTCACTAAAAGGATATTTATCACTTTATTGTTTGTTTTACATTAGTTTTCACTTATTCAGAAACTTCTTCATAGAAAAGGTACTTTAATTCTGTTGTATTTTGGATCAAAACGTGTGAAATTTCACTAAAGTCTTAAGAAATGTATAAAAATAGAAACAAATCATCTGTTTTGTAAATATTTTGTTGAGACTTTCATTCAGGTCAAAGCCTGATGGTATACCAGATGGTATATGTACTTAAAAAAAAAAAAAAATCTAATAAAGTTGTTGCTCGATATTTCAGGCATGACTTTGGTTACCTCGGTACATGAGGTTGCTCAAGTTATTTTAAAAAGACGGATTCTATATTTGTATTTGTTTAATTAAATATTAAACTAACTGACCCAAAAATTTACCATTAGCTGTTAAAAAAAAAAGCTCCTTCTGAGTGTGAAATGGTCTAAAATTATCCATCAACAAAATGGTTTAGCAACATCTTGCTAGCTGTTTTGCTGCTGAAGCTCATTAGTTACTCACAAGCAGAGGCATCCTTAGACCAAAGTCACAACAAATAACTCATTTTAGTGAAATGGAGTCGGGAACATGTGATGGTGTTCATTCTCAAGCAGTTTTTAACAACTTTTAAAATGTAGTGATTAGCACCATTAGCTGAGTTAGCATCTCTTACTGTAGCTGCACATAGGCTGCATAGCTAGGCTGTAAATATTCTCAACACAAGTCTTTCACAATTTCAAAATCATATAATTGATGGTAGATAAAAACATAAAGAGCTTAAACCAGCTAAAACAAGAAAGGAAAGTAGCTATTTGATGTTGTAAAAGTTGCTAACTGAAATTATCAACCAATTACAGACTCTGAAGGCAATAATAGGTGATGTAAAAGAGATTAATCAGGTTGTGGTACTCTTACGACTGCAAATTATTACTATATACATATATTTTTCTGGTATTTTATAAAAACAAATATTTCTTACTTTTAGATTTGTGGTTTCTATAGTTTGGTTTTTAAGCCTGAACTCCACTTGGGAACCTACAAGAAGTAAAAGTAAAACGATATAAATGCAGTGATTGATTTTATATATACATTTTCTTCTGGCCCTGACTGGAAGGGGAGGAGCCAGAGGTGATTTGGCCTGGACAGGTAGGAAGAGTTTTTGGCTCCAGCTGTGAAGAGACGGACCCTGCGTACGGACTGAGCGGTACCTGAGGTGTTCTTGGACTGGAGAATTTCCGACCGTAGCATCTGCCGCTCACTGAGAAGAGTAAAACAATACGTGCTTTCACAAGTCCCCAAAAACTCCAGTAACAACAGGGAAAGTTGGTAGAATTGTTGGTAACTGATTAAAAAAATAAATAAATAAAGGGTGCTCGACGGGTCTGAAAATTTTCCATTATTAATAGTCTAACATAAAGACTAGGACTGAACTTATACTACTAAGAGTCTTGGTTTATGAGTGTTTAGTTTGCTGAGGATATTTATTATCTGACTGGTGTTACTTTAAAATGACCAATGAAAAAGATCCGAGGTCAGTTTGTAAGACCCGTATGTTTGCCGTCCTGCACGCTGTTACAAATATGTGCTGTACTTCCCTCTTAGGTTACGGCCATGCAGCGCCCAGCACCGACTCAGGGAAGGTGTTCTGCATGTTCTATGCCCTGCTTGGGATCCCGCTCACCCTTGTAATGTTCCAGAGCCTGGGAGAGCGCATCAACACGTTCGTCAGATACCTGCTGCATCAAGCCAAAAAGTGCCTGGGAATGCGTCAGACCGAGGTCTCCATGGCGAACATGGTGACGGTCGGCTTCTTCTCCTGCTTGAGCACTCTGTGTGTGGGCGCCGCGGCGTTCTCCCACTGCGAGGGATGGAGTTTCCTGCACGCCTTCTACTACTGCTTCATCACGCTCACCACCATCGGTTTTGGAGATTACGTGGCCCTGCAGAGGGACGACGCGCTGCAGAACGACCCGCGCTACGTGGCTTTCTGCTTCGTCTACATCCTCATGGGCCTGACGGTGATCGGTGCGTTCCTGAATCTCGTCGTGCTTCGCTTCCTGACCATGAACACCGAGGACGAGCGGCGGGACGCCAAGCAGAAGGCCTTGATGACCGTGGGCAAGCCCCGAGGGGAGGTGGCTCGTCTTCTACCGCTCTCGACCTCAACCTCGTCCACCGTCGTAGCCAACAACGCCGCAAAGGCTAAAGATTTAAAAGGTGCTTACACCGAGGTGTTGCATTTCCAAACAATATGCTCCTGCTTGTGGTACAGAAGCAAAGAGAATCTGCAGGGCTCCATACCCACCATGATCCCTCAGGAGATGACTTTCTCGGATGCCTACTTGCAGCAGAACAGTAACTGTCCTCACTACATGGATCCTGGATCGACAGGCTGTGTGTGCAGTCCACGTCAATGCACCAGCATAAGCTCCATAACAACAGGCCTACACATTCTGTCTCCATTCAATCTGTTTAAAAGACGCAGCTCCGTTTAGCCTTTCACAGCAACTGATGACAACACTTAACTGCAACTAGATGCACGTGGTGCTACAATCCTGGTATTCCAAGAGTATAATGCGCAAAAAAAAAGAAAGAAAAGGAGTATGCACACAGCAAAGTCTTGATCAAATATGTAATGCAGACAGAACAGCCAACAAAGGGTTTCATTTTGAGACTGTGTGTGTGTGTGTGCTCAAAGGAGTTAGGTCCAACCGGTTTGGAGTCACGTGGGTCACGGCACATGAACACAGCGTGGTGCATGTTGTGCCTATCGGATGCTTGGCCGGTGAAATCAACAAAGTGAGGTGACGGTGAAATTAAGAGAAACAAGAACTGAATCTTGTTTTCAATGCAGCGAATAAGGATTTTGCGTTTTCATTAACGAGCGCGGCAATACTTCCTAAATGTTTCCTTTATTCATTCTGTTCCTTCATCTTCTAAGTTTAGAGGGGTGTCAATATATCCAGCTCACAGGACAAGGCGAGTGTATGAGACAAGATTTTAGCAATATTGTTGTTATTTTTTGTACCCCTCCAGGGGGTCTTTTGTGGGCTCTAGTGTCCCTTATATGATAGTAGGCTGACAGGAAACGGGGAAGGAGAGGGGGGAAGACATGCTGCAAATGTCGTCGGGTCCGGGAGTCGAACCCGCGACGGCCGCGTCGAGGACTCAAGGCCTCCAAATTCGGGTCGCCACCACTACGCCACCACGGCACGCCCAGCAATATTGTTGTTATAAAGAATCTCCATTTTTGTTCCACAGATATAGCAAAGGTTTCATAAACCACTTTTTTCTCTCTCTCTCTGTGTTATCAGAGTACAACATTCCAGTCAAGGTTTGACAATTCTATATATTTAATGCTTATCTCGGTCTAAGGTGACCCTGATGCGAACAAGACATAAGCAAATGTCACCCTGCTTTGTTAAAGGTACTATAAAAAAACCCTTTTTGCTTAATGGAAAGCAACTCTGTTAGCTTTCCATTAGCACCATTAGCGGCTAACAGTTAGCCAGATGCGTAAACCTTTGCATTTTATCTCTATATTAAAATTTCTATAGGCTTCTTCAAAATAATTGTGGATTGTACCTACTCCATAGGGCAACTCAAGAACGGCTTTCTTTTCCGCTGATGTCAGACTTAAATCACAAACTTTCATAGCAGGGGTCCAGAATAATCACTGGCACCTATTTCACCTGACAAGGCCACTAGCTAGGGTTTGTGCCGGACGGGCTTTGATGAGAAATGTTGTGGCATTTTATGAACACCAGACTTCATGTCACACGCCCTTACTTCGAAGACAATACAGTTTGTGAGAATTTCTCCCAGCATTTGTGACCCATCAGAACTTCACCAAGTCTGGAACAGTAGACCAACTTCATATGAGTCACATCTGTAGCTGCCCCCGTTATCCTGACTGTCAGTGCTCTGGTGCTAGTCACAAACTTACGTAATTTGTCAGGCGGAAAAGTCTAAAAACAATGTGACCACTGACAATAACACTGAAATATCCTTTAGTTTGCATTTGTTTTACCCTGAAAGTAAACGAAGTACCACGTGTTGAGTTTGATCACATTCATCTTCAGTTTGTCTTAATGAGCTTGGTGGACTGTATTTACTGCAGGTTATGGTGTCTTGGTTCATTTTCTTTCATTTATCTGGTTGTCTGGTAGCTAAACTGTAGTATTAAGATGTTTGATGTTCTTCCTGTATTGCAAGAAAATCCCCAAAGCAGGAGCTGGAAACAAAAAGAAATAAATAGCGGTTCAGTAATTATCTAGTATATTTGTAACATTTATGTACTGAATAATGGAAGAAATATTTAATATAGAATTGTCTGTCAATCAGAAGAAATTTATCAAGCATTTTAAAATGGCTAAAAAAAAACCCCAAACACAAAACACAAATGAGTATCTAAGGATACTTCTATTTGATTTCTTGCCAACAGAAACCATAAATACACTCATTCTGATTTGTCAGGGATATTTTTAAAAAATTCAAAGATTCTTTTAAGTTATCATAAACAATAGTATCTGTAGTAAAATGCTTGCTGAGCTTGTTGAAGAATAATTGGTAGAAAGCTAACAGCTAGTCAGTCCCATCCTAAGTTTAGCCAATTTTAGCTCTTTTGAACAATTCAAACTGAAACGATTATTATCAATTTGATACAATGCTGTGCTCGTCGATATATAATTTGTGCGATTTCACTAGGGATGATTGATATTAATTTTGCTGCTGTTTTCTCAAACTACATCTGTGTTACAAGGCTACAACATGGATGCTACTAGCTGTATCAATCTGCCTTAGCTGCGACTCATCAATCGGCTCTTGCTAGTTCGCTTTCACCACTCAAACTACTTTACTCGCTTTTCTACAAGCCTATGCTGATAAGACATCGTTCTGCTACAGACATAATGAACCTTGAACATTGGATTGAGGATCATTCTGTTAGCTAATTGTCATAGGTCATCCGTTTTTGGTTATTATGCTAATTATTTCCAACTGCACAGCATAGCATATTATTGCAATTTTCTAATGCAATATCAACGAGGGCAATATTTGGTAGCTATAATCCAGGCAATAACACTGCTTTCCAATAGTTTCCACTTAAATGGACTTTGTGTTGTGTGTCGACAGCTGAAATAGACTTTAAATGATTTAAGCTGTACAAATTCTAAGATTCTAAAATATGGCTTAACCCCAAATGTTAATTTCACCACGATATCCAACAATAACTGACAATGTTATGTTTTCCTAATGTTATGCAGCTCTATGTGCTACTACGTTTGGCAGTATACTGCGTATACTTTGTTTTTCAGTCAAGAAAATCTCTTAGGCATTTCCTTTTAACATTTTCATTGATGGCAACAGAACACAGAGGATAAAAGACCTGCCCAAACACAACCCACATTACACACAGTGTGCACAGAGATGTGGAGATCACATCAGGAGCAAACAGTAGATTCAATTGTGGGTTTTTTTTTTTTGTTTTTTTGGGGGGGGAGCAGTCTGTTGGGGCAGATGGGAGGGGGGGGTTACCATGTTGGTACAATGTGTAATTAGTTGGTTGTCAGTCACAGACAGCTTTGGTTGAATAGACGGAATCGGGATGATTGATGGATAAGAAAGAAATTCTCTTTCAGCTAACGTCTCACGTATTCCTGGGTACAATTTGGTGGTTTGTCCGTGGGTGGCATGATGCAGAGTCACATTCGCTTCATTTCGAGGAGGAACAACTGAATTTTAACCCCCGAAGACGAATTATTTCGATTGGCTTATCATTGTATTCTGTGACTTTACAAATAAGCAGCTGACAAAATCAATCAAGAGGACAAGCTGTAGTCACGTTAAAGAGAAAGTACATCCTCTTTTGTCCCTGTTTTCATTATTACTTCAGCAGATGACTGGGGGTTATAAACTAAGCATCTTTGATTTGGTCTCAGCTTTTTAATTGTTCCAGAAATCTTGGGATAAATTCAGTTTTAACATAATAAATTTGCCGTTGGAAGAACCAGCGAATTGCCAGATCTGCTGCTGTTATCGAGTTGGCCAGATTTGCTCTTCATCAGGTAATCTTTAGCATTTCACTTAGTAACGGCAGCTACGTTCTCTTTTCTAGTACCAGAAAGGAGGCACTTAATTTCCTGTATTACGCTACTCTGTTTTGGCTTTTAGTTTGCTTATACATAACGAGAATATGCATTCACCCCGCTGCTTTTTTGTACTTTTGCAGTTTTGATCCTTTCACACCCAACTTTTATGGGTGCAAAATGGAGTCACACACCTTGGTATTGTTCATCCTGGTCATTGTCGGTTTGTACCCACCCAGGGGCATTTTATTGTTGCTGTGGCAACCAATGTTTTACATAGCGGTTTATTTAATCTGCTCATAAGAGGTTGATATGTGACTCCAGTAAATATCTACTGGCAGGAGGTTGCATAGAATTACTTTAAACTGACCCAAACGAGGATCAAAACCAAAACAATGGAAGTAGAGTGTAGTACAAAGTTGTCAAAAAATATTGCAAGTAGAACTAGAAAATTTCGGAAGAAATTTAGCCGGGGCCTGCCAAGGCGCGCCCGTCGGGCATGGGCCCGGCGTCGTCGCGCCACAAATCGGCGTCGACGCCAAAGGACGCCGCGACGTGATGAGTGGCACGCGGAGAACCGCAAGAACGTTAAGCGAGGCGGACGTGCACCGTTCGGTACGATTTAAAATGTTGTCAAGGCTTTTATTTTGGAAGTTTTGTTAACCTTCATTTCAAAGGGCCAAACTAATCCCATGCGTAATAGTCCTTGGGTTAAAATAGTTATATAATGCTCAAAACACAAGTAGCTGATGTAAAAATATTCAAGGCTTTTATTTTGAAATTTTCAGTATGCTTCATTTCAAAGGGCCAAACTAATACCACGTGTAACAGTGCTTTGGATGAAAAAGTCAAATAAAGCCAAAAAGAGCAATTACGTCATGTAAAATTATTCAAGGCTTTTATTTTGAAATTTTCAGAATGCTTCATTTCAAAGGGCCAAACTAATACCACGTGTAACAGTGCTTTGGATGAAAAAGTCAAATAAAGCCAAAAAGAGCAATTACCTGATGTAAAAATATTCAAGGCTTTTATTTTGAAATTATTATTATGCTCCATTTTAAAGTTCCAAACTAATCCCATGTGTAACAGTGCTTTGGATGAAAAAGTCATATAAAGCCAAAAACAGCAATTACCTGATGTAAAAATATTCAAGGCTTTTATTTTGAAATTTTCAGTATGCTTCATTTCAAAGTTCCAAAGTAATCCCATGTGTAACAGTGCTTTGGATGAAAACGTCAAATAAAGCCAAAAACAGCAATTACCTGATGTAAAAATATTCAAGGCTTTTATTTTGAAATTATTATTATGCTCCATTTTAAAGTTCCGAACTAATCCCATGTGTAACATTGCTTTGGATGAAAAAGTCATATACGGCCAAAAAGAGCAATTACTTCATGTAAAATATTCAAGGCTTTTATTTTGAAATTTTCAGTATGCTTCATTTTAAAGTTCTGAACTAATACCACGTGTAAGAGTGCTTTGGATGAAAAAGTCAAATAAAGCCAAAAAGAGCAATTACGTCATGTAAAAATATTCAAGGCTTTTATTTTGAAACTTTTGTTAAGCTTCATTTCAAAGGGCCAAACTAATACCACGTGTAACAGTGCTTTGGATGAAAAAGTCAAATAAAGCCAAAAAGAGCAATTACATGATGTAAAAATATTCAAGGCTTTAATTTTGAAATTTTTGTTAATATTCATTTCAAAGGGCCAAACTAATACCATGTGTAACAGTGCTTTGGATGAAAAAGTCAAATAAAGCCAAAAAGAGCAATTACGTCATGTAAAAATATTCAAGGCTTTTATTTTGAAATTTGCAGGATGCTTCATTTCAAAGGGCCAAACTAATCCCATGCGTAATAGTCCTTCGGTTAAAATAGTTATATAATGCTCAAAACACAAGTAGCTGATGTAAAAATATTCAAGGCTTTTATTTTGAAATTTTTGTTAAGCTTCATTTTAAAGGGCCAAACTAATACCATGTGTAACAGTGCTTTGGATGAAAAAGTCAAATAAAGCCAAAAAAGAGCAATTACGTCATGTAAAAATATTCAGGGCTTTTATTGTGAAATTTTCAATATGCTTAATTTTAAAGTGTAAAACTAATCCCATGTGTAACAGTTACTGAGTTAAATCAGTTATATACAGCCCAAAGCAGCAAGTAGTTGTAAAGGCCAGTTCTCAGTCCTGATCTGTTTCAACTGAGGATAGATAGAACTACAACGATGCGTATTCGTAGTCCTAACCAGCAGCCAATAGCCTCTTGAGTTCCGTTGCTATGGCAAATAATGGTCTCAGCAGGTGTGAGCTCTGAGCTGTGAGCTCTCAAACACACAAGTGTGTTTGAGCAAACACACTTTACTGAAAAAAAGCATTGGAAACAAATCCTTCTTGTTCGGGAACCGTAATACATATTCGAAAAGCGTTTTAAGCGTATGACAGTTCAATGTGTCTTCTGCGATAGTCCCGAGATTCATATCTGTACCTCACTCAGAGCATTTACAGTGATGAGAGAAAGAAATGTTGTGCCCAGATATGAACCGAGGTCGGCTGTCACTCTAATATGAGCAAAAATGAGAAACTTTGGGTCGCTTAGAGGCAAATTGTGGACAAACCATAACTGGTATCGACGAGCCGTCTTCACTTTCGAAGAGATCACAGACGTATCTACAAAATGAAATTTGAATGGCATTTCTAGGTGAATTTGTGACGACACAGCAAATCCTCAAAAATAGGGTATTTCTAGGATTTTTCCCATTGAGTTATAATGGGGTTTTTTTCGTAGTTTTTTGCGAATTATGTCGCCATGTTAATCCCGAATCCCACCAAAAGTAATAGCTGGAATGGCGTGAATTTTCTGCACGTTTTCATACCTCTTTTGTAGGTGTGCACGCAGCGGTATGAGCCGCATTAACGGTTACGGATGAAAAATAAAGAATAACTAGAAAATTTCGGAAGAAATTTAGCCGGGGCCTGCCAAGGCGCGCCCGTCGGGCATGGGCCCGGCGTCGTCGCGCCACAAATCGGCGTCGACGCCAAAGGACGCCGCGACGTGATCAGTGGCACGCGGAGAACCGCAAGAACGTTAAGCGAGGAGGACGTGCACCGTTCGGTACGATTTAAAATGTTGTCAAGGCTTTTATTTTGGAAGTTTTGTTAACCTTCATTTCAAAGGGCCAAACTAATCCCATGCGTAATAGTCCTTGGGTTAAAATAGTTATATAATGCTCAAAACACAAGTAGCTGATGTAAAAATATTCAAGGCTTTTATTTTGAAATTTTCAGTATGCTTCATTTCAAAGGGCCAAACTAATACCACGTGTAACAGTGCTTTGGATGAAAAAGTCAAATAAAGCCAAAAAGAGCAATTACGTCATGTAAAATTATTCAAGGCTTTTATTTTGAAATTTTCAGAATGCTTCATTTCAAAGGGCCAAACTAATACCACGTGTAACAGTGCTTTGGATGAAAAAGTCAAATAAAGCCAAAAAGAGCAATTACCTGATGTAAAAATATTCAAGGCTTTTATTTTGAAATTATTATTATGCTCCATTTTAAAGTTCCAAACTAATCCCATGTGTAACAGTGCTTTGGATGAAAAAGTCATATAAAGCCAAAAACAGCAATTACCTGATGTAAAAATATTCAAGGCTTTTATTTTGAAATTTTCAGTATGCTTCATTTCAAAGTTCCAAAGTAATCCCATGTGTAACAGTGCTTTGGATGAAAACGTCAAATAAAGCCAAAAACAGCAATTACCTGATGTAAAAATATTCAAGGCTTTTATTTTGAAATTATTATTATGCTCCATTTTAAAGTTCCGAACTAATCCCATGTGTAACATTGCTTTGGATGAAAAAGTCATATACGGCCAAAAAGAGCAATTACTTCATGTAAAATATTCAAGGCTTTTATTTTGAAATTTTCAGTATGCTTCATTTTAAAGTTCTGAACTAATACCACGTGTAAGAGTGCTTTGGATGAAAAAGTCAAATAAAGCCAAAAAGAGCAATTACGTCATGTAAAAATATTCAAGGCTTTTATTTTGAAACTTTTGTTAAGCTTCATTTCAAAGGGCCAAACTAATACCACGTGTAACAGTGCTTTGGATGAAAAAGTCAAATAAAGCCAAAAAGAGCAATTACATGATGTAAAAATATTCAAGGCTTTAATTTTGAAATTTTTGTTAATAGTCATTTCAAAGGGCCAAACTAATACCATGTGTAACAGTGCTTTGGATGAAAAAGTCAAATAAAGCCAAAAAGAGCAATTACGTCATGTAAAAATATTCAAGGCTTTTATTTTGAAATTTGCAGGATGCTTCATTTCAAAGGGCCAAACTAATCCCATGCGTAATAGTCCTTCGGTTAAAATAGTTATATAATGCTCAAAACACAAGTAGCTGATGTAAAAATATTCAAGGCTTTTATTTTGAAATTTTTGTTAAGCTTCATTTTAAAGGGCCAAACTAATACCATGTGTAACAGTGCTTTGGATGAAAAAGTCAAATAAAGCCAAAAAAGAGCAATTACGTCATGTAAAAATATTCAGGGCTTTTATTGTGAAATTTTCAATATGCTTAATTTTAAAGTGTAAAACTAATCCCATGTGTAACAGTTACTGAGTTAAATCAGTTATATACAGCCCAAAGCAGCAAGTAGTTGTAAAGGCCAGTTCTCAGTCCTGATCTGTTTCAACTGAGGATAGATAGAACTACAACGATGCGTATTCGTAGTCCTAACCAGCAGCCAATAGCCTCTTGAGTTCCGTTGCTATGGCAAATAATGGTCTCAGCAGGTGTGAGCTCTGAGCTGTGAGCTCTCAAACACACAAGTGTGTTTGAGCAAACACACTTTACTGAAAAAAAGCATTGGAAACAAATCCTTCTTGTTCGGGAACCGTAATACATATTCGAAAAGCGTTTTAAGCGTATGACAGTTCAATGTGTCTTCTGCGATAGTCCCGAGATTCATATCTGTACCTCACTCAGAGCATTTACAGTGATGAGAGAAAGAAATGTTGTGCCCAGATATGAACCGAGGTCGGCTGTCACTCTAATATGAGCAAAAATGAGAAACTTTGGGTCGCTTAGAGGCAAATTGTGGACAAACCATAACTGGTATCGACGAGCCGTCTTCACTTTCGAAGAGATCACAGACGTATCTACAAAATGAAATTTGAATGGCATTTCTAGGTGAATTTGTGACGACACAGCAAATCCTCAAAAATAGGGTATTTCTAGGATTTTTCCCATTGAGTTATAATGGGGTTTTTTTCGTAGTTTTTTGCGAATTATGTCGCCATGTTAATCCCGAATCCCACCAAAAGTAATAGCTGGAATGGCGTGAATTTTCTGCACGTTTTGATACCTCTTTTGTAGGTGTGCACGCAGCGGTATGAGCCGCATTAACGGTTACGGATGAAAAATAAAGAATAACTAGAAAAACAAAATTTCTGAAGAAATTTAGCCGGGGCCTGCCAAGGCGCGCCCGTCGGGCTTGGGCCCGGCGTCGTCACGCCACAAATCGGCGTCGACGCTAAAGAACGCCGCAACGTAATCAGTGGCACGCGGAGAACCGCAAGAACGTTAAGCGAGGCGGACGTGCACCATTCAGTACGATTTAAAATGTTGTCAAGGCTTTTATTTTGGAAGTTTTGTTAAACTTCATTTCAAAGGGCCAAACTAATCCCATGCGTAATAGTCCTTGGGTTAAAATAGTTATATAATGCTGAAAACACAAGTAGCTGATGTAAAAATATTCAAGGCTTTTATTTTGAAATTTTCAGTATGCTCCATTTTAAAGTTCCGAACTAATCCCATGTGTAACAGTGCTTTGCATGAAAAAGTCATATACGGCCAAAAAAAGCAATTACGTCATGTAAAATCTTCAAGGCTTTTATTTTGAAATTTTCAGTATGCTTAATTTTAAAGTTCCAAACTAATCCCATGTGTAACAGTGCTTTGGATGAAAAAGTCACATAAAGCCACAAACAGCAATTACGTCATGTAAAAATATTCAAGGCTTTTATTTTAAAATTTTCAGTATGCTTCATTTCAAAGGGCCAAACTAATCCCATGTGTAACAGTGCTTTGGATGAAAAAGTCAAATAAAGCCAAAAAGAGCAATTACATGATGTAAAAATATTCAAGGCTTTTATTTTGAAATTTTCAGTATGTTTCATTTTAAAGTTCCGAACTAATCCCATGTGTAACAGTGCTTTGGATGAAAAAGTCATACAAAGCCAAAAACAGCAATTACATGATGTAAAAATATTCAAGGCTTTTATTTTGAAATTATTATTATGCTCCATTTTAAAGTTCCAAACTAATACCATGTGTAACAGTGCTTTGGATGAAAAAGTCAAATAAAGCCAAAAAGAGCAATTACATGATGTAAAAATATTCAAGGCTTTTATTTTGAAATTTTCAGTATGCTTCATTTTAAAGTTCTGAACTAATACCATGTGTAACAGTGCTTTGGATGAAAAAGTCAAATAAAGCCAAAAAGAGCAATTATGTCATGTAAAAATATTCAAGGCTTTTATTTTGAAATTTGCAGGATGCTTCATTTCAAAGGGCCAAACTAATCCCATGCGTAATAGTCCTTCGGTTAAAATAGTTATATAATGCTCAAAACACAAGTAGCTGATGTAAAAATATTCAAGGCTTTTATTTTGAAATTTTTGTTAAGCTTCATTTTAAAGGGCCAAACTAATACCATGTGTAACAGTGCTTTGGATGAAAAAGTCAAATAAAGCCAAAAAAGAGCAATTACGTCATGTAAAAATATTCAGGGCTTTTATTGTGAAATTTTCAATATGCTTAATTTTAAAGTGTAAAACTAATCCCATGTGTAACAGTTACTGAGTTAAATCAGTTATATACAGCCCAAAGCAGCAAGTAGTTGTAAAGGCCAGTTCTCAGTCCTGATCTGTTTCAACTGAGGATAGATAGAACTACAACGATGCGTATTCGTAGTCCTAACCAGCAGCCAATAGCCTCTTGAGTTCCGTTGCTATGGCAAATAATGGTCTCAGCAGGTGTGAGCTCTGAGCTGTGAGCTCTCAAACACACAAGTGTGTTTGAGCAAACACACTTTACTGAAAAAAAGCATTGGAAACAAATCCTTCTTGTTCGGGAACCGTAATACATATTCGAAAAGCGTTTTAAGCGTATGACAGTTCAATGTGTCTTCTGCGATAGTCCCGAGATTCATATCTGTACCTCACTCAGAGCATTTACAGTGATGAGAGAAAGAAATGTTGTGCCCAGATATGAACCGAGGTCGGCTGTCACTCTAATATGAGCAAAAATGAGAAACTTTGGGTCGCTTAGAGGCAAATTGTGGACAAACCATAACTGGTATCGACGAGCCGTCTTCACTTTCGAAGAGATCACAGACGTATCTACAAAATGAAATTTGAATGGCATTTCTAGGTGAATTTGTGACGACACAGCAAATCCTCAAAAATAGGGTATTTCTAGGATTTTTCCCATTGAGTTATAATGGGGTTTTTTTCGTAGTTTTTTGCGAATTATGTCGCCATGTTAATCCCGAATCCCACCAAAAGTAATAGCTGGAATGGCGTGAATTTTCTGCACGTTTTGATACCTCTTTTGTAGGTGTGCACGCAGCGGTATGAGCCGCATTAACGGTTACGGATGAAAAATAAAGAATAACTAGAAAATTTCGGAAGAAATTTAGCCGGGGCCTGCCAAGGCGCGGCCGTGGGGTTCGGGCCCGGCGTCGTCGCGCCACAAATCGGCGTCGACGCCAAAGAACGCCGCGACGTAAGCAGTGGCACGCGGAGAACCGCAAGAACGTTAAGCGAGGCGGACGTGCACCGTTCGGTACGATTTAAAATGTTGTCAAGGCTTTTATTTTGGAAGTTTTGTTAAACTTCATTTCAAAGGGCCAAACTAATCCCATGCGTAATAGTCCTTGGGTTAAAATAGTTATATAATGCTCAAAACACAAGTAGCTGATGTAAAAATATTCAAGGCTTTTATTTTGAAATTTTCAGTATGCTTCATTTCAAAGGGCCAAACTAATACCACGTGTAACAGTGCTTTGGATGAAAAAGTCAAATAAAGCCAAAAAGAGCAATTACGTCATGTAAAATTATTCAAGGCTTTTATTTTGAAATTTTCAGAATGCTTCATTTCAAAGGGCCAAACTAATACCACGTGTAACAGTGCTTTGGATGAAAAAGTCAAATAAAGTCAAAAAGAGCAATGACCTGATGTAAAAATATTCAAGGCTTTTATTTTGAAATTATTATTATGCTCCATTTTAAAGTTCCAAACTAATCCCATGTGTAACAGTGCTTTGGATGAAAAAGTCATATAAAGCCAAAAACAGCAATTACCTGATGTAAAAATATTCAAGGCTTTTATTTTGAAATTATTATTATGCTCCATTTTAAAGTTCCAAACTAATCCCATGTGTAACAGTGCTTTGGATGAAAACGTCAAATAAAGCCAAAAACAGCAATTACCTGATGTAAAAATATTCAAGGCTTTTATTTTGAAATTATTATTCTCCATTTTAAAGTTCCAAACTAATCCCATGTGTAACATTGCTTTGGATGAAAAAGTCATATACGGCCAAAAAAAGCAATTACCTGATGTAAAAATATTCAAGGCTTTTATTTTGAAATTATTATTATTCTCCATTTTAAAGTTCCAAAGTAATCCCATGTGTAACAGTGCTTCGGATGAAAACGTCAAATAAAGCCAAAAACAGCAATTACCTGATGTAAAAATATTCAAGGCTTTTATTTTGAAATTATTATTATGCTCCATTTTAAAGTTCCAAACTAATCCCATGTGTAACAGTTACTGAGTTAAATGAGTTATATACAGCCCATAGCAGCAGTAGTTCTAAAGGCCAGTTCTCAGTCCTGATCTGTTTCAACTGAGGATAGATAGAACTACAGTGATGCGTATTCGTAGTCCAAATCAGCAGCCAATAGCCTCTTGAGTTCCGTTGCTATGGCAAATAATGGTCTCAGCAGGTGTGAGCTCTGAGCTGTGAGCTCTCAAACACACAAGTGTGTTTGAGCAAACACACTTTACTGAAAAAAAGCATTGGAAACAAATCCTTCTTGTTCGGGAACCGTAATACATATTCGAAAAGCGTTTCGAGCGTATGACAGTTCAATGTGTCTTCTGCGATAGTCCCGAGATTCATATCTGTACCTCACTCAGAGCATTTACAGCGATGAGAGAAAGAAATGTTGTGCCCAGATATGAACCGAGATGGGCTGTCACTCTAATTTGAAGAAAAATGAGAAACTTTGGGTCGCTTAGAGGCAAATTGTGGACAAACCGTAACTGGTATCGACGAGCCGTCTTCACTTTCGAAGAGATCACAGACGTATCTACAAAATGAAATTTGAATGGCATTTCTAGGTGAATTTGTGACGACACAGCAAATCCTCAAAAATAGGGTATTTCTAGGATTTTTCCCATTGAGTTATAATGGGGTTTTTTTCGTAGTTTTTTGCGAATTATGTCGCCACGTTAAGCCCAAATCCCACCAGAAGTAATAGCTCCAATGGCGTGAATTTTCTGCACGTTTTGATACCTCATTTGTAGGTGTGCACCCAGCGGTACGAGCCGCATTAACGGTTACGGAAGAAAAATAAAGAATTATAATAATATTAAAGAGACGCTTGTTGGGTGTAGAGTAATAGGTTCCTGCCATTGCTTTGCATGGCAGGCCCCAATAATAATAAAGAAACTTTTCTTGGGAGAATAGCAATAGGTTCCTGCCATTGCTTTGCATGGCAGGCCCCAACTAGAAAATTTCGGAAGAAATTTAGCCGGGGCCTGCCAAGGCGCGCCCGTGGGGTTCGGGCCCGGCGTCGTCACGCCACAAATCGGCATCGACGCTAAAGAACGCCGCGACGTAATCAATGGCACGCGGAGAACCGCAAGAACGTTAAGCGAGGCGGACGTGCACCATTCAGTACGATTTAAAATTTTTGTCAAGGCTTTTATTTTGGAAGTTTTGTTAAACTTCATTTTAAAGTTCCGAACTAATCCCATGTGTAACAGTGCTTTGGATGAAAAAGTCATACAAAGCCAAAAACAGCAATTGCATGATGTAAAAATATTCAAGGCTTTTATTTTGAAATTTTCAGTATGCTCCATTTTAAAGTTCTGAACGAATCCCATGTGTAACAGTGCTTTGGATAAAAAAGTCACATAAAGCCAAAAAGCGCAATTACCTGATGTAAAAATATGCAAGGCTTTTATTTTGAAATTATTATTATGCTCCATTTTAAAGTTCCGAACTAATCCCATGTGTAACAGTGCTTTGGATGAAAAAGTCACATAAAGCCAAAAAGCGCAATTACCTGATGTAAAAATATTCAAGGCTTTTATTTTGAAATTATTATTATGCTCCATTTTAAAGTTCCGAACAAATCCCATGTGTAACAGTGCTTTGGATGAAAAAGTCATATACGGCCAAAAAGAGCAATTACATGACGTAAAAATATTCAAGGCTTTTATTTTGAAATTTTCAGTATGCTTCATTTCAGAGGGCCAAACTATTCCATTGTGTAACAGTGCTTTGGATAAAAAAGTCACATAAAGCCAAAAAGCGCAATTACCTGATGTAAAAATATTCAAGGCTTTTATTTTGAAATTATTATTATGCTCCATTTTAAAGTTCCGAACTAATCCCATGTGTAACATTGCTTTGGATGAAAAAGTCATATACGGCCAATAAGAGCAATTACGTCATGTAAAATATTCAAGGCTTTTATTTTGAAATTATTATTATGCTCCATTTTAAAGTTCCAAACTAATCCCATGTGTAACATTGCTTTGGATGAAAAAGTCATATACGGCCAAAAAGAGCAATTACGTCATGTAAAATATTCAAGGCTTTTATTTTGAAATTTTCAGTATGCTTAATTTTAAAGTTCCAAACTAATCCCATGTGTAACAGTTACTGAGTTCAATCAGTTATATACAGCCCATAGCAGCAGGTAGTTCTAAAGGCCAGTTCTCAGTCCTGATCTGTTTCAACTGAGGATAGATAGAACTACAGCGATGCGTATCTGTAGTCCAAATCAGCAGCCAATAGCCTCTTGAGTTCCGTTGCTATGGTAAATAATGGTCTCAGCAGGTGTGAGCTCTGAGCGCTGAGCTCTCAAACACACAATTGTGTGTTTGAGCAAACACATTTTACTGACAAAAAAGCATTGGAAACAAATCCTTCTTGTTCGGGAACCGTAATACATATTCGAAAAGCGTTTGCAGCGTATGACAGTTCAATGTGTCTTCTGCGATAGTCCCGAGATTCATATCTGTACCTCACTCAGAACATTTACAGCGATGAGAGAAAGAAATGTTGTGCCCAGATCTGAAATTCTATTCAAATACATGGGAGAGAGCCTCAGACAGCCTCAGAAAATCCTGTCGCATGACTTTGCTCTGAAGCACCGTGACAGAAAACCGTACGGTCTAGATAAATTTCGAAAACATTTTACCGGAGCAGACAGGCGTATCAATGTCAGGACCGATTTTGATACTAATCGTGCGATATTTGTGGGCGTGATGGCGATTTCAAAAATGATTTGGGTTGAAAAAGTTGTCTTCATCTCTCACTCTAAGCAGCCAGAAACGCACTCTAACTTGAGCAAAAATGAGAAACTTTGGGTCGCTTAGAGGCAAATTGTGGACAAACCGTAACTGGTATCGACGAGCCGTCTTCACTTTCGAAGAGATCACAGACGTATCTACAAAATGAAATTTGAATGGCATTTCTAGGTGAATTTGTGACGACACAGCAAATCCTCAAAAATAGGGTATTTCTAGGATTTTTCCCATTGAGTTATAATGGGGTTTTTTTCGCAGTTTTTTGCGAATTATGTCGCCACGTTAAGCCCAAATCCCACCAAAAATAATAGCTCCAATGGCGTGAATTTTCTGCACGTTTTGATACCTCATTTGTAGGTGTGCACCCAGCGGTACGAGCCGCATTAACGGTTACGGAAGAAAAATAAAGAATTATAATAATATTAAAGAGACGCTTGTTGGGTGTAGAGTAATAGGTTCCTGCCATTGCTTTGCATGGCAGGCCCCAACTAGAAAATTTCGGAAGAAATTTAGCCGGGGCCTGCCGAGGCGCGCCCGTGGGGTTTTGGGCCCGGCGTCGTCGCGCCACTAATCGGCGTCGACGCTAAAGAACGCCGCGACGTGATCAGTGGCACGCGGAGAACCGCAAGAACGTTAAGCGAGGCGGACGTGCACCGTTCGGTACGATTTAAAATGTTGTCGAGGCTTTTATTTTGGAAGTTTTGTTAAACTTCATTTCAAAGGGCCAAACTAATCCCATGCGTAATAGTCCTTGGGTTAAAATAGTTATATAATGCTCAAAACACAAGTAGCTGATGTAAAAATATTCAAGGCTTTTATTTTGAAATTTTCAGTATGCTTCATTTCAAAGGGCCAAACTAATACCACGTGTAACAGTGCTTTGGATGAAAAAGTCAAATAAAGCCAAAAAGAGCAATTACGTCATGTAAAATTATTCAAGGCTTTTATTTTGAAATTTTCAGTATGCTTCATTTCAAAGGGCCAAACTAATACCACGTGTAACAGTGCTTTGGATGAAAAAGTCAAATAAAGCCAAAAAGAGCAATTACCTGATGTAAAAATATTCAAGGCTTTTATTTTGAAATGATTATTATGCTTCATTTCAAAGGGCCAAACTAATACCACGTGTAACAGTGCTTTGGATGAAAAAGTCATATAAAGCCAAAAACAGCAATTACCTGATGTAAAAATATTCAAGGCTTTTATTTTGAAATTATTATTATTCTCCATTTTAAAGTTCCAAAGTAATCCCATGTGTAACAGTGCTTTGGATGAAAACGTCAAATAAAGCCAAAAACAGCAATTACCTGATGTAAAAATATTCAAGGCTTTTATTTTGAAATTATTATTCTCCATTTTAAAGTTCCAAACTAATCCCATGTGTAACATTGCTTTGGATGAAAAAGTCATATACGGCCAAAAAAAGCAATTACCTGATGTGAAAATATTCAAGGCTTTTATTTTGAAATTATTATTCTCCATTTTAAAGCTCCAAAGTAATCCCATGTGTAACAGTGCTTTGGATGAAAACGTCAAATAAAGCCAAAAACAGCAATTACCTGATGGAAAAATATTCAAGGCTTTTATTTTGAAATTATTATTATGCTCCATTTTAAAGTTCCAAACTAATCCCATGTGTAACAGTTACTGAGTTAAATCAGTTATATACAGCCCATAGCAGCAGTAGTTCTAAAGGCCAGTTCTCAGTCCTGATCTGTTTCAACTGAGGATAGATAGAACTACAGTGATGCGTATTCGTAGTCCTAACCAGCAGCCAATAGCCTCTTGAGTTCCGTTGCTATGGCAAATAATGGTCTCAGCAGGTGTGAGCTCTGAGCTGTGAGCTCTCAAACACACAAGTGTGTTTGAGCAAACACACTTTACTGAAAAAAAGCATTGGAAACAAATCCTTCTTGTTCGGGAACCGTAATACATATTCGAAAAGCGTTTCGAGCGTATGACAGTTCAATGTGTCTTCTGCGATAGTCCCGAGATTCATATCTGTACCTCACTCAGAGCATTTACAGCGATGAGAGAAAGAAATGTTGTGCCCAGATATGAACCGAGATGGGCTGTCACTGTAATTTCAGCAAAAATGAGAAAGTTTGGGTCGCTTAGAGGCAAATTGTGGACAAACCGTAACTGGTATCGACGAGCCGTCTTCACTTTCGAAGAGATCACAGACGTATCTACAAAATGAAATTTGAATGGCATTTCTAGGTGAATTTGTGACGACACAGCAAATCCTCAAAAATAGGGTATTTCTAGGATTTTTCCCATTGAGTTATAATGGGGTTTTTTTCGTAGTTTTTTGCGAATTATGTCGC
Source organism: Xiphophorus maculatus (assembly GCF_002775205.1). Taxonomy (NCBI): domain Eukaryota; kingdom Metazoa; phylum Chordata; class Actinopteri; order Cyprinodontiformes; family Poeciliidae; genus Xiphophorus; species Xiphophorus maculatus. The sequence continues at coordinate 22,954,800 of NC_036461.1, forward strand.
CACGTTAAGCCCAAATCCCACCAAAAATAATAGCTCCAATGGCGTGAATTTTCTGCACGTTTTGATACCTCATTTGTAGGTGTGCACCCAGCGGTATGAGCCGCATTAACGGTTACGGAAGAAAAATAAAGTTCTATAATAATAACTAGAAAATTTCGGAAGAAATTTAGCCGGGGCCTGCCAAGGCGCGCCCGTCGGGCATGGGCCCGGCGTCGTCGCGCCACAAATCGGCGTCGACGCCAAAGGACGCCGCGACGTGATCAGTGGCACGCGGAGAACCGCAAGAACGTTAAGCGAGGCGGACGTGCACCGTTCGGTACGATTTAAAATGTTGTCAAGGCTTTTATTTTGGAAGTTTTGTTAACCTTCATTTCAAAGGGCCAAACTAATCCCATGCGTAATAGTCCTTGGGTTAAAATAGTTATATAATGCTCAAAACACAAGTAGCTGATGTAAAAATATTCAAGGCTTTTATTTTGAAATTTTCAGTATGCTTCATTTCAAAGGGCCAAACTAATACCACGTGTAACAGTGCTTTGGATGAAAAAGTCAAATAAAGCCAAAAAGAGCAATTACGTCATGTAAAATTATTCAAGGCTTTTATTTTGAAATTTTCAGAATGCTTCATTTCAAAGGGCCAAACTAATACCACGTGTAACAGTGCTTTGGATGAAAAAGTCAAATAAAGCCAAAAAGAGCAATTACCTGATGTAAAAATATTCAAGGCTTTTATTTTGAAATTATTATTATGCTCCATTTTAAAGTTCCAAACTAATCCCATGTGTAACAGTGCTTTGGATGAAAAAGTCATATAAAGCCAAAAACAGCAATTACCTGATGTAAAAATATTCAAGGCTTTTATTTTGAAATTTTCAGTATGCTTCATTTCAAAGTTCCAAAGTAATCCCATGTGTAACAGTGCTTTGGATGAAAACGTCAAATAAAGCCAAAAACAGCAATTAGCTGATGTAAAAATATTCAAGGCTTTTATTTTGAAATTATTATTATGCTCCATTTTAAAGTTCCGAACTAATCCCATGTGTAACATTGCTTTGGATGAAAAAGTCATATACGGCCAAAAAGAGCAATTACTTCATGTAAAATATTCAAGGCTTTTATTTTGAAATTTTCAGTATGCTTCATTTTAAAGTTCTGAACTAATACCACGTGTAAGAGTGCTTTGGATGAAAAAGTCAAATAAAGCCAAAAAGAGCAATTACGTCATGTAAAAATATTCAAGGCTTTTATTTTGAAACTTTTGTTAAGCTTCATTTCAAAGGGCCAAACTAATACCACGTGTAACAGTGCTTTGGATGAAAAAGTCAAATAAAGCCAAAAAGAGCAATTACATGATGTAAAAATATTCAAGGCTTTAATTTTGAAATTTTTGTTAATATTCATTTCAAAGGGCCAAACTAATACCATGTGTAACAGTGCTTTGGATGAAAAAGTCAAATAAAGCCAAAAAGAGCAATTACGTCATGTAAAAATATTCAAGGCTTTTATTTTGAAATTTGCAGGATGCTTCATTTCAAAGGGCCAAACTAATCCCATGCGTAATAGTCCTTCGGTTAAAATAGTTATATAATGCTCAAAACACAAGTAGCTGATGTAAAAATATTCAAGGCTTTTATTTTGAAATTTTTGTTAAGCTTCATTTTAAAGGGCCAAACTAATACCATGTGTAACAGTGCTTTGGATGAAAAAGTCAAATAAAGCCAAAAAAGAGCAATTACGTCATGTAAAAATATTCAGGGCTTTTATTGTGAAATTTTCAATATGCTTAATTTTAAAGTGTAAAACTAATCCCATGTGTAACAGTTACTGAGTTAAATCAGTTATATACAGCCCAAAGCAGCAAGTAGTTGTAAAGGCCAGTTCTCAGTCCTGATCTGTTTCAACTGAGGATAGATAGAACTACAACGATGCGTATTCGTAGTCCTAACCAGCAGCCAATAGCCTCTTGAGTTCCGTTGCTATGGCAAATAATGGTCTCAGCAGGTGTGAGCTCTGAGCTGTGAGCTCTCAAACACACAAGTGTGTTTGAGCAAACACACTTTACTGAAAAAAAGCATTGGAAACAAATCCTTCTTGTTCGGGAACCGTAATACATATTCGAAAAGCGTTTTAAGCGTATGACAGTTCAATGTGTCTTCTGCGATAGTCCCGAGATTCATATCTGTACCTCACTCAGAGCATTTACAGTGATGAGAGAAAGAAATGTTGTGCCCAGATATGAACCGAGGTCGGCTGTCACTCTAATATGAGCAAAAATGAGAAACTTTGGGTCGCTTAGAGGCAAATTGTGGACAAACCATAACTGGTATCGACGAGCCGTCTTCACTTTCGAAGAGATCACAGACGTATCTACAAAATGAAATTTGAATGGCATTTCTAGGTGAATTTGTGACGACACAGCAAATCCTCAAAAATAGGGTATTTCTAGGATTTTTCCCATTGAGTTATAATGGGGTTTTTTTCGTAGTTTTTTGCGAATTATGTCGCCATGTTAATCCCGAATCCCACCAAAAGTAATAGCTGGAATGGCGTGAATTTTCTGCACGTTTTGATACCTCTTTTGTAGGTGTGCACGCAGCGGTATGAGCCGCATTAACGGTTACGGATGAAAAATAAAGAATAATAATAATAAAGAAACTTTTCTTGGGAGAATAGCAATAGGTTCCTGCCATTGCTTTGCATGGCAGGCCCCAATAATAATATTAAAGAGACGCTTCTCTCCGACAATAGTAATAGGTTCCTGCCATTGCTTTGCATGGCAGGCCCCAATAATAACTAGAAAATTTCGGAAGAAATTTAGCCGGGGCCTGCCAAGGCGCGCCCGTGGGGTTTTGGGCCCGGCGTCGTCACGCCACAAGTCGGCGTCGACGCTAAAGAACGCCGCGACGTGACCAGTGGCACGCGGAGAACCGCAAGAACGTTAAGCGAGGCGGACATGCACCATTCGGTACGATTTAAAATTTTCTCAAGGCTTTTATTTTGGAAGTTTTGTTAAACTTCATTTCAAAGGGCCAAACTAATCCCATGCGTAATAGTCCTTGGGTTAAAATAGTTATATAATGCTGAAAACAGCAATTACATGATGTAAAAATATTCAAGGTTTTTATTTTGAAATTATTATTATGCTTAATTTTAAAGTTACGAACTAATCACATGTGTAACAGTGCTTTGGATGAAAAAGTCATACAAAGACAAAAACAGCAATTGCATGATGTAAAAATATTCAAGGCTTTTATTTTGAAATTATTATTATGCTCCATTTTAAAGTTCCGAACTAATACCACGTGTAACATTGCTTTGGATGAAAAAGTCACATAAAGCCAAAAACAGCAATTACCTGATGTAACAACATTCAAGGCTTTTATTTTGAAATTATTATTATGCTCCATTTTAAAGTTCCGAACTAATCCCATGTGTAACATTGCTTTGGATGAAAAAGTCATATACGGCCAAAAAGAGCAATTACTTCATGTAAAATATTCAAGGCTTTTATTTTGAAATTTTCAGTATGCTTCATTTTAAAGTTCTGAACTAATACCACGTGTAAGAGTGCTGTGGATGAAAAAGTCAAATAAAGCCAAAAAGAGCAATTACGTCATGTAAAAATATTCAAGGCTTTTATTTTGAAATTTTTGTTAAGCTTCATTTTAAAGGGCCAAACTAATACCACGTGTAACAGTGCTTTGGATGAAAAAGTCACATAAAGCCAAAAACAGCAATTACCTGATGTAAAAATATTCAAGGCTTTTATTTTGAAATTATTATTATTCTCCATTTTAAAGTTCCAAAGTAATCCAATGTGTAACAGTGCTTTGGATGAAAACGTCAAATAAAGCCAAAAACAGCAATTACCTGATGTAAAACTATTCAAGGCTTTTATTTTGAAATTATTATTATGCTCCATTTTAAAGTTCCAAAGTAATCCCATGTGTAACAGTGCTTTGGATGAAAACGTCAAATAAAGCCAAAAAAAGCAATTACCTGATGTAAAAATATTCAAGGCTTTTATTTTGAAATTATTATTATTCTCCATTTTAAAGTTCCAAAGTAATCCCATGTGTAACAGTGCTTTGGATGAAAACGTCAAATAAAGCCAAAAACAGCAATTACCTGATGTAAAACTATTCAAGGCTTTTATTTTGAAATTATTATTATTCTCCATTTTAAAGTTCCAAAGTAATCCCATGTGTAACAGTGCTTTGGATGAAAACGTCAAATAAAGCCAAAAACAGCAATTACCTGATGTAAAAATATTCAAGGCTTTTATTTTGAAATTATTATTCTCCATTTTAAAGTTCCAAACTAATCCCATGTGTAACATTGCTTTGGATGAAAAAGTCATATACGGCCAAAAAAAGCAATTACCTGATGTAAAAATATTCAAGGCTTTTATTTTGAAATTATTATTATTCTCCATTTTAAAGTTCCAAAGTAATCCCATGTGTAACAGTGCTTTGGATGAAAACGTCAAATAAAGCCAAAAACAGCAATTACCTGATGTAAAAATATTCAAGGCTTTTATTTTGAAATTATTATTCTCCATTTTAAAGTTCCAAACTAATCCCATGTGTAACATTGCTTTGGATGAAAAAGTCATATACGGCCAAAAAAAGCAATTACCTGATGTAAAAATATTCAAGGCTTTTATTTTGAAATTATTATTATTCTCCATTTTAAAGTTCCAAAGTAATCCCATGTGTAACAGTGCTTTGGATGAAAACGTCAAATAAAGCCAAAAACAGCAATTACCTGATGTAAAACTATTCAAGGCTTTTATTTTGAAATTATTATTATGCTCCATTTTAAAGTTCCAAAGTAATCCCATGTGTAACAGTTACTGAGTTAAATCAGTTATATACAGCCCATAGCAGCAGTAGTTCTAAAGGCCAGTTCTCAGTCCTGATCTGTTTCAACTGAGGATAGATAGAACTACAGTGATGCGTATTCGTAGTCCAAATCAGCAGCCAATAGCCTCTTGAGTTCCGTTGCTATGGCAAATAATGGTCTCAGCAGGTGTGAGCTCTGAGCTGTGAGCTCTCAAACACACAAGTGTGTTTGAGCAAACACACTTTACTGAAAAAAAGCATTGGAAACAAATCCTTCTTGTTCGGGAACCGTAATACATATTCGAAAAGCGTTTCGAGCGTATGACAGTTCAATGTGTCTTCTGCGATAGTCCCGAGATTCATATCTGTACCTCACTCAGAGCATTTACAGCGATGAGAGAAAGAAATGTTGTGCCCAGATATGAAATTCTATTCAAATACATGGGAGAGAGCCTCAGACAGCCTCAGAAAATCCTGTCGCATGACTTTGCTCTGAAGCACCGTGACAGAAAACCGTACGGTCTAGATAAATTTCGAAAACATTTTACCGGAGCAGACAGGCGTATCAATGTCAGGACCGATTTTGATACTAATCGTGCGATATTTGTGGGCGTGATGGCGATTTCAAAAATGATTTGGGCTGAAAAAGTTGTCTTGATCTCTCACTCTAATCAGCGAGAGAAGCACTCTAACTTTAGGAAAAATGAGAAACTTTGGGTCGCTTAGAGGCAAATTGTGGACAAACCGTAACTGTTATCGACGAGCCGTCTTCACTTTCGAAGAGATCACAGACGTATCTACAAAATGAAATTTGAATGGCATTTCTACGTGAATTAGTGACGACACAGAAAATCCTCAAAAATAGGGTATTTCCAGGATTTTTCCCATTGACTTATAATGGGGTTTTTTTCGTAGTTTTTTGCGAATTATGTCGCCACGTTAAGCCCAAATCCCACCAAAAGTAATAGCAACAATGGCGTGAATTTTCTGCACGTTTTGATACCTCATTTGTAGGTGTGCACCCAGCGGTATGAGCCGCATTAACGGTTACGGAAGAAAAATAAAGAACTATAATAATAAAGAGACGCTTGTTGGGTGTAGAGTAATAGGTTCCTGCCATTGCTTTGCATGGCAGGCCCCAATAAAGAAACTTTTCTTGGGAGAATAGCAATAGGTTCCTGCCATTGCTTTGCATGGCAGGCCCCAATTAAAATATACATGAGATTCAAACAGTTTTCTAAACACCTATGTTAATGAAAATCTACAACTGTGAAACATAAACAAACCGATACCGAAAGTGCTCAAGATGGCTTGTTTTAGACACAAAGAAAGGCGCTTGGACACAAAACGGCGGTACGAATGAATGAAGGCATGAACCGACCTGAAAGTGTGTTCCGCCTTTAAAATTTGATTAAAACATTCTTAGAGCGTATATGCGTATGCATATATGAGATATGCAGATACATCGACTAAACTAGTAAAAATAAAGGACCACAGGCAAGAAATCATTTTTACTATAAATGAACCTTCTCACCTTTCAATTTCAGTAATTTGTTTCGTCTTTGGGAATGGGGGGGGAAAAGTCAAAATATCTTAACAGCACGGTAGGTTATGTTTTAGCTTTGGAATCCAACAACGTTCATCTCAATAGCAAATATTATACATAAAAAAGTAAAACTGCCTTGAAAAGGTTAACAAGTTTAATCTGTTGTAGAGCTCTGGGTAAGTGTCACGTTTTTACCAACATTGACGCTTTTCTATCAGTTTTCTCTGGGTTTGTAGAAAATGTTAGAATCTCTAAATGAACTGCAATATCTATATATTTTTGCCGGCTTCTTAAAACACAATTTCATCACATATCTGTGCTTGGATTTTTTAAAAAAAATGTATTTATTTAATGTATTTTCTTTATTTTTAGTCATTTAACGTGTTTTACTGTTTGCTTTGTTGGAATCTGGGAGTCTAGCAGACTAAACCGGTGCAGGTATTACATGCAAATAAATGATCTGATGTCTCTTCAGAGGATGAAATCATGTAGCAGCATCAACCTGTTGCGCTGGGCTGACACACACATTTACATATGATTATTAAAGAAAAGAAACTTATGCTTTCGATTCTTTCACCAAAAAAACAATAACCTGTTGCTAGTTGTATGCGCAGGTAAAAAAAGATACTACTTGGGCAATGACTGAAGAGATATTTCAGGAATATTAATCATACATTTTACAGGCCTGAAGTAAAGTGCAGAACCCCAAAGAGGTCTCGCCCACTTCCTCATGTTTCTTTGACAACAGGCAACAAAAATGTTCTTGCGGCTTTAGGAGAGAGAACAAGGTTCTATGTTCTTGCAGAATATTTATGGGCCTTAAATCTGTCAACAGTAAAACATGAATATTTTGCCAATAAAATGACTGGTTTTGAGGCTTTTTTGTTGTTGTTGTTGATGTTTTTTATGGCTTGATAAATTCTGATGTAATATAAGATGCAAGCATGCTCATAATTACATTTTGTAGAAGGGAGTCTCTTACAGCCATGGCAAAAAGAAAGCACACATATCAGTTTTTACAGATTTTCAAACATAATTTACAGAGATAATTACCTGGTCCTGGCCAGTTTGTAGAATTAAATTAATAGAACTTCAAATAAATAATAATCTGACTTGGCATGGATTGGTGTGAGATTCACAAGTGATGTCCTGAATTTAAAAAAAAGGCTGTATTTCCATTTACCTTAAATTGAGCAATTTAACATTTCAGAAATAAATTCACACAGTGGAAACACGGCAATTAAAAAAATAATAATAATTCTTGTTTGTCAATAAAAAATGTCGTTGTGTGGATGACGTGGTTGTTTTTGGCCATGTCGAAATTGGTTAATTTAGCAAAACTACAACGTAAACACTTTTCACGTCACACAATGTCACATGATCTACAACCAGCCACTGCCGCTAGCGAAAACCACGAAGAGGAAGAACGACAGGAAGTGGTAGGAGGATGAGAGCGCGGCGTTTTTAAAATGACCTATCGCGTGAACATACTCATTCACGTGTGATTTTAATTGAGTTTCTTATTTAATGGTTTCTTATTTGACATTAGTTGCATGTAGACAAAGTTTCGCGGACATTTGTAATAGAAGCACAGCTCATGTATGAGGAGAAACACGTATGACTCGGCAAAACAGACAAGACGTGGAAACTGGTTGGAAAACTTAGAGACGCTATTTGACTGAAGAGTTTTTATAACCTAATTTATCAGCAATATCCCGAGGAACGGTCTTCTGTATGAGCTTATCGTTGTTGAGGAATTAACCCGATGCTTGAGCTACAAGATAATGTACTTGCTCTTTACCATGATTGTAAGTCATACTTGTGCACTTTGGGCATTTTCCAGATTGCCCCGTTTTATCAATATGTGCTGAGGAAGAAAATCCTGCTGAATGTATAGAAATGACTGTTATTGTCCAGATGGTTTCCCCATGGGAATGTTGACTGAACTCCAGATCTGGACAACCTACAGTCACGAGTCAAAGTGTGGCAGCGTTTCTTTATGTGTTGCAACCAACTCATTTCCATGTTGCCCAAGAGACTGCAGCCCAAACACTGACAGGAAGCGCTTTTACTGGAGGACCAGTGCAGCCAGAGGCATACAGTCAACATTTAAACAACAGCTTTGATTTATTTCATATATGTAGAATTTTATTTTAAAAATTATAAAATGTTAAATTAAGTGCAGGAAAGTAGACTTTCCATGCAGTACTGATTATATTCACTAAAATCACTTGTTGGGTTTTCTTATGTGATTTTTCTATCTGACATAGATCAACAGACCCAATACTTTAGCCTCCCTTTGGTGGGACCATCATCTTTATTTATCTGAACCATGATATCATCACATAGTAGAAAAGTGAACCGTTTTTTCCTCAGAATTACTTACTGACTGCTTTAAATGGACCAGAATTCATCTTCTCGGATATTCCACTTTGTTTGGGGACCATGGGAAAGCTCATCCAAACTGTGATTAGGGTTGTCCCGATCTGATATCAGTATCAGAAATCAGAACTCGGTCTGATACCAGCCAAAAGCATCGGATTATATCGGCCTGGATCTAAAATTTCCTATACAAGCACTACAAACTACAAAAGTGCTGTACAAATTGAGTTTATCTACCGTTTAGACTGGCCTGTATTGTACACAATAAGACTTGTTTATTGAAATGTAAGGATACGATCTGTGCAAACCTTAGTGAGAAATAAAAATAGGCAGCAATATAAATAGATGACTGGCAATAAACACATTTCACAGCTTAACTTAATGTTGCACTTCTCTTAGGAGTGAGAAAGATGAGCTCAGCGTGAATTTACTCATTTCGCTGTTCCCTTCTGTTGCAGTACACAGCGAGCGGCTGCATCCACTGTCTTAATGGGAACTGTATGATATATTTTGATGTTAAAGTCTTGAAACAGCATCCAGAGGTGCAACAGTGCAAAGACATAATGCCGATGTGGTAAATAGATGGAATAATAAAAGATTTTGTTGGACGATAAATTGTCCCAGTAATTATCGCGATAAGCGATAACATTGTTTTTTTTTTTGTTTTTTGAGGCTATTTCAAGTAATGTGTTGTTTATGGCATAATAGTGCAAATTATCTCTATCCAAGGCCAATAAGCATTAATTTTGTGAGGAACACTTAATGAATGTGTTGCTTAACACATTAATTCATGTTGAGGATATTTTAAATATGCAAAATAGAAACCACACACAACCGAAACCATAAGTCTAATTAGATCAGATTATGAAGTCTCTGTAGACAATAAATTCATTCAAAATATATTAATCATCAAAATGGAAATTATCGATCTCATTTTCATTTATCATGTCATTATCTGATTGACTACTTATTGTGACGGGCTTATTGATACACCGATATATGGATCAAAAGCAGCTAGCACAAGTTTTAAACAGTTTCACATTTTGTAACTTCAGGTCAGACATTTTCGATTTTTAAATTTTTTTTTTGCAGATCCAAGTACATATTTTGTCTAAATATTTTTTCTTAAAAAAGCTAACCACTCAGTCAGATCGGATGGAAAACACCCATGGGCTCGAGTTTTAAAGTCTTACCGCAGATTCCCAACTGCTTTTTGATATAGCCTTTGACTAGGCCGTTCTATCACGAGAATGTTTTTTCGTCCGAACCATTCCATTGTGGTTCTCGCAGTGGCCTCTTTCTAGTGTACTTCGATGAGTGTACTGACAGTCACTGACCAGCGTTCCTGTTGAAGAAAAGCATCCCCACAGCATGATGCAGCCACCGCCGTTCTTCAGAGTTGCGGTGTTTTGTTTAAGTTGTCGTTTTTTGGGGGCGCAGGGGTATTTTTCTCTTTTTTAGTGACCTCAAGGCAAAGAACCACTGCTGTTAATTTTGTAAAGAAAGAAAACATCACTAAACAGAGCTAAACTCGCAGAGCAGATACCGAGACTGGTCCGCTAATCCACTAAGAGCAGAATTATCTCATCAAATTGTCAGCAGCCGTAAGAGGGTAATTAGTGTTTTTTTTGTCATTGTCAAAATTCGCTCTGCACTCCAACCTTCCCAAGCAGGCTGTGCGGGCCGGTCCTGTGCCTGTGTATCTGCCTGGAGCCATTAACGTGGACCACGGAGAAGCAACAGAAGGAGTGTCGACTGGACAAATCCCTGTATTGACCCCCTATCGCTACAGCATCTGCTGTTTTCTACTTTGGCCACAGACCTGGCTATCTATGTCAGAGACAAAAATAGGTCCACTGAGAAGGTCAGTAATGGCATTACATCACTTGGCAACGGGTTTTAAAGAAAGGAGATATAAAAAGCCCTGAGCGGGTCCAAAGTTTGTGTCATTTATGAAAGGGAACGTTCAGGACTTTTTGATGTGAGCTTCTGTAGGGAGGTTGGTAGCGGCTGTTGATTTAAAGGGGCAGTGGTATGTATTTCTAGGCACATGGTGTCATTTTGTAGCACAGCGTAGTGCTACCTTTAGTGGCTATAAAAATGCTTTACATCAAACATGACGTAAAATAAATTTTAATTTGTGATCTAACGCCTTCAAATTGGGCCTCTGTCTCTTTAAGAAACTCCTGCTCTTTCTGAAACTCCGCCTTCAGGAAGTCATCTTGCCATGCCTCCTTTATTAACCCTTTAACAACATTTTTACCAGCGCTGCGCTGAGAAGCAGCTGGTATGATGAGCTTGGC